>NC_073308.1:13726004-14359754 GCF_027595985.1 Sorex araneus
GCGGGACTGACTCCCCTCTCTCCAGGGAGCCTCTGAACCTCCTGCAGATGAACACACAAAAATCATAGGTGCAGCCAGAAGAGGCACGATCTACGCCTGGTGACAAGTTCTGGAAGAGCACTCAAAAAGAAGCACTCAAAAAGGTAACCCAGGGCTTACCAGGGAGGGCTTCTAGGAGGAGGTTCCAAATTACACTAAGTTCTAAGGTAGGAGAGGTCCTACTTAACTCCAGTTCCCCTCTTAGTGCCAGGTTTGCTCTGGACATGTGAAGTCTCTGCTTCCTCTGCAGACTGTCATTCTCCCCTAAAACTGCGGGGTGACCTGCTGGACAACTGACTAGACTCGCAAAGAGGCTAATATTGCAGAGATATTGCAGAGATAAAGCGTATGGCAGGGAGATGGTTTTCTACCAGAGAGAGAAGACTAGGGGCTGGAGAGATAGCACAACGGGTAGGGCGTTTGCCTTGCACGCGGCTTCCCAGTACCCAGTTCGATTCCCAGTACCCCATGTGGTCCCCTGAGCACCGCCAGGGGTGATTCCTGAGTGCAGAGCCAGGAATAACACCTCTGTGCATTGCCGGGTGTGACCCAAAAAAAAGCAAAAAAAAAAAAAGAGAGAGAGAGAAGACTAAAGAGAAACAACACCTAATCCAGCTATAATTCCTAGCCGGATTCATTTTCAGAGGGAGGAAAGGAAGAGTAAGGGACATTTGGGGCCTGACTCGGGAGATTTGAACTCGGAGCATGAATGACGTGACACTGGACACGTGAGACTTGTGGGTGTGATGAAAGTGTGTGCGTGGTTCCAAGCCAACACAGAGTCAAACAGAGTGTTGTGATACGGGGGTGGTAGGAGCCAGCCCCCTGGCAGCTGAAACCTCCAGCACTCCACTCCTGCCACAAGCTCGAATGAGCCTCACCCGGGTGAGCCTATTCCTGGGCCTCTCCTACTCCGCACCTCCCGTTCCCAAGAGCAGCGCACCACGTTCGATGGGGTTTAAAGTAGAAGCAACCAGTTCTGGGGGAAATATATTTATACAGATAGAGATATAAGCACCAAGGCTCAACCGTTAACAACATATTACTAATCTCTTATAGAAGGGCTTAGTGGCCCAGGGTGAAATACAACAATCTTCACGTACTTCCCTCTAAGAAACCTTTTTTGTATCATATTTAGCAGATTATTCATAACAACAATACAAAATAAATTATTTTAGTTTTGCTTTGGGGGCAGGGTTTGGGGTTCGGGAAGGAAACATCTGAAATATGGTGGTTGGAAAGTATAATGATGGTGGGACTGGTGTTTGAATATTAATTGTAATCAAATTATTGTGAACAACCTTCACTGTCACTGTCATCCCGTTGCTCATCGATTTGTTCGAGTGGGCACCAGTAACGTCTCTCATTGAGAGACTTATTGTTACTGTTTTTGGCATATCCAATACGCACGGGTAGCTTGCCAGGCTCTGCCTCAAGGGCTCGATACTCTTGGCGGCTTGCCGGGCTCTCCAAGAGGGGCAGAGGGAATCGAACTCGGGTCGGACGCATGAAAGGCGAATGCCCATCCGCTGTGCTATCGCTCCAGCCCGTGAACAACCTTATAAAATTAAATTAAAGTTTTAAGAAGAGAGGAACCCCCAATCTCCATGACCTTATAACCCAATGGGCCTAGTGGTTACGGCTCTGGGCACGTGCTTCTGAGATCAAGAAGCACGAGAGGCAAGAGCATTAGTACAGTGGGTGAGTGAGTCACGTGCCTTGCATGTGGCCTACTTGGGTTTGATCACTAGCACCACACATGGTTCCCCAAGCTATGCCAAGAGTGATTCTTGAGATCAGAGCCAGGAGTAAATCCTGAACATCACTGAGAAAAGAGAAGGAGAAAGAAAGAAGGAGGGTGGGGCTGGAGCAATAGCACAGCGGGTAGGGCGTTTGCCTTGCACGCGGCCGACCCGGGTTCGATTCCCAGCATCCCATATGGTCCCTGAGTACCGCCAGGAGTGATTCCTGAGTGCAGAGCCAGGAGTAACCCCTGTGCATCACCAGGTGTGACCCAAAAAGCAAAAAAAAAGGAGGGAAGGAAAGGGGAAGAGAGAGGGGGGGGGAGGGAGGGAGGGAGGGAGGGAGGGAGAGATATATGAGCATTAGTAGCAGAAGGTCTGACCCGACCTCTTATTTTTTTTTTTTAGTTGAATCACCATGAAAAAAGTTACAAAGCTTTCAGGTTTAAGTCTCAGTCATACAGTGATCAAACCCCCATCCCTTCACCAGTGCACATGTTCCACCACCAAGAACCCCAGTATACCTCCCATCCCATACCCCCCCACACCTGTGTAGCTAATGATCTTCACTTTACTCTCTATATACTTTGATTACACTCACTATTTCAACAGAAAACTCACTATTATTATTTGGAATTTTCCCCCAACAATCAAACCAGCTGAAAAGGCATCATTTGATCATTTGTTTTCCATTGCTGAGAATGAAGAGTATATGAGGCTGTCGTGGCTGCGCGGTTTTGGATTTTCGGTATTTTAGTAATTAAGTCAGAGAGATTTCTGCCAGAAGTCGCGTCACTGCAAGCTCGTACCTCTGGTTAGTGGGCCCTATAAGATGGTGGTCGCCACTCGGCCACCGCCGCCACCACTGCAGAAAGGAAAGGCCGAGAGAGAAAAACCTTTCCGCTCCCGGGGCGGCCTGGGGTCACAGCCCAGTTCACAGTCCAGAGGCGTTTCTGCAAGAAGCCGCTGGGTGCCGAAAGTGGTTAGTAGGCCTCCGGGATCATGGGCTTTTCGGAGCAGAGCTGCCGTTCGTGTGCGGCCGCTCCGGGTCTCGTCTGGGCGGAGAGTGCGTGACCTGACCTCTTGACCTAAGATGTGGAAAGGCCTAAGCAGGCGGCTTGCAGACAGTGGCACCTCTGACAGACCCTGGACTGCCACCCACTGCTGTGAGACTCGGATGCGTCCCTCAGGCCTGAAGCCTCATTGCCAGCACGGCCCCCTCCCTCTCTGCAGGCTTCCTCCTACGCTTCCCTTCTGCCAGGAGCCCTTCATTCACTGGCACTAGTTCCCGTCCAGCTGGGGAATGGAAGGCGCCTGTGGGCAGGAGCTGGCGCTTTGGCTCGCTGCCTGGAGCAGAGGGGCAGCTGCACTCAGAGAATAGCTGCAGACCGCCAGTGCCCGCAGGGGAAGGTGGCGAGGGTGATCCCACTGGCCCTCAGGCAGCACGTGTCAAGTCACCAGTGAAGGAACTGAGGGGACAGCGGAGGCAGAAGCTCCACGAGCATGTCACCACAAAATGGGCACCAGGCTGGCATGAACACCCCCAGGAGCACTTCCTGAGCAGGGAGAGCCTCAGTGGACAAAAAGCACTTTTGTGGGTCACAGACGCCCAGTGGGGCAGCTGTGGGTGGGGCCGGCTCAGCTGGGGGTTGTGCAACCTGGAAACTCAAGTTTCAAGTGCACTTCCGGCAGAGGAGATAACACACACACACACACACACACACACACACACACACACACACACGAGATAGCAAGATAAGGTTCCCAGAACGGAAGCTTCTAGAACCCAAGTGCTGGAGGAGTCTACAGGGTTGTGGGCACTGTGCGGCTGCAGGAGGTGGCAAGCCTGACACCAAGCGCCTGTGGCCACACCCCTAGGACTCGCACCTCCCACCATGACTTCTGGGGAGCTCCCAGCCGATGCCCATCCACTCCTCTGTTCCCAGCAGCTAAAAGAAAGCTGCTCATTTCAGACACCTGCCGCCCACCTAGCGTCCACCCTCTCAGCCGTCAGTGCTGTCAAGAGGGCTGGGCAGAAAGGCAGCAAGTCTTCTGTGCCCATCCGTCATCAGGGGCCATGTGCACCCTCCTCCGGCCTACAGAACACCCTAAGCATACTCTGTGCCCCTTCATGGTCAGGCAGCAATGTGCAGACGCATGGGGGGATTCTTCAGTCAGTCCTCGGGGGCACATATGCGTGCACACTCCCTCTCTCTCTCTCTCTCTCTCTCTCTCTCTCTCTCTCTCTCTCTCTCTCTCTCTCTCTCTCTCACACACACACACACACACACACACACACACACATTATCTCTTTCTCTCTATCTCTCTCTCCTCAGCTCAGACACACACACAGTCTCCACAGCTCACACTCTTTCCATATCACACGTGCATGCACACACACACACACAAAAACCTCCTCAGCTCACAAACACACACACACACATGCTTTGTCCTTGGCGCACGCTCTCTCTCACACACACACACATTCTCTCTCTCCCCCCCACACATTCTCTCTCTTTCTCTCCCCTCAGCTCAGACACATACACAGTCTCCACAGCTCACACTACACTCTCTCCATAGCACACGTGTGCATACACATACACACACACACACACACACACACTAAGCCTCCTTAGCTCACAAAATACACACACATATACTCTGTCCTTAGCATTCTCTCTCTCTCTCTCTCTCTCTCTCTCTCTCTCTCTCTCTCTCTCTCTCACACACACACACACACACACACACACACACATGCACACACATGCCTTTCTCAGCCATCACCCATTCATCAGCCCTCACACTCATGTACAGTACTGTGGTTCCTTTCCAGTCTCTGTGGGTACATCTCTCTCTCTCAGCCATCCGAAGCTCATGTAGGACCCTTGGCATGTGAAGCCAGCTTTCTCCTTCACCAAATCCCACTCAGTGCATTGTGGTGACAGCCTGAAATTCACAGCCTGAATGGCAGGAGGCCCCTGTGAGCAGGAGCACTCAAACACCCACCTCAGCTGTCCCACCTTCCCTCCCCACAGTCTTCACCCCAGAAGTCACAGTGTGACGCCAAACAAGAACAAATGTATCTCACTCCCAGGCCTCTGTGAGAACCAGCTTCGCAAGGGGCCAGAGCCATAGGACAGCAGGAAGGGCACTTGCCCAGAATGCAGCAGAAGGGTTTGATCCTGACACCTCATATGCCCCCGGGTCTCCCAGGAGCGGCCCTTGAGCACAGAGCCAGGAGCAAGCCCTGAGCACTGCTGGGTATGGCCCCCAAACAAACAGAAACAGTATCCCACTGTGGCACTTGGTTCGGGGGAGCTGTTAGCGGAGAGCCTGGGGTCAGGATGGAGTAGGGGATGTGGGTCGGGTCTCCCCGATTCCACTGTTCTCACCGGAGGAGTGACCAGTGGGGCCAGCCCTCCCCTCATTCAGTGCATTGAGAGTCACAGGACCCCGATTGTCCAGATTGGTGGAGCTGAGCCCCCTCCCTTATCCTCACTGAGAGAAGCCGAGACTGAGAAGCCAGGCAGGAGCATGCCAGGCAGGTGAGCCACTCCGCTCCGCTGCCAGCGCACCTCGTTCACTCTGCACCCACATCTCAGCTGCCCCCCCCCGCCCCACCTTCCAAAGGAAGAAAACCTCTGACAGCATCAGGGTGTGCCCACCTCTCTGAGGCTCCGATCCTGCATGCAGCCCGTACCTCCTGGGCCGGCGAGGCAGTGGCAGGCCTGGAGAGGCCTCGAGCTCTGGAACTGTTAACTGCCCCTTCTCTTGCCTCACTTCCTTCCGCCCGGCCAGCCAATCTCTGTGCTCATCTCTGGCGCTTCCTGCTGAGGTGGCCGCGGTGTCCTTTCACCATCGGCCCCAAATGCCCCCGCACCCCAGGATCTGGGAGATGAAGAATGTGGAGCAGAAGCTCTGAAGGCGGGGCCAGGGTGCCGCTCAAGTCAGGGCCCCCCACGGCAAGACAGGCCGGACCCGACTGGTTCAGGGTGAGCCATGCCTGGCCACCGCCAGCACTCCTGTCCCGGGCCAGCTGCGGGCCATGTTGGGCCCCAGTGTCAGTCTCACACCGTGTCTTGGAACAGCAGGGGGGGACACACACAGACCCAAGCCACATTCAGGGAGACTCTGACACAACCGCAGACTCAGCTGTGGAACTGCAGCCAGGAGAGCAACGCTACAGGAGAGCATGAGTTAAAATGGAGGAACCCAACCAAAAGGAAGAGGACTGGGGAGCCCCAGCACCTGACACGGTCCCCCAGCACAGAGAGAGGCAGGTGGTTCCAAAACAAACCCCAAAGCTGACAGTGTGTGTGTGTGTGTGTGTGTGTGTGTGTGTGTGTGTGTGTGTGGAGGGGGGGTTATTTATGATCAAAGTGGCATTTCAAATCACTGGAGAGAAGTGGTTCATTTAGTAAACTGGGAAACAGCCACTGGCACTGCTAATCCTCAAGACTGCTAGTGGAGCTGCTTTATGCCGATTAATCGCCAGGAAATGGCCAATGACCTGGAACTTCATTCAAAATCATATAAAAGCTGGAACTTCTTTCAAAATAAACACCAATAAAAGCTTTAAAACTTTCCTTTTTGGGGGGTCACACCCGGTGATGCACAGGGGATACTCCTGACTCTGCACTCAGGAATTACCCCTGGTGATGCTCGGGGGACCATATGGGATGCTGGGAATTGAACCCGGGTCAGCCGTGTGCAAGGCAAACGCCCTACCCACTGTGCTATCGCTCCAGCCCCGCTCTAAACTTTCCTTAAAAATTATTTATTTATTAACTTTGATCGCACGGCAGAGCCTGGCAAGCTACCCGTGGCGTATTCGATATGCCAAAAACAATAACAAAAAGTCTCACAATGGAGATGTTACTGGTGCCTGCTCGAGCAAATCAATGAACAACGAGATGATGGTGACAGTGATTAACTTTGGTTTGGGGGCCACACTCAGCAGTACTCAGGGCTTATTCCTGACTCTGAGATCAGGGATGATTCCTAGTGGGCTCGGGGCACCATATGGGATCCTGGGGATCGAACCGAGGTAGGACGTGTGCAAGGCAAGCACCTTCCCACTGAGTGACAGTGTACTATCACTCAGGCAGGCCCACTTAAAAAAGTGCATTTTTGTGGTTTTTTTTTTTTTCAATAAACTGGAGAGAACGCACTAGGTGTTACCAGTATTCACAAAACTAAACTCACAAAGTTGGAGTTTGAGAAACTAACTCTCAAAGTAGGCCAAATGGATAGAAGTTTAAGCATTTGAAAAGCTGAAGAGCCTTGAGGAACTGCACGATGGCTTAGAGCCTGCCTGCCAGTGCGTGGTCATGAATCTGACTCCCTGGCGTCCAGCATGCGGAGAGCAGTGCCAGCATCCCAGCGGTGATGCTTGTGCCACAAGCTGCTTCCGATCACGCTGCAGCAGGTATGAGAGCTCCAGCAAGCACCACAACCAAAAAGACGTGTAAGCACCATGACCCAGAAGCGCCATATCCAGGGAGCACGTGTGCGAGCCCACAGCCTTAGGTGCCTCGACTATGATGAGTGACCCCCTGTCTGCTCCCCACAAGCTCATAGTGAGAAATGAATCACAAGGGGCGGAGAGAGCACAGCAGGGAAGGCAACTGCTTTGCACATGGCCCATCCAGGCTCGATCCCCGGCCCCCCATATGGTCCCCCAAGCACGCAGAGCCAGGAATAACCCTGAGCAACACCGGGTGCAGCCCCAAACAAAACCTAATAATAACAACAACAACAACAATAGGGGCTGCCTTGCGCACAGTCAACCAGGTTCAACCCTCAGCACCGCCAAGCACCAGCAGGTGTGATTCCTGAGTGCAGAGCCAGGAGTAACCCCTGAGCATCGCTGGGTGTCACCCAAACCACTGCCTCCCTCCAGCAAAAAAAAAAAAAAAGTAAATCTTAAAGTTGGGTGCAGCTGGGGATTTCTTTCAAAGTAATCTACGAAACGGTTCAGAGGACATGCCTTGCATGCGTGAAGCCCTGGATTTGATCTCCAGCACTGAAAGATAAAATAAAATAAATAATAGAGGAATGGGGCCAGAGAGATAGTACAGTGGGCCCGGTACTTGGTCACCCAGGTTTGATCCCAGGCACCCCAATATGGCCCCCTAAACCCCACCTGGAGTGTCCCATGAGCACAGAGCCAGGAATAAACCTCGAGCACCAACAGGTGTGGTCCCCAAATAAGACAAACAAAATGTAATGGAGGGATGAGGGGGCTGGGCGGGGCACAGATGAAGTAAGACTGTAAGTAAGAGCGCCCGGCCCTGTGGCGCTCGCCGTGAGTCTGTGAGGCAGCGGTGACTCACTCAGTCCTCCCTCACTGTGGATGTTGGAACACCCGCCCTGAGAAATCACTGGGTGACTCTCAGCCCAGGAGCAGCCCAGCCTCCCAGGCGTAGCTCACAGCACGGTGGGCTGTGGAAGAAATGAAGACATTCAACTGCGTGGAGATACTCAAGTAAAAATGAGAACGATTAAACAGCAAATGCTAATAGTGGTTGGTCTGAAGAGGGTACACTCAGCTGACCCCCGCGGACCCCCAGCCCAGCTTCATGGTCTCCTGTGCATCATCGGTGAAGCTCTTTAGCGGCACAGCGAGGAGGCCCCTCCCGAGAAACCCCTGAACTCACATAAGTCAATAACCAGCACAAGCTGCCGTGTCGGGGCCGGGCCGGGAGATAGTGGGGCCCATCCCGGCCCTGCCAACCTGCTAACCACCTCAAACCCACGGTGCTGCTGACTCAAAATCAGCATTCTCCAGAAAGAAATTTTACAGAAGTGGAATGCGTGTTGAGGGTCACCAGCCACGATTTATGAGAGGGAAGTCTCTTTTGAATGAGTTTTATGAATGAGTTTTTGAGTGTTTTTATGTCCTGGGAGTAGATGCCCCAAAGTGGAACTGCCGGGTCAGACAGGGGCTGTGCCAGAAAGATGCATGTTGAGTGGAGGAAGCCAGAGGAAGGACAAACCAAGATGATCTCACTGTTCTGTGGTTCATGGGACATTGGACGAGGAAATGCACTGCAGTAAAGAGGGGATGCCCCGTGTTTAGAGAGGAAGACAAAGAAGGAGAGAAATCCTCAGGAAGAACAGGAAGTGATGGGTGAACGGGCATCAGGGCCTCCTTTGTTCTCGTGAGTGCGAGAGTCAGATACCTGGATCCAGACTCAGCAACACTGAAAACACGGCTCTAAACTGCAGCCACTGGAAGTGCAGTGAGCCTGTTGAGGTGGGGTGGGGAAGTCTGGGATCGCTGGTGGAGGGGAGTCAGGGTGGGACTGGTATATGCCTAAAACTCAACTATCAATGACTTTCTAAATCACAGTTCTTTAATTAAAATTTTTTTTTAATTAAAGAAAGGGAAAGTTTCACACTTGCTTCTGTTCAGTTCTTTAAGGGCGCTTGAGTCGCCATCACAGTCAAGTAAACTCTGGTTGTCTGTCCTGGGTGTAGAGGTGAGAGCTGGGGCTCAAAGTGGGAGCTGCCCCCCGCCCCCCCCACCCCCACCTGCTGCCAGCTCCACGCTCTGTCTAGAAGCAGCCGAGCAGGGCGTGTGCATGGCGGCGCCTTGACAGACGTTGCCTGTAAGGTTGAGCGACAGTAACAGCAGAGGAGACGCCCTGGAGTGAGCTCCCCAACCCCCCCTCGCTGAGCGGGGCACTTCCTCTTTCTGGTCTCTGGGGTCTGTCCTGGCTCCTCAATGTCTGGGGCTGCAAGTCTCAGGCAGGTGATGAAGGGATCTGCAGCTCTGAGGTGCTGAGCGCCCCCTCTAGACCTGCTGTGGGAATTACACTGCCCTTTAGCAGATGAGATCATGCCCCCGGGGGTCCTGGGGTCCCTGCCAAGAGAGTCAAGAAACAGAACCAATGATCGGATGTTTTCCGGAATGTGGAATATGAATCACTGACAATTCTGCCCCCGAGAAACAACAAAACTGACCCTGAGATTCAGTGTCCGTGGAAGGAGAGGGAATGAGGGGGAATATGAGGGGCTCTGTCAAGGGGTGACTGTCCTGGAATGCTGGCGGGAGTCGGAGCAGATGGCACAGGTAGGAGAAGTGGTACAGCAGGTAGGCACTCACCTTGCACACAGCCAAACCGGGTTCCCTCCCAGGCTCTGCCAGGAGTGAGCCCTGAGAACCGCCGGGTGTGGCCCAAAACAATGACAAAAAGTGGAGCTAATACCTGACATTTAGGATTAAATTTTTTTTCCCTTTTTCCCCCCCAGGGCCGCCAGGGATGGAACCCGGTGTTCACATATACAGTACGAGCACTCTGCCTTGAGCCATATCCCTGGGTGAAAAAGGGCAAATGTCAGCAAACCGCAGGAAGTACCTGGAAGGAGAAGAGGCAGGGGAGTTAGTGTTGGCTCCTGTGTTTCTGTGACAAGCCTCAAAGGCCAGAAGCCGGCTTCAGTGCCCGGCTGTGTGCACTGCCGGGAGAGACCCCCAAAGGAGACAGAGCCCAGGGGTCTGCGGCTTCTTCGTGCTCCTAGTTCGCCAGTGACCTTGTCAGAGCAGTGACGAGGAGACTGGGGTAGACTCAGGACAGGAATGAACGCAGGCCACCAGGAATCAGTCACTCCCCCGTTTCAGGCCACTCAGTGGACTTGCGTGGGCACGAGGAGGCAAGTATGAATGCGGAGCCAGCCGCAGGCGCCCTCTGCAGCTCCCATTTCTGTGGGCTCGCGGGAGAGGCTGAAACCACGCAATTTTGCGAAGTCACAGCAGCCCCAGCTGGCCACCTTCAGCCGCAGGCCGCTGGGAAGATAGTTTGCAGCAGGGAAGTCGCACCTGGGCTCCAACACTTGCTTCCCCTTCCCCTGGGTTTCTCTGGTATCACAGGAACTCTTCTGGTCAGTGTGCGAAGAGCACTTTTCATTGGCTCTTGTACCCAGAGTACCCAGATACCAGGCAAGTACCCTGGAGCACCCAAGCAAGTCCCTGAAAGTAGCCTGGCAAGTACCCAGAGGGACGATTCTGGAACACATGTAACACGTGTCTTCAGACTCCCAATACCAGGACCCGGCCCAGGGCCTCATGCTCACACACGCCGGGCAAGTGCTCCGCCGCTGAGGCCCTCCCTGGCCCAGGGAAGTCTCAGAATCACCGTCCAGAACATGGTCACACGCCATGAGCATCTCCTGCAGCTCCCTGCGGGGCAGAGGGTGGCGACCGTGAGGGCCAGCAGGCTGCAGTGCTGCAGTGACCAGACTGTGCTGGCCATGGTACGGGGCCCCCTGCGGGTCGCTCTGACTCCCAGCGAGGACAGTTGGCTGATCTTTATGAACTGTCCCTGCCCAGGTCGGGACAGGCCGAGGGGACAGGGACCCCACTCCTAAATGACTTCAGCTCTTGTGGGCCCGGAGGCTAAGGCGCAAGTTTCCAGGGGGAAAGGTGGGGAGCTGCGAGGGGGCTGAGGGCACGGCGGGGGGCACTGAGGCTGGCATGGAGGTGTGTGGATCAGGTCCTCAGACACGCCCCCTGGGAAGAGGAGAAACACCCCAGTGCTTGGGATGCATGGGCTGAGGGGGCCTCCCAGCCGGGCCTGAGGAATCTGGACACGGGAGGAACCGCGACTTTCTCTCCAGAAGCCTGCACCAGTCACTCCTAGTTCCCTCAGTCTGCTGTGGGTAGGCCAAATCATTGCCTCTTTTATAACTCACTTTTGCGGGGGCTCATTCCCAGTGGTGCTCAGGGGCTGCTGTGCTCGGGTGGTTCCTGGTGCTGCTTAGAAGGACCAAGTGGAGCTGGGTCTGACCCATTGCCCAGTCTTCCCGGCCCATAGCAGCCTCTTTAAACAGTGTCTCTCACCCCTGGGAACACTGCCACAGAGTCCTAGAACCCAGGTCCATTTAGGCTGCACATCTTGCCCAGTGATCGGAAGACCTGAAGGGGCCTCTGCTCTTTCAGAGTGTGTGTGTGTGTGAGTGTGTGAGTGTGTGTTCTTGGACCACAGCCAGCAGTGCTGAGGGGTTACTCCTGGCTCTACACTCAGAAATCACTCTGCAGACCATGTGGGATTCCAGGGATCGAGCCCAGGGCGGCCACATACAAGGCACAGATCTTCCTGCTATGCTATTGCTCCAGCCTCTCCACCAGATTCCTTTTTTTTTTTTTCTTTTTGGGTCACACCCGGCAATGCACAGGGGTTACTCCTGGCTTTGCACTCAGGAATTAGTTCTGGCGGTGCCCCAGGGGACCATATGGGATGCCGGGAATCAAACCCAGGTCAGCCACATGCAAGGCAAAGGCCTACCTGCTGTGCTATCACTCCAGCCCCTCCACCAGGTCCTTACTGCCTCACTTCCCAGTGGCAGTGGCCTTCCGTGGCAGCTCTGAGAGGCTCTCTCCCACGCGTCCTTCATCACGTGGGAAGGGAAGGTATTCAGGACCCTCCTGGGGAAGACCTCGAGCTTGTGGGGTTCCTGCAGAAGCCCGCTCTAAATTGTTCAGCTCTGAGCTTTCCTGCTCCACCCAACATCTCTCTAAGGCGGTTTCAGCATCACTCCTCAACAACTTGATGCCGCTACTGCATCCCGGCACAACATCAACCAACTCTAAAGTGAGTGAAGGACAGCTGCAGGGCCTGGCAGAATGTTCAATCCCGAGTCAGGAGAGAGGCATCCACCAAAGCCCTCTTTCTGGGGCCAGAGAGACAGTGGAGGGGAAGGGCCCTTACTGCACATGAGGCCGACTCCGGTGTAATCCCCAACACTGCAGCGGGTCCCCTGAGCACCACCAGGAGTGATCCCCAAGCATAGAGCAAGGAGTGATCCTGTAGCACTTCCCGTGTGGACCACCCCTCCAAAAAGCCAAACCCACCAACCTTCTTCATCAGGTTTGCATTCCTCCCTGGCAGTGCAGCCCCACCCGCCCCCACAGACGCTTCCCTTTGTAGCTCCCTGTTCCTCGCGTAGAACCGCCCGCCTTTTTTAATTGAGGGAAATTGGTCTACTGTGTATATTGGGCTTTATTTTGGCTGCTTTCCTTTCTTTTCCTCCAAGACTGGTGGGTAAACATAAACACAGCGCATTCCCACGGATCGTTCCTCCGAGGGCACACACGCCCAGCTTGCATCCGCAGCCAGCAGTGACACAGAGTTTTGCTTCCCTCGCTCTAACAAAAGCACACCGACTTAGATCTCAGCAGTACACTGAAATGTTAGTCTGGGTTCCTCAATCCTGTGACAAACCCACTTAAATGGGGGGTACCAAGAGACTCTGAGCTAACATATATCTCACCCTTATTAATGCAGCGTGGTGACAAAGTTACCGTCACTGATGCTAGTGCACCCATGGCATTCTCCACAGGAGAACTGAGCCGCAGAGGAAAATGTCTACATGCGCACCGCTGAGGAAGCAAACGGCAGGAGGCGCGTGGGTCCAGCCCCCCAGGGGCTCCGTGTGTGCTACAGAAGTTCTCCAGCTCAACTGACATCAAGATGATCTTAGACGGATACTTCTTGTAAAGTTTACTTTTTCAACCACACAACTGCCAAGAAAATAAATACTCAGTCATTTTCAAAATGAAACAAGAGATTTTCTCTTGAGGCTGGAAGATAGGATGGTGGGTAGGGCACTTCCCTTCATGTGGCTGACTTAGGCTCGGTCCCTGAGACGCCAGGAGTAAACCCTGAGCAGGGCTGAATGTGGCCCCAAAACCCAAACAAGCAGGGGCTGGAGCGATAGCACAGCGGGTAGGGCGTTTGCCTTGCACAAGGCTGCCCCGGGTTCGATTCCCAGCATCCCATATGGTCCCCTGAGCACCGCCAGGGGTAACTCCTGAGTGCAGAGCCAGGAGTAACCCCTGTGCATCACTGGGTGTGACCCAAAAAGAAAAAAAAAAAGCAAGCAAACAAATCTATTTTTTTTTCTTTTTGGGTCACACCCAGCGTTGCACAGGGGTTACTCCTGGCTCTGCACTCAGGAGTTACCCCTGGCGGTGCTCAGGGGACCATATGGGATGCTGGGAATCAAACCCGGGGCAAGGCAAATGCCCTACCTGCTGTGCTATTTCTCCAGCCCCACAAATCTATTCTTAAGATGTGCGGTTGACAGGACTATGTGTGCCCCTTTGCTCTGGGCTGAGAGATGCGAGGAGGGTAATACGCCTCCTCAAGGCTGTTGTTGGTTCGACACCCTACCCACCCCACCCACCCAAAATAAATAAATAAAGACTTTTTTTTTTTTCACTTAATCACAGCAGATCAAGGTGCTGAGAAAGGGCTGGTGCTGGCTTCGAAATGACAATCTCCCCCCAGTTTCCGGACTCAGATCTGCTGACTGACAAGACCCAAAAGGCTTCTATTAGTGTATAAAATACTTAATACACACGGGGCTGGAGCGATAGCACAGCAGGTAGGGCGTTTGCCTTGCACGCGGCCGACCCGGGTTTGATTCCCAGCATCCCATATGGTCCCCTGAGCACTGCAAGGGGTAATTCCTGAGTACAGAGTCAGGAGTGACCCCTGTGCATCGCCCGGTGTGACCCAAAAAGAAAAAAAAAACTTAATACACACACACACAGACACACACACACACTATGCTCTATTTACCAGAATAACGGTACAGTGTGGGAAAGCAAGGAAGCAGCTTCTTCAAGGTCAGTGCCGGAGAGCAGGGGACCCTCGGAGGCCAGAATAAAACGAGACTCTGGCCAGGCTTGCCCGGACCCAGGGGATCTAGTGCGTCCCACTCTGTGGCTGGTTCCTACCCCTGACCCTGACCTTAGCAGTCAGCCAAACCTTCGCAGCAGTTTCCTGGTCTATGGAAGACAAACCCCATGGGCCAAATGAAAACCACAATCGTCAAGATAGCAAATCAGAAGCATGCCACCCAGAGGCACTGTAGAGCACTGCCCCCCAAAGTGAAAGACTGTCAGTTGCTTCCTTTCAAATCCACAACCCCCACTCCACATGGCTCCTGTTGGAACATGATGGGCCTCCAGGCAGTAGCCCAGACTGCAGCATTTAGAAATATTGGACTGGAGTGACAGCATAATAGGGAGGCATTTGCCTTGCACATGGCTGACAGGGTTTGATCCCTGGCATCCTATATGGTCCCCTGAGCACCACCGGGAGTGATTCCTGAGTACAGAGCCAGGAGTAACCTCCAAGCATCCCCAGAAGTGGCCCTAAAGCTAAAACAAATGAACAAAAAGTCTATGGTGCCTCTAACGCTGACAAGTGGGCCCAGGGTGGATGGCTGGCAGGACAGGAGCACATGCTTCTCTCGATGGAGCCCAGGTGGAGTCCACGCTACGTCACAGGCTGCCCTACCACTGCCCGTAACTCCTGAGCACTGTACATAGAATAGTTTTCAAACACTGCAAAGTGTGGTCCAAACACCCTTTCCCATAAACAAGAAATCAATCTGGCCAAAGCATTCTCCCCATCCTTATGAGGCAAAAATCCAGAAACCTGACTTAATGGCTGAGTTTGAAGTGGTCAAATGAACTGTCAAATATGATGGCATATTCACAGTAAAGAACAGGCTGAGTCTTTTTTCTGCAGACATTCTACAAAAAAGAGGAGTAATGCTGGGGCCAATTTGGATTTTGGAAGCAAAATAAATACCACCGTAAGTGCATATATTTGAGGATTTGGCAAACTGACACGTGTGAAAGAAATCCAAGATAAAAGATGCCAGTGATAGGTCTGTAGGGTTGTAAGTCACGCTGCAGCACTTGGCCAGTCATTCCAGTGTGGTATAACTCAGCATTCTGCCTGGCACTAGAAACATCCAGAGACAAGGAGGCAGAGCAGAGTCTCTGAAGAGCCACTTGGCAGAAGCCTGCCATTACGGAGTTGAGTCTTTCCCTGAACAAGAAGAGTATTGTTTGACATTTGATTTGAAAAGCAGGTGAAAGAGAGAGGGGGGTGGAGAGAGAGAGAGAGAGAGAGAGAGAGAGAGAGAGAGAGAGAGAGAGAGAGAGAGAGAGAGAGAGCACAGTGATATTAAGGTACTTGCCTTGCACAGAGCTGGCACGAATTTGATCCCTGGCACCTTATATAATCCTCTGAGAACCACTAGGAGTGACTCTGAAAACTGAGCCAAGAGTAATCTCTGAGTATCACTGGGTGTGGCCCAACAGAATCTCTCCCCAATAGATCTTAGATTGCAGACTCAGGAGCAAATAAAAGCTTATGCTATGAGCTTGGGTATTCAGCATAAAGCAACAAAACATGTGTCGGAGTACTTTATTCCTGTTAATGCCAATAGTCCACTAGACAGATGAAAGACGCCATCATCTCCCTCTCATCTTGTTATGAATACTCAGTTTCCAAAGTTTGGGTAGTTTGGGTCTATTAAGAATAATGCTGTTGGGGCCGGAGCGATAGTACAACGGGTAGGGCATTTGCTTTGTACGCGGCCGACCCGGGTTTGAATCCCAGCATCTCATATGGTCCCCCAGCACTGCCTGGAGTAATTCCTGAGTGCAGAGCCAGGAGTAACCCCTGTGTACTGCTGGGTGTGACCCAAAAAGAAAAAAAAAAAAAGAAGAATGCTGCTATCAGAGCTAGAGATAATACAGCGGATAAGGTGTTTGCCCTGCATGTGGCCAGCCTGGACTCAAGTCCTGACACTCCATATGCTTCACTGAGCCTGCCAGGAGTGAGCTCGTGTGTGCAGAGCCAGGAGTGAGCTCGTGTGTGCAGAGCCAGGAGTGAGCTCGTGTGTGCAGAGCCAGGAGTGAGCTCGTGTGTGCAGAGCCAGGAGTGAGCTCGTGTGTGCAGAGCCAGGAGTGAGCTCGTGTGTGCAGAGCCAGGAGTGAGCTCGTGTGTGCAGAGCCAGGAGTGAGCTCGTGTGTGCAGAGCCAGGAGTGGAGCTGGAGCACAATAACAATGATAATAATAACTATTATGATTATTTTAATAATAATAATGCTATCAGCTTGTCTTTCGGTGGAAATATATACACATTTCTCCTAAGAACACATCTAGCAATAGAACTCTGGGGCATGGACAGGTTAGAGGAGAGCCAGTTTTCCAAAGTCACTGAACTATTCTTATACTTTCAGTGGAAGGTGTGAGATTGTCAGTCTCTGTGTGCTGGCCAGCTCTCGGCCTTGCGAATCATTCCAACTCAGTCATTCAGGCAGGTATAGAGACTGTGGTTTTAATTTGCATTTCCCTGATGAGTAATGTCAAACAATATTTTCTTTACTGAATGAAAGAAAAAAAAAGTCCTACAACAAGCCAGAGTGCTGAGAGTGGCACTCTTTGCAGAGATTGACTGGGGGCTTAATGCTTCTGTTTTGTGCTGGGCTTTGCCTCCTGGTCTCCCATTTGTTAACTGTTCTTAAATGTTCTGTGTCTTTTTTGTTGTTGTTCTCTTTTTACTTTAAATGCTTTATTTTTCAGATTATAAAACCACCCTCCAAGCCACCTGACTTACTTATAAATAACAAGGTGTGGGCTGGAGAGAGGGAGCTGGACTTAAAGCATGTGCCTTACAAACAGTTGGCCCTGATTGGATCCCCAGCACCACATCTGGTCCCCTGAGCACTGCCAGGAGTGCTCCCAAGCACAAAGCCATAAGTATGCCCTGAACATGCTCAGAATGGCTCCCA
Organism: Sorex araneus; assembly: GCF_027595985.1. Taxonomy (NCBI): domain Eukaryota; kingdom Metazoa; phylum Chordata; class Mammalia; order Eulipotyphla; family Soricidae; genus Sorex; species Sorex araneus. The sequence continues at coordinate 13,743,387 of NC_073308.1, forward strand.
AATTTACAATAATAATAATAATAATAAGTAAATGACAAGGATAATGACAATACCAGTATTATAAGTCATCAGGACACATTTATTGAGCACCTGCTGTATACCCAGCACTGTGGGAGGAGCTTTCAGGATCCAGAGCTGCTGGGGTATGTCCTGCCCTTTCAGGCTTACAGTCTAGGTAGAGATGGGAGAGCCGAGCCACACGGGAGCCAGGGGAGACAGTCCGGCCAGGCTGGCACAGGAGCTGGAAAGCACCATTTTGGTGCCTCCGAGGCTCCATGTTTTGCCCCAAGAAAGAACTCAGGCCTCCCTGGCCCAGACTCGCCCGTGCAGTGCTCATGCGCGGCCCTCAGCTCCTCACCGTCACACCTGACTCCTTGTTCAGTTGCTATTCAAAGTGCAATGAAATGGGGTGGGGTTGGGGGGCGGAGGAGGGGAGGGTCCTTGGATGGGTCCCAGGGGCTGTTGTCACACTCTCCCTCCTAGATAATGCTGCTTCCGCCCTGCCTACCTCCCCACACAGAGAGCCCAGAGCATGGCTCTGACTCCTGCATGCCGCCCCAAGGAAGCTGCTGGAGGGACTGGGGACCCCTCTCCAGCATGCGCTTCCTCCTTCCAGCCTACTACAGAGTTGGGGAGACGGGCACCCCAGGGCTGAGGCCCCAGGCCCAGAGGAGACTGGGGGGGCAGGGACGGAGCAGAGGGGGAACTGAGGCCCAGCTGGAACATGTAGAAAAGTCCGGGGCGGGGGGTTCTCAGGAGGGGGGTGTTTGTTATGGGACCCCACTGCCCTGGGCCTTCTCAGACTAGGGGTGCCAGGCTGCACCTGAATCCTGGTCACCTGCCCGAGGGGACTTCAGAGCCTGGAAGGTACCTCCACTGGCGGGGGGGGGGGTGCGGGGGGGGCCCTGGAAAGTGCTAATGTTTACTTCTCAAATTATCACGGATTCCTGTCGAGAATGCAGGAAAGGGCCCCCAGAGAGCAGGGGGAGAGGGAGCAAGGGGGGTTTTAAATAATATTTGCATAATAAAAACACCTACACTCTAATGAAGGGGGCTAAAGGGTTTGTGTTCTTTTAAATAATTCTAATGGGGGTATGGGGGCAGCAGGCAAGGTATGTACAAGAAGAGTTTAAATTAAAACACATATAATAATTAAGAAGCACGAACTGAAGGGCTGAGCAGAAGCTGTGAAGGAGCCCTGTGTGTTGGGGCCCTTGTTCCAGGAGCCTGGGGATGCTGAGGCAGGTTAGGGCTTCCTCTTGGAGAAAATCCGCCGGCGTTTAGAGTGGTAGAAATCTGGGGGAGAGAGAGAAGAGCATCAGCCAGGCCAGGAAGAAGGACCCACCCAGGCAACTGTGGGAACTTCGGAGGCAAGAGAGGGCTCTTGGCTGCTTCTCTGGGCACCCCAGCAGGTGACGGGGACCCAGGGCAGCGCCGACATCCATGCCTCTGCCCGGAAGACGAGCTGCCTGGCCTAAGATCTGGGATCACTGGTGATGGGAAATGGACACTGGTGGAGGGATGGGTTTTGGATCACTGTATGACTAAAGCCTGATCGTGGGCAGCTTTGTATCTATATATCTTGTGGTGACTCAAATAAAATAATAAAAATTTAAAAAAAAACAATGTTAACTATTTTAACAATAAAAGAAATAAAATGTTATCTCATGTGCAACAGGAAAAAAAAACCCAAAAAAATAGCACATCTGGTCCCCCACTATGTGCTCATTTCCATGGAAACATCCGTTGCTCTGTGGCATGCACCAAAGATGGGGGGTGGGTGGCTCTGGACAAGGCCCTGGCCGCAGAGTTCTCTGGGACGGCTCTGCTCATAACTGCCAGGTATTAGAGCAGCATGAGGTAAGAGCCAGCAGACCCTCTGGGGGAGACCCTGCTCTCTGCCTGGTCCCGAGAGCAGCACGGCACCTTCAGACCGCAGCAAATTGGCTAGTGGAGCGGTACATGTCCTCTCTGGAGCTGTTTCCTCTCTGGGAACACGAGGGGAACATCTCACAGGCCATGGCTGTGAGGCTGCAGACACGTCTCTGGATAGACGCGGGCTTGGCGCCCTGCCTCTCCCCGGCTTCTCTCTGCAGGAGGCCCAGAGCAGGCAGAGAAAGTGTCCAGTGGTTCACTTCTCCCGGCTCATCTGTTACACAGAGTACCTACTCTGTGCCCGGTGCCACTGAGGGTACCTCAGGCGCAGCAACGACAGATGCAGATCCCTTCCCTGCGGGAACTACACCCAGCGAGGAGGCAGGATGGTGCTAGAGCAAGGAAGCAGCTCTTGCTAAATAGTGTCAAAGAGAAGAAAGTAATCAGAGAAGGGGGACAGGAAGTGTGAGTGTGTATGTGCGGACACATGTACTAAAACAGGAAACTGAGTCCAATAGGGTCATCAGGGAAGTATCATTAGTCCCTTCTCCACTGCGAACTCACTGTGGGCCTTAGGGGAAGCTCCTTTCGGAGTATCTCCTTGCCTGTCCGAGTGGCCAGGGAGAAGCCAGAGCAGTAGGACAGCAGCTGGGGCCCTTGTCTTGCACGAGGCCATGCCAGGTTCAAATCCCCGGCACCCCAGATGGTCCCCAAAGCCCACCAGGAATGACCGCTGAGCACAGAGACAGGAGTAAGGCCTGAGCACTGTTGGATGTGACCCAAAAATCAAAGTGAATAAAAGAGTGACCAGAAGTACATTTGGTACAGGACCCTCAGAGGACAGAATGAAACCCACCCTAGAAACTTAGGGACTTAGCAAAGGGCCTGGCCACTCGCCGCTCTTGACTGGGGGTCCGCTGTGTGGCTCAGGAAGTCACTTTTCCTCTCTGGACGTCCCCCTCATCCCCGGCCTGGCAGGTCAGCCCTTGAACAGCGGATTCCTGCCCCTGTCCTCACCTGTCATGCTGGTCTGCCGCCGTTTCCGGCCCTGAGAGGTGCCAGGACCACCTGGGGACCCCTCGGGCTGCTCTGGGGAGGGAGGCCGGATAGTGCAGGACAGCGACAGGTCCACGTGGTCCTCCGGGGCCGAGCCCTGCAGCAGGGCGGACGGCCCGGGCCGCTTGCCGCCCCCCAGGTCGTCCTGGCGCCCCAGGCAGGCCTTGGGCAGGCCGAGGCCGCGCACGCGCTCCCAGGCGAAGTTGCCCTCCAGCGGCGTCTCCGTCACGAAGTCGAAGTTCCACCGCTCCCGGGCCTCCTGCGCGCAGCTGGCCAGGAGGGCGTCGCAGTCGCGGCGCAGCTGCTCGCTGTCCACGGGGCCGAAGAGGCGGCGGCAGGCCGTGCTGCCCCGCGGGATGGGCCGCGCGTCGTCGGCGTGCTCGGACATGCTGCTGTGTGAGAGATAAGGCGGCCGGTCACTTGGGGAACCCCCACCAGCCCTCCCGGAAACTGAGGGCCAGCTCATGTCAACAGAGGCAAGGACGGTGGGCAGGGGCAGGGCCTGCCCTCTGGGCCCTGGAGTCTCCCCAGGGCGAGGCTGGCAGGTCCTGCCAACGGGCGAAGGGCGGAGTTCGAGCTCAACCTGCTGGAGTGTGGGCATTGCTTGCAGGGACCCAGATGCCATTCTGGCACCCCAGTCCTGAGTGTGGCCAGGAGACTCCTGAACACTGAGACGGAACACCCCGGGCCACGCTAGGTCTGAGCACCCCCATCAAGTAAAAGGGAAAACAGCTGGACTACAGATGGACCCACTGACAGCAGCCAACAGCCCTGAAACACCCTGACAGTGCTCCAGCCCCACGGGGAGGCCCTGCTCAGCCACCCCGAAGCAGCTCAATCTGCTGGAGGCAACAGCATCCCAGCCAATCACCAACCTGAAACAGTTATGAATATCTTGGAGCCGGGAGATAGCACAAAGGACTATAGACTGTTACCACCCCCGTGGGCCCCCAAACACCAACGGCATGGCACCCACCCCCCACCCAAAGTTACTGATATCTCATAGAAAGAGAGAGAGAAAGAGAGAGAGAGAGAAAAGAAAGAAAGAAAGAGAGAAAGAAAGAAAGAAAGAAAGAAAGAAAGAAAGAAAGAAAGAAAGAAAGAAAGAAAGAAAGAAAGAAAGAAAGAAAGAAAGAAAGAAAGAAAGAAAGAAAGAAAGAAGGGGAAGGCAGATAGAAGTAAAGCAGGAAGGCTGGCCTTCAGGCGGGCTATCTCTGGTCTCTTCACCTTTAAAGGGGCTGTCACAGTGCAAAGGGTGGCTGGTTGGAGGTCCCCCTGGCCAGACAGAAGCAGCAGCTGAGCAGCTGGATCTGGCCCTTCAGAGCCAGGGGCCTGGAGCTGGCCTGGGGACACTGGCTGCAGGCTCTGCCTCAGCGCCCGGGGCAGGCAGTCTCTTCTCGGGGCCCTTCCCTCGGGTGCAGTCAGAGGAGCTGGTGGCTCCGTGTGGCTCCGTGCAGTTAGCTGAGCACACGGCCAACTGCTGCATTCAGAGGTGCAGCGGGAACCTGCCCTTGGGCCTGACTGAGCCTCCTGTCAACCCATTTCCTGCAGAAGACAGCTGACAGGTGCTGGGGAGGGGTGCAGGCAGGCAGGTACTTCAGGAACGGGGAGACCAGACACCTCCACGCCCCTCCCCAAGGAGCCCGCATCCAGGGACAACCGAATGCAGGTGGCTCTGAAGCCTAAAGAAAGGGAAGGCTGGCACCCCACCCGACTCAGGCCCGGCTGCAGGCTTAGGCCACAACAGTCTCGGCGGGGCCTGAGCTTTACTAGGACAAGCCCTGATGAGCAGGCTCTGTGGGTGACAGCTCAGCCAAGATGCCTCCTGGGCCACAGACCCTGGCCACAGCACCCAGAGCCCAGCAAACCAGGTCTCCACTGAGGAGGGAGACTGGGCGCCCTCAGACTGGGCTTCAAGACCGTGGTCCAAAGATATGCAATCCTGGAGGCCAGAGGGTAGGGGTTGGCCTTACACACGGCTGACCCGGATTCAATCCCAGGCATTCCTGAGTGCCACTGAGTATGGCCCAAAAAATAAAAAAGAAATGCAAATCTTGACGCTAGAGCACACTACAAGGTGGACAGAGACCTCTAATAACTTTCACCCACTCTCTTCAGGACAAAAGTTGGGCGTTCTTTATATATAATATATATTTGGAGCTTTTTTTTTTCCTTTGGTTTGGTTTGGGGACATACTTGGCAGTGTTCAGGGGCTCCTCCAGGGCTTGGCACTCAGGAGCCCCTCCTGGCAGTACTCTGGGGTTCCTACTTGGATCTGAGGCTTGCACCTGCCTGCTGCACTATCTCTCCAGCTCCCTATTTGGGGCTATTCTAATAAACTTACAAATCGGAATTTTTCTAGGAAGTGAATAAATTAACTTTTTTTAAAAAAGTAGGAAAACTCCGAGAAGTAAGTAACTCGCCCATGGTCACACAGCTCTTGAGTGGTATAGCCAGGACTTGAAACGAGACTTGTCGGTCCTGGGCACCGTGCCCTAGTGTGGGAATACTACTCCTACCCTAATTTTAAGGCTTCGTGGCCAGAAAGATCCATCTGAAACACCTAGGAAGCTTTCTTAAGTTGCGGGGATTTAGGCAAGTCCTTATCAGCCCCCTCGTCGGGATGCCGCCACGCCCAGGAACACCTGAGAACAGCTTTCTAGCTGTCCCTCTCCGTGAGCCTTCAACCGCGTGCAGCCCCCAGCAAGCCCACCCCGCCCAGAGCTCCCTGCCGAGAGGCGGGCGGGTGGGCGCGGGCTCCGGGCCGCGAGGCGAGAGCGGCCCTTAAGCGGGGAGCGAGTCTGGCCGCGCGCGGCCGCCAGGGGGCGCCGGGCGCCGGGCAATCGCGCCGGCCGGGAGCGCGATGAGTCAGTTTCCTGCGCGGCGGCCCGCCCGCCCACTGCGCGTCCACTGCGCGGGCGCGGGAGGGGCCCGGGCCGCGAACACGTCACGCTGAGCCAGCCGGGCTTCCGAGAGCCCCGCCACTGTGGGCAGACGGTGCGAGCGCGCGCACACGCACACACGCGCGCACACGCACACGCGCGCACACGCGCAGACACACACACACACGCGCGCACGCACACACAGGCTCAGACACGCACACACCGCACGCCCTTGTATGCACACACACGCACACGCGCGCTCCTGTACACGCGCATACACAAGGGCGCGCGCACGCGAGCACCCGGGAGCGCGCGGAGATCTGGTCCCTCCACCTTATCTCCACGCCCCAGAGCAGAGATGAGTCAGATCTCTGGAAAATAAAAATAGACGGGAGTAAGGAAAACAAAACCGCTGGAAAGTCCTCCCCGAAACGCGGCGGAGGGAGTCACCCGCGCGCCCGAAAGTGCCAAACCCAGTTCCCAGACTCCTCCGAGCAGAGGGCGTGCAAGTGTCTCCCGAGGACCCAGCCCCGGGGGCCGCGTCCCAATCCCTCGGGGAGGCCACTCTGGCCGAGCTGGGCCGCTGACGGCCCCCCGGAAACCGCACCCTCTGGGCCGAGCGCCACCGCGCCGGGGCCACTGGGCGGCGGGAACGAGGGGGCCACGCTGTTCCAAAAGTGACAGGCACGGGTCCCCGAGGGCGCGGTGTGGGGCGGGGACCGGACGCCCGGGCCAGGACCTCCCGGTGTCCCGGCTTCTCTGGAACACTCTGTGCCGGCCAAATAGGTCACTATGCTGATGGGGTGGGGGTGGGTGCGGGGGGCAGAGATCGCCGAGGGCAAGGAAAGGGACTTCGAGGGCTGTCAGCGTCCGGGTAGGGTTCCTCCCTCCCCGGCGCGTCTTCGGGGTCTCCGATCACCGTGAGCCACACTCCCCTGACATCTTCCCAGGGGCCGGCGACACAGAGCGCGCTGCCAGCCCGGTAGTGGACACGGCGGCACGGGAATCCGGGACCTCAGGAGTCTGAGCCCGGGCGCTGGGCGGGGCCCCTCCGAGCTCCCAGGAGAGCCCCCCGGGAGCGCAGCGCAGGGCAACCTGCTGCGCTCACCGCGCCCCGGCAGACCGGGCTTCCAGCCCTTGGTCACCGAGGAGTCGCGCCCTGCCCGGGGGCCGGTCCGTCCCGGGCGCCCCCCGCCCCCCGGCACCCGGGGGGCGGAGAGAGTGGTCGGGGATCCCTCTCACCTGGGTTTCCCCTCTCCGCCCGCAGCTCTCACGCATCCCGACCCCCGAGCACTTGGACCCCGAGCGCGCAGCCTTGCACACACGCACGCGCCAGCGCGCAGTCACCTGTGAACCTAGCGCGCGTGACACGCGCATACGCGCGCGCGCACACACACGGACACACAGACACACACGGACACGCTCACACTCACGGACACGCCCGACTCGGCTCCAGCCACCGCCAGCCGCGCCCTCACCTCCTTCTGAGGCTCGCCTGGACCCGGGACCCGCGGCGGCTCCACTCCGCTCCGCTCAGCTGCGCGTACCTCGCCGGCCCGCCCGCCCGCCCGCCTTATAAAGCCGCGCGGCGCCGCCCTCCGCCCGCCCCGCCCCGGCCCGCTCGGCCGAGGTTGGCTCCCTTCGCCGCGCGACCTTCTTTCCGAGTTCGGTGCCTTTCCCTCCTCCCCACACCCCACTCCCGGGTCTGTGCGCCCAACACCCCACCCCCCACGGAATGAACCACAGTCCTGTGCTACTCCCAATGTTGAGGGGATGGCAAACTCGGGATGACACCCTGGGTCCACCCCAAGCATCTGAACGGTGCCACCTCGTTCTCAAGGACCCCTGACTCAACCACCTCTTCCGAAGTATCTGAGGCATCCAGACACTCCAAGAACGGCCGAGGGTAAAGGGGGATCAATCCCCTTTACTTCACAGATAAACATCAAAGCACAGAAATCAAGGCACGAAGAGTTGCTGCTGTCTCAAGGGAGGCAGGACTGGGGAATCCTCTCAGAAGGAGCCAGCAGCTGGCGGGGTTTGAGCCCCTGACCCCCATATGGTCAAGAGTGATCCCTGAGCCAGAGCCAGGAGTAAGTCCTAAGCATGGCTGGTGTGAACCAAAAAATCAGACTAACAAAGTGAAGTAGAAGAAGAAACTTCTGTGATTGCAGATTAAGACAGCTAGGATGGGAAGCAAGAACGTTCCCCTACAGAGCTCACTTTCACTGCTGGGGAAACTGAGGCTCATAGTTTAGTGACCTGATTTAGGTCAAAAAGCAAATAACGGCTCCGAGTAAGGACTGGAAAGATAGTACAGGGGTTGGGGCACTTGCCTTGCACATGGTGGACCCTGGTTCATATCACCAGCACCACAAAGAATCCCTTCCCCAGCACCTGCTGCTCCCTGGCACAGTCAGGAGCCCCTGAACCCAGGAGATGTGACCTCACAAAACAGAAACAAAAGTCAATAGCTTATTATGGCTACATCAGAGGTCTATTGCCCCTGCCCCAGAAATAGGCCTCTGCTCACTTGCCCTTTGTTTCTGAGGCTCTGGCATGAGGAACGCCCCAGTACCCCTCACTGGGGCAAGCAATGCTGGGGAGGAACAATCCTGGAAATGCCCACCTGTGCTTCTGACTTGGGGCACGGGGGGGAAGTGAGGTGCCCTCTGCTTTCCTCCATCTTATGCCTGGCACTCTACTTTCCCTTCCTTCCTTCACTTAAAACAGTTGCAATTTCTTTTCAAACAACTTGGAAGAACAGTGTTCATTTAGACAGCTACCCCATTACAAAGTCGAATCCAGCTTGGAGCAGCTACAATTGCTGGCAGTCAGAGCTGCTGGGTGTCTGGGAGTCTCTGCCCGGACATGCCCAGTCTTCTTCCTCTAAGACAGCTGACCTCAGGGGGACTGGCCTGGGCCTCCCCTTCCTGCTGGGGATGGGAGGTGAGGCCAGTTAGGGGGTTGGGTGGAGGGCACTGTGCCAGGCCCCCTTACCTGCTTGAGACTGGAATCAGGCCAAGGCTGTGACTAGGCCTTCAGAGGGCCTCAAATAGGCCAAGCCCCTAGACCCTGCCTTCTCCTGCCCCCTCCTTCCTCTCCTGCTTTCCCCCGCCCCCCCCCCCAGCAACCAAGCAGGCTGTCAGCCCCCTACAGAGGACACACAGAGCCTCTCCTGGCTGGAATTTTGTCCGCTCGCAGGCATTTGAAATAAACTGGACATTGTCTGCCTGTTTACTTTAGGGGGAAAAAATTTCATGAAAGTTCGTATTGAATTATTTAAAGTTTTGTGGTCCTGAGCTGCACAATGAAATCATTCTTTTTGGTGGTGCTCTTGGGAAGGAAGGGCTTTGATTTTTTTTTCTTCATAACTTCCAGCTCCCCACAACAGAACTCAACAAATATTTATTTATTATTTTTAAAAGCAATTGTATTTTCCCCCTCCTTTTATTCGCTGTGCAGACAGGGTCACACCCACCAGCTTGCGGTGTACTTTGGTGTGGTACAACAGATCACAAATGGCAGTGCCACCAAGGAACCACTTGACATGTGGGCAGCACCAGGGATCCAAGTTGTGGCCTCACACCTGCAAGGCAGGTGCCCTCTGAGAGCTCCCAGGCCCCTCAATGTATATTTATCAAGTATCCACTAAGTATCTAGTCCTGCCTAGTTCTGAACAACAAAAAAATGGCAAACAGAGAGATAGTTCAGAGTGTGATGTGTGCTTGCCTTGCACAAGACCAACCTAAGTTCGATCCCTGGTATTTCATATTGTCTGTCCTTGGAGCACACCAGGAGTGGTTCCTGAGTACAGTGCCAGGAGTAACCCCTGAGCACTGCCAGGTGTGTGCCCCCCACCAAAAAAAAAAGCCAATAAATTAAAAAAACCCGTTTCTCCCAACTGTACAGTGTGCAGCCAGGCATGCTCTGTGACTGCTGCCTAAAGAGAACCAAGGAGCAGGTTGTTAGAAATCACAAGATCTGCTAAAACAACACATCTGCACACATGCACGCACACACAATACAAAACAATCCCATCACTCCCTTGCCCCCCAAACAGACAGTCCCAAGGACTAAACAGCCACCCAGCTCCTCTAGGCCAGAGCAGCACACGTCAGGACATGTTCCTGGGGACCATTGGGCCAGCCAGGGACACAGCTACTGCCTGGGCATGTTCCCCAGAGCAGGCAGTGGAGGGCCGGAGAGAGGCTCAGACTAGGGGACAGGAGTGTCCACATCAGCTCTGACCTGGGACCAGGGAGGGAGACTGATGAAGCGGAAGGTGGGGAGTCCAGGTCTGAAGGAGGATGTGAGGAGTGCTGGACAGTGGCGGCGGCAGCTGCCCAGGAAGGAGAGGAAGTACAGGGAACGGGGTCACCATTTCTCAGAAGAGGCCTGGGGAGTCCCAAAGAGGCTGTCAGCTTTCAGAGGAATTCACCTCCGCACAGGCTCCAAGAAGTGAGATCCCAGAGGTGAGGCAGAGAGAAACAGCATTCCACAGGTCAGCTGCCTGCTTGCTTTTCTTTTTTATTTTGTTTACAGTGCAGACTTCACTCATCCAACCAATGCAAAAATTAGGACTGACTGTAAAGTGAGACAGTGGGCTTGTGACAGAATTTACACCTTAAAAACACATCTGAAAAAAAAAAGCAAGAAAAAAATCCCAACACATCTGGCCTCCAGAACCTCGAAACATCAACTAGCCTAAGCTTGACATTAGTTCTCTGGAAACTTATTCCTTTAGGGGCTGGAGATAGTCCAGTAGGTAAGGCATTTGCCTTGCATGCAGATGATCCAGGCTCAATCCCCAGCACACATATGATCCCCGAGACTGCCAGGATTGATCCCTGAGTGCAGAGTTGGGAGTAAGCCCTTAGCTTTGGGAGGCAGACTATTTGTTAGCTTTGATTTTTAGTTTTTGAGGACATGCCTGGTGGTGATCAGGACTGACCCCTGGCCCTGCACTCAGGCATCACTCCTGGAGGTGCGTGGGGGACCATATAGGATGCCAGAGATCGAACCCAGGTCAGCTGCATGCAAAGCAAACGCCCTCCCCACCACAATATCATTCCGACCCCAAATCCATTCTTCCGACCATAATTTTATCTTTCTTGCTTTGTTTTGTTTGTGTGGCATACCCAGCATACTCAGGCATTACTCCTAGCTCTGTGCTTAGCGATTGTTTCTGGCAGTTGTCTGGAGACCATATGGGGTTCTGGGAACCAAACCCACGTCAGCTGGATACAAGACAAGCTCCCTGCCTGCTGTGGTATCTCCTCAACTTTGGCCATAATTTTGTTCTTCGTTAAGGAAGATCATAGGGGCAAAATGCTCATCATAGTTCCCAACAGAGAGAAACTTCAGGTGGGCTTCTCAGAACACATACTCTGGGGCAGAGAGTGCTTGAAGGGTTCTTGGGGAGTATTTTTGCAGTCCACACCAGTAGCGGGCATAAAGGAAACAGGTTTGAGCAGAGAGAGGAACTGGGCTGTGATGGAAGTGGGGGGTCTCAGGGGGCCTCGGCTGACCCCACAGGGAGCTCCAGACCCGGATGGCCCTACAGACTCCGGTGCTGAAACTAAGGAGCACGGGCCTTGACCATCATCTGGAGGTGCATGTCCCTTGACGTCCCCTATGACGGTGCAGGATCTTGGGCAATGAGCTCCTTTACCTGGGGCTGACTCTGAAGGGCCCTGCTACAAGCATCAGAGACCAGCACCCCGGGAGCCAGTAGGGAGAACCAGTGCCGGGTTCTTCAGGGGCTTGGGGTGGGAGGGGATACAAAGCCCAATGAACATGTATTAATCACATCATTTAGGAACTAGAAGGTGGCAAAGAAATGCTATGAACATGGGGGTTGAGGAGAGAGCTCAGGAGGGTGGAATCTGAGCCCCTGGAGCAGTGCCCGAAGCACTACTGGGTACAGAGCCTGGTGGCACCTCTGGCCAAGCTCTGAGTCATCAGGCCCACACTGCAAAGGAAGTATCACTGGGCCCTGAGCAGCATGGGGAAGCCCCCCAGTTTGTTTTTATAATTTAATTTTTAAAAAGGAAAAACAAAGTCTGGACTGAGGAGATAGTTCAAAGGGCTGGAGCTCATGCTTTGCATAAGGGAGTCCCCAGGCGAGAGACCCAAAATCTTAATTCAAACAGTGAATTCAAGAAGCAATGCTGTGCACATAGGCCATCTGAGGAGTTGAGGGGGAGTTGTCTAGGAACTTGTTTTCTCTTTCTCTTTCGAGAAAACCTGCTCCTTTGAAGGAGCCACCGAGGCTCCCTTCTGCACCTCCTGCTCTCCTGCTCCTGACCTCTGACTGCCCGGACCCGGGAGCCCTTCAAGTAAAGTCTTCTGGCTCCCAGGGGCTCCCTCACCAGACTTCCTGGCCCGCTGCATCCTCAGAACTGGGATCTGCAGGGAATGAGCCCATGTTTTATTCATCTTTGTACCTCCAGGCTGGCAGGCTCACCAGAGCTCAGTGAATATTTATGGAAGAGCCATTTTTAGCCTGCATTCTGAGGTTAAGCTTCAGCCTTGCTGCTTCTGAGCTCTCTCTTTTATTTATTTATTCATCAAGTCACCCATTCATTAAGAAAACATATATAATTTAATACCCATTGCTCAACCCAAGAACTAGAACGCCACAATTACAAATGACAACTTGCTGTGAATTCCTCTCCCATCATGAATCCCTTCTGCCTCTACCCCAAAGTGAACACTATCTGAAACTTCTGTTTAAGTTTCCTTTGTTTTACATCATTTTATTACAAATGGTCAAGGTGGTAATTCTCCTGTATTTGCTTTTAGCTCACCAGCACTCCTGAGCCACGCCCCTTTATTGGTGAGTCAGGGTCATGTGACTAGTTTTAGCCAATGGAGTATGAGAATGAGTTCCTCTTCGTTCTTTCATTCTGTCCTCCAGGACGGGGGGGGGGGGGGGGGGGGGGGGCAAAATTGAGGACTTGTGTGCTGCCACCCCGACATGGCAGTGCCTACATCAGCTGGGTCCCCGAGTGTGTGCTGCCTTGTGTGGGATATTATGTGGGGAGGAAGTAACTGGGGAGGTCGAGGGGCTGTGGAGGTGCTCTGTCACTGCAGCATCACCTACCTTCCTCAGACTAGTCCGTGGGACAGTGACAAACCCTGGACCTTGGCTTACAAAACTGATTGATGAACAAGCATTGGGGGGAAGGAGGGAGATGAAGATCAGACCAGAGGTAGCATAGGGACAGTGGTGGTCTTGGGTGTTTAGTGAGGCAGGAATGTAGTAACTTTGTCATCAGTACAGTGAACCAACGCTATTGTAACCATGTTACCTAAACTATGTGGAAACACTATGATTAAATTAAAAGACGTATCCATGTGGTTGTGGAGGTATGTAGTGTTTACCACCAAGACCCACCTCTGGATAGTCACAGCCTCTTACACACACACACACACACACACACACACACACACACAGACACACACACACACACACACACGTCTGGATTGCAATTATTTCACACAATACAAGGACAAAAAACCTTAGGATGGTCTAGCAACTTCTGCTGTGCTTTCCTAGGACCTGAACGACATGTGAGGAGTTTATTGCTGAGCCCACCATGCCAGTGGAAATTGAGTGAAGAGACCACACGAGATAATTAACACTCACCCCTCAAGAGTTTAGCCAGTTCAGCAAGCCGACCTGCTGACAGGTGAGCAGGTGAGAGCCGAGGTGAAATTTGACCTTTTAGACCCAGTTGTGTGCCCCAGGTATAGCCATGTGGAATAGAACAGAGCCATCCCCAATGAGCCTCTGTCTAAAACATAGAATTGCGAGCAAATAAAGGACTGTGGTGGCCTCCGTGTTTTAACTCGGATTGCCATGCACAGTATAGAACTGAAACAGGACTCAGCCTTTCTTTCCTGCTATGTGACACCAGCGTCCCTTCCCCTGTCAGGAGCTCTGGGTCAGTTCCAGTTAAGTGTATTTGTGCACAGCACTGCCGTGATGATGCTTACCCAGGTCTCTGGGGGGCAGGCGCAGGAGTTTCTCTTGGCTGAGAATTGCCCTGGGAGTTTTCTGTCTGGAGAAAAGTGATCACAGAAGCGTGGGACTAGGTGTTCAGGACTTAATGGCTGTCTCTTTCTGCATGTGTGTGTGTGTGTGTGTGTGTGTGTGTGTGTGTGTGTGTGTGAGGGGCGGGGAGAGACCAGGGATAGAAAGCTGGGCACCACACATGCAAGGCAGGTGTGTTCTACCACTGAGATACATCCCCCGCCTTCTTTCAGGGCTGCTGGAGCCGAACACATGTTGGGGATTATCATTTCTTACATTTCTGTGGAGGACCAGAATGGAACCCAAAGGAATGAAGCACTAGTAGTGGAATTCCAGACTCAGTGATACCTGAGAGTTGACGTTTGGTGGCAAGAGGACCCTCCCAGACTGAGGTCAGTCCTCTCTCTGACCTTCAGTCCAGAACACTCCTTTCCTTAGGCCTCTTACTCGAAACAGCTTTCTGGAACATCTCCCAAGAGCAAGAAATACTTTGGGGGAGGTTTTTTCTCTTACAGATTATCTTCAAGTACCTCTCAAGAAAATGTCCAGCTTATAGCAAAGTTCTGAGAGTTCTTGAAATTGGATCCTCTGACTGCCCAGAGTGTGGAGCCTTAAAAGTAATTTCAGATCTGTCACCTCCTTTCTCAATGTCTCCACCTCTTCTGCAGGACAGAGGTTCTATGCTCATAATATTTATTGCTAAGGGGTGTGAAGGCCCCAGGAGCTGATCACGTTGCGGTGACACGGGCAGGCCCAGGGCTCTGGCTGTGGTCTCCCCTCCCCCCCCGCCCCCCTCCCCCCCGCTGCCCATCAGCTGCTGTCTTTGCTTTCCTGGGATGCTACATGTCATCTGGGCCATAGCAGAATGTGACAGCTGCATCCCCTAAGCCCCCAAAGCTGATGGCCCCACTAGAGTCCAGAGAGAGGCACAGAGAAGATGAAACCTCCCGGTGGGGTTCCTAACACCCCCACATCTGCTGGAAGGAATCACTGCCAATGCTTGGGTATGTGTTAGCAGCTGACGGCCAGACTGAGGAGAGAAGCAGGGGTATGTGGTATTGGGATTGACAGTTGTCGCAGAGGAGCCCTCTGATCCCACTGGAAACTCAATAGAAGTATGCTTCCCGCTCAGCCCTGGGCATAACTGAGCTGCTCTGGGCAAGCACTGGCGTCTATGTGGTGAGCGGGGGGCTGACGGAAGGAGGAGGAGCAAGAGCCAGGCTCCCGAGACCCCTAGCATCCCCCAACACACCCCAGTGGTGGCAACCTGTGGTGTGTGGTCCGTGGAGTCCCCACCTGGGGCACAGGTTTGCCATGACCTGCTAGCCTTCTCCACCATGGCAGGGGAGCGAGGCGGGGGGAACCTTCTTTCCATCAACAAGCTGTGCCCAGTTCCCAGAGAGGGAAGGGGGACCCAGACAGACCCAGGGCACTGTCTGATGTCTCTCCTGTTTGCAGGGTCTGCTCTGCTGTCCTGGTTAACATCCAAGTGCCAAGAATCTATTTCAGTGGAAATCAGGGACATGCTCCCACTCGGCAGATTCATGTGGAGCCTTCTGGGGACTAGGAGGACTGGCAAGAAGGAACTTTTTATTATCTGAAATGCAGGTGGAACCGTCCCCCCACTGGCTTCTTGATGGGGCATGTGGCCTGGTAGGGAATAAGGATTTGATGCCTTCTGGCAAGCCCACCTCTACTCCTTCATCACGATGCAGCTACCCAAATGCCTTTGCTGGGCTGGCAAACGGAACCTTCCTCTCTGGCAAGCTGAACAGGAGGAGGAAGGGAGCCGGCTCCCCCTCTACAGAATGGACTCTCTGGAAGGAGACCCGGGCACCAAGGATAGGGGCAGCTCTGGGACAGAAGTCAGGCCACTCTATGGCTTCCTGGGGGTGGCATCCCCCTGGGCTGTGCCCAGCTCCACCTGCCTGCCTCCGGATGTAAGATAGGTGCATTCCTCTGAATCTGTACAAAACTGCTAATACATCCCATCTAAGTTTATAGTGACTGAGTTATAAATAATAAGAAAGGAATCTAGGGCCTGGAAGATAACTCAAGGGTCAAAGGTGCGTGTCTGCCGTCTGTAAGGACCCAAGAGGACCAAGTTTGGGTGCCAGCACTGCATGTCCCCTGAGAACCCCTCACATCAGCACGGTGACTGGTGACTGGTGACTTTGATGTTTAGAAGCACCCAACCACCTGCCAGGTGGGCCATGCATGGCGGAAGGGGCCCGGGGACCCCTGAGCACTGCTTGGACACCCACCAAAAAGAAAACCACGGTCTATCACAGCTCCTTAGGACCTCACAATGGCCCAGTTTAAAGACTGATTCTGGGGGGTTGGAGCGATAACACAGCGGGTAGGGCGTTTGCCTTGCACGCGGCCGACCCGGGTTCAATTCCCAGCATCCCATATGGTCCCCGAGCACCGCCAGGAGTAGTTCCTGAGTGCAGAGCCAGGAGTGACCCCTAAGCATCGCGGGGTGTGACCCAAAAAGAAAAAGAAGAAAAGACTGATTCTGTTTCGGATCCCTAACAGTTTTCAGAATCAAAACTAGGGGGGAGGGTCTCCCTTGACAACTGAACCTCATGGCCTGGGAACCTCGACTAGCTAGAGCCCCTGAGTCCGTGCCAGCAAGAGCCCAGGAGCTGGCGCGGGCAACGCCCCGGCGTGCCCCCCGCCCCCGCCAGCCCCGCGCCCCCCGCTCTCGAGCCCGCCCAGCGCTCCCCCACCGCGCCCCCCGCCCCCGCCCCGGCTTCCTCGCTTCCCCGCGCCCGCGCCCCGCCCAGTCCCCGGGCGCCCGCCCCGTCCCGCGCCCGCGCCCGCCCCGTCCCGCGCCTTGCCCGGGCTTGCCTGGGTTGCATCATCCCGGCGCGGCCGGGCCGCCGCCCACTCAGCCGGGCCGGGCTAATTATATCGCCGCAGCCCGGAGCTAGCGTGGGGCCCCGTCGCAGCTGACCCGGCGTGTTGCTACTTGCTTCGCAGGACAGTTCCCGATCCCGCCCCCCGCGGACACAGGAACGACGAGGACTCGGCCGGGACGCGGTGTGGGCTGCGGAGTCCGGTCCACCCGCGCCCCTGAGAAACACCACCAGCTGCCCTCGGCCTAGGGCGCCTCGGAGACCAGCTCTGGCGGAGGCCGGGTCAGCCGCTAGGAGAAGCCCTCCCAGACCTCCGTCTGTCCAGAAGACACGCTCAGCGTCAGCAGCAGAAATGACCAAGGCCCTGTCGCTGGGCCATCTTAGGAGAGAGCTTCCTTCCTCCCTCCCTCCCTCCCTCCCTTCCTTCCTCTCTCCCTCCCTCCCTCCATTCCTTCCTCCCTCCCTTCCTTCCTCCCTCCCTCCCTTCCTTCCTCTCTTCCTCCCTCCCTCCCTTCCTTCCTCTCTTCCTCCCTCCCTCCCTTCCTTCCTCTCTTCCTCCCTCCCTTCCTTCCTCCCTCCCTCCCTTCCTTCCTTCCTTCCTTCCTTCCTTCCTTCCTTCCTTCCTTCCTTCCTTCCTTCCTTCCTTCCTTCCTTCCTTCCTTCCTTCCCTCCTTCTCCCCCATCCCTCCTTTCTTCCTCCCTAACATCTTTCTTTCTTTCTTTCTTTCTTTCTTTCTTTCTTTCTTTCTTTCTTTCTTCTTTCTTTCTTTCTTTCTTTCTTTCTTTCTTTCTTTCTTTCTTTCTTTCTTTCTTTCTCTCCCTTTCTTCCTTTCTTCTTTCTCTCTCTTTCGTCCTCTCTCTTTCTGTAGGGCACGAGAGGAGGAGCTCCTGAGCTGTATTCAGGGGGCTAGGAGCTCCAACCCTGAATGGCTGAATGCCCCAGCTGAGTTAGTTGCTGCCCAGTGGACAGGACTACCCTGGAGCCATGCTGCAGTGGAGATGGGCCTGCACTGGGCATTGAACTCAGGCCCTCTGCCTGGCTGGTTATCTTTGTGTTTGCATTCTTTACACCTCAGATGAAAGGTGCCTGCCTCAGAGATAGAGATCTTGATCTTGAGTTCAAAATACATGACTTTCTTTATTCAGTCTGGATGTTAGGAATTGCCACATGTCCTTCAAAGACAAATGCTTTAAGGATAAATTTCCCCATCTGTTGATAAGACCCCCGACTACCCCAATCACATGTGAATTGGAACCAGCCCTCACCAGCCTTTTTTCACCTAGGGTTGGGGAAAGAGAGGGACATCAGAGAAGGGAACAGAAGAGACATCAGACAGCGCCCTGGGTCTGTCTGGGTCCCCCTTCCCTCTCTGGGAACTGGGCACAGCTTGTTGATGGAAGGAAGGTCCCCCTGCCTCGCTCCCGTGCCATGGTGGAGAAGGCTAGCAGGTCATGGCAAACCTGTGCCCCAGGTGGGGACTCCACGGACCACACACCACAGGTTGCCATCACTGGGGTTGTTGGGAGATGCTAGGGGTCTCGGGAGCCTGGCGCAGAATCAGTCTCTAAACTGGGCCATTGTGAGGTCCTAAGGAACTGTGATAGACCGTGGTTTTCTTTTTGGTGGGTGTCCAAGCAGTGCTCAGGGGTCCCCGGGCCCCCTTCCGCCATGCATGGCCCACCTGGCAGGTGGTTGGGTGCTTCTAAACATCAAAGTCGCCAGTCACCAGTCACTGTGCTGATGTGAGGGGTTCTCAGGGGGCATGCAGTGCTGGCACCCAAACTTGGTCCTCTTGGGTCCTTACAGACGGCAGACACGCACCTTTGACCCTTGAGTTATCTTCCAGGCCCTAGATTCCTTTCTTATTATTTATAACTCAGTCACTATAAACTTAGATGGGATGTATTAGCAGTTTTGTACAGATTCAGAGGAATGCACCTATCTTTTATCCAGGGTTCTCCCTCTCCCTCTTTTTCCCTCTCCCTCTCTCTCCCTCTCTCTCCCTCTCCCTCCCTCTTCTTCTCTCTCTCCCTCTCTCTCCTCTCCCTCTCCCTCTCTCTTTCCCTCTCTCTCTCTCCCTCTCTTCTCTCCCTCTCCCTCTTTCTCTCTCCCTCTCCCTCCCTCTTCTTCTCTCTCTCCCTCTCTCTGTCTCTCTGCCCCCTTTCTTCTCCTCCAGCCCTCCCTCTCCCTTTTTCTCCTTCTCCCCCCATCACCTCTCATCTCTCCCTTTTCCTTCTACTTCCTTGCTGCCTCAACTTAAACTGTGAAGAGTAGCTTTTTTTCCTTTTTTGGAGCCCAAGATACTTCCTTTTCCTTAGCCCTTTCTGGAGCACAGGATGAAATCAGCAGAATCCAGACAAATATTGACAACAGACTAACTCTAGCACAGTCATTTATTTTCAAAGAAACTCTAAAATTCTGTTTTTCCTTCAGTCACAAGTACAGGTTGTTTGTCCGCAAGTTCCTGTATTTATGTTATTTATGTTTTGAGATGCTGCATCCATATAGCTCACAGTCCAGAGACACAAAATAATATGTGGGGTGAGAACTCTCCCTTGGTGCCCAGCCCTCTGTCCAGCCAGTCTTCCCAGAGACTGTGGCTGGCTGCTCATATTTTTCAGAAATAGTCTCTGAACATCCAGGTCTGCAGTCCTTCATCCAAAACCCTTGGGGACAGATGGGTTTTAGAACCGAGAAATTTCCAGATTTTAGGCAGGTGTGTGCAACATGCATTCCAGACTCCCCTCAATGGGCTTGGCCCTTCACCAGGTCTTAAGCATTTAAATTCCGCATGCAAGCAAGTATCCCTTTACTCCAGGGAAGCAGGAGAGCGGATCCCTCCGGGCTCATAGCGTAAGGTATCCATGCTGTCACACTGCAGCACTGTCTTCTCATCCTGTTGTTCATTGATTTGCTTGAGCGGGCACCAGTAACATCTCCATTGTGAGACTTGGTACTGTTTTTGGCATTCAAACACGCCACGCCAACAGGAATAAATTCACACTAACAGGGATAAAGCAAGGCCAGAGAAGCAGAACAGGAGGGAAGGAACTACCATGCATGCTGCCAACCCAAGTTCACTCCCGGGCCCCATACATAATCCCCCGAGGTGCTCCCGGGCTCACTCCTGAGCACAGCTCAAGAGCGCCTGAGCACCTCTGTGGGTGGCCGAAACCCCAAAGAGAGGAAAGCAAGACTAAAATGACTTCACAGTCTTTCAGCTCTAGTTTTGCTGTCGTATAGATTTGCCACGGGCCAAAGGAAAACTCTGATCTTCAGCCTGCTGGCATGTGCGATTGTGAAGAGGCTGTGGGCTAAACAAACATGCAGGTACAGAGGCCCTCAACCAACACAGGTTTGAACTGTGTGGTCCACTTAGGTTCATTTGTTTTTTCAATAACGAAAACATGTTTGGAGATTTGAAACAATTTTTTAAAGTCATAGATGGGGGTGGAGCAATAGTACCATGGGCAGGGCACGTGCCTTCACACGGCTGACCTGGGATCGATCCCAGGACCCCATATGGTCCCCTGAGCCCTGCCAGGAGTGACCCCTGACTACAGAGCCAGGAGTAAGCCCTGAACACTGCCTGGTGTGGCCAAAAAAAACAAATAATAATAGTTATAAAGTAAAACAACTAAAAGTCACAGATGAACCACATAGCCTAAAGGTAACAAAAAAAGGGAAAATAGCATATTATGAATACATAACAATTAATTTGGTAATTGTATCACTTCCTGCCATAAAATATACACAAACCGTTATTATAAAATGTTAAAATTTGGGAAACAAGCTTGTGTTCCTGTGGCAGAACATTTGCCTCACATGTGTGACACCCTGGGTTTGATCCCCAGGACCACACACAGATTCACACAAGAAGATTTTTTTAAGTTAAAATGTATTAGAATTCATATGCATGAAGACTTACAGTCCACACGTGGTGTCACTCACAGCCAGGAAATGTGAGTGGGTCCCAGGAGAGGGCTTAAGGGCTGGGCACACGCTTTGCCTGCAGGAGGCCTGGGTTGATCTAGGCTCTACGGGTAAGAACACCTCCCCCAGCACCACTGAGTGTCACCACTCAAAAAAAAAATGAGGTTTTTTTTCAAGCAAGAAAATAATTTACATTCAAACCTATTGAGTGTCTTCGAGAATGAGAGACTAAGAAACTGTCTCCCAGTTGCTGGGGCTGTCACTGGCGGGCGGGCCCCTCTCCCTCAGGCAGCGTCCCAGAGCGAAGGCTGGCAGGAGCAGGCAGGTGGGGTAGGAAACAGACCTTTTTGTCTAAATCCTGCGATAGATTGATGAGTCTGGACCACAAGTAAAGGTTGTCAGCTTTACTGAAAGTCTTCTGATGAAAAGGTCAGTCTCATTTTTAAAATGCCTTTGGGAGCTGGAGAGATAGTACGGAGGGTAGGGCACTTGCTTCGAGTGTAGTGGACCTGGGTTTTATCCTGGGCATCCTGTATTGTCCCCTGAGCACCACCAGAACTGATCTCTAAGCACAGAGCCAGGAGTAACCCCTGAGCATCACTAGGTGTGACCTAAAACTCCCCCAAATTTAAAAATAATTAAATATTAATAATAAAATTCCTTTGGAGCCAGAGAGATAACACAGAGGATAAGACTTGCCTTGCATGTGGTTGACCCCAGTTCAACTTCCAGCACCCATAGATGGCCCCCCAAGTACCACCAGGAGTGACCCCTGACCCCTGACCACCAGGTATGGCCAAAAACCAAAAATAAAATAAATAAAATGCATCTGGGGGCAAAGAGATAGTAGTAAAGAGGGTACAGTTCCTCTTTTACAAGACTGGCTCAGGTTCGATTCCAAGCAACGCAAATGGTCTTCCAAGCCCCACCAGGTGTGATCCCTGAGCTCAGAACCTGGGGAAGTTCTGCACACTGCTGGGTGTGGCCCCAAAACCAAAACTAATAAATAAAATGCCTTCAGGGCAATATCTAAATTGGCACTTGACAAAATACTAGGGACCATGTGGACATAAATTGACTATCACCCTCACATCACCCTCACCCAACTTGTCACTTGGAGTGTTTGTCCCCACCTTTCCAGAGTTAACAGTCACGGACAAGACAAAAATGGATCTTGGAGACCTTTGCAGAGGTCCAGAAAAGTGACTGGTGAGGGAGAAACTGCAAGGTTCTGAGCATGGCCCAGGAAAGACCCCTCACACAGACAGAACACCACCGAGATGCTGGAGTTCACAACCACGAATTAGCTGGCTTCCTCTCCTGCCAATTTTATTCATTTTTTAAGACAAACAGCATCTCTGATACAGGACAGGATTAATAAAGCCTAAATGTGAGGGGGACAGCAGGTCTCACGCGGGAACACCGGCAGGGAGGGCTCTCTTCTCCCTGACTTGGGCCATTCAGCAACTTCAGCTTTCACTTGTCTCCACACCTAACACATTTTCCTGCCTGGACTTCGGTCACTCCCTACACAGGCCTCCTCTACCTAGATACTGAAACGTGCTTCCTGCCGGCTAAGGGCTCTGCTTACCCCAGGGCCCAGCTATTGCCCAGATGGATTTACTTGAGAATAGATTTGAAAGCATATTCATTCCTTCAGTCAGGCACCTTTCGAGAGGGTGACAAGTTAAATGCTGTGACTGCAACAGCTACTGACAGTTGTACTCAAGTGAAAACAAACTCACATGGGCAAAAATAGTACCCGAGAGCCATGTGGGGACAAGATCTGGTTAAAGGGTCTGTATTTCAACAGATGGAGCCTTAGTTTGAATGAGGAGCCCCGTCCTTTGTAAAACGGGAGGGGGTGGGGGGAAGGTCCAGGTGGTGCCAACACTTATGTGATGACGGAAACTTTTTATAAGAAAAACAAGGCACAGTTATAAACATAGTGTTGCCAGGACACTTCACATGTGAGTAAGAGTCCAAAACTCCCCTCCTTAGCTTCACTCCCAATCCACTCTGCACGGGGCTTAGTGGGGGTCAGCAAGATAGAGCTGTCTGGAAAGGGTGGTTCCTGGGGGCCACAGGTTTATGATTTAAAGGAGTAGAATCATGTCTAGAGGCTGGGTTCTTCTGTGGTGTCCAGCCCAGCCCCTTTCATGCTTCAGGATACATGGGGTGTTCTCACAGGTGGTACCACGGCTCCCTGCACTCATAGTAGTCATAATGGTAATTAACAATAATAACGCCAAGGCAGCACACACCTTCGAGCACTTTCTCAGTGTGCCAGACTGTGTTCTAAGTACTTTATGCATGCATACTGGGTGAATTTTCCTGAGAACTTCATGAAGTAGTTACTATTACTTTCATCCCCATTTGAAAGATTAGGAAACTGAGGTAGAGGCAGAGATGAAATCATTGGCCAAGGCCAGACAGCAACAACATAAGGATTTGAACCCAGACAGGCTGGCTCCAGCAGCAAAGCTCATAACCACTAATAGCAATAGCAGCCGACACTCAGGTCGTGATTACCTGTGCCAGCTGCTCTCCCAGGTGTCCACACGTACCAGCTCAACTAATCCTTCCAGCTATTATTATCCCCATTTTACTGATGAGGCAAACAGAAAGGGCCAGCCACTCATCTCAGTCGTGTCTCGAGAAAGCTGCAGAAATGGAACAGAACGCAAAAGATTGTGTCCAGGGCCACAGTCTTGCACCCCCCGAGTTCGAGCTCCAGGCCCTGATCTGAGCAGGGGCTTCGACTTGCGCCTCTCTCTCTGCCTCATATATATTGCAATATTGGAGAATTTTTATCAGCAATCAATAAGCAGTCACTGAAGCTGCTTCTAAACTAACCTTTCCTGAATCCGCCTGCCACAGAGGCGGGGCGCGGGGGGCGGGGTGGGGGTGGTGAGAGGGATACTGGGAACACTGGTGGTGGAGAATGGGCACTGGTGGTGGGATGGGTACTCGATCATTGTATGACTGAAACAGAAGCATGAAAGTTTATAAGTCTGTAACTGTTAAAAAATAAAAAATAGGGGCTGGAGCAATAGCACAGCGGGTAGGGCGTTTACCTTGCACGAAGCCGACCCAGGTTCGATTCCCAGCATTCCATATGATCCCCTGAACACTGCCAGGGGTGATTCCTGAGTGCAGAGCCAGAGCCAGGAGTAACCCCTGTGCATTGCCGGGTGTGACCCAAAAAGCAAATTAATTAATTAATTAATTAAAAAAATTTTTTAATTCCTGGGGCCTGAGTGATAGTACAGCAGGTAGGGTACTTGCCTTGGACACAACCAACCTGGGTTCAATCCCTGGCATCCCATAGCCTTCCCCTACCCCCACGCCCAAGCACCACCAGGAGTAATTTCTCTGCAGAACTAGGAGTAATCCCTGAGTATTGCCGGATGTGACCCAAAAGCCAAAAACAAATTTAAAAAACTAAAATTAAATATCCCTTCCTGAGGCCAGAGAGAGAGCTCAACAGCCTGAGCCTACATGCTGCATGCAGGAGACTTGAGTTTGAGCTTCTGCAACACGTGATCCCCTGAGCACCATGAAGAGCAACCTCAGAGCACTGAGACAAGAGTACTCCCCTGAGCACCACTGGATGTGACCCCACACCAAAATGATGATCATCGTATAAACTTTCCTGAATTGTACAAAAGTCCTATTCTAAGTTCACTGTCACTGTCACTGTCATCCCGTTGCTCATCAATTTGCTCGAGCGGGCACCAGTAACGTCTCTCATTGTGAGACTTGTTGTTACTGTTTTTGGCATATCGAATATGCCACGGGTAGCTTGCCAGGCTCTGCTATGCGGGCGAGATACTCTCGGTAACTTGCTGGGCTCTCCAAGAGGGGCAGAGGAATCTAACACGGGTCGGCCGTGTGAACGTTGAATGCCCTACCGCTGTGCTATCGCTAAGTTCATTGTATAAAATCTGGAAAACACAGAAAACCTCCAAGAAGAAATGCAAGTCATCTTTGCCCCGGCAGGGATAACCTCCGTGAACATCTTGGTGACTTTCCAGCTACTCTTACCAAACCCACTCTCTGTCCTGTGTCGTAACCTCCCTCTCCCTCACTTATCAATACATCGCAAACGTTTTCCCATGTCCTTACATTTTCTTCTGCAATTTCCAGAGGACTCATCTGTGATTGCTCAACTGTCCCACTCAGGGGGCAGCAGTGATCTCCCCGTGTCCCTGCAGGCGGTGCCCCCACTCACCGCTCTCCCTCCCTAGCACGCACCTCATGCTCTCCTCCACCTCCCGGCATCTCTGGGCGGCTCGTGGCGCTTTCTCTGCCTTTCCTCGTGGGTCAGGGTTGTTTCCGGTCCTGCCGAGGCCACATCCCCCTCCTTCTCAGGCCCTCGGCCTCCTCGGAGTACTCTGCACCTTCTCTCAGCCACATTCAAAACTCCCCCTGTCTTGCCCTGTTCCCATAGGACTTGCGGGAAACAACCCGATTCCCTCAGCAAGCTGGCATTGGGCAAGGTCTGTTGCAATCCTGTGTGCTGGGAGTTGGTGCCAGTGGAGGTGCTGGAGGCAGCAGTGGGCGCCCCTCCCAGGGGTACAGGTGCATTCCCAGGGGGGCTGCCCAGACACCATGCCTTTCCCCGGACGGGTCTCTCCTGGGGGTAACTGAGCGACCAGACAGGGCCTGCGAGAGCTCTTCTGGGGCTTCAGTCCCAACCAGGAGACAAGATCCACCTCTCCCACCTGGCCGGGCGGCCCAGGCCCCACTAGGCCCAAATGAAAGGCTTTTGAAGATGGTGGTGGCTCAAAACAGGTGGCTTCATTCCAGCTACAGCGTCTCGGCTGGAATGGGGAGGGGGTGGGGGGAGGAGGGCTGTGCCCTAGCCAGGGGGAGCAGGGGAGACTGGGTAGGGGAAACAGGAGCTGGATTTCTCCCAAATTCACTGCGCCTGGCCTGTGCGCGCCCGCGTCTCCCACACCGTCCGGGGCTGTGTGAGGCTCAGCAGGTCAGCTCAGCAAAGGCACGTGCCAGGCGCGAACCCCGCCAGGCGTGTGGCGAGGCACCTCTGCCTGTCCTTTATTGTGGGAGGCGCTGACAGCAACTTCATCTGCTCCTCTTATTGCTTATTTGGGGGCCATGGAGGTTATCCCTGGCTCTGCATTCGGAACTCCTGGCAGGCTCGGGAGACCATGATGGATGCCAGAGATTCAACCTGGGTCAGACTCCTCAAGGCAAACGTCCTACCTGCTGTCCTACCACTCTGGCCCACAGCTTCATTTGCAAGGCATCTCCTCCCCAGGCACATTTCCCCACAGGCAAGTGAGGAGCTCAGTACTCGGCTGCAGCGGGCCCCTTAGCCTGGGCCCCGGCCCTCCATCCTCCTGCCTCTGCCCAGCGCAGTGCTGATGGTACTGTGGGTATTTCTTGGAGGCCCCGGCCTGTTCATTGCTCAAGTGAGCCATGTGTGGGGCTTACTCCAGGGACTGCCAGCGTACAGAGAGGTTTCCCAGGGCTCAGGCTGCCCAGGGGGTGTCCGAGGGCCATGCAGGTCTGGTGTGGTTGTCTCTGTCTGAAGAGTTCCAGGTAAGGCCAGGGTGCTGAGCTGAGTGTTATGTGTGTTATCCATGTTTGTGCACACTTAGTGAGGTGTGGATTTATTGGCACACTGGATCTTGTGTGCCGAGTGTGTGTTGACAAGCTTGAAGATGTGCGCTTGTAAGATGTGTGGCAAAAGATGCTGGATTCAGGACCGTGTGGGGAGTGGACACCCGGCATAGAGGTGCAATGAAAGCTTCCCCCAGGGGAGGTTGAAGGGAGGGTTGAAGTTGTGGAGTTTCTATTTGGTGTCATTTGTGGGAGGAGGGGACAGTGTGTCACTGTGTGCTCACCCATCTCAGGCCGTGGTGCATGTCTGTAATGTGTGTCTTGTGCGGTGGGTGCTGGGTGCTGGGTGTTTGCTGAGCCTGGAGAGCACAGCATCCTGAGCCTCGGAGACGAGCCCCACTGTGCGGCATTTGCCAGGATGCAGAGACGGGCAGGGCAGCAGAGCCCAGGGGCATCCTGGCAAGTAGAACACGCCCAGCGCTGGGAGGGGACTGCAGTGCCCCCCCCCCCCCAACACACATACACACCGGGCCTGAGCCCTGCAAAGCCTGGCAGACTGACTGGCTCTTATTGGGTCCTGTTGATGGAACTCAGAGCCCTGCCTGTCCGTGTCCCCAGTGCCCAAACAGGCTTCTAGGAAAACACCAGAGGAAAATAAAACTCGCTGTGTAGCATGACCCCGACTTGCCCCCCAGATTCGATGGAGAGATGCCAAAAAATCTCTTCTAAGATTTTGCCGAATTGCTCCACGTGATGGAAAGAGAAGTTGGATTTAGTGCCGTGCAAACAAGTTGGAAGAATGAAGATGTTAGATAAGCTTGAATGGCATAATACGATACTTACCAGAGGGTATGTAGTTGAATTATAAAGACGCTAATTGTCCTAAATTATATTTAATACCTATTGTGGAGTGAAGGATTGACATCTCTTTTAAACTCCACATGGTCACACTTCAGATGGGCTTTTGGTGGGAACTACGCCTCATCCATCTTCTCCTTCCTGCCCCTTTTTTCTCTCTCGTCTTAGATCATTTCTTCCTCTTCTAGAAGCCATATTTTCCTCTGTGTTTGAGTTATTACACTTAACCATGGAATTACTTTTATGCAGCTTAGAACTAGCTGGATATGGCAATTTTATATGTTTGATCCAAATTTATTTTAGTGATTTGGGGGGCTCTTGGGGGGCTGGGGTACTCGGAAGCTACTCTCAGCTAGGTGCTTAGGCTGAAGGCTTGTGAGGGGTCCTGAGGGCTGCACCGGAACCCCTGTGTGAAACACGCCCTTGAACCTGTCGAGCCTTCTCTCCAGCACATCAATCTAATTTGGGAAAAGTTGTTTTTTTTTTCTCCTTCTTTTCTTAGTTTTGGGACCACACCCAGCATTGCTAGGGCGGTGCCAATCCAGGGCCTGCATGAGCTCTAGCCCTTTGAGTCATCCCGTCTGTCCTGGAAAGCTTTTTTATATTACAAGGGAGTTGTTTATATTTGATTAAGGTTGTGGGAAGCTTGAAATGCAGACTGCTTGGAGCAGAAGAGGTGGCATGAGCTGTGATTGTTAACTTATTCAAGAATCTTGCTGGCCAGCCTTTAGACTCTTCGTGGCTGAAATTGACCATAGAGTAATGATAACACAGAAACCGGCTCTCCTTTGGGACCCAGTTTACCACTCTTTCTTGTTTGGTTTATCTTAGACCAAGTGAAATCAACTCCCCAGAGCCACATCCATTTCCCCAAACAGAAACTGAGCCTCTGCTTGGAGCTAGCGCAAAGGGCTGTGCACTTGCTCTGCAGACAGGAGCTCCGGTTTCATCCCCAGCACCACAGGGTCCTCTGAGTATGGCCGGGCTAACTTGGGAGCACTGAGCCGGGTGTAGCTCTCCCTCTACCCCCACCCCTGCTCCACCAGGTATGGCCCAAAAACCAAATAAGGAAGTAACTAAATAAACGGAGACCAGGAAAGGGAAGTTATGAGGTGACCTACAAGCTCAGAGCTGGTGGGAGAAAATAGTGGAAACTGAGGAATGAGGTGTTGTGTGGCAGAGTGTGGGTTAATCCCCACTGATACTTGGGCATGTACCACAGGCCACGCGCCGTTTGGAGCACTTGGTATGTGGTTTTGTCTGTCTTGGGGCCATACCCAGTAGTGCTTGAAGTTTACTACTGGCTCTGTCAGGGATCACTTCCGGATCACTCCTGGCAGGCTCAGGGGACCATGTGGGATGCCAGGGAACCCACGCCTGGCCAGCTACACGAAGGCGAAGGCTCTACCAGCTATATTATCATGCTCGCCCCAACACTTGGTATGTGTTAGCCCACAGAAGCTTTCTTAGGTGGAGGTTATCAACGTCACCAGTTTGCAGGCAGAGGAGCCAGCCCTGGAGGCCTTGATCTGAGCAGGGCTGTATGGCTCAGGAGTTGAAGAGCTTAATTTTGGCCAGGGAAAGTGCTCTTGACTCCCATGCTGCAACCCCCAAATCACGGCACATGGCAGCGACAAGGGTCCCCTCCTGCTCACAGGCCACGTGGCTATACATGCTTCCTGAGCTTCACTCTGGGACTCGGGCCTGGGCATCACCCTAGAGAAGAACGCGCTGTGGGTACTGTGTGCTGAGTCTTGGTAAACATCTGGTCACCTTCCACTGACTGGAGTGTGTCACATGACTAAGCTTGAATCAGTGGGGGCTGGGAAACAGACCCCCCCTGCCCCCCGGCAGCGATGGTCACACGCAGGGCCTGCATGGTAATGAATCACTGGAAACTGTTGGAGGTTTCTCCGAAGCTGACCCAGAGTCAGGGCTGGGTGGGCTTTGGGGAGGAAGTGTTCTGGAGTGGGGGTGCAGGACTGGGAGGAAACGAAGCTAAGGAACACTATAATTTCAGGCAAAGTCCTAAAAACCCCCATCCACAGGGTTTTCAGGACTGTAAATTATACCTCCGAGTTTAGCCCGATCCAAGGGCGGA
The DNA here is from genome assembly GCF_027595985.1 of Sorex araneus. Taxonomy (NCBI): domain Eukaryota; kingdom Metazoa; phylum Chordata; class Mammalia; order Eulipotyphla; family Soricidae; genus Sorex; species Sorex araneus. The sequence continues at coordinate 13,772,584 of NC_073308.1, forward strand.
GTGAGGCTTTCATATTCCACAGCTGTCAATCATTGGATTTAGGATGGCTCCAAGGGGACACGAGCCGCCGAGAAGTTTTGGTTTTTTGAACCTGTGCGCAGCAGCTGTGGGAGCCCTGAGGCCATCCTTCAGAAGAGTCGCCAGAACCGGGCTCTAAGCAAATGATACAGAAATTGGGAGAGGGAACCAATGTTGAACAGAGATCTGGAGAGATCCAGGCAGAACCCCGTCACGCGCGCACAGGGGTATTAGCGCCACTTCCCGCACTGCTTCTATTTCACACTGCCTTACTCCCATCTCAAAGGTATGGCATTGGGCTGGAGCAATAGCACAGCGGGTAGGGCGTTTGCCTTGCACTCAGCCAACCCGGGTTCGATTCCCAGCATCCCATATGGTCCCCTGAGCACCGCCAGGAATGATTCCTGAGTGCAGAGCCAGGAGTAACTCCTGAGCATCGCCGGGTGTGACCCAAAAAGAAAAAAAAAATCAAAGGTATGGCGCTATTTCCCTATTTGTGTCTCTGCTGCCAGGGACAAAGGCCAGTTGCCCCCACTGGAACAACACAATGGAAGCCAGTGGGAGTCGGGGGGTTTCAGTCTCCTGGTGGAGTGTCTGCTGAGTCCGTGTGTCTGGAGCTGAAATCTTTGCAGAGTTAAGAAAGTGTGTGCAGTCTGGTGGCGACCACCTGCGGTAAACCCCAGGCCCACAGATCAAGGGCCTGTCCCCAGGACAATGGTCCTACCCTCTCATGATCGCGTAGCTTCAGGGACCCTCACGTCTCCCTCGGTTTCCTTAGTCTCCTCCAACTGTCTGCAGAACTCAGGAAAGCACTGTGCTTCATGGTTACAGATTTCTTACAACAGATATAAGTGAGAACCAGGGTCAAGTGATGAGTTGCATAAGTTGGGGGTGGCCCGGGTTTCTCCCCAGTGGGACCTTGCATACCACCTTTGTATGGAACCCAGATAAGTGCCCATCTCACACATTGAAGTGTTTGCCAACCAGGAAGCAGTCTAGGCTTCAGGCACCCAGAGTTTTGATAGGGGGTTGTCACGTATGCAAGATGAATCAAATTCACATGCTCAGGCACCTCGATCCTTTCTTCCCTGTAAAGCTTGACTGGTTATCATCTGTCTCAAATCCTCAGCCCCCTTCACAGGGTGGATTTTCTGGTGTGACCAGCCCTGCTCCTGAGCCATTCGTAACTCACCAATTCATTCACTACTCTGAGCGCCCCACCTCAATTAACAGAACCAAGGAGCTCCATCCCCGGGACCCAGGACAAAGACCAGACAAGTTCTTTATTATACACCATGTGTTCTCAGATTGAAACATCATAACAAATACAGTAACCCAAAGACAAAAGAAAAATATCAAGGAAAGAAGGCCAAGGAAAGAAGGCCAAGGAAAGAAGGCCGGAAACCTCTTCCTCTTCCTCCTCCTCCTCCTCCTCCTCCTCCTCCTCTTCCTTTTCCTCTTCTTCTTCTTCTTCTTCTTCTTCTTCTTCTTCTTCTTCTTCTTCTTCTTCTTCTACTTCTTCTTCTTCTTCTTCTTCTTCTTCTTCTTCTTCTTCTTCTTCTTCTTCTTCTTCTTCTTCTTCTTCTTCTTCTTCTTCTTCTTCTTCTTCTTCTCCTCCTCCTCCTCCTCCTTCTCCTTCTCTTCCTCCTCCTCCTCCTCCTCCTCCTCCTCCTCCTCTTCTTCTTCTTCTTCTTCTTCTTCTTCTTCTGCTTCTTCTTCTTCTCCTCCTCCTCCTTCTTCTTCTCCTCCTCCTCCTCCTCCTCCCCCCTCCTCCTCCTCCTTCTCCTCCCCCCTCCTTCTCCTCCTCCTCCTCTTCTTCTTCTTCCTTCTTCTTCTTCTCCTCCTTCTCCTCCCCCCCTCCTCCTCCTCCTCCTCTTCTTCTCCTCCCCCCCGTCCTCCTCCTCCTCCTCTTCTTCTTCTCCTCCTCCTCCTCCTCCTCCTGGGACCATATGGAGTGCCAGGGATCGAATTCAAGTCAGCAGTCTACAAGGCAAATGCCCTATATGCTATGCTATAGCTCCAGCCCCAAAGTACAATTTTGTTTTGTTTTGTTTTTGTCTTGGGGCCACCTGGTGGTGCTCAGGACTTATTCCTGGCTCTGTGCTCAGGAATCACTCATAGTGGTGCTCAGGGAACCATATGGGGTGCTGAGGACCGAACCTGAGTTGGCGGCATGCAAGTCAAGAGCCCTACCTGCTGTACTATTGCTCTGGCCCCCAAGGTGGTTTTTGTTTTTTGAGCATCTCTGGCTGTGCTCAAGTCTCACTCCTGGCTCTGACTCAGGGATCAAGCCTGGTGAGTTCAGGGTCCATGCGTGGTTCTAGAAATCAAACCCAAGTCTGCCCGTGTGAAAGGCAAGTGCCCTGCTTGTTTTACTATCTCTCTGGCTCCCTCCTTCAAGAGAGCTCTTAAGGTAAGTTGCCCTATTGAAAGGTAAAGTATAAAACAACAATGGGCTACTTTAGTAATATTTATCTGTTGTCATGAGAAAAGTTGAATTTGTTATTAAAATTATTCATTAGAAAATGAAAATATTTTAGGTACCAGAGTATTAGTATAGCAGTTAAGGTGTTAGCCTTGCACGTGGCCAACCCACATGCAAGGCAAACACAAAAACATTTGATTCTCAGCATCCCATATAGTCCCCTGAACACTACCAGGAGCAATCTCTGGGTGCAGAGCCAGGAGTTAGTCCTGAGTACCACTGGGTATGGCCCCCAAACGAAAAAACAAACATTGTAATACTTTGGGGAGGGCAGAGCACTTACCTTTCACAAGTGAAGTCTTGAATTTGATAGAGGACACCATGTACCCCTCCCCCCAGCACAACAATAACAGCAAACAACAACAACAAGTAAAACCATTTCTAGGTTGAATTCACAAGCAATGCTGGTGCAGGGGAGACTAGAGTGACTTCCGGAAATATCTGGCCAACTGGGCTGGACCAGCAGTGCAATGCTTGGGCCTGGCAATAAGATGATGCTCAGGCCCAGGAGTGCTAGGGACTATCAGGACCAAATCTGGGGTGCTCAGAGGCCATGTTGTGCTTAAGAATAAACTTGAACTTGTGCCCCTGAGCTATCTCCCCAGTCCATAAAATGATTTCTACTGTAAATTATTCCAAGCAACAAATGAAAATGATTTCTGATGTACATCATTTCCAAATACACCTTATCCCTCCCTTCTTACCAGAGTTCAAGGTCAACATAATACACTCTTAGATAGTGAGAGTCCGGGGGGTATGAGGGGCTGCTGGCTTTTTGCACCAACCTTATGTCATTCCACTCCTGCATTTATACTTCTCTCAGTTAATACCATTTCTGCCTTTTACCATTTATTAAGCTTCTTCATTGGTTACTGCATTAAACTTGCATTTGTTTAAATATATTTTTGTTGGGGCTGGAGAGATAGCACAGCGGGTAGGGCGTTTGCCTTGCACGAGGCCGACCCGGGTTCAAATCCCAGCATCCCATATGGTCCCCTGAGCACGGCCAGAGGTAATTCCTGAGTGCAGAGCCAGGAGTAACCCCTGTGCATCGCCAGGTGTGATCCAAAAAGCAAAAAAAAAAAAAAATTTTGTTTTGTTTTGTTGGGGGGGGGTCATACTCAATGATGTTTAGGGATTACTTCTGGCTCTGCACTCAGGAATTGTCTCTGCTGGTGCTCAGGGGACAATATGGGATGTTGGGGATCAAACCCAGGTTGGTGGCGTTCAAGGAAAGCCCTGCGTTCTGTACTATCTCTCCAGCCCCAACATTTGTTTGAATATGGATCATGGATTTTCCTCCATCTTCCTAACATCTGTAGCTCATTTGCTCCATGGAGCAGGTAATATTTTCCCCAAGTGGGCACCACAGTAAATCCCACCCAACATGCTTTCCTTGTAACGTAGTATTGATGCTCTCCCACTTATGTTGGCTCTTGCATTTGAATGGGGCCACTCTGCTTTGTAACTTCCAAAGACCTGAAAAATGACAGAATTTCCACACGACTCAGAGGAATGCTGATTCTTGTAGCCTGATTGCCAGGCCCTCAGGAAAGGAGAACCCCAGGGAGCGGAGATGATCTGATCTGCAGACAGCATCCCTCCTGCCCCCCCCCCCCCCCGCCCTGTCCCCGCCCTGGGCCCAGCTGCCAGGACGCATCTCCCTGCGTAAGGGTGAGCAGGTGAGCAAGTGAGCGCTCAGACATTTCCTGCTCCACTTGGTGCATGCAGGGGGCACCAGGGACAAAACTCACAGCCAGCCGCGTGCTTGCAGAGCAGGACTTGGAAGCCAAAGCCAGTAGCCACTCAGCTGTCCCCACAACTCCCTCCCTAAACGTTCTAGAGTTCAAACTCCAGGTGAACTCATTTAAAAGCTGGGAGACCTCAGGCAAATTAGCCTTTCTGAGCTTTGATTTCTTCATCTGTAAATGAGGCTAACATTTCAGGGCTCTGAATGAACCCTGTGAAGTGTTCAACACAGGGTCTGGCTCATCACGGCCACTCAGTAAACGTGAAACGACCTTTCTTCTTCCACTTTCGAGTCAGAACCCCCTCCTTTCAGTTGTGAAATGTGCTGGGACAAAGATCCTGTGACTGGAGGTCAAAAGGCTCTTTCTCGTATTACTCACCCCTTCAAAAGAGTTCTCTGCCTTCGGGGTTTGCACCTTGCAAAGGAAAAACCAGCCTGCATGGGTTGGGAGAGGCCTGGTGGCCCTACCAGCCTCTGCCTTTGCCCTTTCCCCAAACTGGCCAAAACTGAAAGAAAAGGATTCAGAATCATAACCAGGAAAGAAGTGTATTAGAAATCCACAAATAAAGGGGCTGGAGAGATAGTACAGGGGTAGGGAGCTTGCATTGTATGCAGAAGACCCAGGTTCAATCCCCAGATTGGTCCCCAGATCCTGCCAGGAGTAATTTCTGAGTGCAGAGCCAGAAGTAAGCCCTGAGCATTGCCAGGTATGACCCCCCCCCCACCAAAAGAAGGAAAGAAGGAAAGAAGGAAGGAAGGAAGGAAAGAAAGAGAGAGGGAGAGAGAGAAAGAAAGAAAGAAAGAAAGAAAGAAAGAAAGAAAGAAAGAAAGAAAGAAAGAAAGAAAGAAAGAAAGAAAGAAAGAAAGAAAGAAAGAAAGAAAGAAAGAAAGAGTCACAAGTAGGGGACATTTCAGGGGCCTTGCAAGCACAAGACCAAGAGTTTGATCCTAGCTCTATCCCCACAGCTGCCAAGTGCCATCCTGGCAGCACCACAAAGTGTTTCCTTCTCTGATGCACTGAAATAAAGTGAGCAACCTTGATCATTGCAACAAAAAATAATTAGATCAGACAGCAAAATGAATTGAAACGGGCAATAAAGGCGAAGAAGCCAGCAGGCTGAAGAGATAGCAACAGGGTCGGGTGCTAAACAGGCAATGCAATAAACACAGGAAAGGAAACTAAAAATTAATAACAGAGAAAACAGCAGTCCAGAGAGCTAGCAAGAGGGTAGAGCACTTGCCTTGCATGAGGCCAACCTGGGTTCAATCCCCGGCATCCCATGTGGACCCCCCAGCACCACCAGGAGTGATCTCGGAGTGTAAGCCAGGAGTAAGTCCTGAGCACTTCTGGGTGTGCCCCTAAGACAAGACAAGAACGAAAGAAGGAACAAGCACACAGCACAGGCGTGATCCGGACAGCATCAGAGACACCACCTCACGGCCAGGCCTCTCTTGTTTTAAGAGAGAGTACGATGGTAGGGCACTGGTCTTGCACACCCACAACATGGGTTTGATAGTCTGGTCCCCTGAGCCCCTCCAGCAGTGCTCCCTGAGTGCAGAGTCAGGAGTAAGCCCCGGGCACAGCCAGATGTGGGCTCAAACTCAAAACAATAAGAGCTGAATGAAAAAAAGGAACCCTTCGGATCCCAAGCTGCACAAAACATAAATCGGGCCAGTTCTCCATCCCCTGCACCCTCATGCCGCCTTGGGAAAGGCCAGTCTTCACACAAAAGCCTGCAGCTCCAGGCCCGGCCCTTCCCTCTGCGCACAGGGACTGGAAGGGTGGGCACAGCCTCCAGTCTGGGTGCCCACAGTTCTCTGACAAGGTGCTGTCACTGGGGCATTGTTCTTCCCCCTTCCTGGGGGTGGGGTAGGGGAGGTCACAGCTGGTGTGTCAGGGCTTACTCTTGGCCCTGCACTCAGGGCTCAGGTGGACGTCTGGGGATGGAACCCTTGTGCAGAGCAAACACCCCACCCCTCCTGCCGTCTCTGTTCACACTCGGGCTGCTCACTCTGGGGTTCCTTACCGGAAGATCTGATCCAGCAGGTGTGTGAAACTGCCCTTTCCAGGGTGGGGCGCCTGAGACCCACTGAATTAGGAACTGGAACGGTGGTCTCAGGGTGACGCCTCGCTTCAGGGTCCTGCTGGGAAGGGGAGTCTCCTGACTCTTGGATTGAGACCCTCTTTGTCTCGGAGGACTCATTCCTCAAAGGGTTTCTCCAAGCCCGAAGGCTGCAGGCAATTTTCCTTCTGGAAAACTGTTGGGGGGGGGGCAAGAGGCTGGGATTGAAACTCCCCAGCCCCACCCTGGGGGTCTCACAGCCACCAAATGAAAGAGCAGGCCAGCAGAGGGGTCTGCCCCCGGCGAGATTCCATCCTGGCTCCAGCCTCGCTCCCTGCATTTCCTCTGCTCCCACTGCTCTGGGCAGTGTGTGTGTGTGTGTGTGTGTGTGCGCGTGTGTGTACTGTGGTGTGTGTGTGCGTGTGTGTACTGTGGTGTGTGTGTGTGTGTGCGTGTGTGTGTGTACTGTGGGGTGTGTGTGTGTGTGTGTGTGTGTGTACTGTGGTGTGTGTGTGCGTGTGTGTACTGTGGTGTGTGTGTGTGTGTGTGCGTGTGTGTACTGTGGTGTGTGTGTGTGGTGTGTATGGGTGTGTGGGGTGTGTGTATGTATGTGTGAGTGTGGGTGTGGGGACTGGACTTTCCCGCACTCTCCCAGTGTGCGATGTTCCTCTTCCCGTCTCCTACTCACTTCTCAATCCGACCCGGAGCCAGAAAGAACCTGGGCCTTCCGAATAGCCATCCTCTGGGTCAATATGGAAATTCTCATCATGACCAGCAACCCAACTTTGAATCATGATGGTCAAAGATCTATAGTGTGAGAGATACCGTTTCAGGAGCTGGAGAGATGTGCAGGAGTGAAAGTGTGGGCCTTGCTGCAGCCCTGGAGGAACACCCCACCCTGTGTGTGGCGGGGGACGAGCCACACCTGCTCACCCAAGGGTGCCCCCGCCCCATCTCCTGGATGCCGCTTCAGAGTGCTCATGTTAGGGCTGGGGATACATGAAGGGTAGAACACTGGGTCCTACCCAGGCACCACAAAACAGTGGCAACCACACACCCAGTGTGTGAGGCCGTGGGTCCAACCTCTTCTCCATTTTAAAGTAGGACCCAGCCTACAGAGCGTGGCCGAAGGCTTGCCCTGCATCCGTAGGTCCTGGACCCCACTCCCAGCACGACTAGGTAAATAGATAAAGTGTGTAATTTGGTAGCACTGAACATAGTCACATCTGTGAGATCACCACTATTTAGTTCCTGACTGTTTTCACCCCCTCAAAGATAACGCCGTACCCATGAGCAGGCACTCCCCGGCCCCCACTCTGCTTCCTCTCCTGTGGATCTATCTGGATACTTCATGGCCATATACACAGACACACACACATACACACACACACACAAACACAAACACACACAGTGAGACACACGAATACACACACGGAGACCCAGAGACAGACACAGAGAGACACACATACACAGACACATACAGACACAGACACAGACACACAGACACAGACACACAGACACACACACACACACACACACACACACACAAAACCCTTTTGGGTCAGTCATCTTCATGCTGCCTAATATTTTCAAGGTTCAATCATGCTGTAGCTCAGATCAGAATTTCATTCTTTTTTATTTATTTACTAGCTTATTGACATGTTGAAAACGTGCATTTAGGGGCAGGGGAAATAATTCAGCAGGTAGGGTTCTTGTCTTGCACGTACTCTAGCTGGGTGTCACTCTCTGCGTTCCATGTGGTCCCTTGAGCCCTGCCAGGAGTGACCCCAGAGTGTAGAACCAGAAGTTAACCCTGAGCCAAGTTTGGCCCCAAGAGAAGAAAAGAAAAAGCCATTAGAATAGACAGCTGGTTGGTTTAGGTGGCGCCTTTATTGGCAAGGGTCAGAGCATGAACACAGGCCCGTCTCTCAGGGCCCTGCTCAGGTCAGAGTGCTCCTGGGCCCTGACCCCGCAGGACCACAGGGTGCCACTGTCTGCCTTCAGGGCTGACTCTGGAGCCTGGGGAAGTGCAGGGTGTGTGGGGGCCCAGCTGTGCCTCAGGGGGTCCTCTTCCCAGGATGTGGGGCTGCCTTGTTTGGGCCTTGGGAAGGTGTGGGGGGGGGGGCAGGGGAGAGAGGGGGAGGGAGAGGTAGGAAGAGGGGAGCGGGAGAGAGGCTGCAGGTGCCTTTCCATGCTGCTTTCTTGGCTCCCGAAGCTCCGGCTTGGACTCCAGCTTAGGGAGGCCCAGATCTTCTGGCTTTGGTGCCATCTTTGGGAAAAAAGTTTCTCACTCCTGTTAAATATTTTTTAATTTTAGTTCTTGGGCCACACTTGGCAGTGCTCAGGGATTACTCCGGGTTCTGCTCTCAGGAATCACTCCTGGAAGGCTCAGGGCACCACATAAGATGCTCAGGATCGAGGGGCTGGAGTGATAGCACAGTGGATAGGGCGTTTCGTTTGCCTTGCACACGGCTGATCCATGTTCGATTCCCAGCACCCCATATGGTCCCCCAAGCACTGACAGAGTGATTCCTGAGTTCAGAGCCAGGAGTAACCCCTGAGCATCGCCAGGTGTGACCCCAAAAAACAAACAAACAAAAAAGATGCTCAGGATCGAACCCAGGCCCGCCGTGTGCAGGGCTAGCAAGCACCTTACCTGCTGCTGTTCTATCTCTCTGGTCCCATCTCACTCCCTTTAAAACTCAAACTGGGTGTCAGTGTATGCATAGACCACCCCTTGTTTATTCACTCATCCATTTCATCCTTTATTCTTTTGAACTTCTTGTTATGTCCCCTACTCCTCACAAAAGTTCTGGGAGGCAGTGAGGTCGGGTCTTAAGCATCCCTATCAGGATTCTCCCTGCTTGCCGGAAGCAAGCAGGCAGCTCAGGAAGGTAGAATTCCTGTCTATTTCCTTGTGGCTGGTTCTGGCTCTGAGGCAGAGGAGCAAAGCCTTAGCTGGGGAGTTTGCTTTGCAGTCACTGGTGGTGTCCACCGAGGTTCTGCAGAGGCGTGTGATGGCCCAGCAAGTGAGGACCAAAGGGAGCCTAATTCTGTGCACTGACAAAGTTCACCTGTGTCCTCCGTGGCTTAAAAACTTTCCTTTTGGTGTTCAGGCCACACCCTTCATGGGACACTCCTGGAGGCTGGGTGTGCTATCACGAATCTCCTACGCCCAGCCTGGGTGTGGGGCCCATACATATTTACATATTTCCAACCCCGTGATGTCAGGACTGAGTCCTGGCTCTGCAGTCAGAGATCACTCTGGCTGTGCTTGGGGGAATATATGGATTTGATCGATCAAACCCCAGCTCAGCTGTGTGAAAGGCACATGCCCCACGTGCTGAACAATCTCTCCGGCCCCTAAGACATTTATTTTATTTTTTTGTTTGTTCGGTTTTGAGTTTGAGTTTGGGAGCCACCTCCACTGCTCAGGGGCCACTCCTGGCTTTGTGCTCAGTCCCTCCTCCAGTGGTGTTCTGGGGTCCACGCAGTGCTGGGACTTCCACATCTGATGTTTGTGCTCCCATCCCAGCACCAACATCCCCTGTCCTGGAGGGAAAGACAAGGAATGAAGGACTCTGGTTCTTCAGCAAAAATCTGCTGAACTTCGAGAGAGTCTCTTGCTTTCCGCAAGCAGGATTTCATTCCTGCAAAAATAACAACAAAACCACATATTGAAATGTTGGGAAAGCTGAACAACGCAACAAAATGGACCCGTAATCTTACACAGCTGCTATTTTGAGGAATTTCCTTTCACAAGTTCGTCCTTCCTTCCTTCCTTCCTTCCTTCCTTCCTTCCTTCCTTCCTTCCTTCCTTCCTTCCTTCCTTCCTTCCTTCCTTCCTCCCTCCCTTCCTTCCTTCCTTCCTTCCTTCCTTCCTTCCTTCCTTCCTTCCTCCTTTTCTTCTTTCCTCCGTGCCTTGTCATTTTCTACCTTTTTGCTTACATTTGTTCTTACTCTGTGTGTGTGTGTGTGTGTGTGTGTGTGTGTGTGTGTGTTGAACACCTGGTGATGGTGTGAAAGAGGAGGTTGCATGTAAGGTACAGGGATCACACCTGGGGAGCTGGAGTGTTCTGTGCTGTGGACGGTGCCCAACACACATCAATAAAATCTTACTATGCAGCTGTTAGGAAAGATGAAGTCATGAAATTTGCTTATAAGTGAATGGACATGGAGAGTATCATGCTAAGTGGAATGAGTCAGAAAGGGAGGGACAGACATAGAATGACTGCACTCACTTGTGAAATATAAAATAACATAACTTGAGACTGACATCCAAGAACAGTATATGTAAGGACCAGGAAGATTGTTCCATAGAGGAACACTCCTCTCTGCCTCATGGGCGGAGAGGAGAAAGCAGCTGGAATAGAGAAGGGATCATGAAGAAAATGATGGTTAGAAGGATCAGTCAGGATGGGAGATGTGTGCTGAAAGTAGATAAAGGACCAAACACGATGACCTCTCAGTGTCTCTATTGCAAACCATAATGCCCAAAAGTATAGAGAGAGTATGGGGAAATTGTCTGCCATGGAGGCAGGGGGAGGCTGGGAAAGAGGGGGATATACTGGGGATATTGGTGGTAGGGGGTGTACATTGGTGGAGGGATGGGTGTTTGATCACTGTGAGATTGTAACCCAAACATGAAAGCTTATAACTGCATCTCACAGTGATTCGATGAAAAAAAAAAAAAACCTGAATGGACACTGGTGGAGGGATGGGTTCTCGAACATTGTATGAGGGAAACACAAGGATGAAGATGGGTAAATTTGTAACTGTACCCTCATGGTGACTCACTTATTAAAAAATAAAATTTTTTAAAAAATTAAAAAAATTAAAAAAAGAAAAAAAAAGAAAAAAACCCAAAAACCTCAGATTGAGCCTCAGCCCAGTCCCCAGCAGGTTTTCAGATAACCTGTTGGCTTACTGCAAAGACAACTATCACAAACCTTTCTCATATTTCCCCCAATTTTTTAATACCTTGTTTTCAGAGTTGAGATTATATCAGATGTAAGTTCTTTCGGTATATATGTTTTTCATTTTCCATTTTGGCTTAGTGGTCGTACCCAGCTCCGTGCTCAGGGCCACTCTCGGTGGGGCTCAGGGGACCAGACACAGTGCTGGGCTGGACTCGCCATGTCCGGCATGGGAGGCAAGGCCTTTACATCGTGCCGCCTCTCCAGCCCTCTATGTGTACTTTCATATGTCACTTTTTTTCTAATAATAGGGGCAATATATACTTATCATAAAAATTTCTGGGAAAATAACCCAAAAAAGGAAGAAAATAAAAATTAACCAATATTTCCATGTATGTTATAGAAAATTTAAAATGCACTGAGTTTAATAGTTAATCTTCTTAGTTTATCTTTTTCCTATCAATATGATAGATATATATCATATATATTTATATATAAATATCTTATATATAAATATATAAATGTAAATATTTCCACATATATATTTGGAAACAGTTTTATCATTTCTTATAAAGCTAAACATACACTTAGCATATGACCCAGAAGTCCTACGTTGAGATATTTGCCCAAGAGAGATGAAAATATATGTATATGTCTATACAAGACCTACACACTTTACTACAGTTTATCCCAAACAGTCCCAAACTGTGAACAGTGCAGGTGTCTGTCTACTGGCCAGCAGATGAACCAACTGTGACACACACAAATCAGGGGATATGATGTAGCTAAGAACCATGAATGCCCGAGACATGCAACAAACACTGATAAATACTAGAGCATCATAGCAAGGTGGGGAGGACTCAAACCTACCGCTATCTGATTAGGGTCACCAGCCATTGGGAAGAGACACAAGCAGAGAATGATTGCAGACCCTTTCCCATGTGTTTTTATAATTAACTTTATATATAGTATTTCTTGTACAATTTATGGAAATTAATTTTATATGATTACTTATAATTATTTTTATGTAGCATTTCCTCATATACCTTTGCAATTAATTTTATTATTTTTATTTGTAACACAGGTCCATGTGTATACTAGTATTATAAAGATTTGGAGATGAGAGGCTAAAGAGATAAAGCACTTGCCTGCATGAGTCTGACCCCAGTCTGGATCTCTGGCACCACATATGGTCCCCTGAGCACTGTCAGGAGTGAGCCAACTGAAGGCAAACCCCCCAATATCCACCCACCTAAAAAAGACATGGAGGTTATTCAGTAGAAAGCTTCCTTCCTCCCTTCTTTTTCTATTTGCTTGTTTTCTTTCCACTGGCCTCCTGTTACCTGTTCTTGTGACTCCTCCCTGGAAAACCCTTCTATTTATTTAGTATTATTATTTGGTTTGGACTAGAGCGATAGCACAGCAGGTAGGGCATTTGCCTTGCGTGCGGCCGACCCAGGTTCGATTCCTCCATCCCTCTCGGAGAGCCCTGCAAGCTACTGAGAGTATCCCGCCAGCATGGCAGAGCCTGGCAAGCTACCCGTGGCGTATTCGATATGCCAAAAACAGTAACAACAAGTCTCGCAATGGAGACATTACTGGTGCCTGCTGGAGCAAATCGATGAACAACGGGACGACCATGCCACAACAGTGCTACAGTCCTATTTGATTTGGAAGCCACATCCAGTGCTGTTCAGAACTTACTCCTGGCTCTGTGCTCAGGGTTAGCTCCTGCTGGGACTCAGGGCATCAAGCCTGGGTTGGCCATGTGCAAGGCAAGCGCCCCAGACGCTGCGCTCACCCCAGCCCGTGGAGGATGTTTTTAGGCCTAACCTATTTCAGTGTGTCTCGCCTCGCCCACTGCCCTACTTCCCACCGTGAATTCCGCGCAGTCTCCCCTTCCCTTTGGACTCTGCAACATGTCTCGAACACTTCCTCTTTCTGTTCTAACACAGGCGCCTCATTTTTTCCACCGGGCTCAGGACTGGCCGCCTGAGCGGCTACGATATGGATGGCAGAGGTGTAGCCTAACAATTAAATGGGGCCCCTGGAGAGGAACATTCACGTGTTTCCAAAGTGTTGCAAGGCGCATCACAGAGACCAACCAGCCTGGCGCATCTGTCACTTCCCGTGTGGGCCCTTCTCTGGGGGAAGAGGCCAGTGCCTCGGTAACTCGATAATCACAGCTCACAAATCATAACTGGAGGTAGATCAAGCAAGCTCCAGTCCGACTGACCCCAGGGCCCAGGCTTGATTACTTCCTCCCTCTTGTTATCTGCAAAGAGCAGAATTGGAGCAGCACAGACCACTTTCCCTCAGGGCCACGTGGGGACGCACGGTGGGGGGCAGTGGGAGCGGGTCTGAGCACAAGCTGGGGGAGGGATGAACCAGAAGACCCGGGCCCTGCAGGGTGTGGTGGCAGAGCAGGGGCATTCCCTGCCCGAGGCCGTGGCACCCGGCCACCTGCCGGGCTGTTCCAGAGCCTGAGAGTGCGCCTAGCGGGCTGCACAGCCGGGCTGGAAGGTGTGTGGCCCGGGCTGGACTCCTGGCACCATCCAAACACGCTTTTCCCCATATGAACATTAGCAGCATTCCCAGACTGTCCAACAGACCCCACTGAGTGGGTTTGGCCCTTGGTACCTCGTGCTCCTGTGAACCCTGCAGAAATGACTCCTGAGCACAGCCAGATGTGGTACAAAAAAGAAAATAAAGAGGGGCTGGAGAACTAGTACAACGGGGACCGGTTGTGCACGTGGTTTGTGCACCACCCAGTGTGGTCCCCAGGCCTTCCAGGGGTGACCCCTGAGCACAGAGCCAGGAGTAAGCCTCAAGCACACCTGGGTGTGGCCCCCAAAACAAAAAAAAAAAGGGCTGCACTTAACACCACAGAGCAGTAGCTAGACACACGCATAATTCACAGCACTTAGAATAATTTATAATATTTATTCAAAAATACCTAAAACCAAACACAAGCTTTAGAGCTGCCTCCAATCCTGACTGCCCCAGACGCACCTTGTCCTCCGGCATTTTCCATTCTCTGTGACTCTCTGGGGTCCCCCTGGACAGTGCTCTTACACACACTAAGGTAAGTGCATGACCTGAGATCTGCAAGTGGGAGAGGCATTCGGGTCCCCTCATATTCATCTGCAAACGGGCCATGAGAACAGCGGTCTGGCCAGCCCCTGGGAGCCCAGGAGGTGCCAGGCCTCCAGCTGTCTGCAAAGGAACAGGATTCCCCAAACAGATAACAGGGCTGGCACAAATGAAAGGCCAAAGGAACCGTATTTGTCTCCTCGGGCAGCTTTCACAAAGCACCACAGGCCGGGAGCTTTAAACAGGCTCTCTGTGGGGGCCGGAAGGTGCTTGCAAAGCGCCCAGGGCAGGGAGGGGCATGAGCACAGACAGCCCTGCTCTCTGGGGTTCCCCGCAGGAAACAACAAACAAATCCGCTTGACAACAAACAACAACAAACAAAACCACAGGTCCTGAACTGAAGTCCAGACCCATGTGGCAGGGGACCCCCCGCCTTGCCTCTGCCACACACACTTCTGTGTCTAGGCCCCACTCTCCTCGGTTAGGCAGGGGGAGGCTACCCTTACGCCTCATTTTGACTTAGTTTCCTAGCTCCAGCGCCCGGACATTCTGAGGTACTGGAGTTAGGGCGTCAATCCACTGATCAGAAGGCACACAATTCCATCCATAGCGAGGACCTGCTATGTGGGGGGCACCCGGGCTCAGGCATCTCCCCTGCCTGGGCCCTGTGGGCCTTGTTCCTGTTAGAAAGACAAAGAGGCGGGTGTTGGGGCCTGGAGACGCGCCCACCATCCGAGCTAGCCCCTGCTCCGCCTTCTCTGTGCTGGATAATGGATGAGGCGGGCTCCTTTTTTCTTTCTTCTTTTTTCTAAAATTTGTATTGAAGTCCCACTGGGATGGATCCCAGAGCAGAATGGTTAGCACCGAGGGCTCTGAAGTGACCTTGGCTCATGGCTTTCTATGAGTTCCAGATGTGCAGCGTCATGTCCCGACATCTGTGCCTCTGAAGGCTGCGTGGGCAGCAGAATGAGTGAGGCCCAGAGCGGGGCAGGGGGGAGGAGGAAGCCGCGCTGGAAGGCCCGGGGCTTTTTCCGGATGGAAGATGAGGGATGTGAGGGCTGGAAGGCTGTCCTGAACACTGTCCACGCCCATCCAGGGTGGGGAAACTGAGGCCCGGGAGTAGGAAGTGAGGCAAGGCTTCTGCCGCCGTTTATCTGCATGGGAAAAATCTTGCCTCTCCCTGAGAGTCCTAGCAGGGCTGTTCTTTCTGCCTCCTGTGATGAAGGGAGACTCCCCCGAAGGGGAGACACTAGGAGGGAGCAGGAGGGGCAGGTGGCCCATGGCTGAATGTGTGTAGAGGAGAAAGCACTCGATACACCTGAGGAAGCAGCGGCTGCTCCTCACTACCCCTGAGAGAGCAGATGTGGACCACACACGCACGCGTGCACACACACACACACACACACACACACACACACACACACGTGCGCGCGTGCGCGCGCACACATGGCCTTCCCCCTTGTTTTGTTTTTGTTGTTGTTTTGGGGTCACACTCAGCAGTGCTCAGGGGTTCCTCCTGGCTCTGCTCTCAGGAATCGCTCCTGGTGATGCTCCAGGGACCATATGGGATACCCAGGATTGAACCTGGGTCGGCTACGCGTAAGGCAAGCTCCCTCCCACTGTCCTACCCCCCTAGCCCCGTCTCATTTATTTTATTATTGTTTTGGTTTGGGGGGGCCACACCTGGCTCTCTGAGCTCAGGGATCACTCCTGGTGGTGCTCGTGGGACCATATGTGGGGTGACAGGGTTGAACCTGGGTCAGCTGTGTGCAAGGCACTGCCCTCCCCGCTGTGCTGTCCCTCCGGCCGCCCCCTTTTGATTTGTCCACAGGCCCTCCAGGGAGCCACGTTGCTCTCCCACTCAGGGCCCTTGGTCACGTACCGAATCAGCAGCAGCTGCTCCTCCGTCCCCTCCGGCTCCCCCTGGACTCCCCCCGGCCCCCCGGCCTTTCAGTGAAATGTCGGCTAGGCCAAGCATGTCTGCACTGACTGAAGCCAGACCGCCTTGCAGAGACGGTTACTTTGCTACAAGACCTGCCCGGCAGGGAGCCGGGAGCTGCTGGAGAACCAGCCCTCTGGAGGGAAAAGGATGGACACGCCTCTCGCCTGGAAAAACTCTCCAGTATAAAACTAGCAAGATCAGTGGAAAGTGGCGTTTCAGTAGCTATTGCTGGTGTTCTTAACGGGACTTCATTAATCACGGAGCCATAGTAGACACTGCTGTTTCGCGGCTTCCTCCAGGGAGGCAGCGGGTCAAACGCAGACCTGCCCCACCTTCCCAGCCTGCCCGGCTTGCCAAGTGACATCCATGTTCTCGGCAAGGGTGACCAGCTATGAGGAAGTACGCGTCTGAAAGACTCCTGAAGAGGCAATAACGAGGGAGAAAGTGGAGAAACACGGGATCCCTATCACTTCATTAGTAGTGACGGCGCTTACCAGCCTGCGCACAGAATTCCTGAACACGGAAGCGCTGGTGCTTGCCTGGAGGGGCCTGTCTCCCGGGAGGGGAGAGAGATGCGACCCCAGGTGCCCAAACGGTAGTGCTGGAAAGACGGCACGAGGTCTCGGGACCGTGTGAGTCAGTGCTCAGGCCGAGACCCTGTCCAGCCATCAGGGGTGCTCTATCCCCGGCAGCCCCAGGCCTTGGTGCTGGCATCCTGGCGCCTTGGCACGCACCATCACTCCTGGCCCGGAGTGAGGCTCTGAGCGCTGAAGTCTCTGTTGGACACCTCTGCCCGGTCAGTGGGGTATAGGGGTCAGGGAGGGCGGGAACGGCCGTCCCGCTGGGCAGGAGAAGAGCCCCCCACGTCCCCTGGTTGCTGGGGAGTGGGTGGTGATACACTCCTCAGTACTGATTAGCGGGGCCCAAGGGAGCATGGATGGCTGTGGGGCCCCTCTCAGGCCCCGCTGCTGGGCAGGGCGCGCCTCTTGGTCAGCCACTGAGGCTCTGGCAGCAAGAGCCCAGCCCGGAGTTCCCAGCGGGGTCAGTGAAGGAGTGTGTGTGCATGCGTGTGTGCGTGCGTGCATGTATGCGTGCGTGTGTGCACGGGCACATGTGTGTGTGTGTGGGGTCCCTGTGAACAGGGACAGCCTCTCCTAGTTGCCTTTGGGAGCCAACCTCAGGCTGCTCAGAGCACTTTGCTCTCCAAGCACAGGGGAAGCCCCTGAGTGTGTGTGAGGAGCACTGGGCTGTCCTAGAGCCACTGGCCAGCTAATATTGGGCTGCATTAGATTAATGTCATGGCTCTATTAATTTAATTTCCCCTCCTCCGCCCTAAGGGTCCCCCCCCCCACCCAGCCTCACCCTGTCAGATGGAGCTGGCCTGGAGGGGGACACGCCCACCCAGTGCCCTCAGGGTCCCTGATAGCTTGTGGTGTTTCAGGCCTCCCCACCCCAGTGAATGATCCAAGAAGGGGGACCGCCGGCCTCAAACTGCGGCGAGGGCACTGGCGGGCAGGCTGGGACTCGTGGCTCCCTGCCCAACACTTCCTTTCTCCATTGGATTGGCGCTCACTCACCGCCTCCCCTCAGCCCCCCACCCTTCCTCGCAGATGCAGCTTTCCTGTGGCCACTGTCCCTGTTTATATGCCTCCGTGCCTATGGTCTGTCACCTAGAGGAGCCAGCTGTGGAGCAAGGACAGGCTGGCGTGTCTGCGTCCACTGGAAGCTTCTCCACAGCGGGCAGCGAGTCCAACGGGCTGCTCTCACAGATGGTGTGAGAGTCATGCACGGACCGGAGAGATAGTACAGAGGAGAGGATGCTTGATTTGCATGCAGCTGACCCGGGTTCCATCCCTGGCATCATATATCAACCCCTGAGCACCTCCAGGACTAATTCCTGAGCCAGGAGTAAGCCCTGAGCAACAACCTGTTGTCCCCCTCCCAAAAAAAACAACCAAAAAACAAATAAGTAAAAGAAAAAATAATAAATTAATTAATTAAAGTTATTGAATGGTCGAGCGAAATCATCACCCCACCTGCTGCCTCCTGGGGGGGGCTGGAAGGCAGCCACTGGGCGAAGTCAGTCAGGAGAGGGGCAGACAGAGACCGGCCTCCCTCGGATGCGGCTGTGAACGAACACGACCAACGCCCGGAGCCAAGATGCTGTGGCCTGGTCTTTGGCAGGAAGCTGGGCGGGGAGCGGGGCCCTGGGGGGAGGCGACACTCTGGGCGAGGGCGGTGCTGAGACGCTTCTATGTATGAAAGCCTGCCATGAACTGTTCTGTGAACTATAGTGCCTAAAACTTAAAAAATAATAAATTAAAAGATAAAATGATTGAATGTATGAATGAATGAATGAGGCCTTGCAGGTGGCCAACCAGGGCCTGGTCCCCGGCCAACCATATGGTCCTCCAAGCCCCATCAACTGTGACCTCTGAGCAGAGCCAGGAGTAAGCTCGAGCACCGCTGTGTGTGACCAAAACAGTAGCAACAACTAAGAGTTTAAGGCAAGGAAGTAACCTGGTGAAGACTGTGCCAGTATGGCCACAGGAACGGGCACACGTTCACGCCAGGCTGTTACTAGCTGCTAAGTCATCACCTGAAGCAAGTTACAGGAAAACAAGCAACAAAAAGTTCCGTGTTTCCCCACTGCCCAGCAAGCCGTAGAGTGCAGGAGCTGCTCCAGGCGGGATCCATTGCCAAGGGCTCCCTGGCCGCGGGGCCCTGCCTCTCTGCCCCTCAGCACTCAGAACTCAAGCTCGAGACGGTCTCCACTCAGGCAGCCGCACTGGGGACTCGGAAGCAGGAAACAGAAGCAGGATAAGAGAGGGCGCCCGAGGCAGAGACGAAACGGCAGCGTTTGGCAGATGACGGGTGTCTCCTGAGCCTCGCCCACCTCAGAAGCAGAGACTGATCCCCTGGCTTTTCCTCCTGACACTCACCCATCCTGCCTCGGGCTGGGGGACACCCGCCGAGAGCTTGGGGACTGGCTGCACAGCGGCTCCTGAGCGGCAGCAACAGCAGCCTGTCCCGCCAGGCCTCTCACGGGTGTGCCCTCTGCGCCGGCCCCTGAACCCTGTCTCCGTGCACAGGGGCAGAGCCGCAGTCAGCTGCTTTCCTCCTCTCGGGGGTCCTGGCACTCACGCAAAGTGGGCCCCGCGTCAGAGCACACGGGCCAGAGCCATGGGCTCACAGAGCCTCCCCCCCTGCAGGACGAACACCAAGACCATCCCTGGACTGAGCCCACCACCAGGGCAGCGACTCGCGGCCCCTAAGCAGGTCCCCCAGAGTGGCTGAGCCCCACCACACCTGTCTTTCCTCCCTCGCCCCCTCAGGCTGCCCTGAGCTACTCTAGAGCCTCCTGGTAAAAAGTGGCATCTTTGGCCAGAATACAGCAGAGGGCCCTGCATGTGACCGATCTGGGTTCGATCCCGGGCACCCCTGAGCCCCACCAGGAGCAATCCCTGAGTGCAGAGCCCCGAGTAAACCCCGAGCACCACCAGGTATGGCGCCCCAAAAAACAACCCAAAGGAAAACTGTGGCATGTTCCAGAGCTTCAGTGGCAGCAACGTGGACTGACCCGGGGAGCTGTGCCTGCCCTCTGGGGCCTGCGCGCCACACTGGGCCAGCTCAGCACCCGTGTCTGCGCGACCCTCCCACAAGTCCAGGGCTCAGAGGCCGGAGGCAACTCCAGGACTAGAGCACGCATGTGACAGCACTGGCCCAGTACCGCCAGTAGTGGCCTCAGGGGTATGAACAGTGCTCGGAACCCCCTCGCCCCCCAAAAAGAAGAGATGGGTAACAGACTGCATGACAGTGGCACTTCTCAGACCTGCAGGCGATGATGGAGCCCGGCACCGCCCACACTTCTCAGAGGGTGAGAGTGGGCCGGATAACGTCCAGTTCTGACCAGTCCTGGCCTCAGCCCCGGAGCTGGGGAACTCTACTTTGGGAACCCCTGGTATGGCCCCAAACTACTCAGGTTCAACCCCAGCCCCACCAGGGCAGCCGCTGACTCCCCAGAAGCTCTCGTCAGGACTGAGAACAGGGCTTGGTCGGTTGTTTTGTTTTATTTTGGTTTTGGCCGGTGCTCAGCGATCACTCCTGGTCCTGGCAGTGCGTGAGAACCATGTGGGGGTGCAGGGGATCGTGTAGGGCAAGTGCCCCACATGCTGTACCATCACTCTGGCCCCAGGAAAGAGAGTACTTGGGCCAGGAGCCTGCCAGCAATCCTGCTCAGTTGTAACTCTGCGAGTACTGTGAGCTCAGTGAGCACTGTGCGTGCCCTGGGCACTGAGCACCATGCCCACTGTGAGCACCGAATACGGAGCGCTGTGCTACGTGGTGACTGGGCGAGGCTGCGCCGTGAAGTGGCCCTGTGAGTGTCTGTGCCCTGGCGGCCCTGCGGGAGAGGCCCCGCCTCCCTCCACCGCTCAGGCCTGGTGTTTGGGCATACAGCAGCTGGCGGCTCTTCAGACAGGAGGGGAGGGAGGCCTGGGTCCTCGTGGAAAGGGCGTGGTGGACCAGCACAAAACTGAGCATCTCCGCTGGCCCCGGAGCCCCCCCCCCCATGCCCACCAGGTCCACTCCCTACAGCCTTCCTTTCCCTTACACGTGGGCACCACCCAGCCCCTGGCTCCTGGACGGGCAGTGGGCCACAGGCTGGGCAACAGCCCCGGGGGGGGGCAGGTCTTTCTTTCAACTCAGTAGTGCTTCATTTTATTTGGGGGTCAGGCAGCTAGTGCAGGAGGAAAGACTAGTCTCCTGGGCTGTCACGGAGTGACCCCAGTTCAAATCCCTAGCACCACATTTGGTCCCCTGAGTACCACCAGGAGGCGCTCCTGAGCACAGAGCAGGGAAGTGGCCCCAAGCATTGTCAGTGTGGCGCAATTTTAATTGTGTAAAGCTCAAATTGTATCTTTCTTTGTTTGAGCCACATCCAGTAGTGCTCAGGGCTCACTCCTGGCTCTGAGCTCAGGAATCACTCTTGATGGGCTCAAGGGACCATATGCTGTGCCAAGGATTGAACCCAGGTCAGACGCATACAAAGCAAGTGTGCTACTCATTGTACTCTCTCCAGCCTCAAACAGTATTTGAATATTCACTCTCGGGGGCTGGAGCGATAGTGCAGTGCTTAGGGTAACTGCCTTGCACAAAGCCAACCCAGGTTCAATCCCCGGCATCCCATATCCCCAGCACCGCCAGGAGAAATTCCTGAGTGCAGAGCCAGGAGGAACTTCTGAGCATCACCGGGTGAGATCCAAAAACACAAAAATAAATATTGCTTCTCCCCAACCACACTCAGGGAGCCTGGGGGCTCTGATACCAATGTGGCTGGCAGTTCAATGCATGGGTCCTGGGGGCCACTGCGGTCATTCCCAAAGGAGTTCTGGACCTCGTGCATGCAAGGTGGGCCCCCTTGGTCCCTGAGCTACTCCCCCAGCACCCAATATAAATGCTTGCTGGGGCAGGCCGAGCAGCAGCGGGTTATTTACCCAACAGCGGGAGGGCGTTTGCCTTGCACATGGCCTATTTGGGTTCAACCCCCGACACACTAAGTGGTCCCCTGAGCCCACCAGGAGTGATTCCTGGGTGCAGAGCCAGGAGTAAGCCGTGGCTGTGGCACCGCTGACTGTGGCCCCAAAACAAACAAACAAGTGTGACTTCATCATTGTCACATGAGACATGCAGGAAGTGTCCGTGAATATCAATACCTGGGTTGGACCCAAGACAAAGACTAGGGAGGGAAGTCCAGGGCGCCTGGACAGGGCGGGGCAGACTGGAGGCCCTCAGGGCTCTGAGAAGGCTCCGTGGGACACGCCTGGAGTTGGGGTCTCTCTCTGTGCTTACGTTTCCCTTGCCGTGATGCTGCGGTCATGCCCAGGGGTCACACACAGCTATGGTGCTTTCGGGAGGACCCACTGTCTTTTTTTTTTTTTTTAAATAAATCTCTGACTGTATCCTGTGGTGCTCAGGGCAGAGCTTAAGGGACCATATGCAATGCTGGAGATGGGCCCTGGCTCAGCTGCCTGCAAGGCAAGTGCCTTTACCTGATGGACGACCATGTTCAGCCCTAGGGGCTGGAGCGACAGTCCAGCGGGGCGAGTGTTTGCCAGCCCACGGCAGACCCAGGTGGATTCCCAGCATCCCATGTGGTCCCCCCAGCACTGCCTGAGAGCAGAGCCAGGAGTAAGCCCTGAGCATCACTGGGGGTGGCCCCAAAACAACAACAACAAAAACGTTGTTTGGGGGCTGGAGCGATAGCACAGCGGGTAGGGCGTTTGCCTTGCACACGGCCGACCCGGGTTTGAATCCCAGCATCCCATATGGTCCCCTGAGCACGGCCAGGAGTAATTCCTGAGTGTAGAACCAGGAGTAACCCCTGTGCATCGATAGGTGTGACCCAAAAAGCAAAAAAACAAACAAAAAAAAACCCCACGATGTTTGGGTCAGACAGCTAGTCCAGGAGGAAAGGCCTCGCTGCCCCCATGATTCTAAAGGAGAGAAAAACAAAATGTTTTGGTTTAAGTCATCAAACACTTCTCTGGGGCATGCAGCTGAGGGGACGCCATGTCTGAAGCTGAAGGCTCACGGCTGCCCTCCAGGGAGGCTGTCCCAGGGACCCCTCTGAGGCCCGATGCACAGGCAGGCATCCATGCCAACACCACAGGGCTCAGAGCCCGACTCTGCAGTGAAAACAGCCTCTCAGGATCACCCCTCTGCCACCAGGCCCCTGGCACAGCCCTCCCTCCTCTCCGGGGGCACTGCCCCCTGCGCCTCGCCTTTCCTTGCCTCTGGCACGTGCTTTGGTGTCACAGGGTCAGCGCGTCGCCTTCACATCACAGAGGGGCCGTGAAAACAAGACAGAAGTCAGCAGGGCCTCCGCTCACTTCCTCTGCCCACGCCACGTCCCCCTGCTCTGTCCCGTCCCTCGGCACAGCCGACCCTGGCAGCTGCGGACTCAGCCGGCTGCCTCCCGCCTGCCCAGACCAAAAGCCGGAGGAGGAGCTGGAACAGAAAAGGAATAACAAGAAAACCACGGGAAGAGAAGGAACAGCTGGCAGAACATTGGAAAAATTCCCGGGCGGGAATCCCCAGCCCTTCAAAGGCTGTGCCAGGCTGAGGAAGTTCTCAAAGAACCAGCTGGAAATTCGCTCTGAGCAATACAGCCGGCTCAGGGAGCACCTGACCCCATCCCTGCCCTACCCCGAGGGATCTTGTGCCAGATGATCGGGTTGGAGTCGAGGCGAGACCCCAAGGAAGAGGTAGTGCAGAGCAGGACGAGGTGGGGGCAGGATTCCAGGGCACCGGGCCTGTCCCAGAGGCAGGACTCCATGAGGGGACGCTTGGCCAACATGAACAGAGGGGCCACTGCAGGTGTGGGGAGGGGCATGGCCAGGTGGTCATGGCCAAAGAGCAAAGTTGGCTGCTGGTGCCTGCGCCACAGTGAGCCCGGCACCCGCTCAGGAAACGAAACGTGAATGAAAGCCAGAAGAGGCTGGAACAGGGGCACGACATGGAGGGCAGAGGGAGCACCAGGTGCTCTGGGTTAGGCTGGAGGGGAGGGGGGGGCTGGGGATCGGCTTCTAGGATTTGGACAGACGCTGACGTGTGCCAATAATCTGTGCCTCGGGTGGGCAGATTCTGCCCCACACTCTCTGCTCGTGCAGTGGATCCTGGGACCAGAGCGATGGCACAGCAGGGAGGGCATTTGCCTTGCATGTGGCTGACCAGGGTTCAATCCCCGGCATCCCATATGGTTCCCTGAGCACTACCAGGAGTAATTCCTTAGTGCACAGGCATGAGTGGCATGAGTAACCCTGGAGCACCACCTGGTGTGATCCCCCCCATAAAAAAAAAAACACTGTTGGAAAGGTGAACCCACAGCAAGTTTCTTGGACAGGGAAGGCTACTTTCCCAGGCTTCTACTCAGCGCATGGAAACTTCCTACTATAGACTCCTCATTCTCTCCGCTCTCCTTGCTCAGAAGCCAGAACTGCCCTGCCCACCCCAGGCCAGCCCCCTCCTGCCACCTGCCCTTGTCAAACCCACACATCCCCAAATGCATCTTCCCAAGCTCAGGCTCCCCTTCCCCTCTGCCATGCTGAGGGCAGCTTGAGGTCAGGGGTCGGCCTGGGACGGGGCTGGAGTCTGCCCTCAGCCCAGATCTCTCTCCTCACTCTCTGCATTCCCACCAGTGTCTGGGGGCACTTCACCTCCCGAGCCTCCCCACTCTGGCTGGATTCTTCCTCTTCTTTTGAATTTTGGGCTCGCCGCCCTCCCCAAGCGACTCTGGGCTCAGAACCAGTCCCCAAGGCCAGCTCATAGAAGCCTCTGGCTCAGCACTCGGCTTTTTGTGCTGCAGCCTTGGGGGTCAGCAGGCAGAGAGGGTCTCCTGGTGGGGGTGGCCACCTGAACAAGCAGACCCAGGGGACCTTCACTGGCAGGAGCTGAGACGGGCCATGTGTTTGCCCAGGAAATCCAAGCAGGCCACTCCAGGGCAACAGGGCTTCCTGCCCTGGCCAGAGCCGCAGCTGCCAAAACGGGGCTGTTTACGTGCTAAAAAAAGCAATTCCATGGCGACCAGCTGACTCAAGCCAGCGCCTGGTGTGAGGCGGTAGTTTCAAAGTCATCCCCAGGACACCCAGCGCTCCCCACCCAGCCCTCACGCAGAGAAAACAAGTGAGAACCCCAGGTGAGAGCGGGCAGGGCGG
This sequence comes from Sorex araneus, assembly GCF_027595985.1. NCBI lineage: Eukaryota > Metazoa > Chordata > Mammalia > Eulipotyphla > Soricidae > Sorex > Sorex araneus. The sequence goes on from NC_073308.1 coordinate 13,797,565, forward strand.
GGGAACAGAAGCAGGCATTCCCCAGGGCGGCAGGCACCCAGCCCCTGGCCACCCCTCCCTCGCCCTCCTATGCTGGGGCGCTCCCGCTCCTGAGTCTTCCCACCTCACAGGAAGTTCCTGCCTGGATGCAGGGCAGCGGTAGCCTGGCCCTTCAGAGCCCCTGCCCGGCGGGCCTCGGACCACCTGCTGCTCTCACATGCTGGGGTCTGCAGTGAACACTGAAGGGCCCGAGATTCCGCAGCTAGTGGGGCGTTTGTCTTGAGCGCTGCCAATGAGGGTTCGGTCCCCGCAATACTTAAGCCCCGAGGACTGCCAGGTGTAGCTCCAAACCTCTCCCACTCTCAGTGAAAGCTGTAATTTTTTTTTAATAAGAGATGAGCGGTAGCATGTGCTCTGCTGGCAGGAGGCCTGGGCCCCAGCCCCACACCGCACAGTCCAATCCCCTGCTCCTAGCAGCAACCCAAGGCCTGAGCCAGGAGGGATCCCAGAAATGCTGGGTGTGGTCACCCCCAGACAAACGAGCGCTCCGAGCAGTGGCCGAGGCCTCAGCTGTGCAGGTCTGACAGCCTGGATGCAGTCAAACCCAGGGCTTCCTGGCTGACCCCCAAGGCCCCAGCTGAGTGGTGTTCAATGAATTTTGTGGGGGCCCTTTCCCATCAGGAGGTGACTGCTTCCTCTCTCACCCCAACACGGAGCTCTGGGCCTCTGCTATCTGCGTGAACTTTGCACTCTCTCCCTGCGACCCACAAGGTTTCCTGATAAAAAAGGACATCGCCCAGGTTTATGGTTTCCTCCCCGCCAGAGAGGCGACACCTGAGCCTGCTGCGCCCCCACCCCACACTTACAGTCACTCCACAGCACCCCCCCCCCACACACACACCCTGGGGATTCATGGGTGAGGAATGAAAGGTGTGGAGATTTTTCTAGAAAATCATGCCTCCTTCTCCTGTGAGCCTTACCCAGCCACTGAGCCCTATAGATTTCTGCTCATTCCTCACCTTTAGCAAACCAGTCACTGCCAGAGGACCAGGGTCCCCTTCTGGTGTGCGCAGGCAAACCTGGACATCATCTGCCTGAGCTAAGAACCCACTGGCCCTGGAGGAACGGCAGAAAGACTCCGCATGCCTCCTGCAGGCGTTGCATCCAAACCCTCCGTGTCCCACAAGTGCAGATGATGATGCTCCTGGTCCTGCTGTGAACCCTGTACCACCCAGATCAGCAAAACACAAACACCACAAACACACCTTACCCGTGCTGCCACCTCGTGGTCTACGCCTGGAACTGCAGTCTGTGTGAAGGCCTCCCAGGAAGGCACCCCAGCCAGAGCACTGTTAGGGGAGGACACCCTCCCCTCACCCTGAAGCAAGCTGAGAGCCTGGAGATGCCCTTTCCTCACCTGAGGCTCACTGGCACATTGCTGGGAGATGTGGCTGCCCCAACAGGCACAGTATGTCGGGAACCAGGACTGCTGGTCACACGAGGCTGGGCTGCTAAGTCTGTGTGTGTGTGTGTGTGTGTGTGTGTGTGTGTGTGTGTGTGTGTGTGTGTGTGTGTGTTCTTGACATCCTCAGTCTGTGGCCACTAGGGCTGCACCTTGGCCCCGGAGCCGGTCTCCAAGCTCCTCCCCTCCCTAACTGGAGCATCCCCAGAAGCCGCTGAGCTTCCTGAGCTCCTCCTGCCCCGGAGCCGGTCTCCAAGCTCCTCCCCTCCCTAACTGGAGCATCCCCAGAAGCCGCTGAGCTTCCTGAGCTCCTCCTGCCCCGGAGGTGCTGCTCCCCCCGGGTCGTCGGGCTAGACCCCTCCCCTTTGCCCTGTGGGTCACCCCCAATGTCTGCCCTGCAGGCAGCCACTCCACTCCCTCCCTCCATGTGCCTGTGTCCTGGGCACGGGTCGCCACACGGCATTGTGTAAGGCCTCCCTCCCTTGCCATCTTCAAAGCGCTGCGGGACTGAGCAGTCTGAAGACAGGGCCGAGTACACAGAGCCACTTTGGATGCTGAGGGAAGGGACGCCCTTCCCTGAGCAATTTCCTCACCCTGACTGGGCAAGGGCTCAGGCCGGCCCGTACCCCTGGGGCCATCAGCTCACTGCAGTCCCACCTGCTTGGAACACAGCGGCATCTGGAACTGAAACAGTCAACAATGCTAGTCACTAATTTGGGGGGGGGGGGGTTAGGGTTAGGGCCACAGCCAGCAGTGCTCAGGGGCAATTCCTGATTGAACTGGGGCTACCACAGTTGCCTTAAAGGCAAGTGCCTTTGCCCCTCTACTCTCTCTGGCCCCAAGGATGCACTGACCCTTCTAATGAATTCGCACTGAGCTCTCCCTCTGAGGCGGCCCAAGCCTCCACCTGACTGTTGTGCAGCTCTGGGGATATCATGCAGCCCTCTGAGCCTGTTCCCTACACTGAGGCACCTCGTCTTCAAGGGTTAACACAGGTGAACTGTAGCTGACACCTCACCAGCACTCAGTCAAGATCATTGTTGGTTTTTTTCCTTTCATTTAAACACTAATAGCCCTATGAAGTAGCGTAATTAGTTCCATTTTACAGATGACGAGAGCAAAACTCCAGGAGGAAAGGAGCTTGCCCAGGCTCGCGGGGCGGCACTGCCAGTCACGGCCAGGCTCCAGCCCTGGCTCTGGTCTGCAGCGGCGCCCCTCCCAGCCCGCGTCTCCACAGCGCAGAGACAGAACCAGCTCCTGCAGGGCTCAGGCAGCCCCCACAGCGCCTCGGAAACAAGGGGCAACCCCAGTGCCAGAGATGTGGGAAGAGCAGGCCCAAGGAGTTGAGCCTAGGGTTCAAGTCCTGGGGCTGGCACTGCTCCTGGACTGCGGTAACTCCGCAGTGGGACTGTGGGGTGTGAGGACTAAGTTTTAAGAGAATTCACTCGCCAGCCCCATGGAGCACAGCCGCTGCTCGTCACCTCAAGTGAGCTGTCCCCACTGCAGGCCAGACCAGCCCTCCTCCCCTCCCGCAGGCCTGCTGTGCTCAGAGTCGGCTCCCAAACCTCAGTCCTCCAGGGCAGTGTGGGAATGGCCCTGTGTGGGCGCCAACTCCCCCCACCAGGGGCTTCCTCTGCCTCACGGTGCAAAGGCGCTGCTCGGAGAGAAGGCGCTGAGCTGGAGGGGGTCACCCCGGCCTCCCCTCAGAGGGGCAAGGTGAGTGTGTGAAGACCCCTGCTACCTTCACCTAACCCCAGCCACCAGCTGACCGCAGGACTGACACAGCGACTGCTGAGCACACATCTGGCTACTACACACACAGAAATCACACATTGCTAGTCACACACACTAATCACATACACTGCTAGTCACACACACTAATCACACACACTGCTAGTCACACACACTAGTCACACACACTGCTAGTCACACACACTAATCACACACTCACAATCACACACTGCTAGTCACACACACTAATCACACTCACAATCACACACTGCTAGTCACACACTAATCACACACACTAGTCACACACTGCTAGTCACATAATAATCACATACACATACTAATCACACACATTACTAATCACACACACACATTACTAATCACACATATTCACACTAGTCACACACACAACTTTAATTTCACACATGCACACACGTTAGTCACACACACGGTACTTCCAATCACACACTACTTAAATCACCACATATGCTTGTTCACACATCTACACTTTACCATCATCACCCACAGAGTCAGTGAGACGGCATCTTTCTCTTCCGGACATTCTTAGAGCAATACTGTAGATTTTAGGAAATTATTTCACACTATAGGTCAATGTATTTTTTTTTTCTTTTTCAGTTTCTGGGCCACACCCAGAGGTGCTCAAGCGTTGCTCCTGATGATGCTTGGGGAACCACATGGGATGCTGGGGATTGAACCCAGGTAGACCCTACCCCCTGTACTATCGCTATAGCCCCTCCATGCATTTTTTTTTTCTTTTTGGGTCACACCCAGTGATGCACAGGTTACTCCTGGCTCTGCACTAAGGAATTACTCCTGGTGGTGCTTGGGGGACCATATGGGATGCTGGGAATCGAACCTGGCTCTACCCGCTGTGCTATCACTCCAACCCCTGCATGCAGAATTTTAACCAACACTGGCAAGAGTGACTGGAACATTGAAACAGACAATGGAAATATGTACTGGGAACCCCAAGACAGGCAGCTTCTGGAGTGAAAACACTCCAGAAGAGAGCAGACCAAGTAGAACAGCGCCTCAAGGGAGGGAAGAGCCACAGGAAAGCACCGGCCAAGGAAAGCAAAATGCAAGGGCCTCTGTGCCCACTGTACTGGACTGGAATTCCCAACCCCCACCCGCAGGACCAGGCAGGGCTCACCACAGGAGCCTGCCTTCGGGGGGCAATGGGTAAGGACCTCTTTGTGAGTGAGATCTCCTGGCACACAGACAGCAGGGTCACCTGGAGGCCCCTCCTGGTGCTGAGAGAGGGTTTCAGACCCACTCATCCTTCCTGCTCTGGGGAGGCACTTCCTCTTGGTGGGCTTCATTTCCCCATCTGCAGAGTGAAGCCATGGTATCACTTGTCCCTGAACACAGATGAAGAAACTTCCCACTCTGAGCACACATATCAAAGCAAACAGCTCAGGGAAAACCAAGCACCCTCCTAGGAGCCAGCAGCTGTGGGAGGCGTGCAGCACGCGCTCTCGCACCTCACCTCTGTGGTCACGGCTTACCTTTGCTTCAATGAGTGAGGAAAGGGAGGGGTGTGGAGCCACTGAGGAAAATCCTGGACTGGCCACTTTCCCAGCCTCCTGTGCCAGGCACTGTGATGGCTTTCCAAGGGAGACCTCCGGTGTCTGTCCCACAAGTCTGGGAGAGAAGCAGCGCGGCCCCCTATTCAGGCCCCAGAGCCTGAGTTCCTGGAGAATGCGAAGGCTTCGCTGCACTGGAGCCACAGGCTGTGGCGGGCGAGCAGACCGAGGCGGGAGCAGCGTGGCAGGCCCGGACCCAGGGAAAGCGGAACCTCTTCCCGCTCCCAGGCCTCCGAGCCAGGTGAGGGCCTTCCCTGGCAGAGCAGCTCCACCTACTCCAACGGCCTCCTTTAAAGGCAGGAGGAGTTCACAGCCTTTCAATGTGGCGCAATGACCGCAGTCATTCAGAACCAAGCACGTCAAGAAACCAAGGTGTTTCCGACAGGACTCAGCCCAGACTGTGGGCGCGGAGAGAGTCAAAGCAGCCAGGGCCAGGGGACTTGCTTTGAGCACTGCAGTCAGGTTCATTTATTACTGAGTCACCGCCTGGAGTCCAAACAGTGGCTTCACTCTCAGTACACCTTCACTGGCTAATGTTTTGAGGCCACACCCAGGGGAGTTTGGGGCTCCCACATACAAATCATGCGCTCCAACCTGCGGAGCCCTCTACCTGGCTGTAAACTCACTTTCAAAAGCACTTGAGTCATTTGGGGCTGGAGATGACCCAGTGGGCTTGACCCAGGTTCGATCCCCAGCACCACAGGTCACCTAGGCCCAGTAATGATTCCTGAGCGCGAAGCCAGGAGGAAGTTCTAAACATCAGTGGGTGTTACCCCAAAACAAAACCAAAATCAAAAGGCCAAGTGCTGGGACCAGAGATATTGACCAAGGGTAGAGTATTTATCTTACATATATGTATGCGGCCCTGGGTTCAATTCCTGGCACAACACAGTTCTCTTTGCACCACTGGGAATGGCCCTCCACCCCAAAATCAAGCACACCTTGAGCACAGCCAGGTATGCCCCGCCCCCTCCAAAAAAAAAAACCAACCTCAAAAACTAAAACAAAGGGCAAGCTGGGGCTCAAGCAGCAGAGTAGCGGCCTGGCAGACGCGAGGCCCGAGTGTGATCCCTGGCACCACAGAAACGCTGACAAACGAGACTCTGAGCTGTCGGGAAGAGGACACCCACCTGTTCTCCTTGGTCCAGGGGCCACCACCTGTTGCCAACGTGTCTGTGCTCCAGGGCCAGGCCCCACCCTGATGTGGAAAGTGAGGCTGCTGCGGCGATGCCCAGAGGAGCAGGACAGAAAGTCCCTTCTGGGCTGGAAAGAAGCCTTCACGGAGCTGCCTATTCTCACGCTCACAGTGGCTGCTCTTGCTCAAGAAGCCACAGCCACAGCACGGGAAGTGATAAGGGCAGACCAGGGGCCTGCTCTGGGGGCCGGCCCGGGCACAGGTCCCGGGTGAATCAGCTTCCACCGACTCCTGGAGCCGTGCACTGTTTGCCCTCTGTCTGCGCATTTATGTGCCAGAGATAAACTCCTAACTCTCAGGTAAGGGCTTAAACAACCAGACCAAGGCCGGCAGCCACACCAAATGTGGCTCAGAGGGAGCACTGGGCCAGGAGTCAGGAGTCCAACTGTCCGGGGAGGGTCCCAGCTGAGATTCAAAGGGCTGAGAATGGGGCTGGAGACAGTTCAATGAACAGGGGCAGGAGGCACAGCCGGGGTGACCGCCCCCACACCCTCCACCCACAGAACCAAGGCGGAGTAAGCCCAGAGGACTTCTGAGCGTGGCCTCGCCCAGAGTCTGAGAGCTGGCCTGCTGCTCGCTGCAGCCCAAGGCTCTGAGCACAGCAGGAAGGAGGGGCAGCTGATTCCTCAACATTCAACTATCTTGAAGGAAGAACACACGTCTTATTTTTTTTTTTTTTTTTGAACCATGCCAATGAGCAAGCTCAGGAGGGCAGGCAAATGCTCTCTGCCATGAAGCTGCATCCCTAGCCTCAATCGAAAGAATTTTAAAGTGGCACCATTTAACTATCTGCATTTCTACATGCTGGGGTGAATTTATTTTCCTGTCAGTTTGGAATTGCTACTTAAACATGTTCCCCAAGTAGTATTACTTACCATTCTCTGTGCAACTAAAATACAGAAACAGACTGGGTTCCAGAGTCAATCTAAGATTGAATTCACGAATACATCACTTTTCCTATCTTTATAGAATGTATACAGCCAGCGGTGCTTGGGGCAAACCCGGTCAACTGCACACAAGGCAACTCCTGTATCGTACTTTCTCTCTCCAGTCCCAAGAAAATAAGCTTTTTATTACAGCAAAGCCATTTTAGTATTATATATTTCACTTAAAAAATTTTTTTAAGTGGCTGGTGTTTTAAGTTTGAAACTCACCTTCAACCCTCTTAATTTCCCTCCAGCTTTCTCCTACTAATCTCCAATTTTTTTTTGGGCCCACACCTGGCTCCAAGCTGGGAGATAGGAGCGGAGCAGGGGTCATTCCCTCCCAGCAGTACTCGGGCGAGGGTCAGGAGGTACAGGTAACTAAACCAAAGGCTGCTCCAACCCACTGAGCTATCTCCCCATCCCAATCTTTAATTCTAAACCTTGAAAATGAGTTTTTATACACATCTATATAAAATTGGAACACTTCCTGTCTTTGCTTTTAGGCTCATGGCATTTTTTTATAAAGGCGCCCTTTTCTGCAGTGGGTGTGGGGGGAGGGCCTGCAGGCCCACTCCTGGCAATTCCTAGCCAACTGGGCCCATTGTTCCACACGAGGGCCCAGGAGGCGATGTTGGGCCCCTACAGCCTAGGAAGCCATGTCCGGTCTGGCGTGGGCAAAGCATCCATCTTAACCCCAATACTGGATCTCACGGACCCCAGCAAGAATCAACTTTTACCCCAATCCTCTTCTTCAGTTAAGTACATCTTATTAAGCAACATATTTAGCATAAGGCTGGGACCTACGACTAGTTTCTTCATCTTCAATGAACTCCCTTCAAAGTTGGGGGAAGAAGGCATAGCTCAGGGAGGAGTATACACTCCATTGGTGGGAGGAAGTGGCCACTCTGGAGAACAAAACGCTCCAAGAAGGTTCAAAGGGCCACATCAGCAGCAGGATGGGGCGGGAGGGGCAGAGTGATAGCACAGTGGGGAGGGCGTTTGCTTTGCACCGGGCCAACCTGGATTCGATCCCTGGCATCCCATATGGTCCCCCGAGCACCGCTGGGAGTGATTCCTGGGTGCAGAGCCAGGAGTAACCCGAGAATTGCTGGGTGTGAGCCAAAAAGAAATAGAAAAATAAAATAAAAGCCGCTGGGGTAGGAAAGAAACGGGGGCATTGATGGAAGTGGTCACTTTAGTGACTGCTGTTGAACAACGGATGCCTCAAACTCAATCATGAATAGCTAACTGTAATTCATGTGTTTCAGTGATTTTTTAAAAGGGGAGTGTTTATGTGAGCTGGTGATATATAAATAAAAAATGTATACTTCTCAAAATGTATACTTTGCTGGTGCAAAGTCAGGGAATGCTAGCATTCATTGTCTTTTAACTGTTGTCACAAGGGGGAAGACCTGATCGAAATAGACCAAATTTTACGAAACAGGTGTGTGATGTCAGACCAAGAATTTCGCTGGAAGAGGAATTCTCAATGGGAAGATACTGCCCCCTAGTGGGCAATGGGAAATTGACAGGGCCCTTTCACAGGGATACACTGGCTTCAAATGGGATGATTGTCTAACACCCAAAACTGCAGATGGACTGAACCGACTACAGCTGAAAACACAGAAAGGGCCATTGAAGAATGATACGCATTTAATAACCCAGGTATGAGCAACACAGCACAAGCATCTTCAAGTGCAGAGGAACCTGTTCACTTCAGAGCCTACCCCGACCCCCAGGGAGGCACGGGAACTTCCCCATCCCTTCTCCCACTGCTCACTGGTATACTGCAGTTCTGCCTTTCTCCACCTCAGCAGGCTGCTGTCTCGGCATGTCATCCCTACTAAGTTTAAGCTCACTTTCCTCTCATCACATCAACAAGCCTGGGCTGTCATGTCTCTATCTACGTGTGCCTTCACTCTTCATTTTCCAGGAAGGAAATGAGTGGTTTCTGCTGTGTCTCCCATCATTGTTAAAGACTTCTTTTTGATTTATTTTTAACATAGTGATGGTAGAAAATGGTTTTAGTTCTGAAGAGATCAAAATCATTGTCTGTGTGTGCATAATTTGGAGAGGAGTTACAATAAGCGGCCCCAACTCTAAGTGGTCAGAACTAAGACCACTTTCCCGTTCTAGCCTCTTGAGAAAAGAACGGGGAGATCCCACAGTTGAGAAAAAGCTGAGCTCAACGTGGAACTTCAGTTTCTGTCTGGTTGTTTCTCCTGAACCTTGTTTGAGGACAAGGCAAGAAGACGGAGGCAAGCTACAGAGCACACCACACATACCTAGAGTGTGCAAGCCCCTAACTTGACCCCTTCTCCCTGGGGCTTCCTAAGCCCCGTTGGATTGCCTGATGGGCTCCAAGCACCGTACCTTCAGGCCTGCATAAAGCTTAGCTGAGTATTATCAGACTCCTGGACCACCCCACATCGACACACTGCTTGCTGGTTACACCTGTTGGAAAAGAGAAAGCCGAGAACCTAAGATGTTGCTCAAGTGCATGCCTGGCATTTAGTCCCAGATAAGGGGAGTGGGGAAAAATGGCAAAGATGAGAGCTGGAGCAGAGTGCAGGAGGTAAAAAGCTTGCCTTGCACGCAGTTGCTACTGGTTTCTCCTTAGCACCTCATTTAGTCTCCTGAGCACTAAGGGGTCAGTCTGAAGTACAGAGCCAGAAATAGGCCCTGAGCACTGCAGGGTGGCTCTGTAAGGATAGTCAAAGGACACCGCAGCAGGCAAGGAGCCAGGTTGAAGACACTTAAGGGAAACAGGGGAGACAGACCATGGGAATCCCCAAGGGAGAAACATAGCTTAAGCCTGATTGCGCTGTAGAATCACCTGGAAACTTCAGATTATACAGACATCATGTTCCTGCCCCAGGAATTAATTTCCAAGCTTCCAGGTGATGCCAATGTGCAGTGAAGGGAGGAAAGTAACACCAAGATTCAGAAGTAACATCGTGAGATGGTTCTCTGTACCCCAATTTTGTAATTCATTAACTGTAGCATTCCCTCCTGAGACTTCTAAAGCTCTATTCTTCAAATATGCTCAGATACTTTTATCAGAAAATCTCCTCTTGGCCCTGGGACCCTCAAACTATTGTTCCCAAACTGAAAAAGACTTGAGTGGTGAGGGACCAGAATTCAGTGCAGCATTCCTGGTATAAACTGGCTAACTGGGGCACACTCGCCTGCTGACTGCAGAGCCTGCCGGCACTGCCCAGTACAACTCTGTGTCCCTTGCACATCATACCATTCAGTCTGAGGATCACCATAGGAGGCAGCTGTTTCCTATTCCTCACCCCATTTTATAGATGAGAAAAACAGAACCTGATAATGACTGGTCCAGTCACTGAACCTTGGGTTGAAGATGGCAGTGCGGGCAGGACACGTCTAACACGCGGCTCACAAAGTTCAATCCCCACCAGGAGGGATCCTCTCAGCAAAGCCAGAAGTAAACCCTGCCAGGTGTGGCCAAGAAACAGAACATAGCTATTGGGGTTCGGAGTTTGAAAGGCCTTAACCATTCTATTGCTTCAGGAATATGCACTCGGGGCGAGAGACTAGTCACAGCTCCGCCACATCCCTGGACAAACCTGCACTGCATTTCTCAAAACCCAGCTAGGCATGGGCTCAAGCCCCTTCTAGTTAATGGATGCCTAATGCTCTATAACCTGCAGCAAACAGTTCTCAGCCACTGCTGGGCGGCTTCCTCGGTCCAACCTTCACACTTCAGTACAGTGGGATGATCAGACTCCCCTTACAATACCCCTTTGACAGATCCCTTTCCTTCCTCTCCAATGCAGTCAGGCCTGTAAAGCAGAGCCTGAGGCAGAGATGGCACGGGAGAGTTAAGGCCCTTGCCTTCCAAGTGGCCAAGCCTGGCTCAACCCAAGGACAGGGTTAGGTAGGTGTCAGCAACCTACAACACTCAGCAACTATATGGTATTAGGGTCATACCCGGGTTCCCACATGCTACGTTTTGACACTGGCATTTTTCTCCCTTCAACTAAGAAATTTGCAGTCATTTGGTTTGAATCATTTCTCCAACACCTTTGTCTGGCCAGGTCTTCTGGAATGTTCTCCATAAAATGTTTAAGTTTTTATTGTGTTCAAACACAGGGTGACAGGGACCAGACCCAGGGCTCCTGCCTGCACCAAGTCACATCCATGATTCTAAATTTTATTTTTCGTTCAACTTGTTTGGGGGCCACACCAGTAGTGCTCAAGGTTTACTTGTTTTACCAGTCCTCACATCTAATCACATTATCACAATGTACTACTCAGCTTTACAAATATGCAATCTTGCTAGTGACACAGGCAAATCTTTAGGCGAAAAGTCAGTGAGAAAGACAAATAGCAAAACCTTAACTTCACTGAAGATTAAGACCAAAGGGCTGGGAGATAGTACAGGAATACAGTTTGCTTAACACATAGTTGACTGAGTTCCACACCCAGTGTCCCATATGGTCCTCCAGCCCGGACAGTAGGGGTGGCCCAAAAGGGGGTAGGGGAAAGAACAGAATGAAAAAACAAAGAACTTGAAAAGGAAAGAGCAAGAAGAAAAATGCCTCCCATAGGAGGCTGGGGGAGGTGGTGTTAAGAAACAGGGGACATTGGTGATGGGAAATGTACACTGGTGGATGGATGGGTGCTGGATCATTGTATGACTGAAGCCCAATTACAAGCAGTTTTGTAATGGTCCATCTCATGGATATTCAATCAAAAAAATTTTTAAAAAAAGTAACAGAGTCCACGCCGAGTTCAATCAGCTTAATTAATGGCTGAATAAATAACAGTACTCCTACATTAAAGAAAAAGACTTGAGAAATGGTTACATCACCAGTTGTCTGGGTCTGAGCCCTGGCACTGGAAGGACATACCCCAAATAATGAAGTTAGGAACAGATGGTTTATGTGCCTGCACATGCACACCAAACCCCAAAGCCTTTGATTGCCAAGGGAATGGTTATCAGAAGAGAACAAAAGTTGAGTGTGTAGCAGGGGAGGGGGCAGCGGGGGCAGATGGATGGTGCAGGAATGGCCTTCGCTGGCAGGCATGGTGTGTACACCTGCCCGAATACTTTTTACAATGCTACCGTAAAATAAAATCCACCAATGCTGCTTACACCAAAAAGGATTCAAGCTTTTGTGCTATCAAAACAAGAATTGTAAGAGCCCCTATATGGATGGAAGCATTTGCATGACAAGGTTAAGGACAAATACCAGTAAGCAAATTTTGACACCTTGATATTTTAATATTAGAATATTTTATACTAATTATTCTATTAGAACAGTTTAGCAGAGATGACTGGGGGCGGGGGGGGGCAGGCCTCACCCCTGTTGGAAGCACGAGCACTACCATTTGGAACCCCTAGTACTGCAACTGAGGTGTAGAGCAACAAGCACAGCAGTGACAGCAGGAAGGGCTGTTGGTTATTAGTGTTTTGGGGGCTACTCATGAATGCAAAACTCCAGCCTCGTCTATCTACATCCCCCCAAAAAACTTAATTAGCTCTCCTCAGGATCAGGACATTACTAGGCTGACTTTTGTCAAGAAACAGTTAACTGCTTAAATGGTATCTGCCCATTACCAAGAATATACAAGCCACTGATTTTCACCATGACCATGTGTCACTGCTGTGATTAAAAAAAAAAAAAAAAAAAGACCCTAAATCTTGTCAATAAATGAATCCACTGAAATAGGAACTTACAATTAGGTTAATAAAGTGACAGCACAACACAAACTTTGGAGTTAAAATTGGCCTGATGACTAAGTCAAGGAATTTCTTGGGTTAAAAATCACTCTGAAAAAACACTAAAGGTAGTTGTGGCACAGTGGCTGGCTACAAAAGGCCCCAGGAGTTTAAATCCAGACAAGCTCAGAGGATCAGTATCTTACCCACTCTCTCCACATACAGTATTTTAATCTAAAACCAGCTAAGAAATCGTGAAGTTCAAGGCTATAAGCTAACCTTGAATGAATATCAAATAAATTAAATGTTCTTCCTAAGAGCTGGTGTACTTTATCACTCAATCCAGTTCCCATGCTAAGTGACTTGTCATGTGGGAAATGGGATATAAAAATGACAAAAGCCAACATTTCAACCTGTATTTGTTAATTACTGTCAAATCTTGTTGAATGTTTAAACATGGCTGGGTTTATCTGAACTAAATTCTTAGAAATCCTGGGGGCAAGAACAGCTACAAAATTAAGGATTTGGGACTCCTTAAAAATTCACAATTCTGGGGCTGGAGCGATAGCACAGTGGGGAGGGCGTTTGCCTTGCACATGGCTGACCCAGGTTCGATCCCCAGCATCCCATATGGTCTCCTGAGCACGGCCAGGGGTAATTCCTGAGTGCAGAGCCAGGAGTAACCCCTGTGCATCATCAGGTGTGACCCAAAAAGCAAAAAAAAAAAAAAAAAAAAAAATCACAATTCTACCTCTCAATCTTACACAATCCTGAAATTTTTTCTTTTTGGGTCACACCCAGCGATGCTCAGGGGTTACTCCTGGCTTTGCACTCAGGAATTACTCCTGGCGGTGCTTGGGGGACCATATGGGATGCCGGGGATTGAACCCAGGTCAGCCGCGTGCAAGGCGAATGCCCTACCTACTGTGCTCCGGCCCCACAATCCTGAAATTTTAAATGTATCCATTCATAAATGAGTAGCCTTTTAAATGAAGGAAAGTGACCTAGTACACATGTTTCTGGAAGACCAAGAGTCCTCTTGTAACTTTTCCAAATGGCTAAGCAAGGAAGCAATATATCCACGTTTTCAGGGATTTTTAGTTCAAGACCATTGTGTACTAATCACAAAGACACAAAATGGCCAGCTTCTAGGACTTTGGTAAATGGTATCATGCCATGTTTACGTCAGAGAGAAAGCAGAAAAAAATTAAAGATGAACAAGGCTTTATAATTTCTATTCTGGGATTACGTTTGCTCCAGATAAAGCCAGTTTCATAGATGTTTAATCTAAATGCTAGATTTTGAACTTTTGCAACTTAGTTGTATTACAAAAGCAAGCAGTGTTATAGGGCTTCTTATCAGCCCAAATTTCACTATTTCGCAGAACCTCACAGATGTGCTCACACCTCAATTCTTTTAATCCAGTTAAGTCTTTAATAGGGAAGAGAATGCCAACAATCCTTTGCTTTGATAAACCCCGCTAGGTGAAACACCTTTTCTTACACTGTTCTCAAAATAATCGTAAATAGAAAAACCAGGAGGCAGTGTCTTACTACATTCTCACCACTGAAGAATTCAGTGTTCACCCAGATGTAAATCAAAGTTACTGGACGGGTGGAGGTGAAGATGCATCTACACATCACACGAGAGCATCTACGACTCAATATTGATTGAAGATCTTTTAATTTCACCTTTTTGCCTAAGAAATGCAACCCACAACGAACTGACTTTAAGCACCCATTACTGTAAAATCATCTGTCCTTGTTTCCTTAATTATCACCAAGTATTAAGAGTTAACTTCTAGGGGCTGGAGCGATAGCATAGCGGGTAGGGCGTTTGCCTTGCACGCGGCCGACCCGGGTTCGATCCCCGGCATCCCATATGGTCCCCCAAGCACCGCCAGGAGTAATTCCTGAGTGCAAAGCCAGGAATAACCCCTGAGCATCGCTGGGTGTGACCCAAAAAGCAAAAAAAAAAAAAAAAGAGTTAACTTCTAGCAGACTAAACTAGAATTCAAACCTATTACCAGCATCAATTTCAAATCAGAAAACACCACTAGACTAATGGGAGTTTAACTTGGAAAACTATGTATGAGACACAACCTAATGTTTCTAACCTGTTACTTTTATTTACTAAGTTTTACTGTACTAGGATTCCTGGTTAGAGTGACGATAGAAAATTGTCCTAGGGGCTGGAGTGATAGCACAGCGGATAGGGTGTTTGCCTTACACACGGCTGAACCAGGTTCGATTCCCAGCATCCCTGAGCACCGTCAGGAGTGATTCCTGAATGCATGAGCCAGGAGTAATCCCTGTGCATAGCCAGCTGTGACCCAAAAACCAAAAAAAAAAAAAAAAAAAAAAAAAAAGTCCTAAAAATGACTTTTTAGTCTATTCAGACTCATTACACCCTACTACTCACGGATATGCCCATTTCTAAGAAATGTGTATTAGGGCCAGAGAAATAGTTATTTGCTTTGCAGGAGACAGACTGTAATTCATTCCATACACGCATGGTCCCCCAGCATGGCCAGGAGTCCAGGAGTGAGCCCTGAGCACCACCAGTGTGACCCAAAACCAAAACTACTTATGTACCAACTTCCATAACGCATCAATCCCGACAACTGCTCCAAACAGGGATCACTATCACTGTCATCCATTGCTCGATTTGCTCGAGCAGGCACCAATAATGTCTCCAGTGTGAGACTTGTTACTGTTTTTGGCATATCGAATATGCCATGGGTAGCTTGCCAGGCTTTTCGAGAGGGGCGGAGGAATGAACCCTGGGTCAGGTAGGAAATGCCAAAGGATAAAAGACAAACTGAGAGGTTCCGGAAATAAACTGGCATCCTAGATGTTTTCTCTAACAAGGCTCATTCTCCTTTCAAATACTGACTGCTCTCAATGCTCTTTGTATGAAAAATTAAGAATCATTAAAAAACTATTTAGGTTCTACATCTTCATGAATTGAAGTCAATGTACTGCTTCATCTTTCACGTTAGACTTTAGAAAGCAGAATCCAAAACTATCTTCAAATAGCAGTTAAGGAAACTAAGCCACAAGACTGTTGCATTATGATTTAATCTAATAGAACAAAATTAGAAATTACAACTCCTCCGGATTTCAAAGAGGAAGGTTATACATGCCTCCATATTCAATTCTGTACGGTTACACTTAAACCATAATGAATTTTTTTACAACCATGATGGACCAATTTAGAATTTTCATGCAACACCTCAAATTGTACGAAATGGAAGCAATTTAAAGCTTTGTGTCAAGTTTTCATGCTAATGATAATTTTTTGCTAATAGCCAACTTTGGGTTAAAATGTACAACTATAACTTGAAAATGTTGGCCACCAAGTATTATTACTGACTTTGAATTGGCTTATTCTACCTTAAAACTGGCAAATGGTAATAGGTGTCAACCAAAACTTCCCTTCATTTCAAAGTCTCATGTTTCTTACAAGATTTGTGTAACCAACTGTTTTCCACGGTGGACAAATACTATGGTAATAGTGGGTCCAACTATTACGTAATTATGCTAATATTTTTATTAATTCAAAGCACTTTACAAGAAAATATAAGTATGGCTTCCGATAGGAATGTTATACCTGGACTTTGTACCAAGCTCACAGATTTGAGATTTGCAAGGAAAAACAGGCTTTCAAGTTAAACAACAATTTGTAACCAAAACTTTAATCCCAAGGATTCTCACAATACATATTACAAATGACAGCATGAAAAAAAATCTTGCACAGTAACTTCAAAGTTTAGCTCTACAATGTACCCTTAAACTGGCAGAAGGCTGGTGTCTTGAAGAGTCTCAAATTTCCAAATTAAGACATTTAATGAAGACCTATATATTCAAATATAGCATAACAAGCAACTTAGAACCTAAAGCAAACTTTAAAATTTTAGATTCCACACTAATTATCATCCTCCACCCAGTGTGGACTAGCTGGAATGGGAATTAAGGGGGGGGGGAACCCTCTATCGGATAATGGTGCAGCTTTTATAAGACCATTCTTTAACAAACTATAGCTGCACACTATTCCCCAGCTATAGTTAAAAGTCAGGGTTCAATTTTAAGTTCTTTTCCTAATGTACTTTACCTGGGCAGAATTTAGATTTATTGTCAGTCTACACAAGACTATAAATTCGAGTTCAAGGCAAATTCAATTTTGCTTAAGGGAACATTGTAAAGTAACAATTCTTGATAGTGTATGCCTCTATGATCCATTTCAAATCATAGAGAATTACATCTTTGTGTCACTGTTCCAAGAGACAAATAAATGTGACCAGCTAAAACATCTTAAAAATGCACCAAGCTTATGAAGTCTCAAACAAAACTTGAATTTTCTGTACATACTCCTGTCAAATGAAGTTATTTCCTGTACACCACTCTTCTTGTGAACTGGTCTTCTATTTTCTTTCATTTGACCTAGATCGGCTAAACACAAAAATAAAAGTTAAAATGGTAAAACCGCCAAGTTGTCTGTTCACAAAAAGCTTCAGTCAAGTTATATGGTGGTCTCAAGCACTGCCAGGTATAATTACTAAGTGCATAGCCAGGAATAAGCCTCTGAGCACTGATGGGGAGTGCCACCCAATTTTATCAAAATGGCTAAAGACCTAATTTGTTTTTAATAGAGCACGTGAAGAAAGGCTCTTCAAAGCTTCTAGTTAAGATCTTACCTGCGAGACCTAGAGAAGGATCGAGACGGCTTGTGATTTCTCTCCCGAGACAGTGATCTCTCTCTCCTTCTGTCTCTAGAAAGGGACCTGAATCAAGGGGAAAAGTTAAGAGATCATTCAGGGTTATTTATACACAATTTTCTGGGTTGGTTGTTATTATTTGATGGCAACTAGGAGAGAACCCAGGTCTCATGCCTGCTAAAACTTGTACACAGCAAGTTCTTTAAAAGGAACAAATCAAAGTTAAACACTGTTTCATTGTTTAACACTGGCTGTTACCCAAGTCCCATTCAATTCATCATCAAAGTCAAGGTCTCTTATCATTAACCGACTGAGAAAACAGCTACAAAAGCCATTTCTGAGGATGTAAGCCAGAAAGACAATCATTTACCTGCTCCGGCTGCGGGAGAAGCTTCTCCGTCTTGGAGATCTAAAACCAGAAACAGGAAAATTAGGCTAACTGCCAGTTAATACTTAATGGCGTGAGGCATTTCCCAACTTTTCAATCTCACTGTTGGGCCCAGTGAATGTGCCGAAGAACTGGCACCTATCGTCCAAAATAAAATTTCTTTTAAAAAAGAAAAGAAAAAAGGGGCACAGAAGGATTAAGGAACTAAAGCTCAAGTGAAAAGCAGGTATTCCAACCATGGATTCACTTTAAGAATGCTTCACAGCAGATCTGTTCAATGCAAAACTTCATGTCAAACTAACTTCATTACCCAAACACCACACCAAAATGTAGTCTCCCAAGTAGTTCCAAAAATGGTTGCCGTAAACCAGTATTTGGAACCCATGCAAACCTTTAAGTCCATGACAAGACTTAGGCGCCAGGTGGATAGTGTACTTTTGTGAAAACGCGCTAGGTGTAAATATTGATGCCATTAAGTGCTACATTAGACTGCATTTGTGATTGTCACATTAAGAGTGTGTTTAGGCTTATCAAAATTACCGTAGCTTGGCCCATTTCACCCCCAAAATTTTTAAATTTTGAAAACTGTTAGTAAAACCATTTAAAGGTGATAGGATTCAATAAATTTTTTTGCTAGAAAGGAAAGCTAAATCTGTTAGAGTTATTAAAAAATTTTAGTTTGGCATCTCACACATGCAAATAAGTTCCACTTGAAGGTCTAGTTACATTATGAGTTCCCTATCACCCTTAAAAGTTTTATTCAAGCAATATATATGTACGTTACCATTCAATTATGCACAGCCAGCCTTTGATCCAGAAAAATGAATTACTTTAAGCCGCTTACTCCTTATTTTAACCAGCAGTAAACTGTATAAGCAGGAAAAACTTACTAGTTTTGGGTTTCAACAAGCTAGAAATGGTGAGGTGAGGCTGCCGGACTGACGGCCAGGAAGAATTTGCTGAAAAGGTTTTGCCAGATGTTGCGTTGGATTTAGTTGGTTGGCGAGGGGGTGTTGTGGATTTTTCCTGCTTTTTTGTTAGCCGAAGGCTGCTGCTGTAGTTGTTGTGAAGACATTTGGTAAATAAACAGCTGAGCTGATTGGCCAGGAATGTGTGGGCGGTCGAGGTGGCTGCTGCCGATTGGGTTAAGGTTGGAGAAGGCTGAGAGAAAACAGCATGCTCGGGAACCAAAGGGCGGTGCAACCTGACGACTGGCCATGCCTGGGTCATGTGAAACGACACCAGCCAAGCTGAATGGGGCGCGCTGGTCACATGACGCTGAAAGGGCTAGTTGACTGGCTAATGCAGACTCAGAGGGTGGTGAGAAGAGACATGATGGTGACTCTGTAACGGGGTTCATTTTTATTAATAGATGGACCAAAAAGCACAAAAAAAAAATGAAAAACAAGCCATCAGTACAACCATCTATTAGCTAACAAATACTCTTCATTATGATGGGCAACAGTGTGTTGTTTGTTTTTCAAAACAGCAAAAGGGGCAAGATTTTGAACTCCTATCTCCTAGAAGGACTTCACTCACCTGTAGGAGGTAAAATCAGTCCTATAGAACTATTTTGGAGGTCTGAGGAGATGTGGAGTTAGCATCCAGACAATACACCTTGTCCAAGAAAGATGCCATTTTCAATTATAAAAAATCTGAATTCTCTCCTATTTGGGTTTGAAGAATAGATGACAGGGATTACTTTTTCTTTTTAGCCCCCTTTATTTTTTTTCGTCAGTGACTTTAGCTTCCGAATGATTTCTGCTTTACCAGTTGTAACACTAGACAGCTGCCTATTTGATAACCACATCGTGCTAGTAGCAGAAAATACATTTTTGTGAAGAGCTAGCGTTGAATGTCATGTCTGTCATCATGGAGTCAAGAAACGGAGAAGCCTAATTTGGAGTACAAGGGAAGACTCGGAAAGATGCAACTAGAAGACGGACTAGAAGAGAGACCCGAGATGGAGGTTACTGTCTACCAACACGAGCAGGGCCCTGGAGACAAAGCCGACACTCAGCCAACTCGCATACCCCGGACTACACCCAGCAGTCTCGGACCCTCTCTCCACCGCCAGCTCGAGCCCACAGCCTGAGCAACGCTCCCAGTTAGCTACTCCTGCACTCCACCGCCCCGGCACACGCAGGTACCTGCGGCGCGGCGGCGGGCTCCGTCTCCGGTAGTCATCCCGCGGGCGGCGGCCCCACGAGGGGGGCGGGCCGCGGTTCCGACTCCTCTTCTCGCCGTTCGAGAGCTCCACCCTCACGCGACAGCCGCACAGCGTCCTGCGGGGGAGACCCGGGTTTGCGGCGCCGAGCAGACACCCGGCCCGTCCCCACACTCCCGACCCTTCTCCGCGCCCGCCACTGACCCACACGGAGCCGGCCTGCGCCTGAACGCACCGTGTCTAGGAGCGGCTGCGGACGCGCGTCCTCGCACAGCCACCCTCGGACCCCGGGCTTGCACGGCCCGGCGAGGCGCGCCCGCACCCCCGCGCCCCCAGGCCGGATTACCTCCCGTCCAGCTCTCGGACCGCGTCCGCCGCATCCCGGGGGTCTTCGAACTCCACGAAAGCGAAGCCGGGGGGGTTCCTGGCCACCCACACGCTGCGGAGCGGCCCGTAGTAGCCGAAGGCCCGCTCCAGCTCCGTCTTGTTCCCATTGTTCCCGAGGTTGCCCACGTACACCTTGCAGTCCAGGGGGCACGAGTCGCGATGCATGGCTGCAACGGGAACCGCCGGCCATGAGCCCCCCCGCCCGCCCGCGCACGCCGGCCGCGACCACCCGCGCCTACCGCCAGGCCCGGCGCGCCCACCCGCGCAGGCCGCCGCCGCCGCCGCCCGCCGGCCGTCGCAAGATGGCGGCCGCGCCTTTGTCTCGGCGCCGCCCCGGCCCGGCCGCCCCGCGCGCCGCCGCCCCGCCGCCCCGCCGCCCCCGCCGGCCGCGCTCACCGAGAAGTGGGCGAGAGACGAACGGTCCCGACGCGAAGCCCGAGAGTCTCCCCGCTGCCTCCGCAGCCCCACAGCTACACTCGCTGCCCCGGCGTCACGAAATGGCGGACCACGGCCGTCTCCTCGCCCCTATTTATACGCCGGGCCGGCGGCACGTGACCTGCCGGGCCCGGCCAATGGGCGGCGGCTGACGGCGTGACGTCGCGGCCGCCAACGCCTGGGCGCCGGCCGCGCGGGCGCGTGCTCCATCCGCGCCTTTCTCTCCCGCGCGAGCCGCGCCCCGCCCGGCCGCCCGCCCCGCGCCCCTCCGGCCGCGCCTTCCGGGGAGAAGCCGAGGCCGGGGACCGGGTGGCGCCGCCGCGCGCTGCGACCGCGCCGGGGAAACGGCGGCGGGGAGGCCCCGGCGCGCAGCCGCGACCCGCGCGGGGAGAGACGCGCGCGGGTGGGGGAGGCCGGGAGAGGCCGCGGGGTCGGCGCGCGGTGTGGCCGGCCGGGCCCCCCCTCGGGAGCGGAAAAGGCGGGCTTGGGCGCCCGGAGTGACTGCTCGCCCCTGGTCTCTCCCTTTCCTTCCAAACCTCTTTCCCCTTTTTGGTTTTTGGGTTCGATGGCGCCGGTTTGTTTGAGGAACATGCTCTCCAGCCCTTAGAGCTTGACCCCGACTCAGTGCTCAGAGATCTCCCCGGGCATGCTCCGGGGTATGCAATGTGACTGGGGATCGAACCCCGTCGGCCTGTGCAGGGCAAGTGCCTTGACCCCTGTACTACCCCTTTGGCCCTTTCTCATATATATTTCTCTTGACTTACTTCCCTCTGTATACGCTTTTCTCCTTTTTCAAATTTTATTTTCTGTCGAAGACTTTGAAATCTTAGGGCCAGAGTTGAGAGTACAGTGGGTAGGGCATTTGCCTTGCACACAGCCTACCGGGCTCAATCCTTGGTGTTGCACAGGGTCCCCCAGGCACTGCCAGGAGCAACACCCCTGAGCATGGCCGGGTGTGATGCAAAAATAAATACGATTAAAACACTTTAAAAAAAAAAATCCGAAATCAGGCCATCCTGGGTTCAGGCCACAGTCCTGCTTCATCTCTAGGGTGTCTCCTCGCCGGGAAGTGGGGTAAGGAGCCGGTATTGCAGGGTGGTTCTGGCTGGACCCTGGGACAGCTTAAACTTCTGAATGTGAGGTCTCAGGCGTCCCCTGTGCCTGGAAGCCAGCCTAGCTCACCTTCACCCAGCACATACTTCATTAATTCAGAAGAAATAGTACAGCAGGTCTGGCGTTTGTCTTGCACTTATCTTGCCGGAGGCCAAGACTACTTAGGATCCCCCAGTCCTGCCAGTGACCATCCCTGAGTGCCCAGCCATGAGCACTGCGGGATGTGGCCCCAAACACCTCTCTTCCCCCTCCCTGCAAAGGAATGGTGCGTTGAAATCACTTGGCACAACCACTGCTCCAAAAATGCTCTTTGAAAATGTCTTTTTCACATCTAAGTGTCTGCTCCTTTCCCACCACTTTCCTGATGTCTGGATGGTGTGATGCTGCTCTAGCACCAGCCTTTAATGGAGCCCTCTGAATCCCTCCAACTTTTTTTTTTTTAATTTGTAGTACAGGGGCTAATTTGCTTGCAGGAGGCCGAGGTTCAATCCCCCCAGTAACTCGGTCCCTGAGGACTGCCATGAGTGACCTAGGAGCAATACACAAAGAGTAGCCCTGAAACACACCAAGGGTGGGGCCCTCCACTCCCCCCCAAATTTTTTAAAGTCAGGACTAAAGAGAGGCCAGAGCGAGAGTATGGCAGGGTAGCACAATTGGCTTGCTGCACCCACTGGGGTTCAGTCCCTGTACCCCGTGTGATCCCTGATGCAGCACCAGGAGGAAGCCCTGAGCACTCCAGATGTGACCCAAACAGCCCCCACCCCCAAAAATTAAAAAAAAAGAGAGAGAAATAAAGTTTTAAATACATGACTGACTTCAAGTATCCATGTAGGAAAATCTTGTAAGATTTGCTTTTGGGCTTGGTGGTGGAAGCGGTTGTTTGGGACCATAATTGTGGACCATAACAATAACAAATTCGTTACTTGGTTAGTCAGGGTCCTAGCAGATGGCGCCCAGAACAGGGTGGTAGCCAGAGTGGGGAGGCCTTGGGTAAGGAAGGCCACAGGGTGAGAGCTTCCAGGGGCACCGCTAGGGCACCGGGGCAAGTCCGACAGAGGGTTCCCAGAAACCACAGCAGCCCCTCAGGAGGCCGAGGCTGCCGTTGCTGGGCCACTGTCTTCCAGCTGTTCCCACTGTCTTTGTCCATTGACGAAAGTCATTTGGAAACCTGAAGACAAGGGAGCTGAGTGGTGAAAACCTTGAGATCCACCTCCCAGCTTGCAGGGCAGGGCAGAGAACACGGGAAAACACGTTCAGTGCTGTGTGGTTCATGTGGCAGCGTCTGGTTGAATTCAAATTGTGGGGTTTAGGGTTTTTTTTGTTTGTTTTTTTGGGTTTTTTTTTTTTTGCTTTTTGGGTCACACCCAGTGACGCTCAGGGGTTACTCCTGGCTCTGCACTCAGGAATTACTCCTGGCAGTGCTTGGGGGACCATATGGGATGCTGGGGATTGAACCCGGGTTGGCCGCATGCAAGGCAAACGCCTTACCCGCTGTGCTATCGCTCCAGCCCCCAAATTGTGGGGTTTACATTGAGATTGCTGTAAGGTGTAAAATGCCACACTGGATTTAAAGCACTATGAAAAATGGAAAAATGGATGTAAAGTATCTTATGAATAAATTTTATGCAGATTTCAGGTTGTAATGAAACTACCTTGGATGTTTTGAGTTATATTAGCTTTATTATAAAATAACCATGCTGAGCACTGCTAAGGGTGGCCCCAAACCGACTATAAATAACATTAAAAAAAAAATAACTTCATATGGGGGTTGGAGTGATAGCACAGTAGGCAGGGCATTTGCCTTCCACGCTACCGACCCGGGTTCAATTCCCAGCATCCCATATGGTCCCCTGAGCACTACCAGGAGTAATTCATGAGTGCATGAGCCAGGAGTAACCCCTGTGCATCGCTGGTATGACCTCCCCCCCAAAAAAGAAAAATAATAACCATATGTTTTCTTTTTTACTTAACTGTAGCTACTCCAGTGAACACTTAAATTTATGTGTGCTTTCACATTACATTTCTACTGGATATGTGGGTTTTAAGGGACGGATGAAGTGTCTGCACATGATTACAACAAAATATTGCTTAAAAACTTCTGGTAAATGTAGAAATATGATCTAAATCATCCATGCAATGATTTAAAATGTTCCCTTGATTTCCTAAATAAAAAGTTCTTGACATATCTTTTCATTATACAGTGACTGACATTAAAACCTCTAAATAAAAAACAAAAATCTTTTCTTGTAGGGGAGTCCTTGGTGGGAGGCCCTGAGACATGGTAGATGGAAGTAGACGTTAGGAAGGGCGCAATGCTGGAGCATTGTATGTGTCGACTCATCATGAAAAGTACCATGAATTATGGTAGCTGAAGTTTTAAAATAAATTTAAGAAGGAAAAAGATCTCTGTTTGAGGACCAATGATATGACACAAAAGACGGTCACACAAGACCCTTGTCCAATGCCTGACATCACCGGGTCCCTAAGCCCTCCGGATGTAGCCAGAGTCCCCTAGGGCTGCTGACCGAACAACACTTCATTTTCAGGCCGGAGCATCTAAACTACTAGGTTGTATTGGGAGTTGCCAGGACTCTGAGTCTGGGTAGCAGCCTCCACAAAAGGCAAAAAAGGAATTTCATGTTTTCATTTTGAGTAAGTAGTCAAGCACGTGCTTCACCGGGATGAGGTCCTGAGTTTGATTTACAGCACCAAAATCAGCTTATTTTAATGTCAGATCCTGAACTAGGACCAGATAAATGTAGTTGATAGCCAACCCAAGTTCTATTCCCAGCACCCAAGATGGTCCTCTGAGTTCAGAGCCAGGAGTAACTCAGCACCACCAGGTGTGGCCCATAAACCAAAAATAGACAAAAATAGAACAGTGAAGATATTGAAGTATTGTTTCTGTACCTCTTTCTCCTCCTCCTCCTTCCTTCTTTCTTCTTCTTTTTTTTTTTTTTTGTTTTTGGGTCACACCCAGCGATGCACAGGGGTTACTCCTGGCTCTTCACTCAGGAATTACCCCTGGCGGTGCTCAGGGGACCATATGGGATGCTGGGATTAGAACCAGGTCAGCCGCGTGCAAGGCAAACGCCCTACCCGCTGTGCTATCGCTCCAGCCCCCCTTCTTTCTTCTTCTCTTCCTCCTCCTCTTCCTCCTCCTCCTCCTTCTTCTTCTTCTCCCTCCCTCCCTCCCTACTCCCTCCCTCCCTCTTTCCCTTCCTCCCTCCCTCCCTTCCTTCCCTCCCTCCCTCCCTTCCCTCCCTCCCTCCCTCCCTCTCCTCCTTCCTTCCTTCCTTCCTTCCTTCCTTCCTTCCTTCCTTCCTTCCTTCCTTCCTTCCTTCCTTCCTTCCTTCCTTTCTTCCTTCCTTCCTTCCTTCCCTCCTTCCTCCCTTCCTTCCTTCTTCTGTTTTCAGGCCATGCCTGTCGGTGCTCAAGAATCATTTCTAGTGAGGCTCAGGGGACCATATATGGTGCTGGGGGTGAAACACAGGCAGGCTACGTGTACGGAAAATCCCTTACTGTGCTATCTCTGCCCTTTTAAGCTTCCTTTGAACTTCGTTGTTTTGATGCTCTGAAAAGTCACCCTTCTGTGTATTTTTAAATTTTCTTTTTTGGGGGTGTCAGGGGATTGAGGGGCGGCACACCTGGTGATACTCAGGACTTATTTCTGACTCTACACTTGGTGGTGCTCATGGGGACCCCCCGTAGTGCCAGGAACTGAACCTAGGCCAGCTGGGTGCAAGGTAAACACTCTATCCACTATACTATCACTCTGCCCCCCTCTACTCTTATTTTCATTTCCCCACTTTATTTAAACACCATCGTTTACAAAGTTGTTCATGATGGTTTGTTACAGGCATTCAATAGTCCAACACCAGTCCAACCACCATTGTCACCTTCCCTCCACATTGTCCCCATTTTCCCAACTACCCCTCAAGCCTGCCCCTGTGGCTTGACTTATTTTCTATTGCTTGTTACCTCTAAATGGCTCATATGATGATCAAAAAATATTTCAGGGGGGCCAAAGTGATAGTACAGCAGTAGGGTGTTTGCCTTGCACATGACTCACCCAGGTTCGATCCCTAGCATCCCATATGGTCCACCCATGCACCTCCAGAAGTAATTCCTGAGTGCAGAGCCAGGAGTCACCCCTGAATATCACCAGGTGTGACCCAAAAAGTAAAAAAAAAAAGTTCAGTAAAAGAAAATTTGTGAAAATTGTTGTATCTCCCCATGGAGTCATTAATCCTTTGTCTGAGGTTTACTAAGCTGTTGTTGCAGTTGAAGCTTCTGTGTGAATGTTTTTGTTTCGTGAGCTTAGTTGGCTTCTACCTTGTATTTCCGTCCAACCTGGTGTGCTCCTACGGGATGTGAGTATCTATCAGAGAGTTCACAGCCACACACCACAGAAAATCCAGACTATTTAACTGGGCAGTGAGCTTACGTGGCGGTGGTAGTGGAACATAGGTATGACTGTCAGGGCTTCTGGAAGTACGGGAGGTGTGAAGGTTGCCCACCCCAACTCCAAGGAGCTTAGAATTTTCAGCCAAAAAATCCTCAGTGTACCAGAAATTTGGGGCAGTTGGACTTCTCTGTGGCGCTGAGTCGTGTGGCAGTGCGGTCCAGCCCGCGCACGGTGGGTCTGCCGGGCTTTAGCGGCGGGGAACTTGGCCTGCTCCTTCCCACGCTTGCTCTGGGGGTCTCAGTGGGGGACCGGTGCATGGAGAAATTTTTTCTTTTGAACTAGTTAGATCTCTTTTGAGATTTAATTAAGTTTCTGGATCAGTGGCTCCTGCATTTTTTATTTGATTCCCTAACACAGTTCTGGGGATCATATTATATACTTAACATTCATTCATTAATTCCTTCATGCAGGAACTATTTATTTGGATATCTTCCATTTTTGCAACATTCAAACTGATATCCAGGGTTAAGTTCCAATATACATGGAGAATTCCCCAAGTGTTGGTGAAATTGTGCTTGTAGGTGGATTGAAAGAGTGGGGAATAATACTCAGGAGCAAATCAGAGACAGCACCTGTTTCCCAAGCAGGGGGTCGGGCTTCAGAGTCCTTAAACACATCCCCAAGTCACAGCTGGTGCAGCACCAAAAACCCCAACCAAGCACATACATATAATACAACAAAATGTAAAATGTATAATGAGGAGACAGAGAGATAGCACAGCAAATAGGGCGCATACCTTGCACGTGGCTGGCCTGGGTTTCATCCCCAGCATCTCATATGGTCCCGAGCACCACCAGGAGTAATTCCTGAGTGCAGAGCCAGGAGTAACCCCTGAGTACTGTGAGTTCAACAAGTATGGACGTCTGACATGTGCTTACAGTTGCCGAGATTCGATGAACAGAAGAATTACGATCCTCAGGCCAGGTTAGTCTTTCTAACCCTAGCAAGGTCCTTATTCAGTTACTTCTTTTCGGGTCATGACAGTTTGTCCCATGACTATGCCCGTAACTGATTATACTTCTTATGGTGCTTAGCTTGTCCCTTGCTGGAACCTTCCTTCTGGGGGTGTTCAGCAGTAAGGGCAACTGAGGCTTAAGTCAAGTAAGTATGATGGATGCCCAGGAGTAAATATTATTTGGAGTAAATTAGCTCCCATGTTACAAAAGCACAGCATCAACTGTCTTCTTGTGTCTATACAAAAAAGGACATTGCTAAATCATGCAAGTGACATAAAGGAAAGAGAAAAGCATTAGGATTAGGATTGCCTGATGGAATTGGGAGTGCCTCAGGACCACTGTTGTTGAGAGTAACTCAATAAACCTAAGCTCCCTGCAGGAGGAGCAAGGACAACCCAAAGTGATCCAACAGAGTACCATCTGGAGTGATCCCAGAACCAAAAATAAAAGGGGGAGTGGGAATGTATAAAACAACATTTGTGTGATACATCTGATTTTCTGGGTTTTTTTTTTTTTTTGCTTTTTGGGTCACACCCAGCGATGCTCAGGGGTTACTCCTGGCTTTGCACTCAGGAATTACTCCTGGCGGTGCTTGGGGGACCATATGGGATGCCAGGGATCGAACCCAGTTCAGCCGCGTGCAAGGTGAACGCCCTACCCACTGTGCTATTGCTCCGGCCCCTACATCTGATTTTCTGAAGCTTTACACTTAGAATTCTAGGAAAACAATCACGTCGAGATGGTTTTGGTTAGGCGTTCCCAGGATGTTCTGAGCAGGCTGTCCCAAAACATGTCACCTTGGAATGTGATAACTTCCAGTTGGGTCTATCAAGGTCCCATAGACTTGTATGAAACTTTTACCAATCTCCTTAACTACCTAAAAGTTAAAATTAAATGTTCTATCAATGTCTCCTGCCCCTGCGCCTGACTGTCTTCACCGGGGCCCTTCAGGGGTTGGGGGGAGGTTGAGTTTCCCTCCCTGCCCCGAGCAGCGCTCGGCAGCTGAAGACCTCCGGAACCAGCTTGCTCAAGTCACAGCCATGCTCAAGGCCACTCTCCACATGCTCGGATGAGCCTCATGCATGAAGGAACCGGCAGAGAAACCCAGGTGTGCAGGACCCAGGTCTGAGATATCCAAGCCTGCTCAAATCGGGACTGGACCTCCTCCACCCAGATCCCCCATTTTCTAGTAACTAGGCAGTCACACTCACAGACTGCCCCTGGTGCCGTGTAATCCCATCAATGGCCAAGATCCAGAGACTGTAAAACAAAGCTCCCAGAAGGGCGCAAATGCAGCCGCGCAACCTCTTATTGTCTAGTTCTCCCTCTCGGAGAACCCAACAAGCTACTGAGATTATCCTGCCCGCACAGCAGAGCCTGGCAAGCTCTTCGTGGCATATCCATATGCCAAAAACAGTAACAATGATGGGTCTCCTTCCCCTGAAAGAGCCTCCAATGTGGCACCATTGGGAAGGACAAGTAAAGAGAGGCTGCTAAAATCTCAGGGCTAGGACAAATGGAGATGTTACTGGCGCCTGCTTGAGCAAATCGATGAACAACGGGATGACAGTGATACAGTGATCCAAATTAAGTTTATTAGCAAAAAGTGACCTTCCTATGGGTGAAATCTAAGTGGCAGATCAATCATTTAATTTTGGAGCACAAATCCTCCTTCTTTCTTTGTGTGACTCTCTCCTCTCCCCTTGAAGCCCCAGCCTCTCACCCCATCCTCTAGCTCAGGATATATACCACCATTTTGCCTCACTGACTTTAGAATAATCCTTATTTCTATGTATATTTCCCATAAGTAGATTATTAAATTTTCTTTTTTTGCTTCTTAATCTATGAACTAGATTTATTTAAATGCTGCCAAATCTTGTGATGGAAAGAATATTACATATATCATTTTACCTCCTTTCAGCACAGTTCTTATCCAGAGGGATCATTTCCAACTATTATTATTGACTTGATCATTTTAATTAAAGAAAGCTATACAAGATTCTTCAAGCTGCCTTGCTATGCAAATTACACATGTGTAGGATAACATGGGGTTTGTCCTTTTAGCCTTGCCTTAGGGAACATAGTTT
Organism: Sorex araneus; assembly: GCF_027595985.1. Lineage (NCBI taxonomy): Eukaryota > Metazoa > Chordata > Mammalia > Eulipotyphla > Soricidae > Sorex > Sorex araneus. Next base: position 13,826,872 of record NC_073308.1, read on the forward strand.
ACCTTAAAGCAATGTCCTTTCTGTATGGACACAGGAAGACAATATTGTGCTTGTAACTTGGGAGTTGATTGACTCCAACAATATTTACTCCTGAGCATCTGCTTTCTCAACTCAGTTGCCCTTAGTTCCTAACACCCCAAAAGCAGGGTCCTGACGAGGGACAGGACGGATCGAGGGACAGGATGGATCCAGGGCAAGCGGTGAGTTATGTGCTACCCTGGCATCGAAATGGGCCAGGCCAAAGTGCCACAATACTCAACTATAAATTGAGAGCATGGTCATGGACAAATGCTGTCATGATTCAAAGGTAATGACGAGATTAGGACCCTGCTGGGGTTAGGAAGATTAACCTGGCCTGAGGACTGTGGTCTGGATTATATAGTGAATGTCCTCAGGAAGAAACAAACTTTAAGGTTATATCTCTTACTGTGCTCATACAGAATGACATTGCTAGAAATATTAGAAGTAGATTTACTACTAGATCACACCCTGATACACACTTGTTTGGACCCCACCCTTGAGTGGATCTCCTTAGATGAGATTTCCTTAGATGAGATTTTGTTAATCTCCTCAAGAAATGGTCTTACCCTTCTTTGTTAATTTGTTGGTGTTAAACCAGCCTTTGTGCTACCACCCTGTGTTATTTGCTATATAAACTGAGACTGGGGGGCACTGGCGGGGGAGAAAGAAGACAAGGGAGACAGAGGAAGAAGGAGACAGAATAGGGAAACAGATGAAAAAGACAGAGAGATAGAAGAGACAGAGAAGCAGAAGAAGATAGAGAAAGAAGACAAGGGGGACAGAGACAGAAGGGGCAGAAGAAGACAGGAAGAAGACACAAGACACAGAGAGACAGACACAGAGAGACAGACAAGGAGAGACAGACACAGAGAGACAGGCACAGAGAGGCAGGCACAGAGAGACAGACAGAAGAGAGCACAGTAGCACACACATAAGCAGAGCACAAGCTGAAAGAAGTGAGAGCGAGCAGGGCAGAAAGGGGAATAGAGGAAGATCCAGAGAGAGATCGAGAACCGGGAGAGAAGCAGAGAGAAAGAACGAAATAAACTGATCAAGCAACCAGTTTGGCTTTCTTCCTTCCTTCGCCTGCCTCATCATCGCCATCAACCTCCCCCAGGGTGGGGAAGCGGCATGAGACTACCGGTCTCAGGCAGCGGGAGAGATTGAGCCCCGTTGGCCCTCTTTTCTTTTTTGTGTTTTTACACACACATGTACGGTTTTCTCAGGGCTTCCTCTGGTCAGGATCACTCCTGGCAGGCTGAGGGGAATGATACGGGGTACTAGGGATCAAACCCAGGTTGACTACATGCAAGGCAAGCACCCTATCTGCTGTAATATCACTCCAGCCCCAATATTAGGACACACTGTATGTTTCTGATTAATACTATTCTTCAGCTCAGTTTAACAAACACAATTGGAACAATTTCTATTTAAAAAAGGAGAAAGAGAAGAAGGGATGGCCAAAGCAATAGTACAGCAAGAAGGTGGGGCATTTGCCTTGGGTGTGGCAGACCAGGATTCCATCCCAGAACCCCCTATGGTGCCCTGAGCCCCGCCAAAGGTGATTCCTGAGTGCCGACCCTGGAGTAAGTCCAGAGCACCACTGCGTATGACCCCTCCCCCCCAAAAGTACCTGTGGGTTCGAGAGAGAGTACAGTGAGTAGGGCACTTGTCTTGCACATGGATGACCTAGGTTCAATTCCCTGGCACCCCATATGGTCCTTCCCCTCACTACTGTCAGGTGTGGCCTAAGTCAAGGAAGGAAGAAAAAAGGGAAGGAGGGAGGGAGAGAGGAAGGGAAGGAAGAAAAGTATGTGCTTCTAAGCAATTCTTAAATCTAAGTAATGAGGTGGAATTTTTCCCCCTTGTTTTTCTTCATAGATATTGGCAAGGTATCCTTTTCTCCGCCTCCCCTCCCCCCTTTGGGGTCACACCCTGCTGTGCTCAGGGGTTACTCCTGGTGGTGCTCAGGAGATTATATGGAGTGCTGAAGTTCAAACTTGGGGGTTGGCCACGTGCAAGGCAAGGCCTGCCTGTTGGACTATCTCTCTGGCACCTGTACCCACTTAATTTTATTCTTTTTTATGATTGTGATCATGTATTGAAGTTTTATTTCATACTTGTTTCAAAAGAAGAAGTGAAGTACTGAAAAGTCCTAAGATTATATTTTTGCCCAGATATTTTACAAAGGAAAAAATGGTTTATTCTTGTTAGGGTCCCTTTTTTTTATTGGAAGATAGCTGACAGGGTTGAACGATAGCTTCATCCGTGCGAGGCATGCTGTATCACTGAGCTACATATCCAGACTCATGAGTGGGTTAAAAAAAACCTATATTTTAAACTATATATATTCATCTATATATATAAAACTTTGTGATCTTGAACTCTGAGCTCAATGGGACCCAGGAGCAAAGATCCTGCCTGCTTCCCCCAGTCTCTAGGGACCTGGGGGTCACACCAGATAATCTCCTCATAGGCCACCTTCCAGAACTCACAGCTGCTTCTCCTGAAAGGGAGCATAAAATGAGGCCCCCATAGCCATGCCACAGGACTCCACGCCAGGCTGTTTTCACTCGGGGTACCCCAGAGGGGGGGAGCCCTCCCCGCCCCAAGGGACTCAGTCCTGGCAGCCAACCTCCACTACCCAACCACCGCCATGCTCCAGGCCACTTTCCACACGCTTGGGCTGAGCCTCACACAGGAGTGAACATATTCCTGGACTAAGCGACCGACACATCATCATAGAGGGAAATAAATATATATGCCTCTCGGAGAGCCCGAGAGTATCCCGCCCACACGGCAGAGCCTGGCGAGCTCCCCGTGGCATATTCGATATGTCAAAAATCTCTCTCTGTCTCTGTTTCTCTGTCTCTCTCTTCTCTCTGTCTCTGTCTCTCTCTCTGCTTTGTTGTGCCAAGAATTGAGTATAGTGCTTCATCACATACAAGGCAAGAGCTCTATTGTGCAGCTATATCCCTGGCCTGTCCTTAAATTTTTTTTTTTTTTGATGAAAAGCTGATTTGGTGGTAATTAACTTCTTTAACTTTCTGGAAAGGCCTTGGGTGTGAAAAGAGCGTGTGTGCACGTGTGTGTGCGCGCGCGCGCGCGCGCGCGCACACACACACACACACACACACACACAGAGCAGTGCTCTGGGCTGTTCTAGGCTCTGTACTCAGGAGTGCCCCTGGTGATGCCTGGGGGAACCATGGATGGTGCTGAGGACTTGAACCGGGTTCCTTCCCCTGCGCTCTCTTCCCAATCCCTGCAAAGCTCTTTTTTTTTTTTTAAGAAAAAATTTTAAGCCACACCTGGTGATACTCAGGGGTTACTCCTGACTCTACACTCAGGAATTACTCCTGGCACTGCTCAGGGGACCATAGGGGGTTCCAGGGATCAAATCTGGGTTCTCTGTGTGCAAGGTAACTGCCCTGCCCACTATTCTAGTTCTCAGCCCACACAGCTCTTTGTTCTTAGTTCATGGGAGTCACAACAAACCTGGGAGATGTTGGCTTGAGGTTGCTTTAGTACTTTGCATGCATCATGCCCCTCCATTCTGATCTGTAGCGTTTTTGTGGATCAATCAGTCCTGAGCCCAAGAGAAAGCTCCATGGGGTGGGTGGATGCTTTCAGAAGGTACTCGGGCACCCAGGAGGCCCAGGTGATCCCTGGTGTACATGGTCCTCTGAGCACTTCTGGGAGCAACTCCCAAGCACAGGGCGAGTAGTAGCCTCTAAACACTGCTGAGTGTCCCCTGCCCCCCACCAAAAATCTCTGCTAGTTTTGTTCCCTACGTGAGACTGGGAGATGACTCAGAGTGCTGAGCCCCGGGAGTCCCAGGTTTGAGCCGATTCCAGCACCACACGCTCCCCCAACACTGCTGGGAGTGCCCCTTCCCCAAAGAGAAAGGACCCCTTTATAGGCGACTCTGCATCTCTTTCACTACTTCAGGGTTCTCTTTATCTTCGATCTTTAACTTTTTAATAGAATGTGTGTATCTGTCTTAGTTTCTGTTTGACACTTGGACTTCCTGATTCTCGGTGTCTAGCCCTTTCCTTAGCACTGGGAAGTTCTTGGCGATTGTTCCTCCAAGTAAGAACTATAGCCACTTTCCCCTCTCTCATCCTCTGGAAACCGTCCGTTCTGTTGCTCTTGATGCTGCCCCATGTAGCTCATGGCTACCTTCATTTTCTGATGATTCTCACTGGTTTATTTATTTGTTTAGGTTTTGGAGGCCACACCTGTCTGTGCTCAGGGTTATTCCTTCTCTGCACTCAGTGTTTATTTCTGGCTATACTAGGGGACCATATGGATGCCAGAGATCAAACCCGGGTCTGAAGCATATAAGGCAAGCACCCTACCCCATAAACTATCTCTGGCCCCTCACTGGTTTTTTAAGATTATTTTATCTACTTCATCTTCAAGCAAACTGATTTTATTTGCTTTCATTTTGGGGGTCTGGAGGGAGGCGATAATCGCCACCCAGCAGTACTCAGGGACCACACTTGGTTCTGTGCTCAGGGACCATTCTTAGTGATGCTCTGAGGCACATATGTGGTGCCACAATTCTAACCATTGTTGCTACTAACCACTAAACCATCTCTTTGGCCCTGGTTTAATTTTCAGTTTCTTCTATTCTGTTACTGAGCCCTCTTTTGCATCTCTTTTTCAAATATTAAATTCTTTAACTTTATATCTATTTGAATCTTTCTCAATTTTTTTCTCATACTTTCTTTTCCTCCCTCATTTTTCAGTGAGTTAATTGGACAGGGGCAATTTAGAGTACAACCTCCATCTTTACTAGTTGAAAAATTTTACCAATTGTAAGTTTTTATTTAGCCTTTTTTTTCTTTTGGGATCATACCCAGCAATACTCAGGGTATCATATGGGATTCTGGGGACCGAACCCTGGTCAGCTGTGTGCAAGGCAAATGCCTTATCTGCTGTACCATTGCTCTGGCCATAGGCACCATAATTTTCAAGATTTATAATAATAGAATTTCACAGGGACTGGGTGAAATTTCACCCATTGGATAGTAGGGTGGGTAGGACATGTGCTTTGCACATGGCTGATCTGGGTTTAATCTCTGGCACCCTATATGGTCCCCCGAGCTTGCCAGGAGTGATCCCTGAGTGCAGAGCCAGGAGTCAGCCCTGAGCATTGTTGGATGTGGCCCCAAAAACCCCCTCCCAAAAGAAAAAAGAGTTTCAGGCATAAAATGCTCTAGCACTACCCCTCAACCAGTGCCAGCATCCCTCCACCAATGGCTCTACTCGCTTTCACCACACCCCGCAGAAGAGCCCCCTTGGTCCTAGAGGCTGACTCTCATTTACAACTCCCAGGTCTGTTATCATTGGCCGTTTATTATTCTTGTGTCATGTTTCTTTATATTCCACAGACGAGAGAGAGAGAGAGAGAGAGAGAGAGAGAGAGAGAGAGAGAGAGCATTCTAAATCTGTCCCTCTCCCTCTGACTGACTTGACCCAGCATGATACTCTCCAGTTCCATCTGCATTATAGAAAACTACACAATTTCATCTTATAGATAAGTAGTATCCCACGTTTATATACTAGTTTCTTTATCCACCTGTGTTCTCGGGCCTTTGGGTTGTTGTGAATAGTGTTACAATGCACATTAGAGTGTAAATGTTTGGGGCCAGAGAGATAGTACAGCGGGGAGGGCACTTGCCTGTACACAGTGAACTAAGGTTCAATCCCTGGCACCCTATGTGCTCCCCTTACCACTGCCAGGAGTGATTCCTGAGGGCAGAACCAGGAGTAACCCCTGAGCACCACTAGATGTGACCATCCACCAAAAGAAGAGCATTAATGCCTTTTAAAAACGTTTTAGAGCCCTTAGGGTTACTTCTTGGTGTTGTTTCAGTTTTCTTCCCCAAACTGCCTTATTTGGGTCTCAACATCACTTGGGCTGTTGCTTTGCACATTCTTCATGTAGCGTATTAAAGTGTCTTCTACATCGAATCTACAGCCTTGTTCTGTGGTTCTTTCCATGCTGTTGTCTGGTCGGTAGGTACAGGTGACCTTCTCCATCTTCCCACTGAAACAGCGGTGCTGAGGGAACCTGGCATGTGTCCTGTCTGTGGAGCTGTCTCCCCAGCTGCTCCTCTCATTCCGCTGCCTATTCTCCCCCGCAAAAAAGCAAAAACAGAAACAGAAAACCCTCCTTTGGTTTCCCTGGAATCTGCCTGATTCATAATAGCTTTAGGAATAAGGAAAATCAGCGCGCTTAAGTGACCTGTCTAAGGACCGGCCGTTTGGAGCTAGGGCTGGAGGCGGGAGGGGTCTGCGTGGTCCCTGGAGGCGGGAGGGGTCTGCGTGGTCCCTGGAGGCGGGAGGGGTCTGCGTGGTCTCTGCGGGGCGGGAGGGGTCTGCGTGGTCCCTGGAGGCGGGAGGGGTCTGCGTGGTCCCCGGAGGCGGGAGGGGTCTGCGTGGTCTCTGCGGGGCGGGAGGGGTCTGCGTGGTCTCTGCGGGGCGGGAGGGGTCTGCGTGGTCCCTGGAGGCGGGAGGGGTCTGCGCGGTCTCTGCGGGGCGGGAGGGGTCTGCGTGGTCCCCGGAGGCGGGAGGGGTCTGCGTGGTCCCCGGAGGCGGGAGGGGTCTGCGTGGTCTCTGCGGGGCGGGAGGGGTCTGCGTGGTCTCTGCGGGGCGGGAGGGGTCTGCGCGGTCCCTGGAGGCGAGAGGGGTCTGCGCGGTCTCTGCGGGGCGGGAGGGGTCTGCGTGGTCTCTGCGGGGCAGGGGTCCGCCCTCTCCCTGGCGCGGGAACCTCAGCCCCGCAGTGAGCTGCCTTGTTCGGGTCCCAGATGTCCACCAGGAGGTCTGGAAAGAGATTTGGGCTCTTTTCGGGCTCGAATAAAAGCTTGTGCAGTTCGGAGATGAGATTTTTTCCCTTCGGGGACACTGGCTCCAGCTTTTGGCTCCAGCTTTTGGCGGGCCACAGGCACGGAAGACAAGTTTGGAGGCCAGAGCAGGGCGGGAGCTCCCCGGGCCAGCGGCCACCGCCTCCGCCCAGCGCCCGCGCGGCTGTCCTTTCTTTCTGGGTTCGAGAGTTCGCTCACTAATCCCAGGGCCAGAAAGTGTAAAAGTGAAATATGGGGAACTGTCGTCTTCGTCGTGTTTCAGGATAGGCTTGTGTTTAGCCCTCACACTTGCAGACTGCGCGCTCTCTCCCTGTCTCTATCTTTGTCTCTCTCTGTCTCTCTGTCTCTGTCTCTCCCCCTCTCTCTGTCTCTGTCTCTGTCTCTCCCTCTGTCTGTCTCTCCCTTCCTCTCTCCCTCCCTCTCTGTCTCTCTGTGTCTCTCCCTCTCTCTGTCTCTGTCTCCCTCTCTCTGTTGTCTGTCTCTGTCTCTGTCTTTCTCTCCCTCTCTCTGTCTCTCTCCCTCTCTGTCTCTCTGTCTCTATTTCTCTGTCTCTCTCTGCATTTATTTTATTTTTCTTTTATAAAAAATATTTTAGGGGCTGGAGCGATAGCATAGCGGGTAGGGTGTTTGCCTTGCACCCGGCCGACCCGGGTTCGAATCCCAGCATCCCATATGGTCCCCTGAGCACCGCCAGGAGTAATTCCTGAGTGTAGAACCAGGAGTAACCCCTGTGCATCGCCGGGTGTGACCCAAAAAGCAAAAAAAAAAATTTTTAATTGAATCACTCTCCCTCTCCCTTTCCCTCTCTCTTCCTCTCTCCCTCTCCCTCTCTTTCTCCCAGTCTCTCTCTGTCTCTGTCTCTCTCCCTCCCTCTCTGTCTCTCTGCCTCTCTCTCCCTCTCTCTGTTGTCTCTCTTCATCTCTGTCTCTCTCTCCTCTTTCTGTCTCTCTCCCTCTCTCTTTGTGTCTCTGTCTCTATGTGTCTGTCTCTCTCTGCATTTATTTTATTTTTCTATTATAAAAAATATTTTAATTGAATCACTCTTCCTCTCCCTTTCCCTCTCCCTCTCTCTCTCCTTCTCCCTCTCTTTCTCCCAGTCTCTCTCCCTCTCCCTCCCTTTCTCTGTCTCTCATATTTAACCTTTGAAACTCAGAGATACAGATGATCTTATTGCATCCTTTTTTTATGGATTAAAAAAGTTTTTTGTACAAGACGTGTGTGTGTGTGTGTGTGTGTGTGTGTGCCGTGTGCGCAGCAAAGCAAAAACAGTTCTGTTTTCCCCAGGCCCCAAACTATTAAAAGAAATTTAGAGCAGTCAGGGGCTGAAGAGATAGTCCACTGAGTAGGAGCCTTGCCTTGCACACTGCCTGGGTTTGATCCCTGGCATCCTGTACATTTCCCAAAGCCAGAAGTACTCACTGAGCACCACAGGGTATGGCTCAAAAACAAAACAAAAAATCTAGAGGCCTAGTGGCAGAACTCATTCTTCATGCATGTGTGGCCCTGAACGCCATCCCAACAATTTAATTTGAAAAATAGATAAGACATTTAACTTTAGGGGCCAGGACATCAGGTAGGACATCTGCCTTGCACAAAGCCAGCTGGGTCTGGCCCCTGGCATCCCATTTAGTCCGAGTCTACCAGGAGTGATTCCTGAGCACAGAGCCAGGAGTAAGCCCTGAGCACTACTGGATGTGATCCCCAAACTCCCCCCTGCCCCCCTCCACACACAACTTTAGTTCAGCCTGACTCTAATCCAAACAGTGAAGACAACAGGCAAGAGAAAAGGCTGGGTGGGTGGAAGACTGGAAGACGGACCCTGGGTGGGGGTGGCGGGTCTCAAGGAGCTCAGCAGCAAGGCACACAGACATAATGGAACATTTTAACTATTGCTCCTTCTGGTCCAGAAACTTCCAATGGAGCGGGAGCTCCGTTACCCTCTTAGTGCTCACGGTCCTTACAGACTCTAGATTTCATAGTTTTCTTATTCCTAGCTATTTGTCTTTGATTTGGTTACTAAAACTGGGGCTGGAGCCATAGCACGGTGGGTAGGGCGTTTGCCTTGCACACGGCCAACCCGGGTTCGATTTCTTCGTCCCTCTCAGAGAGCCCGGCAAGCTCCTGAGAGTATCCATCCGCACAGCAGAGCCTGGCAAGCTCCCCGTGGCGTATTCAATATGCCAAAAACAGTAACAACAAGTCTCACAATGGACACGTTACTGGTGCCCGCTTGAGCAAATTCATGAACCACGCACGGGATGACAGTTGCTACAGTGCTACTAAAACTGGGGATGGAAACCAGGTTGGCTGTGTACAAGGCTATATATCGCTCCAGCCTAACACTCCTCTAAGTTTCTTTCAATTAAAAACTGGAAAGGAAAAAAGGAAGGAAGGAAGGAAGGAAGGAAGGAAGGAAGGAAGGAAGGAAGGAAGGAAGGAAGGAAGGAAGGAAGGAAGGAAGGAAGGGAGATAAAGAGAAAGAGGGGGAAGATAGAGAGAGAGGGAGAGAGAGAGATGGCTTAGTGGTTCAATGGTTGTGTAAGGACCTAGGTTGACTCTCCAATACCACACACTCTGGTTCTTCTCTCTTTATTTATTTATTTATTTATTCCTTCTTCTTTAAAGAGCTATGATCTACAAAGTTATTGATAGTTGAGTTTTGGGCATATAATATTTCAACACCAATCCACCATCAGTGTCAGCTTTCCTTCACCAGTGTTCCCACACTCCCTCCCTTGCCCGACTCCCCACCCCATTCTGCCTATCAACTTGACAGCACATTACAACATTTCAGTGGTTGCCACTTAGATCTTATGTTTTCAGTGTTGTTGAATCTGTGTTTTGGATATATGGCTGTATCGCTCACCCATATCACCATAAACAAAGTCCTGGTGCCTCCTCGCCCATCACTTCATGTTCTCTTCTCCCCTTGATTTCTATCCTACTCTGTCCTCTCTAAACTCAGGTCAAGGATAATCTAGGCATTCTTCTTTTACTACAATATATTTCCTCACCCAGTATTCTATATTCTACAGGTAAGTGAAACCATCCTGTATTTGTCTTTCTTCTCTGGTTTACTTCACTCAACATATTATCCAGTTCCAAGCAGGTTGCAATAAATTGCGTGATTTCATCATTTCTTTTTTCTTTTTTTTTTTTTTTTTTGCTTTTTGAGTCACACCCAGCGATGCTCAGGGGTTACTCCTGGCTTTGCACTCAGGAATTATTCCTGGTGGTGCTTAGGGGACCATATGGGGTGCCGGAGATCGAACCCAGGTAGGCCGAGTGCAAGGCAAATGCCTTACCCGCTGTGCTATCGCTCCGGCCCCGATTTCATCATTTCTTGCAGCTGCATAGTATTCCTCTTTGTATATATACCACATCTTCATAACTAATTCATCTGAGCCAGAGCGATAGCACAGCAGGTAGGGCGTTTGCTTTGCATGCGGCAGACCGGGGTTCAATCCCTGGCATCCCATATGGTCCCCCTGATGTAGGCAGGTAGATAGGGAAAGGCCCTTGGCAATGAAAATTTAGATTTGACAGAATCTGGGAAGGAGAATCTTAAGATTTGCAGATTATTCAAGAAGACAAAAGACCCGGAGGAAACCATCAGCAGACTCTGAGGATAATGGACCCCTCCCCGGAAGTTCCCCAAAGAATGCCATCACCACTCCCAACCTCCCTGGTAACCTTAGCAATGAACTTTTACCTGGAAAGAAGCCCCACGTGGGGGCAGGTTGAAGAAACCCTATAAAAGACACCTTGAACAAAGGAAGGAGCACATATGCTGCCTGAGCCCATGTGCTGCTTGCACCTGCTTGGCCGAGCACATGTGTCGCCCGCATCTCCCCTCTTGAGATGTGTACTTTCATACTTTTGTGTCTAAAGCTCGGTTATGTGTAGGGGTTTCCTCCACCCTTGGAGAAGCCTGCGTTCTCTCTTGAGTGTGTTATTCTTACTATTCTCTCTCCCACTTATTCCTCCGTCCTTCCCTCAGAAACCTCTAAATAAAATCTATTTACTTCACTGCTTGTCTACTCCTGAAATTCTTTTCCGCAAGCGAGACAAGAACCCAGTAACTCTGGGTCCCAGGTGGTAGAGGTGGTTGGGGAGAAAGTGACCATTTTTCTCCTCCCCACTTCACGTAAGTCATCCGTGGGGCCCAGCAACATCACCCCAAGCACTGCCAGGAGCAATTCCTGAGTGCAAAGCCAGGAGTAACCCCTGAGCATTGGTGGGTGTGACCCAAAAAGCAAACAACAACAACAACATAACTAATTCATCTGTCATTGAACACCTAGGTTGACTCCGGATCTTAGCCATTGTACTGGGTCCAGCAATGAATAATAGTGTCCAGATGTCCTTTTCAGAGAGTGCTTTTACATCCTGGGGAGTAGATGGCCTGAAATGGAGTTGCTGGGTCACATGGCAGCTCAATTCTAAGTTAACTGAGAACTCTCCATGCTGATTTCTACAGGGGTTATATCAGACAACATTACCACCAGCAGTAGATGACCATTCCTTTATCACGACATCCCCACCAATGCAGATTGTTCCTACTATTTTTGATATGTGCTAATCTCACGGGTGTGAGACGCTATCTTGTTGTCATCTTGATTTGGATTTCTCTTACAATAAGTGTTACCGAGCATTTTTCATTTGCCTACTGGCCATCTGCCTGTCTTCCTCTGAGACATGTCTATTCATTTCCTCGCTCTATTTTCTGATAGGGTTTTTGAAATTTTTTGTTTATCTTTGTTAGTACTTTATATATTCTGTTTCTTAAATCTTTATGTGATGTGTTGAATGCAAATATTTTTTCCCATTTAGTTAGTTGAGTTTCAGTCTGTTTTTTTTTTAATTCTTGCATATTTTATTTATTCTAAATTATATAAACTACACAAAATATCTTTTAATAGTATATTATATATTTATTTTTTATATCATAATGCACATTTACCATGTTAGGGCGCGGATCGAGATCTCCCTTTAACGACAAAGAAACTCCAGAGACTGCAAACAGCAAGTAGGGTTTATGGTGAGACTGGCTAGCCAGGGTCCAGCCACCTACGAGGACACGCAGGTCCAGCAGGTTGGGCAAGACCCCGAGCTTCTCCAAAGGAGATCTTATATAGGCCTTCCCCGGCCGTTACAGCAGAGCCTGTGCATTTCATAGCCAATAGATTTTTAATAATACATACTTTTCTAACCAATCCATTTAAAAGGACATCACTCCTTAGCCTATAGTTTTAGAGATCAGCATTTGCTTCAATGTTCAGGAATGTCCCGGTTTGGGGGGCAGTCATGGGTCTTGTGACATTGGTCTTGTGAGAGGCATCTGGTTATTTGGTCTAACCACCACCCTTCTTGCAACCCAGGGTGCCTGTATTCGAATTCCTTGCTCAGGGGCAGAAAAACCAATTATTCTGTGATGCCTAAATTAATTCCTACAGTCTGTCCTGGGCCAATTCCTCACAACCATTCTTACTATTTTTAGAAAGTCATATTTTCACAATTGCTTAAAATATTTTTGTTCATTTAAGCTAAAGATTATAGCATTTGCTCATATTATAGTAATTTATAACCTTTTAAGTGGATTAAAAGTGAATTTAAGTAACTAGTTTCAAAGCAGTCAAGTGTTTTTCTGTGAGTCTATGTTTTTTTTTTGCCATGCAGAAACTCTTTAATTTTATGTAGTCCCATTTGTTTATTTTGATTGCATTGACTTTGCCAGTAGTATCAGATAATTAAAGGCAAATTTGATGTCCAAATCATGAAGTGTTCTGCCTATATTTTCTTCAGTGTAGTTTCTGGTTGGATCTCAAGATTTTTCATTGAGTTTGAATTGACTTTTGACACACGAGTTCTTTGGGTCAGGAGTTCCACTTAGCGGTTGCCTTGCATGTATGAGGCTTTGGGTTTGATCCCCAGCAAATCCCCCACCTAAAATTAACTTTAGAGAAGAAAAGAAAGGAAAGAAAAGAGGCTGGAAAGATAGTACAGCTGGTAAACCTCTTGCCTGGCATGCATCTGATCTAATTTTTGATGCCTGGCAATTCATAAAGCCCTGGAGCCTGCTAGGAGTAATCCCTGAGTGCAAAGCCAGGAGGAATTTACTCACACCTTGGGTGTGGCCCCCAAAACAAAATAAAACAAAAGAAAGTGTGTGTGGGTCACAGAGTCCGGCTTCCACCTGCTTCAGCAGGTGCTATGAGGGCAGCACAGCAGCCCTGGAGCAGCTGTGAATGAGGGAATTAGAGATGAGGAGATAATTGAGATGTTTTTCAACAGACCGATCAGGTTACTAGGAAGCAGTACCCAGAGCAGCATGTGGTGAGGAGGTGTGAGGTATCTTGGCAACAGAGACCTTTCATTCTAGAAGCAAACTCTTATCAGATCTGGGCAATGTACAAAATCAAGGGAGGTCAGAGTGATATGGAGCCCAGCAATTTAAAAGATCTAGGAGCTTGTTAGATCAGGTCTAAACAAAGATTTCTAATCAGAATGTAGCGCCTACAAAGAAATTGAAAATTTCAATCTAGATTTCATATCGGAAGAACATTAGTAGTTATTAACAGTTGAAATTCTCTTGAATTCCAGTAAGCTAGACATATCTATTGGACTTACATTCCTCACCCTCCACTTTCACAGGTTGTAGATTGGACCATGCCAGGACCCCATATCTGGGCTAACAATTCCTTTCTTTTACCCCCTCCATGGGATTCAAAAATGCCTCAGCTGCCGAATAAAGAAGAAACACTGCATTGGAGTGCCTCCCTGTCTCCCTTTTCACCTTCAGACTTGGATTCATACCAAGTCCCAAATTCATACTACCTCTGATCACTCGCAAAAAGATTTTTCTTTTCTGGTGATTGTGCATTATTTACCTGTCTCAATTCTTCCCTCTCAATCCAAGATCTCCCCACGGTATAATTTGATTAAGGGCCAGATCATATATGGTTACCAATGAACCTGACCAAAGAATGGCAACGCTCCCCCAATGAAGGGCTCCTGACTGAAGACCTGACACGACTGCTCCGGTGTTCCCGGCGATTCCTTGGGCCCCTGATCGCAGCTATCCTGGACTCATTGCTGTAACCACCACTGCTTCCGTTGCAGGAATAGTTCTTCAAACCTCGGTCCAGACACACAACTTCGTCAAAACATGGCAAAATGACTCTCACCACCTTTGGACAATGCAGGCTACTGTCAACCATGATGCTGAACAACGACTGGACACTCTACAGCAAGCGCTACTTTGGGTCCAGGGCCGGGTTAATATCTTAGAGTAACAAATGAGATTGTTCAAGTGTTTAAGGATCATCGGCTTGATTTGTAGGACCTCATCTTCCCCCAGTTCTTTACCTTGAGGATGCCGGGCTCCCAAGGATTTATTCTTGTGGATCAGGTTGCCAGGCAAAGCACTGCAAGGGAGGGCTGATACCCGGGCCCGGCTCCCTGTGAGGTATTCCGGTATAGCTGAGGTTACTCCAAAACCAAGGATTGATGGGGCCTATGAGGAGCCCCCTGCATAGACCTAATCATCCTTTCCTTCCTCTCCCTGCAAAAATGGAGTCTTTATGTCACAAGGGATACCGGATAATGCCTCACCCCACATATGGTCCCCTGAGCACCACCAGGATCAACCCCTTAAGCACAGAGCGTAGAGTAGTTCCTGAGCACTGCTAGGTGTGACTTCAAAACAAAAAAAAATTAAAAATTTTAAAAATAGGGTCAGAGTGATAGTACAGTGGGCAGGGTGCTTGCCTTGTGCTTGGCCAACTCAGGTTCCATCTTGGCACTCCATATAGACTGAGGTAAGAATGTAGCTCAGCAGTACAGCCTTTCCCTTGCATATGTGAGGTCTTGGCATCACACACACACACACACACACACACACATTGATATCTAAATGTATCAAATCATACCTGCCATAAACCTTGAAGAGTATCCACTTTGCTATGTTTTGGTGCCCATGTTTCATGAAACACTAATCTAGGTATTATGAATGTACTTGGTAGATGTAAAAATCTTGTGGACTTCAAGTAAGGACAATTATTGTTAGGGTTAGTCAACCAGTTGAAAAACTAAAACACAGCTGGGCCTCTCTGAAAAGTTTAGTCCTTCCCAAGAGTTGCAGCCTTCCTGAGGGATGCCGGATTTGCCCAGCTGTCCTTCAATCAGATGAATCAAACCTTATCAATAACTGACTTTTTGTTTGGGTGGCTCACCCAGCACTGCTCAAGGCCTACTTCTGGTTCTGTGTGCAGGGATAAATCCCGGTGAGCTCAGTGAGTCATATTTGGTATCGGGACCAAACTCAGGTTAGATGTATGTAGGGCAAGTGCTTTACCTACTGATATGATTTCTCAAGCCCTCAATAATTGTCTTAACAAGATCTCTTGTTGGTTATATTTCTACGTTTAAACTCTATCTGACAGGGGGTCAGAGTGATGGTACAGTGGTAGAATGTGTGTCTTGCATGCAGCTAACCTCAGTTTGATGCCCACATCAAACCCATATGACCCCCTGAGCACCACTAGCAGGAATTCAAAAGTGCAGAGCAGGAGTAGCCCCTGGGCATTGCTGGGTGTGACCTAAAATAAAATAATAAATAAATAAACTCTGCCTAATAGACATCAGGGTACCTGGAAGTAGGCTAGAGTTTGAACAAGCAGCCAAAAATGTGACAATGGGCAAAGATTAGAAGGATTTTGAGGAGTCAGATTGCCTTGAACAGACTATTGGTTGAAATATGGAATGAAGGGACTGGAAAGATAGTACAGTGCAGAGAGCACTTTCCTTCCATGTAGCCAACCTAGGTTCAATCCCAGCATCCCATGTAGTCCCCGAAGCACTGCCAGGAATGATTCCCAAGTGCAGAGCCAGGAAAGACCTCTGAGCATCGCTGGGTGTGGCCCCAAAACAAAAATAAGCCAAACAACCAACAAAAGAAATATGGAATAAAGCATCCATCTGTAATGGCTCAGGAAGTGATGAGCAGGGCTAAGACACCTGTGCATTCCATAAAGCTAAACCATCAGAACCAAAAAATGGTGAAGATATGAAACTGAAGGTTCTGGTGAAAGCTCAGAATGAAAGGGGAGCATGGAACTAAAAACTGAATGAAAGGTGCTCCTTGTTGTATAATGGCCAAAGTCATAGTGAAATTGTGTTGCAGAGATCAGGAAAATACACTGAATAGTTTGGACATTTACAGGGGAGATTGCTAAGCCAAGAATTGAAAGGGAGGTCTATTTTCTGCTTATTTACAGTAAAATGCAGAAGGAAAGAGACATGAGTGAAGAACTAGTATATTGAAAGGAGGAATTATTTGATGGTTGAAAAGTTTTCAGACTACCCACAGGGCAAAAGATGCTAAGATGAAGAAACTTGGAAGAGCATGCACTCAAGGGAAACTGAGGTAAGAGCTTTGGCTTCTGTATGACCTTCTGTCAAATCTGCAGAAAGATCAACAGTTCTGTGTGTTCATTCACATGAGAGCTTTTATGAAAAGAAAGATGTGGAGTGTGCTTCAAAGATCCCCTCAACCATCTTTTCTTTCTTTCTTTTTTTCCCCATGTCAGGGGACACACCTGGTGATACTCAGGGTTTGTCTTTTCTGCACTCAAGAATCACTTCTGGTGGGTTCAGGGGACCTATGGGATGTCAGGGATCGAACCTGGCTTGACCACAAACAAGCAAATGCGTTCCCTGCTGTTCAGGGACCTCAACCGTCTTGACAGAAGAGATGAGACTTTCTCAAGGAGAGATGGTTGAGGAACTTGTCATGTCATGGACTGAGTGCCCAGAAGACCCACAAGATCTTGGGAATTATATACCAGCTGAAATACTGACATCTTTGGAATAAAAGGAACGGTGTGAAGATAAATGTAAGAAGTTTGTTGAAAACACCCCTCCCCCATTCCATTGTACAGACAGGCAGAAAACTGAAAAAACGAGTCCTTGGGGTGGATATAATACTGCCAACAGGTCAACCTGTCTCTGTGGGGCGAGTACATCAGCAGCCTGATGGCGCCTTCAGGCTTCCTGAAACCCCAAAATTGACGCTGTGCCTTTGGCTAGACCCCAACAGACTCCAAACTTGAGACCAAGTTTACCAAGAATGGCCAAAAGTTAGGTATGTGGGAGTCACACCCACAAACCACCTCCAGCTCAGCTATACAAGCTCATTTATTGGCCTTATCTCAGAGACCCATAGATAAATCTTGAAAGAGACCAAAAGTTACAGTTAATCTCAGACCCACACATGGCTGAACAGACTGGGGTAAATTGGAGGGGGGGGGGCAGGTTGGCCTGTGCCTGCCCAAGCAGAGCCCCCAGCAGCCTCTTGCTTCCATATTCCAAAATCACTACCATATCCCCAGCCTGACTCGACCATCTCAGGACGGACCTCACCAAGATATAATCTGCTGAACATTCTGGTATGCAGGTTTTGTGACTGACATCTCCAGGCTTTGATGGAGTTGGGGTGGGCTACCTCCCCCAACTTCCCAATACACATGGAAGCACTGGCATCACCCCCATGAACCAACTCCAGTGCCACCCTGCAAACTCTATTACTGGCCTTGCTTCAGAGACCCATAAGTAAATCTTGAAAGAGATCAAAAGCTAGAGACACAGCAGCGAGTCCCGGAAGACACCACAGAGCCAGAGATCTCTCTGGGCCCCACACCGAGCCAATTTCACCAGGGAACCCCAGATGGAGCAGGTACTCTCTCCCCGCCTGCTCCAGAGGAACCCCTGCAATGAATGGCTTCCACAAGCAAGGCCAGGTATGCGGGTTCCAGGACTAAATCTCATGCCACATGGCAGCAGAGGTGCCAGTCTGTTCCTCCCCAGCTCCTTGCCTGCTCATTGGCCTGCTGTCATGCCCCCAATGTACCTCTGGGTGCCATCTTAGCGCATCAACAGCCCTGGTCCAGAGATGCCCAATTGAATCCCAAAATGGATTAGACCCTACAGAAAAGTCTCTGGAACCCAACAGTGTACAATCTAGGATTCCAGAAGCGCATGGCTGCGGCACCCAAGATATTCAAAATGAGCAATGAACAATAAATGATCTAGCATCTGCCCCTGGCAGGCAGGCTTGCATGGTAGTGGAAAAATTTGAGCAAAATATAATGCCCAAGAGGAGAGAGAGAGAGTACTGGGGAAAATTGCCTACCATAGAGGCAGGGTGAGGACTGGGATGGGGGGAATATATACTGGGGACACTGGTGGTAGAAAGCATGCACTGGTGGAGAGATGGGTGTTTGATCATTGGACAGCTGAATCTTGAACATGAAAACTTTGTAACTGTATCTCACGGTGATTCAATTAAAAAAAAGTAATATGGAGTTCATGCCTAATTCAATCACTCAATCAATGGCTGATTAAATAGCGGTACTCCTACATTAAAAAAAAAAAGAAACAAAACCTTATGCTGGAAGAGATACTTTATGTGTCTGCATAGGAAAAACTAGGAATACCAGGGATGTAGCTCAGTAATAAGGCACGCATCTGGCATTGCAGTGATCTGGATTCAATCCTTTGGGATGGCATAAGTGGACATACCACTTGGAAAATCTCTATAAGAAACTAAAATATTAGACCAGGAGCAGAGTCTGGAACTGAAGGGCTGGGCAAGGAGTATTGGAGAAAAGTGCATTCTACATTTCTCATCCCAGCTGAGAAAAATGACTTTGTGGGTGATAGACAATGTTGCTTAAAACGAATCAGAAGTCACATCTTTTTTGAGAACTGATGCAAAAGTCCTAAAAATCACTGAAAGACTTTGGAATATATTTTCTAAGTTACTAGGTATGGAAGATTTTTTTGGGGGGGTCACACCTGGCGATGTACAGGGGTTACTCCTGGCTTTACACTCAGGAATTACTCCTGGCGGTGCTCGGGGGACCATAT
Source organism: Sorex araneus (assembly GCF_027595985.1). Lineage (NCBI taxonomy): Eukaryota > Metazoa > Chordata > Mammalia > Eulipotyphla > Soricidae > Sorex > Sorex araneus. The sequence continues at coordinate 13,845,696 of NC_073308.1, forward strand.
GGGATGCTAGGAATCGAACCCAGGTCAGCCACGTGCAAGGCAAATGCCCTACCCGCTATGCTATTTCTCCAGCCTGAGGTCTGGAAGATTTTTGTTTTCAGTAGATCTGTGTAGGATAACATTGGGTTTGTCCTTTCAGCCTTGCCGCAGGGAACTTAGTTTACCTTAAAGCAATGTTCTTTCTGTATGGACACAGGAAGACAGTTAATATTATGCTTTGTGACTTGGGAGCTGATTGACTCCAATAATATTTATTCCTGGGCATCTGCTTTCTCAAATCAGTTGCCCTTAATTCCTAGAACCCCAAAAGTAGGGTCCCAACGAGGGAAGGAACGGACCCAGGGCAAGCTGTGAGCTACCCTGGCATCGAAATGGGCCAGGACAAAGCGCCATAATACTCAACTATAAGTTGAGAGCATGGTCATAGACAAATGCTGTCATGATCCAAAAGCAACACGAGACTAGGACCCTGCTGGGGTTAGGAAGACAAACCTGGTCTGAGGACTGTGGTCTGGAATATATAGTGAATCTCCTCAGGAAGAACCAAACTTTAAGTCTGATATATCTCTTACTGTGCTCATACAGAATGACATTGCTAGAAATATTAGAAGTAAATTTACTATAACTATTTAAGTGGATTACTAGCTGAGGAAGGAAGAAAGGGACACACCCTGACACACCCTTGTTTGGATCCCGCCCTTGAGCAGATCTCCTAGTAATCTGGAGTAATCTCCTTAGATGAGATTTTGTTAATCTCCTGGAGGAGTGGTCTTACCCCTCTTTGTTGATTTATTAATGTTCAACCCACCTTTGTGTCACCACCCTGTGTAATTGCTGTATAAACTAAGACTGTAAGACTGTAAGGGGAGAAGAGAGAGAGAGGCAAGACAGAAGCATCTGGAAGGGCTCAGAGGCTACTCCTGGATCTGTGCTCAATGGTGACTTTTGGTAGTGTTCAGGGGTCAACGCAGGGCCTGAGACAGAGCTCAAACTTCTCCTGTGCAAAGTGTGCCCTCACTCTTGGAGCTATCTCTCCCATTCACTCTCACCATTGTGTATGGGGGAGGAGAGGGGAACAGAAAATCATTTTCAAGTTTTATAGGTCCATAGATAGAAATTTTGCTCTAGGGTGGATTATACCCAGAGTCTCAGGTCTAATTTAAATGGTTTTATTTATTTATTTATTTATTTATTTATTTATTTGCTTTTTGGGTCACACCCGGCAATACACAGGGGTTACTCCTGGCTCTGCACTGGAATTACTCCTGGCAGTACTCAGGGGACCATATGGGATGCTGGGATTCGAACCGGGTTGGTCGCATGTAAAGCAGATGCCCTACCTGCTGTGCTATCACTCCAGCCCCAAATTTAAATGGTTTTAATGATGAGATTTAGGACTGAGTTGTTACTCTAAAGGGTTGACGTTTGCTGGAAATTTTAGGCTATATTTGGAATATGAGATAAGCAGAAGTCTTTGGAGATCACAGAATACATTGTGTTAGGCATAATTAGTGAACCCCAAAGACCTATCTGTATCTCAATCTGGGAACTTATGAATATAAGTGTCAGTTGCATGGAAAAATAAAATTAAAATTGAAAATGGGACTGCTAATCTCTCCCTTGTTTAAGGGAGAGATTATCCTGGATTATTTGAGTGGGCTCCACATATTTATGAGGGTACCTAAAAGTGGGGAAGTCAGGGTATGGAGCAATAGTACAGCAGATAGGGTGTTTGCCTTACACGGTCAGCCCGAGTGCAATCCCTGTCAGCATGTATGGTCCCCCAAGCCTCCCTGGGGTGATTCCCTGAGTGCACAACCAGGAGTAAACCCTAAGTCCACTGGGTGTGGCCCCCAAACCAAAACCAAAGGAACAAATAAAACCAGAAAAAGTGGGCGAGTCAGAGGGAGAGATATCCCTGTGCAGGATGCTGCTGGGACAGGAGCAAGGAGACCTCGAGCCTCGGAAGGCAAGTGGGCCCTCAGGGCTGGAAAACCCAGGCAGAGGCTCTCCCTGAAGCCTTGCCGACACCTTGGCTTACCACCATGATATCCAAGTCGAACTTCTAAGCTACAGAGCTCTAAGAAATGCATTGGAGTCTTGCAGGCTGCAACACTTGTGATCATTTATTACAGTAGTGATAGAATATCAGTACTGTGCCATTTAAAAATTGTGCCCTTGGTTGATTGTTAAGGGGGCCAGAGAGATAGTACAGTGAGCAGGGCATTTGTCTTGTATAAAATCAACTTGGGTCCAATCCCCAGTAGCCCATATGGTCCCCTGAGACCATCAGGAGTAAGTTCTGAGTGCAGAGCCAGGAGTAAGCCCTAGGCACCACTCAGAGTAACCCAAAAACTGAAACAAACCAAAGCGGAAAAAAAAATAACCTGTTAAAACTGAATCGAATGATTGACAGATAATTGGGCATACGAGTAATTCCAATTATCAACGCATTGGCTCACTCAGCTTCCAACTGGGGTGTGAATGAAACTATACTTAGTGGGAGAATCAGTCTTAGCCCAGTTCTGGTTCTGGATTTAGGTGCCTTTGTTGGCCAACTGTGAATACTTGAGACTGTTACAATGGAATAGAGCCAAGATGTTTAAATGGGGTCTCTCACAGTTCTAGACGTGACCTTCGATTCCCAGCACGTGCAGCGCATGCAAGAAGCCGGGCACCAGGCAGTAGGCAGACAAATTAGGAAGTGGAACATCTTGACGCTGGGCTCTCTGAAAGCCAGTGTCAGGACACAGAAATTGGGCACCAGGGCCGGGGGAGAGAGGTCAAAGCGTGGGAGGGTGCCTCGGGTGAGGAAGATCCCAAGTTCAGCCCCCAGCGTTGCATGTCTGGGGTGGGGCTGCTGGTTCCTGGGCCTCACTGGGGAGGCTTCAGCCCTTCAATAACTGGAAGACAGGAAGGCCCTTAACACCCAGATCAGCGAGCACACCTACACCAGTCCTGGGTTCAAGAAATGGGGCCGGAGAGATAGCACAGTGGGCAGGGCACTCATCTTGCACATGGCCAGCCCGGCTCATTTCCAAGCAGGCTTGATCCCTGGCATTCCATACGGTCCCATGAGCACAGCCAACGAGGTATGGCCCTAACAGTCCCTCCCCACAAAAACTTTGAATGACATTCACTGAAATATTTAATTATCAATTTCTGGTAATGAGATGATCATCACTTCATCAATTTGCTTGAGTGGGTACCAGTAATGTCTCCATTGTGGGACTTGTTACTGTTTTTGGCATATCGAATACACCACGGGTCACTTAAAAATTAGTTTTTGCCTATTTGGGAGCTCTGTCTACCATGCAAGATGCACCATTTTATAATCATAAAATATTATTGGTATTATTATTATTATTATTATTAGGCCACACCCAGTGGTGCTCAGAAACTTCTCCTGTCTTTGGGCTCAGAAATAATTTCTGGTGAGGCTTGGGGGACCAGATGCAGTGCTGGGAGTCAAGTCTGGGCCAGCCTCATGCGAGACTCTACCCACTGCATTGTCTCTCTGGCTCTATCTGACGGCTTAAAAAACAAAACAAAAACAGGAGCTATTCTCAAGGGTGCTGAGTGGTATGGCCTGGCAGTCCAGTGGCTGTCACCTGACCTACTCTCCACAGGGCCTCTTTCATCCAACAGCTCCTTGGTGATGAGTGACCCTCCAAAGGAGTGACTTGAGTAAGATTTGAACAGTTCTAAGGTTCTTGGCTTATTTAAAGTTACAGTAGATTTAGGGAGCAGAAGTTTTCTTTTCTCTAATTTTTTTGGGTCCACAGTCAGTTGTGCTCAGGGATTGCCTGGCTCTGTGCTTGGGAGAGAGGGACGGGACTGCATGTGGTGCAGGGGCTAGAACTCAGGTGGGCGTGCGTAGGATAAGTGCTAGTACCTTAGCCAGTCTCCTAGCGTTCCAGCCTTACTATTTTCTTTCATGTGTAATCACAAGATAAATGAGTGGTACATGCTGGCGGTATGGTCTCTCTCGCCACCCCCCATGTGTGTTCAGTGGCCATGTGCCACTCCCCACCTGCAGTCACTGCCAACAGACACCTGAAGGAGGGAACAGGGCTGCCAGGCTGGTTGGTGATCAGTTGCCATTTATTCCATTCTCCCCACATGCCTGTTCCAGTCTCACTAAGTGCCCTGTCCAGTCTCACACTGCCCCTCACTCCCTTCTCCTCCTGTCTCCCATGCTAGTCTCTCCACACTCCTTCTTGCAGCGTTGGTCTAGTGCCCAACCTCCAATCATTGGGGGTGGCAACTACACCTGGGTCAGGTAGCACAATCAACATATAAAAGCCCTTCCTTCTGAGGGATGCTCTTCTAAGGTAAGACAAAGATCTCCGGCAGCCAGGAGATGCTCAAGGATAAAATACCATCTAGGGGTGCGTTTCTCCTTGCCTTAGTCCAACAACCATTTAAACATTCATCTTAATTCTACTTCTTAATAATATTAGTAATTTTGGGGCTGTAGCAATAGCACAGTGGGTAGGGCATTTACCTTACATGCGGTCGACCCGGGTTCGATCCCCAGCATCTCAGATGATCCTCCAAGCACCGCCAGGAGTAATTCCTGAGTGCATGAGCCAGGAGTAACCCCTGTGCAATATCGGGTGTGACCCCAAAAAGGAAAAAAATAATATTAGTCATTTTGTATGGACACAGTAAGAGATATATTAAGTTTAAAGGGTGGCTCTTCAATGGAATACTACGTAGCTGTCAGAAAACATGAAGTCATGAAATTTGCATATAAGTGGATCAACATGGAAAGTATCATGCTGAGTGAAATGAGTCAGAAAGAAAGAGACAGACATAGAAAGATCGCACTCATATGTGGAATATAAAGTAGCTGAGAGGTGCAAGCTTACAATGTTGCGATTCCTGGCAGACATTTCTCTGGACTTAGTTACTAAAATACTAAAATACAGAAATCCAAAACTATGCTGCTGCTAGTGCGGCCTCCTGACCTCATATCTCTTCATTCTCAGCAATGGAAAACAAATTACCAAATGCTTTCTTTTCAGCAGATCGACTTTAGGGGGAGAAACTCCAAATCAATAATAGTGAATTTTTTGTTTAAATATTGAATGTAATCAAAGTAAAGCGAAAGTAAAGTGAAATTTACCAGTTACACATGCGGGGTGGGGGGCTGGGGAGGTGGGGGGAAGGGAGGAGGTATATCGTGATTCTTGGTGGTGGAATATGTGCACTGGTGAAGGGATGGGTGTTTGAGCATTGAATAACTGAGACTTTAACCTGAAAGCTTTGTAACTTTCCACATGGTGAATCAATAAAATAGTTAAAAAAATTAATTAATTAATTAATTAAAAAATAAATAAAGGGTGGCTCTTCCTGGGGAACATCTCGCTATAGATCCCAGACTACAGTGCTCAGGCAAGATTAGTCTTTCCTAACCTTAGAAGGGTCCTAATCCAGTTGTTACTCTTTGGATCATGACATAATTTGTATATGATCATGCTCTTAACTTATAGTTAAGTATGATGGCTCTTGGCCTGGCCTGTTTCAATGCCAGAGTAGCTCACAACTTGCCCTAGATCCATCCAGTCCCTCTTTTGTGGTGCTAGGAACTAAGGGCAACTGAGGCTTAGGTCGAGAAAACAGATGCCCAGGAGTGAATACATTTGGAGTCAAAAAACTCCCAAGTTACAAAAGCATAGCATTAACTGTCTTCCTCTGTCTATACAAAAAGGACACTGTTCTGAAGTAAACTATGCAAAAGGACATAAGAGAAGGAGAAAAGCAATATTTCATTATTTCACTTACAAATACAAAATCAGAGGTTTCTGAGGAATTTGACTTTACAAGTCACAGATACTGCTCAGGGGGAATGGTGATTAATTGGGTGGGAAAGAGAGCACAGAGAAGAGGTTAAAGAGAAGCACAGAGGAATTGGAGTGCCTCAAGAGCACTGTGATGGGTGTAACCCAATAAACCTAAGCTCCTTGCAGCCAGGGAGAAACAACAAACTCACGTTATCCTACACTGTCATTTTTTGCTTTGTTTACTTTGTGTCAACCAAGCCGGGTTCGATTCCTCCTTCCCTCTCGGAGATCCCAGCAAGCTACGAGGAGTATCCCGCCCGTATGGCAGAGCCTGGCAAGCTACCCGTGGCATATTTGATATGCCAAAAACAGTAACAACAAGTCTCACAATGGAGACGTTACTGGTGCCCACTAGAGCAAAATCGATGAACAACAGGACGACAGTGCTACAGTATTTTATTTATGTGCCAGGCTGAGCCACACTCAATGGTGCTCAGGGATTGCTTCTGGTTCTGTACTCAGGAATTACTACTGGTGGGCTCAGGGGACCATATAGGATACAGGGGACTGAAACCGGGTCAGCCACAAGCAAGGCACTGCCTTGCTATACTATCTGTACTATCTCTCTTAGCCCCATTCTTTAATTAAAAAAAATTAATGGTAATGTATAAGATGTACAACATAGAAAATTCATACATTGACATGGCTTCAGAGTGATTACCATGCCAATATTGGACGTCCTGTTTTCAGACTTTTGAAATAATCATAATTCACAACAGTTCAGTGTAAGAGCACAGACTTCAAAGTAATTGTGGGTTCAATTGCTCTGAAGTTTGGCTTATTATCAGAGTCAGATCCAGGTTTGTGGGTGCTAAGACCTACACATCTTTAAAAAACTCCTCTTAAGAGAACAAAGCTTAGAGATAGCAGAATTAGGCAGAGGGTTTGAAGAATAAGCCTGTGTAAGAGACTGTGTCAGGTTGGAGCCATAGTACAGTGAGGAAGGTGTTTACCTTGCAGGCGGCCACCGGGGTTTGATCCCAGCATCCCATATGGTACACAGGAGTGATTCTTGAGTGCAGAGCCAGGAGTAATCCCTGAACATCACCATGTGTGGCTCCCAAAACTAAAATAGCCCTCCCCCAAAAAACCCAAAACACTCTGTGCTTAATTAGCTTCCTGTCCTTCATTTGATCTTTACTTCTGACATTCAGATTTCTTATCTCTGATATGAGGGTAACAATTTCTGTTTCTCAGAACATCAGATAATCAATGTAGTAAGAGACTTCAGACCACACTCATTGAGTCAGCAAGGGCTTGTGAATACCAATAACAGAAATCAAACAATAGAATGCTTTGTTTAGAATCTGGTTTTCTTTTTTTTTTTTTTCTTTTTGGGTCACACCCGGCGATGCACAGGGGTCACTCCTGGCTCTGCACTCAGGAATCACTCCTGGCGGTGCTCAGGGGACCATAAGGGATGCTGGGAATCGAACCCGGGTCGACCGCGTGCAAGGCAAACGCCCTCCCCGCTGTGCTATTGCTCCAGCCCCTAGAATCTGGTTTTCAAACAAGCTTTAAAATAAAGCAATATAGCAATATGGAGAAAAATTGTTACGTCAGTTTATTTTAGCCACAGCTCTCCAAGTCAACTCTCCCCAGAGCCCAATTACTTTGGTTTCCTCAAATATCTTTCTCCTAAAAGAAGTCTGAGACTAAGAAAGCAGAGTAGGCCACAACAAAAGCAGATGGAGCGTCCTGGGAGAAAGCAGCCTGGGACTCGCGTCTCAGAGGCTCAGGTTCTGCTGTGTGGGTAGCAGTAAGAAGTGATTCCACCGTCTTAAATCTTTCTCAACCCACCAAAGAAAGGCAGATCACAAGGTCCACTTGGTTTTCCTTTTCCCCTTCCTTTCCCTTCGGGCGGCCCTGCGGGGCAGGGGTGGCATTCTGCGATGCCAGAGCTTTGCCCCACTCTACCAAGACGTGTGGCCTTGTGGGTGGGGGTGGGTTTGGAACTTGTCACCTCACAGCTGCCTGGAGGGAGCTTCCGAGCCCTTCTCAGGGAGTTTCATTGCAAAGGAGAAGGCAGCAGGATGACTCCATCCTGGCAGAGTTGCACCTGGACCCCCTGCGCACACTCTGCACGGGTGCTGCTGTGACCTGAGAGATCACCCAAACACAGACGGTGTCTGGGCCCGCCCCCGCCCCAGAACACGCTACTGACAGAAGGTCACCAGGTCCCCTTGCTCCCTCTGCAACTTAGGCTCTCTCAAGTCTGGAATTCTTTTTTTTTTTTCTTTTTGGGTCACACCCGGCGATGCTCAGGGGTTACTCCTGGCCCTGCACTCAAGAATTACTCCTGGCAGTGCTCGGGGGAACATATGGGATGCTGGGATTTGAACTCGGGTCGGCTGCGTGCAAGGCAAACGCCCTACCCGCTGTGCTATCACTCCAGCCCCAAGGTCTGGGATTCTTAAAAAAAAAAAAGGAAGGTTAATATAAATTCTCATGAAGATAGAATGGAAATCACTCTCAGACTCGTTTCTCGTTGTTATCAGATGGACATTTGCTTCGGGTGGCTGGGTAATTTACTTCAAGTAAGAAGCAATAAATACGTGGGAAGACAAAGGTCAAAAGATGGAAGGAGGCAAATTAGATTAATTAAGCAATTAATGAGAGTTGTGGGCACTCACTTTCTCACTAGCTCCATTTAGGCACTAGTACATATTTCATTTTTCCTAATATTTGTACATAACTCATACCCTTTGCAATTCAACAATTATAAAATCTTCACCCCCCCCCCAATTCCTCTGAGTAAGACTAAAGATCAAACAAGCCCATCTTCCTACTCTTCCTACTGTCTGACAAGGATGTTCTTCCTTCTGCGACACCTACTTAAAGACATCTGGCAGTTCTGAATCGTTCATGGTTTTCCAAACACACCCCTTAGATGAGTGATGCTCAACCAAGCACCATATTCCAAGGACCCATATGTGAAAATCAAGACAATGGGGGGGCATAGTGAAATATTGTTTGTGGGGGGGAGCCAGGATGCAGTGGAGCACAGGAAGAACACAGACTGGAGGCTATTTGAAATACTAACCGATGATCTGGAGGTGGGGCAGGGCACGGCACACTGATGATGCTCAGGGCTTTTTCCTGGCTCTGCACTCAGGAACCACTCCTGGCAGGATCGGTGACTCTATGGGATACCAGAGATCAAACTCGGGGCAGCTTCTATACTAACTCTCCGGCCTCCTTAACTGATGACTTTTGTCCCCAGAATTTTTTTCTTTGTGGCCTTTCTCCCCACTGAGAGAATGAAATCTTTGTTGCCTCACTCAGCTGAGGGAAGGCTGGACCCAGGTGAAAGACAGAGGGAGTTGTTTTCCTTGTGTATGAGTATGTGGTGCTGAGAATCAAAAGCAGGGGCTTGTGGGGATGATTCCCCAGCTCCCCATGAGCTCCAGCCCTGCGGTGGAGTGGGGTGGGGGAGACTGTAGGAGAACATTGGGTTTGTCCTTTCAGCCTTGCCGCAGGGAGCTTAGGTTTATTGGGTTACACCCATCACAGTGCTCCCATTCCTTTGTTTATCTGTAAACTTTTCTCTGTGCTGTAAATTTTTCTCTGTGCTCTCTTCCCCAACCAGTTAATCACCTTTTCCCCTAATCAGATTCTGTTAACTTGTAAGATCAGATCCTTCTAGGGCATTGAACTGTATTGTAAGTTAAGTATCGCTTTTCTCTGTCTTTTGCATAGTTTACTTTAAAGCAATGTCCTTTTTGTATGGACACAGGAAGGCAGTTAATGCTATGTTTCTGTAACTTGGGAGCTAATTGACTCCGAATAATATTCACTCCTAGACAACTGCTTTCTCGACTTAAGCCTTCAGTTACCCTTAGTTCCTAGCACCCCAAAAGCAGGGTCCCAATAAGGGACTGAGTGGACCCAGAGCAAGCTGTGAGCTACCCTAGCATGGAAATGGGCCAGGCCAAGCGCCATAATACTTAACTATAAGTTAAGAGCACAGTCATGGGCAAACTCTGTCATGACCCAAAAGAGGTAACTGGATAAAGACCTTGCTGGGGTTAGGAAGACTAACCTGGCCTGAGGACTGCGGTCTGGAATATATAGTGAGATGTTCAGGAAGAGCCAAACTTTAAGTTTATATCTCTTACTGTGCTCATACAAGAATGACATTGCTAGAAGTATTAGAAGTAGATTAACTACAACTGTTTAAGAGGATTACTAGCTGAGGAAAGAAGAAAGCGAAATACCCTCATTGGGATCCAACTCTTGAGCGGATCTCCTCGTAATCTAGGAATCTCCTTAGATGAGATTTTTGTCCTCTTGGAGGAGTGGCCTTACCTCTCTTTGCTGATTTGTTAATATTCAATCCACTAAGACTGCAAGATCTATGGGGGATCCAGAGCCAGAAGGAGAATGAAGGGGGATCCAGGAGAATGAAGTAGCATGGGGGAGGAAGAAGCAGGAGGAGAATCAGAGGAGAATGAAGATGGGAATGGAATAAACTGCAGTTGATACTGACCAGCCTGGCCCTCGCTTCTCCCTTCGCCTGCCCATAGCTATCGACCTCCCTGGGGTGGGGGAAGCGGAGACCACCGAACACAAGTGACAGGAGAGATAGAGAGCGCCGCTGCTCCTTAATGAATACACAGGTGACTCTGGAAAGGGTGCCGTGTCCTTGCTGTGTAGGTAGCCCCTTTGAAAGAGGGAGAGGGGCCAGAGCCAGAGGTGACCCTGAGTCTGGGAGAGCTCAGGTCCCGGTGAGGGGCAGGGGACTGGAATACTGGTCCAACCGTTGCTGTGTCCCCAAATGGGGCCAGATGTGAGGCTGAGGGATGTAGGAAGACGGACAAAAGAGGTCCCTGATTAACTGCTGTTATGTTCAGGGTTATTTGGGGAACCTTCACACAAAGAGGTTGTGTGGCCAACATCAGGCCAGGCTCATGAGCTCTGGCTTAATAATCTCCATTGGTTACTTTGGACATGAGGGGAACCACTAAAATGTATGCAGAGGTTGCTGGAGAGATAGTACGGCAGGTATGGCACTTGCCTTGAACTGGCCCGGGTTCGATCCCTAATAACCCAAATGGTTCCTTGAACCCTCTGGGGGTGATTTCTGAGTGCGGAACCAAAAGTAAACCCTGAAAACTACTGGGTATGGCCCAAAAATAAAAAACAAAGAGGAAAATGAAGGGTGCACTTGCATCTTTGTAAACAGGCTTCTTAGAGCTATGGGCGGGGAGAGAGCACCAGGACATTTTGGTCAGGTGAGCATCGCTGAGAGCCACCTGCCCTGTCTCTGGCTACAGAAGTCCCTGGAAATTAGATAAGAGCTGGAGGTGGAGAATGACCTAACACCTCTAATTGCAACTGGGATAATTGCTACTCAGGCAGAGTGCAGCAAACTGGTCTGGGGGGAACTGGTCTGGGGGGATGGGGAGGGTGCGCTGAGCCAAGCCTTGAAGGGTGAGTTAGAGATAACTAGGTGTTTGTGAAGGTGGAGAGAAAATGCAGTCCCTGGGCTGGCAATTAACTGGTGAGCCACCCAGAACCGTTCCCAGAACGTGGAGATGAGGAAAACAGCAAGGATGTGAGGAGAAGGTCACTGGATTGAGGAAAACAGAAAACAACGGGCTGACTGTGGTAAGAGAAAGATGGCCAGTAGAGGCGACTGTTGCGTTTGACCTTGATGGGAATGATACGGAGCTTTTAAGTTCCCCAAATATGGATAAGTGCCAACTACGCATAAGCTCCCCAGATATAAGAATATGTGTAAATATTGACAGGAAGCAACAAACAGGGATGGTCCCAGAGACAGGAGGCAGAGCAAGGAGCCCCGAAGGAAGGAAGCAGCAAGCAGCCGGCTAAGGCTCAGGCTACGGGCTTAGGGGGGAGTGGGTCTGGTGGCAGGATGCAGAGAGCTCGCAAACTGTGACGAGGAAGAGGAGACTGTTCTTTGGGTGGGCTGGTGGGTGAGAAGAGTAAATGAAACCAAAGAACTGAAGAAGACGGAAGGGTTTGTTTCAGTGATGAGCGGGGCTTGTGCTAGGAAAAACCTCTTGGAACCTCAATTTCTGTTGTGCACCCTTTCTCCACTAGGGGGCAGACCCTTCACTTCCCCAGCTCCGAGGCTGCCTTGAAGCAGACTGTAGAAGGGGTTCTTGGGGTCCAGAGATTGGAGAGGGGATAGGAGCTGAAACCACCCAGGGGTCAATCAGACAATTTGCTGGGGGAAGGCTAGCCAGGATTCAGGTGCTAGTCCTGCCGTGCAGCTGCTTGGACTGTGTGGTCCTGGGGTCAAACCAGGGTCAGCCACATACAGAGCAAACGTGTGTTACTCTCTCTCTCTTTTTTTTTTTTGGGTCACACCTGGCGATGCACAGGGGTTACTCCTGGCCCTGCACTCAGGAATTACCCCTGGCGGTGCTCAGGGGACCATATGGGATGCTGGGATTCGAACCCGGGTCGACTGCGTGCAAGGCAAACGCCCTACCCACTGTGCTATCGCTCCAGCTCCCGTGTGTTACTCTCTTGGCAACTGCCTACACAGCTTTTCTCCCACTAATCCTGGGAGGCATTACTGTGGCTCAGGGAGGGAGAAAGGAGAGGACAAAGAGGAGAGATGGTGGCGCTGACAGGAGAGCACAGTGGGCCGTGCTTCCCAGGGGGGCTGAGCAGGGTTGGGGGAGTCTGAGAGCTGCTGGTAACCCCCCGCCCCCCTGTGAAAAAAAGAATAAAAGTGGGGAAATTTCAACATTTATTTATTTATTTTAAATTGTATTTTCTCCTTACACCTTATATAAACACTGTTTACAGTTATTCATGACGACTTGTTGCAGACATTCAATACCCAACACCAATCCCACCACCATTTGGGAATTTGCCCATGATACCAAAAGCACCAGAAGGGACTTGTCAGGCCAGCTTGGAACGCGGAGAGGAGGAAGAACGTGGAGCCATGACAGCCTGGGTTGCTGTTTTCAGTGGGCTTGGGAGAGAAAAGTGCATCTAGTCGGGATTCCAATGATGCTGGGAAGAAGAGGCTGTTTGCAATAAGCAGGTAATTTGCAATAAGCAGCCCCTGCCAAGGGAAAACCTTAAAAAGAGCTTCTTTGGGACTGGAGTGATAGCACAGCGGGTAGGGCTTTGCACGCGGCCGACCCGAGTTCAAATCCCAGCATCCCATATGGTCCTCCCAGCACCACCAGGAGTGATTCCTGAGTGCAGAGCCAGGAGTAACCCCTGAGTATCACCGGGTGTGGCCCAAAAGAGAAAAAGAAATGTGGGCATATTTGGGTGGTATAAGGGTTGGGGATGGCTTGTGGAGCAGAGGCAGGGAGGACCCCCTCCCCAGGTGGCAGGGCCCATGATGATGGCACAGACACAGGGTTGGCAGGAGGGGTTCTGCGGGAGGTGTCCAAGAAATGACCAGCACCCAGAGTGATGCCAGGGTGTAAGACAGCCACCTGTGACAACCCCAGGGACCTGTCCAGACACAGGGCTGTGAGTTTGTGCCTTCTCCGGGTTCCATTCCCAGCATCCTATATGGTCCCCCGAGCACCGCCAGGAGTAATTCCTGAGTGCATGAGCCAGGAGAAACCCCTGTGCATCGCCGGGTGTGACCCAAAAGAAAAAAAAAGCTTATTTTATTTTCTTTTTAATTTTTTCTTTTTTTTAATTGAATCATCACGAGAGACACAGTTTCAAAGTTGTTCATGATTGGGTTTCAGTTATACAATGTTCCAATATCCGTCCTTCCACCTGTGTCCCCAATTTCCCCCTAGCCCCGCCCCCTCCCACCCTACTTCTATGCATCTATGACAGGCACTTTTCCTCTCTCTCTCTCTCTCTCTCTCTGAGCTTCTTTTTTTTTTGAAGTAAATAGATTTTTTAAATTTTTTTTTATTGAATCACCATGTGGAAAGTTACAAAGTTCTCAGGCTTATGTCTCAGTTATACAATATTCAATCAGCCATCCCTTCACCAGTGCCCATATTCCACCACCAAAAACCCCAGTCTACCTCCTGACCCCGCCCCCCACCCCCAACTGCATAACTGATTAATTTCACTTCATTTTCTCTTTACCTTGATTACATTCCATATTTCAACACAAAACTCACTATTGTTGTTGGAGTTTCCCCCCAAGAAAGACAGCTCTACTACCAAGGAAGCATTTGATAATTAGTTTTCCATTGCTGAGAATGAGGAGATATGTAGCCCCACTCCTCCAAGTACATAACTCTTTTTTTTCCCTTTTTCCTTTTCCTTTTTTTTTTTTCCTCATCCCCCTTCCCGCACCATGACATAGTATGGTGAATGCCACGCCTCGTTTCTCCCCAAAAATGGGAAACAACCGGGAAAGAGGAATATTTCCTCTTCTCAGCTGGCGTGGGGCTGTTGCTTAGTTCACAGTCCAGAGAAATGGCTGCTACTTTGATTATCTTCAATATTTCAAAAAAACTCACTGTTATTATTTGGAGTTTCCCCCCCCAAGTTAGACCTGCTAAAAAGGAACCGTTTCACATTGCTGACAATTAAGAGATGTTAAGGTTTTAAATTTCTGTATAAAGTCCAGGGAAAATTCTGCCAGAAATTGCATAGCCCATCTCACAGTCCCAGTGCATTGCTGTAAGAAGCTGTGCTGGATGCCCAAATGTGTTAGGTCTCTGGAATCAAAGTCTTTAGGCGCAGAGGGTCGTTTTGCTCTCAGCAGCTCCGGATTTATCTGGGCCGAGGGCGTGCTGGTTATACCCACTTCCCATGATTCCCTAGGAGCCTCAAGTGTAAAAACCGTATACCTCTGGGTTAGGAGTCTTAGAAGATGGCTCCTGCCAAGTGGATGTTGCTGCTGCCACCATTTTCCATGCAGAAAGACAGGGTGGAGAGGAAAGATCCATCCCTGGGCAGCACGAAGTTGTAGCCCAGCGCACAGTCCCAGTGCATTGCTGTAAGAAGCTGCGCTGGATGCCCAAATGTGTTAGGTCTCTGGAATCAAAGTCTTTAGGCGCAGAGGGTCATGAGGTAAATAGATTTTATTTAGAGGTTTCTGAGGGAAGGAGGAAGGGATAAGTGGGAGAGAGAATAGTAAAAATAATGTGCTCAAGAGAGAACGCGGGCTTCTCCAAGGGTGGAGGAAGCCCCTACACATAACCGAGCTTTAGACACAAAAGTATGAAAGCATGAAAGTACACGCCTCAAGAGGGGAGATGCGGGTGACACATGTGCTCAGCCACGTGGGCGAAAGCAGCACATGGGCTCAGGCCGCATATGCGCTCTCTGAGCTTCTTTTTTTTTGGCTTTTTGGGTCACACCCAGAGATGCTCAGGGCTTAGTCCTGGCTCTGCACTCAGGAATCACTTCTGGTGGTGCTTAGGGGGACCATATGGGATGTCAGGGGTTGAACCTGGGTTGACCGAGTGCAAGGCAAACACCCTCCCCGCTGTGCTATCGCTCTGGCCCCATCTCTGAGGTTCTTTTAAAGTATATCTTATGGGGGCTTGAGTGAGAGATATTATAGCCACTAAGGAACTTGCCTTGCACACTGCTGACCTGGGTTCAATCCCTAGTACTCCATGTGATCCCCTGAGACCTGAGACCTGTCAGGAATAATCCCTGAACACAGGAACACAGAGGCAGGAATAAGCCCTGAGCACCTCTGTGTGTGGCTCCCGAACAAGCAAAAAAAAAAAAAACCACTAACAAAAAATGTACCTTGTGGGGGGCTGGAGTGATAGCACAGTGGGTAGGGTGTTTGCCTTGCATGCGGCCTACCCAGGTTTGATTCCCAACATCCCATATGGTCCCCTGAGCACCGCCAGGAGTAATTCCTGAGTGTATGAGCCAGGAGTAACCCCTGAGCATCGCCAGGTGTGACCCAAAAACAAAAACAAAAAAATGTACCTTGTGGAAAGATAAAGTACAACAGGTAAGGTGCTTGCTTTGCTTGCACTGACCTGCTTTGACCCCCACCACTGCATATAGTCCCCCAAGACCACCTCCAGGAGTGATCTCTGAGCAAAGAGCCAGGAGGAGCCCGAGCCCAGCCAGCTATGGTCCAGTCCACCCTACCCACAAAAGTATCCCTGTGGGAAATGTGTCGATTAGAAAAATTTGCAGATGTACAGTTTGGGGGCCAATGCAGCAGGGAAGGCATTTGCCTTGCATGTGGCTAACCAGGTTTGATTTCAGGCACTGCAAGCAATTCCAAGAGTTTTCCCTGAGCACAAAGCCAGGAGTAAGCCCTGAGCTCTACTCGGTATGGCTGGAAAGAAAGTAAAAAAGGAAGAAAGAAAGAAAGAAAGAAAGAAAGAAAGAAAGAAAGAAAGAAAGAAAGAAAGAAAGAAAGAAAGAAAGAAAGAAAGAAAGAAGTGGAGGGAGGAAGGGAGGGATAGAGAAAGAAAGAAAGCAAGAGAAAGAGAGTGAGATAGAGAAAGAGAGAAAGAAAGAAGTACAACTTTGTCCCAGTTTATTTCTGCACTTTACAGATGCATTTTGGAAAAGCACATAAAATTTCTTTATAGGGGGGGCTGGAGCGATAGCACAGCGGGTAGGGCGTTTGCCTTGCACGCGGCCAACCCGGGTTCGAATCCCAGCATCCCATATGGTCCCCTGAGCACCGCCAGGGGTAATTCCTGAGTGCAGAGCCAGGAGTAACCCCTGTGCATCGCCAGGTGTGACCCAAAAAGCAAAAAAAAAAAAAAAAAATTTCTTTATAGGGAAAAGCACAAAAATTACACAAAAGTGATGAAGAGAAATAAAATAATGGCATTTATGCCAATTGCATAATAGAAATAGTAATATCTTAATGTCCTTAAATTTGCAGCAAAATATCAAGAGCAAAGTATAAAAGGGGTCTATCAACAAACTCATTTCACAACTGAAAAAAGACAGTATTTGTAAATCCTCTGCTCTAAAAATGGCTTCAGGAGATTGCACTAGACTGTTGGGTAGCCAGAACCAGGAAGAGAGAGAAGTTTCCTGTAAAATTAGGAAGAGGATTTTTTGTTTGTTTGTTTTTTGTTTTTTTGCTTTTTGGGTCATACCTGGCGATGCACAGGGGTCACTCCTGGCTCTGCACTCAGGAATCAACCCTGGCGGTGCTCAGGGAACCATATGGGATGCTGCGAATCAAACCTGGGTTGTCAGGCATGCAAGGCAAACGCCTTACCCACTATGCTATCACTCCAGCCCCGGAAGAGGTTTTTTTTTTAATGTAGTAGGAGTACTGCTCTTTATTCAGCCATTGATTATGTTGACTGAATTGGGCATGAACTCCACATCACTTTTTTTTTAATTTAAAAGTTTTTAATTGAGTATCCATGAGATAGACCATTACAAAACTGTTCATAATTGGATTTCAGTCATACAATGATCCAGCACCCATTCCCCCACCAGTGTACATTTCCCACCACCAACGTCTCCTGTCTTCCCACCAACCATCCCCCAACCCCCCACTCCCCATCCCCAGCTTCCCTCTGTGGGAGGCACTTTCCTTCTTGCTCTCTCTCTCCTTTCCTTTTGTGCATCATGGTTTGCAATACAGGTGCTAAGAGGTCATGGTGTATGTTCAGGGCATTCAGTATTTTTATCGGGTAAAGCTGGAGTAGCTTTTCAATTGGGTGGCAGCTTTGAGGTGTGAATGTGACTTCTGGTGTTTCCGGAAGTTCAGGGAGCTGGGGGGAAGGTAGCCCATGCTGACCACAAGAAAGCCTGGAGTTTTCAGTCACAAAACCCACAGACCTGAATTTTCAGCAGATTATATCTTGGTGAGGTCCGTCCTGAGACGATGGAATCAGGCCGGCCGTATGGCAGTGATTTTGGATGATGGAAGCAACTGGCTGCTGGGGCCTCTGCTTGGGTGGGCCTCAGGCCATCCCCCACACCCCAGATTTGCCCTGGTCTGTTCAGTCACGCACGCACTGAGATTAATTGCTTCTTCTTCTTCTTCTTTTTTTTTTTTTTTTGCTTTTTGGGTCACACCCAGCGATGCTCAGGGGTTACTCCTGGCTTTGCACTCAGGAATTACTCCTGGAGGTGCTTGGGGGACCATATGGGATGCCGGGGATTGAACCCGGGTCAGCAGTGTGCAAGGCAAATGCCCTACCCACTGTGCTATCGCTCCAGCTCCTTAACTGCTCCTTTTGAGGAAGAGGATTTAAAAAAAAATTAGGAAGCATGTGAATGTGGGGTCTGGACAGTACAGGGATTAAGGCACTTTCATTGCACAAAACTAATCTGGGTTCATTCTTCCACATAGCATATGGTCTCCCAGCACCAAGAGGGGTGACCCCTGACCACAGAGCCAGCAATAACCCCCATACACCGCTGATGTGGTCTCCCAAACCAAAAATAAATAAAGAAAAGACAGTTAAGGAGAGGGAGTCAGAGCCATAGTACAGTGGGCAGGGCATTTGCCTTGCATGTGGCCTTCCCCAAGAGCTGGGGGGAAAGGCAGTTGGGATAGAGAAGGGACCTCTATGGCAAAGATAGTTGGAAACGATCACTCTGGATAAGAACTGCGTGCTGAAAATAGGTAAAGGAACAAGCATGATAACCTCCCAGTATCGGTATTGCCCAAAATCCAAAAATAAATAGAAGAAACAAAACATACCTACCAAATAGAAATATATATATAAAAAAAGTGACAAAACAAAGCAAATACAGTACTAGTTGTGAGGGGCTGAGGAGCAAGGGGACAGACTGAATTAGAAGTGATAGTACAGTGTATACGGCATTTTTCTTGCAAGCAGATAACCAGGTCTGCCCAAGAGCTGGCACAGATGCCAGCCCCAGCCCCTGGGGTGCAGCACTGTGCTGCAGGAAGGAGAGACTTGGGACCCAGTGGCTTATGCTGCTCACAACGGGCCAGAGCCAGACGGAGCTCTTCTGAGTGATGACTCACAGAAGCAGCAGCTCCAAGGGCTGAGTGCAGGCTTTGTGTGTGGGGGGACCAGGTTCCTTCCCTGAATACCCCTAGACTGCAAAGTATGGCTCGAACCCTGCTCGCCCACAGATCAGAGTTAGGGAAATCGCTAGCACATGTCTAGAATGTGTGAGGCTCTGAGTTAGATCCTAGCACCACATGACTCCCTGAACATCCTTAAGTGTAGCCCTGGTGGCCCCTGAGTGCCACAGGTCTGGTCCCTGTTCATTTATTTGGTCTTTTTCAGCCACGCCCAGCAGTATTCAGGGACTATCCCAGTTCTCAATGTTCTCAGTGGTACGTTGGGAGATCATGAGATGCTGGGGATTGATGCTGGGCCTCCTGCATGCAAAAGCATGCATTCATCCCCATTGAACTTTCTCTGACCTGCCTCTATTTAAAAAAAAATATGGAGCCATATATACCTCTCAGAGAGTCCAGCAAGCTACTGAGAGTATCCCACCTGCATGTGCAGAGCCTGGCAAGTTACCCGTGGCGTATTCGATATGCCAAAAACAGTAACGATAGGTCTCATTCCCCTGATCCTGAAAGAGCCGCCAATCGTTGGGAAAGATGAGTAAGGAGAGGTTGCTAAAAATCTCAGGGCTGGGAGGAATAGAGACATTACTGGTGCCCATTCGAGTAAATCGATGAACAATGGGATGACAGTGATACAGTGATCCGTATAGTAAACCATAATATCCAAAAGGGAAGAGAGAAGGAGAGGGAGAAAGAGAGAGAGAGAGAGAGAGAGAGAGAGAGAGAGAGAGAGAGAGAGAGAGAGAGAGAGAGAGAGAGAGAGAGAGAGAGAGAGAGAGAGAGAGAAGGTAAGTGCTTCCATTAGAGCCAGCTGGAGGGAAGGTGGCAGGACGGAAACTGGGAGACACTGGTGGTGGGAAATGTACTCTGGTGGAGGAATGGGTTTTGGAACACTGAATGACTGAAACCTGACCATGACCAACTTTGTAACTGTATCTCACAGTGATTCAATAAAAATAAAAATTAAATTAAATTAAAATAAAAATTAGACGGCTTCCTCTTCTGCCTTGTTCTCCCTTGAACATGTCTGTGAATTATTTGTCTCTTTGTTTCTCTGCTTTCTCCACTCTGGTGAAACCAGTGTTCTCTCCATTCTCTCTCTCTTCAGCACTTCCTTTCTCCCTCCCTCCCTCTCTCTCTCTCTCTCTCTCTCTCTCTCTCCCTCTCTCTCCTCACATCTAAGCAAGTTTTTTTGTTTGTTTTTTGGGTCACACCCGGTGTTGCACAGGGGTTACTCCTGACTCTGCACTCAGGAATTACTCCTGGTGGTGCTCAGGGGACCATAATGGGATGCTGGGAATTGAACCCAGGTCGGCCGTGTGCAAGGCAAATGCCCTACCAGCTGTGCTATTGCTCCAGCCCCCATCTAAGCAAGTTTTAATGAGAAATTATACCCAGCTACTCTGGGGCTGGAGAGGTACAGAAAGTGGGGTGCTTTTTTTGTACGCAGTCCACCTGGTTCAATCTCCAGCATCACACATGGTTCCCCAAGGACCATCAGGAGTTTTTCCTGAGTGCAGAGCCAGGAGTAGCCCCTGAGCATCACCAAGTGTGACCAAAACCCTTACCGCAAATACCAAAACCCAAAAAGCTATCTTGGTTTAGCCCCCTGCACCCTCAAAATAAGGAAGATGAAGCTTCAGGGGTCTTTCTTGTGTGCTGCAGGGTCACACCTGGCTGCTCTCAGGAATCACTTCGGCAGGGCTCAAGGACCCATGTGGGGTGCCAGGGTCCAACCCAGGTTGTCCGGGTATCTCAGACAAGCGTTCTTCCCACTGCACTGTCTTTTGGGTACTGAGCTTTGAGGATCTTGAAGTGATCTGAGATTCAACCTTACAATTTTGCAGGTGAATTTCTGATTTTGTCTCATGTAAGTTGGTCTATTAAATGCTGAAGCTTGCTCTGATTGTGGGCTGTCCAGCTAAGAGACTGTTTCTCACCACAGAGCGTGACAAACAGCAGGACTTCAGGATTAAATCAGACTGTCAGTGTATCATGGAAATCACAATGGAAAAGAATCCCTCAGGCAGAGACAGCTCAGGCTGGGGGGCCTATCCCAGCCCTCTCCACGTGGGACTGCCAAGCACAGAGTAGCCCCTGAGGTCCACTTGGTGTGGTCCAAAAGAAAAAAATAAAATAAAAAGGACCCTGGTTTGGATTTTAGACTAATTAATGGGTATCATTGTTTTTGAAAATTTATATAATTATTTGCTGGAGCAATAGTACAGCGGGTAGGGCGTTTGCCTTGCATGCGGCCGACCCGGGTTCGATTCCCAGCATCCCATATGGTCCTCTGAGCACCGCCAGGGGTAATTCCTGAGTGCAGAGCCAGGAGTAACCCCTGTGCATTGACAGATGTGACCCAAAAAGCAAAAAAAAGAAAAAAGAAAAAGAAAATTTATAGAATTATTTTTAATTCTTTTTTTTTTGCTTTCCTTTTTGTAAAATTACTGCTATTTATTCAGCCATTGATTAAGCTGATTGAATTGGGCATGAACTCCACATTACTTTTTTTTTTTATTGAATCACCGTGAGATACAGTTACAAAGCTTTCAGGTTTGAGATTTAGCCATACAATGATTGAACACTCATCCCTCCACCATGCACACTTTCCACCACCAATGTCCCCAGTATATTCTTCTCCCTGCCCTTGCCCCTCCTCCCAGCCCTCACCCTGACTCCATGGCAGGCAATTTCTCCAATACTCTCTACTTTGGGGCATTATGTTTTTGTCTGTCTGTTTGTTTGTTTGTTTGTTTTTGCTTTTTGGGTCACACTTGGTGATGCACAGGGGTTACTCCTGGCTCTGCACTCAGGAATTACCCCTGGCGGTGCTCAGGGGACCATACATATGGGATGCTGGGAATCGAACCCGGATGGGCTGCGTGCAAGGCAAACGCCCTACCCACTGTGCTATCGCTCCAGCCCCTGGGCATTATGTTTTGCTCAAATTTTCCCACCACCATTCAAAACTGCCTGCCAGGGGCAGATGCTAGATCATTTATTGTCCATTGCTCATTTTGAAAATCTTGGGTGCAGTGGCCACTGGCTTCTGGAATCCTAGATTGAAAATGACTGGGTTCTAGAGACATTTCTGTAGGGCACTAATCAATTTTGGGATTCAACTGGGCATCTCTGGACCAGGGCTGTTGGTGCGCTAAGATGGCACCCGGAGGCACATTGTGGGTGTGACAGCTAGGACGACAGCCCAGCACCTCTGCCACCATGTGGCATGGAGATTTAGTCCTGGAATCTGCATACCTGGGCCTTGCTTGTGGAAGCTCTTGGTTACCAGGATTTGATCTGGAGTAGTAAGGAGACTGCACCTGCTCCATCTGGGGTGCACCGGTGAAATTGGCTCAGTCTGGGGCCTGGGGAGATCTCGGCTCTGTGGTGTCTTCCAGGACTTGCTGCTGTGTCTGGGTTTTGATCTCTTTCAAGATTTATTTAGGATTCTCAGAAGCAAGGCCAGTAATAGAGTTTACACGGTGGCACTGGAGTTGGTTTGTGGGGTGATGCCAGTGCTTCCATGTGTGTTGGGAAGTGGGGGGAGGTAGCCCACCCCAATTCTGTCAAAGCCTAGAGATGTCAGTCTCAAAACCTGCATACTAGAATGTTCGGCAGATTATATCTTGGTGAGGTCTGTCCATCCGGAGATGGTTGAGTCAGGCTGGGGCTATGGCAGTGATTTTGGACTATGGAAGCAAGAGACTGCTGGAGCTCTGCTTGGGCAGGCACAGGCCAACCTGCCCCCCCCCCCCCCTCTGATTTACCCCAGTGTGTTCAGCCATGCGTGGGTCTGATATTAACTGTGGCTTTTGGTCTCTTTTAAGATTTATCTATGGGTCTCTGAGATAAGGCCAATAAATGAGCTTGTATAGCTGAACTGGAGATGGTTTGTGGGTGTGGCTCCCACATATCTAACTTTTGGCCATTTAATTTCTTGGTAAACTTGGTCCCAAGTTGTTGGGGTCTGGCAAAAGGCACAGCATCAATTTTGGGGTTTCAGGAAGCGTGAAGGTGCCATCAGGCTGTTGATGCACTCGCCCCACAAATATAGGCCGACCTGCTGGCAGCTCCATACCCCTGGTATATAATTATTACTATTATTTTTTTGTCACACCCAGCAATGCTCAGGGGTTACTCCTGGCTCTGCACTCAGGAATTACTCCTGGTGGTGCTTTGGGGACCATATGGGATGTCGGGGATTGAACCTGGGTAGACCGTGTGCAAGGCAAATGCCCTCTGCACTGTACTATCACTCTAGCCCTGGTATATAATTCTTAAAAAAAAAACAAACCAAAAAACTGAGGTCTTCCCAGTTTTTTTGGTGACTGAAGACATGCTTTGTATGTGTAAGGTTCTGTGTTCAAGCCTGGCACTGTTAAAAGAAGAAGGAGGAGGAGGAGGAGGAGAAGGAGGAGGAGGAGGAAGAGGAGGGAAGAGGAGGAGGAGGAGGAGGAGGAGGAGGAGGAGGAGGAGGAGGAGGAGGAGGAGGAGGAGGAGGAGGAGGAGGAGGAGGAGGAGGAGGAGGAGGAGGAGGAGGAGGAGGAGGAGGAGGAGGAGGAGGAGGAGGAGGAGGAGATTTTTCCCACTTTTCCTAATTTCCCCAGGAGAGACCTCCAGGTCCCCTGAGCATTGCTTGGGATATTGTCCCCCTAATAAATTAATTAATTTATTACCAGAATGAGTCAGTTCTATTTGTCGTTATATGGATGCATTTCCAAACCTTTTATCTTTTTTTTTTTTTACTGTCAAGTTTCTTTATACTTTGGGGTACAATGCTACCATACTAAGTCTCCCAGTAAAGTGCTGAGGTAAAGTGCCGTGGTCCCCAGGACCTTTTTGCCCTCTCCCCTCCCCCTTCCCTAATTTGTTTTTGTTGGAGAGTGTCTCTTCCTTTGCTTTGTGTCTTTATATTCCACATCTGAGTGAGATCATCCTTATTTGTCTTTCCCCTTCCAACTTAACATGACCCTCTCCAGAGAACTGCTTCCAGAAAATACACATGCTGTTTGAATATGCAAAGAACATGGAAAGATACACAAGAAACTGATGACAAAGGTAACCTTCAAGGAGGGGAGTTCAGTGACCAGGGATTAAGGTGGAGTGTTTTCTTTGTCTACTACTTAAATTTTATGCCAAGCACCAATACTATTTATTCAATAAATATATGTAAATACATAAAAGGTGCCCTTGGTGAATCATTTTGCAAGGTTCATTTGTAGTACAAACAGCCACTCCCTGATTTGCTTTGGAAATGTTGACATTTGTGTACTGGATTTTCTCAAAGCATGAAATACCAGACTTTGCAAACCACACCCTGAGTGTTCTAAATTTGAGATCACTGACAAAACCAGCCATGCAAGTGTGACTTTCCAAAAGGCCAGACTCTGTCAGAAGGGGCAGAGTGAGGTTTGGGGGTAGATGCGTTATGTGAGAGAAGGCGGTGGGGAGGGAGGGCTGAGGTGCAGGCCTGTCTTTGTGAGTGGGAAAGGCCTACAGAGAAGGGAGTGTTGCTGAAACCGCGATCAGACCCTTCCCTGGGAATAAGGGAGAGGGATAGTCTCTGACCGTATTTGCATGAGTAATTCAGGAGAGTAAACCACTGACATCAGTGCCCAATAACCTGGCAAGAAAAGGGAGTCACGGAAATGAGCAGAAACGAGATTTTCATTTTGAGAATGAAAATATTTTAAAATCGGAACCTATTTTCTTTTCTTTTTCTTTTTTTCTGGGGGGAGGGGGGCGTCACACCAGCTGTCCTCAGGGCTTACTCCTGGCTCTCTCCTCAGGGATCACTTCTGGAGGTGCTCAGGGGACCACATGGGGTGCCAGGGATCAAACCTGGGTCTGCAGCGTATAAGGCTATGCCCTACTCACTGTGCCACTGCTCTGTCCGCTGGCTCTATTTCTGAACAGTACAAGCCTGTTTTGATGTTAGAAGGGAAGGGAACCGTGCCATTTACATCACCTACAATCTGGTTTCTGAGGAAGACACTATGGGCAACAAACTCAAAGATCATTAAAACCCCAGTGCTGAAACCACAGGTCAAGTCTTTGCTGTGGTTTTCAAATGACAATATTGCCTGTATTATTTTTGTCACATTAAAATTTGTTTGCGATATCATGGTCCGGGTGGGGGTAGGGTTAGGAGAGTTGGTTTTGGGGAGTTCTTGGGAGAGGGAGGGGGTACACTGGTGATGGATGTGGTGCTGGAGTTATATGCATGAAAAATCATAATTAATAGAACTGTAAGCTACAAAATCGTGATAAAAATAAAAAATATTTAAATAAAAAGAGATAAAAGGGCTGGAGCAACAGTACAGCTTGCCTTGCATGTAGCTGACCAGGGCTCAATCTCCAGCACCCCATATCTCCCCTGGAGCCCTGCAAATCGTCATCACTAAGCTCAGAGCCAGGAGTAAGCCATGAGCACTGCTGGGGGTGGCTCCAAATCAAAAATAAAAAACAAAACAAAAAAGAGAGAGATCGTGGGGCTTCAGCTAACGTAGATCTTCATTTTCTTTACTGGTTTTGTTTTTTATTTCTTTTTGGGTCACACCTGGCAGCGTACAGGGGTTACTCCTGGCTCATGCACTCAGGAATTACTCCTGGTGGTACTCGGAGGACCATATGGGATTCTGGGAATCGAACGTGGGTCGCCACGTGCAAGGGAAATGCCCTACCCGCTGTATTATCGATCCAGCCTCATACAGTTCTTTTTTGAGGGGGCAGGACCACAACCTTCGGTGCTTGTGTGGGAGGGCTAGTCCCAGTGGTGTTTGGGGGATTGTTGCCTTGCCAGGGATGGAACCTGGGTCCCAGTATGCAAAGAAGCACCAGCCGGTCAACTATCTTCCTGGCCCTCTCACACTAAATCATTATTTATTGGTTTGGGGGGCATGACCTGCTGGTGTTGCGAGCAACTCCAGGTTCTGTGCTCAGGGTTGCTTCCTGCAGTGTTTGAGGGGCCAGTGAACCATAGGGAAATGCCCTCAAACCTGGGTCTTCTGGGCCTCCTGCTGCCATGGCATGTGCTCAGCCCGTCCAGTCACCTCCCCGGAGATCTCGTTTTCAACCATAGGCCACATTCATCAGTATTGTGCTAGTTTGTGGATAGCTATGGCAGAAGAGAGATGACTCAGGGGGTCAGGAGACCTGGGCCCAGGCCAGCTTTGCAACTGCATCCACCTTGTGACACCTTAACTCTGCTGAGGCCACTTTGCCATTTGTAAGACAGAGAGGGCTGATGAAGGACCCTGCAGCTCAGATGTAGGTGGACTCTGAAATTTAGAGCTAGAGAGAAACTGTTAAACTTTTAATTCCCTTCAAATGAAACAATTTTACAGCAGGTAGGGCATTTGCCTTGCACACAGTTGACCAGGGGTCGGTCCCCAGCATCCCATGTGGTGCCCCAAGCACCACCAGGAGTAATTCCTGAGTGCAGAGCCAGGAGTAACCCCTGAGCATCTCCGGGTGTGACCCCAAAAGCCAAAACACATGTGCAAAAATACCCAAAAAACAATGTCATTAATCCATTTAAGCTTGGAGAGCTTATATATATATATATATATACACACACACATATATATACAATCATATATATATATATATATATATGTATTTGTTTTTTGACTCACACCTGGTGGGCACCATATGAAGTGCATGGGATTGAACCTGGGTCAACAGTGTGCAAGGCAGGACCCTACCCACTGTACTATCTCTAAGGTTGGGGCACATGATAAAAATAAAATAATCCAGCAGGAACAGGTTTGTATTTTTTTTTTTTTTGCTTTTTGGGTCACACCCAGAGATTCTCAGGGGCCATTCCTGGCCCTACACTCAGGAATTACTCCTGGCAGTGCTGGGGGACCATATGGGATGCTGGGGATTGAACCCGGGTCGGCCGCATGAAAGTAGTTGACTACTGACCCCAGAGCCAGTAGTGACCACTAAACACATAGCCAGGAGTAATCTCTGAGCACTTCTGGGTGTGGTTCAAACGTACCACCCACCTCCCTGGTCCTCAAATAGCAAAATGCTCCCTATTTATGGATTTTTTTTTTGGGTCACACCCGGCAATGCACAGGGGTTACTCCTGGCTCTGCACTCAGGAGTTACTCCTGGCAGTGCTCAGGGGACCATATGGGATGCTGGGAATTGAACCCGGGTCGGCCGCGTGTAAGGCAAACGCCCTACCCGCTGTGCTATTGCTCCAGCCCCCTATTTATGGATTTTGAGGTAGGACCTGAGAGATAGTACAGGGGTAAAGATGCTTAACTTGCTGACTCGGCTTTAATCCCCATTACCAGATATGGTTTCCTTGAGCATGCAGGAGTGATCTTTGAGCATAGAGCTGGGAGCACTGAGCATTGCTGGGTGTGCTCCCAAAACAAAAACAAAACCTTTTTTTTTTTTGGAGTAAGATCTTTTTTTTTTTTTTTTTTGGCTTTTTGGGTCATACCCGGCAATGCACAGGGGTTACTTCCTGGCTTTGCACTCAGGAGTCACTCCTGGTGGTCCTCAGGGGACCATATGGGATGCTGGGAATAGAACCCGGGTTGGCCGCGTGCAAGGCAAATGCCCTCCCAGCTGTGCTATCACTCCAGCCCCTAGAGTAAGATCTTGGGAAGAAAGATATTTATTTTTATTTTTATTTATTTTATTTTATTATTATTTTTTAAATTAAACTTTATTGAATCACCGTGAGATAGTTACAAGCGTTCATGTTTGGGTTACAATCTCACAATGATCAAACACTCATCCCTCCGCCAGTGCACATTCCCCACCACCGATATCCCGGGTATACTCCCCCTTTCCCACCCTCCCCCTGCCTCCATGGCAGACAATATTCCCCATACTCTCTTTCTACTTTTGGGCATTATGGCTTGCAACACAGACACTGAGAGGTCATCATGTTTGGTCCATTATCTACTTTTGGCATGCATCTCCCATGCCAACTGGTCCCTCCAGCCATCATTTTCTTAATGATCCCTTCTCTATTCCACCTGCCTTCTCCCCTCCACTCATGAAGCAGTTTTCCAGCTATGGGGCAATCCCCCTGGCCCTTGTATCTACCGTCCTTGGGTGTCAGCCTCATGTGATGCTACCCTACACTCCACAAATGAATGCAGTCCCTCTATGTCTGTCCCTCTTTTTCTGATTCATTTCACTTAGCATGATACTCTCCATGTTTATCCATTTATAAGCAAATTTTATGACTTCATCTCTCCTAACAGCTGCATAGTATTCCATTGTGCAGATGTACCAAAGTTTCTTTAACCAGTCATATGAAAAAAAAAAAAACTTTAAAAAGCAAAGATTTTGAGTCTGGGAAATAGCTCAAAGCCATGGTGGGCATGTATGCTTTGATCCCAGCACTGCTGGCCTGGCCCATCACTACCACTGGCTGAATACATGCTGGACCACCAGGCCCCTGTGCTTGGGGGAGTCTGGGCCCCAGCACCACACAAGAAGCCTCTAATTTAATAAAAAAAGAGTTTTTTGGGTTTTAGGTCACACCCAGTGGTGCTCAGGGCTTAATCCTTGCCCTGCACTCAGAGATTGCTTCTGGCAGGCCCAGGACCATATGGTGTGTCGGGGATTGAACCTACGTCAACAGCCAGATGTAAGGCAAATACCCTACCTGCTGTAATATCTCTCCACTGGTGTTTATTCGTGTGTGTGTGTGTGTGTGTGTGTGTGTGTGTATGTGAGAGAGACACCTGGTAATGCTCAGAGGTTACTCCTGGCGATGCTCAGGAGACCATATGGGATGCCGGGGATCTATCCCGGGTCAACTCGTGCAAGGCAAGCACCCTACCCATTGTACTACCTCTCTGGCCCCTGTTTACTTCTTTTTTTTTTTTTTTTTTGCTTTTTGGGTCACACCCGGCGATGCACAGGGGTTACTCCTGGCTTTGCACTCAGGAATTACTCCTGGTGGTGCTCAGGGGACCATATGGGATGCTGGGATTCGAACCCGGGTTGGCCGCGTGCAAGGCAAACGCCCTACCCGCTGTGCTATCGTTACAGCCCCCCCCCCTGTTTACTTCTTTACTTCTTTCACTTAACATAATTGCTTCAAGTTCTATCCCCTCAGTCCCAAAGTCATAATTTTATCTTTTAATTGGCATAGTAATATTTAACTGAGTTTCTTTTACTTTGTTTTTCTTTGGGCTTTTGCTATACTTTGTAGTGCTCTGGGCTTAAAATTTCAGGTTCTGTGCTTAGGGTTCATTCCTGGTGGTGATTGAGGGACCATATGTGGTGCTGGGGATCCAACAGGGGTCAGCTGTGTATAAGTTCCATGCTGAGCTACATTGTCAGACTATGTACCTCATTTTAGTTCTGAATTTTGTGAATTCTGTATATGTGTTAGATATTAATCGTTTCTTAGACATATGAGGTGCAAATATCTTCCCCAACTGCTGTGTTCTCTGTTTTTGAATTTTTATTCATAGAGTGAAAACATTTGAATTTGATGTAGTTCTGTTTGTTTATCCTTGCTTTGGTTTCCTTTGCCAATGGAGTGGAGCCTTCAACTGTACTACTTGTCCCCCTTCTCCTAAGACCACACACACAGACACACACACACACACACACACACATACTCCACCTTGTTGGTGACCACCTGGATCTCTGCTCCTCAGAACTCTGGTTTAGAGAAACGCATCTCAGTCTCAGGTCCCGTAGTGCATCACCTGCATTTTCTCCTCTGTGTTTTATGGTTTGGAGTCCAATATCCAAGGCACTGTGTATTTGTCAAGTAGTGTTTGAGGTTAATTTTTTGCATGCAACTATCTAGTTTCCCCAACTCACTCGTTAAAATGCCTCTTTTCTCCATTGAAAGCTCTTGGCTTCTTTGATAGAGATTAGGTATCTGTATATATGGGGTAGTTTTCTCGGCTCTCTATTCTAGCCCATTGGTTCACGTGGCTATTTTTGTTCTATGACCACACTGTTTTAATCATCATTGCTTTGAGAAAGAGCTTGACATAAAGGGGTATGAGGCCTCCATTTCTCCTTCCTCTCTCTAAGAATTGTTTTGGCAGACTAGAGCTAGCTCAAGGGGTCAGTGCATGCTTTTCACATAGTCCCCAGCATCACATGGTCCTCTGAGCACTGCTGGGACTGACACCCAAGCACAGAAGGAGGAGTTGTCTCTGAGTGCCACTGGTTGTGGCCTCCAAAATAAAAACCCAAACCAAGGAATTATTTAGACTATTTAAAGTCTCTTGTGGGTTTATACAGATTTTAAAATTGTTTTATTTCCTTGAAAACATTCCATTGGTCTTTTACTGAACATTGTGGCCACCATTATGTAACATGACCATTTTAATCAAGCTTTTTCACAACCTGAGCTCAGAATGTCTCTTCATTACTTTGTGTCTTCTACTTATTTTAATAGTATCTTTTAACTGCAGTTTATAGATCTATCACCTCCTTTGTTAGATTTACTCACTGCATTTTTATCTTTTTTAATAATGCAATTGTAAACAGCATCACTCCCTTAATTTCCCTTTCTTATGAGATCATCTTCAAAGCCTTTTATGGGAATGCTGAGTCTCCTTTCATCCCTCCGCTTGGATATACACAAGCACTAGCAGATCGTCTACTTGTCCCCCTCCTCCTAAGACCACACACACATACACACATACCCACACATGCACACACAAACTCACACAATCCCTCCTGTTGGTGACCACTTGTATCTCTGCTCCTCTGGTTTAGAGACATGCTAATCAGAACTCCATAAAACATCTCAAACAATTTGGGAAACACCATAAAATGAATATACTTTGAATTAATTATTTTGCTGCCAGGGATCAAACTGAGGGCCATACACACACAAGGCTTGTGCTCCCCCACTGACCCATTTCCATAACAAGGTTTTCTGTTAGTTTGTTTTGGGGACACACCCACATGGTGCTGGGTGGCTCTCCCAGGCTATGTGCTCAGGGGTCACTCCTCGTAGTCCTTGGAAGACTATGAGGTGCTGGGTTGAACCCAGAGAAAGCAGAAGCCCAGTCATGGCTTTTCTCTCTGGTCCCAGCAGGGTTCTGCTTGGCTCTGCCATGCTGGTGGGCAAGACATGTGCTGGTCAGGCCCAACGTCCTGCACATGCCAGGTGTCCCCTCTACCCCTTGAGCCATGTCCCTAGCTCCCTTTTCCCATCGCTCCCTGGAGACTCCGGAAGACACAGGTTGGTCAGGATTGCACATATCAGACACTTCCAGTTTCACACTTGCCCTAGGCATTTTCTCAGCCTGAGCCAGCACTGGACCCTTCTTCACTGGGTGCCCCCAACATCAGAGCAGTCGGCATTTCCTCTGTATTGGGATTTGAATTCATCACCTTGTGCTTGCCAGGCAAGTGTTTCATGTGCTAAGCCACTTCAGGACTCTCGTGAGCATTCCTATTTTGGAGGGGGGTGGTCCACCCCTGGTGGTGCCCAGGACTTACTTCTGGCAGTGTCAGTCCTGCTGGAGCTTGGGGAAACCATATGGGGTGCCAGGGGTTGAATCTTGATGGATTGTATAAGGCAAGCACCTTACCTACTACACTATCTCTCTGGTCTCTGATGAGTATCTTTTATTTTTCTTTTTTAACATTTTTAGTGAATCCTTGTGAGACAGACCCTTACAAAGCTATTCATGATTAGATTTCAAGTCATATAGTATTCCAACACCCATTCCTACACCAGGGTACAATGCCACCTATTTGCACAGTGTCCCCAGGCTCCCTCCCATCACATCCCCACTCCCTGCCTGCCTCTAGGGTAGGCACTTTTCTTCTCTCTGTCTGTCTGTCTGTCTGTCTGTCTGTCTGTCTCTCTCTCTCTCTCTCTCACTGTGTCTCTCTCTCTCCTTTTGGGAATTGTAGTTTTTTTTATTGTAATTGCAATATTAATACCAAAAGTTTCTCAAGAATACCCTTTACCTACTTTTACATTCTCATGAGTATTCTTTTTTTTTCTGGCTTTTTGGTTCATGCCCAGTGATTCACAGGGGTTACTCCTGGCTCATGAACTTGGGAGTTACTCCTTGCGGTGCTCGGGGGATCATATGGTATGCTGGGAATCGAACTCAGGTCGGCCGCGTGCAAGTCAAATGCCCTACCCGCTATGCTCTCACTCCAGTCCTCTCATGAGCATTCTTGATAGAGAATCACAATATTATTAAAGGTCCTGAGAAGTTCTTCATAAAGAAACATTTCTTTACTTAGCTTGGCAGTTTCCAGTCCTCTGAATGTGGAACCGCGGGTGTGTCCTATAAACTCTATTTGGAGGAAATGAGATCCAAATGCACCCATTTAGAGGGAATGTATGAACTCATTCCCTCAATGTATGAACTGACTAAGAGGACAGTTTTTAGGGCCTCTGAAAACATGGGAAAATTTAGCACATTCCAGAGGAAGTCTGAGTCTTGTGACTCAGGCAGAGTTCTGCACCCCACCAGCTGGGAGAAGAAAAACCCTTTATTTGTCCTTTTCTGAATGACAGGGATTGAATCCAGACCTCATACACAAAGGCATGCATACACTCCACCACTGACCACCCCTGGATCCATCCTGACTGCCACTGGATCTGCCATTGATTTACCACTGGATCTTGGAAAGAAAAGTGTTTCATAGTGGGTTTCCCCAAACTGCCTTGTTGGACAAAAGTTCCCCACAGTGACGTCAGTGTCCATCTCATCCTTTCAGGCCTGGCTTTTCTGGTGGAATTGTTTGTTTTTGATAACTTGTCTTTGCCCCAGCCGCTGCTCAGCAATTAGAGTTCTCTTTCTGTCCTTGCTGCATACGGCTTTCATATCTTCTTCCCTTCTGACACTTTAACTTCCAAATGGGGAGTGGGAAAAGTTTGTGCAGCATTTGTGTTAGCCAAATTTTCAAATTTTTTATTTCTGAAAACTTTCAGTTTGTTCCTGAAGAATCGTTATTCGTCTCCCTCTCTCCCGCCTTTCCTCCCTCCTTCCCTCCCGCCCTCTCTCTGTCTCTCTCTGTCTCTCTCTGTCTCTCTCTCTCTGTCTCTCTCTCACACACACACACAGAAAAACACACACACACACACAGTCTTGATTTTTTGTTTTTGGGCCAGACCCAGGAGTATTCAGGGCTGACTCAGTCTCCACATCCAGGGATCACTCCTGGCAGGGACTGAGGGACCATATGGAGTGCCAGGAATCAAACTCAGGCAGGCCATGTGCAAGACAAATGAGTGTGAGTGAGAGTGAGAGTACAATGGGCAGGGAGTTTGCCTGGCATGCAGATGATCTGGATTCCATCCCTGGTCCCCCAGCACCATCACGACTGATCCCTATGTGCAGAGCCAGAAGTAAACCCTGAGCATCACCAGACGTGGCCCCCAAACAAGTGCCCTTGCTATTCTCTTGCCAGTCCTGTACACAGTGTTTTGGAAAAATACAGTTTTCAAATTTGTATCTTTTAAGACCTCCTTTCTCTCTCTTTTTGGATTTCGGGTCACACCTGGAAATGTTCACACCTGGGCTCACTCCTAGCTTTTCACTCAGGGTTCACACCTTGTAGGTTCCAGTGATCATACACAGAGCCGGGGATTGAACCCAGGTTGGCTGTGTGCAAAGCAAGATCCCTACCTGCTGTGCTGTTTTCAGCCCCATCATTAAGACTCCAGTTAAAAGAAAAAAATTCTGTAAACAGGAGGCCAGAGAGAAAACAGGGCTAAAGGTCATTGCCTTGCATGAACAGGACTGACCCCAGAGTACAGAGCCAGTAATAAGCCCTGAGTACAGTTGGGTGTGTCCACACCCACACTCCCCCAACCAAAATCCCTCTAAACAGGAAAAATCCTAATATTAAAGTTAACATTGACCTATATTGGTCTATCTAAAAATTTTCAAAAAAAAAAGATTTTGAAAATCTACTTTTGCATTTCGGACATTCTTTCCATTGAGGTTTAAGATTTCTAGATGAAGCATTAGGTTAAAAAAGACAGACAGCTGCTGCAGGCCCAGCTAATTTTATCAGTGTTTTCCAGAAGGAGCTACAAATAAAACCTTTCTCTGGGCCAGGGTGGTTATTGGCCACCAATTGAGAATTTTCTCTCTTAGCTCAGCACTCTCCTTGCTGCTTGCATAGGACAGTGGGAGAGAAGTAGAGAGAGGAAGGCAGCTAGAGGGGACGGGAAGTTCTTACAGCGTCTCCGAAGTACTGCACATATGGGCTCATGAGAACCACTAGGGGTACTCTGGAGCGCAAAGCTGGGAATAGTCTGAACACTACAGGGTGTGGTCGCCCACCCACTCTTCCCCCAAGAGAGAGCCAGGCTCAACATTTAAAGGTGGTATCATGTACATCGCAAGATAGCAACAAAGGTCCAAAGGCAACACTAGAGAACTGATCCACACAGTTGATTGGAGGAGGGAGGTTCGAGAGGGAGCGGTGTTTTGGTCCTTGGGAGAGGGAGGTGGGTACATGGGTGATGAATGTGGTGTCAGAATTATGCCCGTGAGAAACCAAAATTAAACCAAAAATTAATAGTATTGTGAACCACAGAATTCAATAATTCTTTTTTTAAAAATATGGAGCGATAGCACAGCGGTAGGGCTTTTGCCTTTCACGCAGCCGACCTGTGTTTGATTCCTCCGCCCCTCTCGGAGAGCCCAAGCTACCGAGAGTATCCCTCCCACACGGCAGAGCCTGGCAAGCTACCCGTGGGGTATTGGATTTGCCAAAAACAGTAACAATAAGTCTCTCAATGAGAGATGTTACTGGTGCCCGCTCGAGCAAATCCATGAGCAACGGGATGACAGTGACAGTGACATATTTCACACACAAAAAGGCAGTAATATAAAATTAATCGAGGGAAACCAACAAGCCACCTATGTGAGAGAAAGATAACTTAGGGTCTCTATTCAGTGGTGCTTGGTGGTTATACCCTGATTTCTGTCCAGGGGTCACTCCGAGAGGTGCTTGGGTTGGGGGGCATGTGATACCAAGAATCAAACCTCGGCCTCTCCCATGCAAAGCGTGCACTCAGCCTGTTGAGTGTGATGTTTATTGTTGTGGGGGCGGCTATTGTTGTGACCGCCCCAGCCCCGTGCTACTCCCAGTTCCAGGACTTCAGGCGCTCTGGGCTGCAGGGGTAAAGAACTCCCTAGGTTCCAAGGTTAGGAACGCTAATCCTTACTTTAAGCAATCCAAAAGACGATTGCTCCTAAGTCGAAAATTTAGGAAGTGGAGGATGTGACATTTGACAGAGCTACACAAGAGCACGGGCTCTAGAATACGCAGACGCACACGCACGAGCGAATGCATGCCAAACAGGTTAAGTCCGAGTAAGGTCTGTACTGTAATTAATTGCCCTGTGCCAGTGCCAGTTTCCTGGTTTTGATAAGGTAGTCTCGTTGTGCCAAGACGTTAAGGGGAGCTGGGTGGGTGAGAGGCACGCGAGACCTCCGCGGATCATTTTGCAACGTTTGGTGTCTACAACCGTTTCACAATAAAAAGTAGAGAAGTTCACAGCCCACAGGGAGCACCCCCCCCCCCCCGCCCCGCTCCGCGACTCCGCCCCCAGCACGCGGTGCGCCGGCCCCGAGGGGCGGGGCGGGGCGGTGCCGGGGTCGCGCCTGCGCACTGAGGGGCGGGGCAGGCGGCGGCGGGGTCGCGCCTGCGCACTGCGGGCTCGCGCAGCCCCCCTCCGGCGACACGCGTCTTGGTCCCTCGGCGCCGCCGTCGTTCCGGCCGCGGCCGCCTCCCGACGTCCTGCCCCGGTGAGTGCCCCCGACTGGGGGCTGGCGGGGCCGGGAGCCGCTTTCTTCGCGGGCTAGAGGGGAGGGTGGGCGTGGAGCGAGCGGCCGCCTCTCCGCGCCCCCGTAGCCGCGCTGACCGCCCCCGCTGCCCGACCCTGCCCCGACCCACCGGCCGGCGCTTCCTGGGGAGCGACGCGAGGCCCGTGTCCGGGGGTCCCGGGCCCAGGGGGAGCGAGGCCCGTGTCCGGGGGTCTCGTGTCCGGGGGTCTCGAGCCCTGGGGGCGCGAGGCCCGTGTCCGGAAATCCCGTGTCCGGGGGTCCCGAGTCCGGGGGTCGCGAGTCCGGAGGGCCGGCCGGTGCACAGGTCCTTGCTCAGCCGGGCGTGCCTGTCAGTGACGGAACTCGTCGCTCTCCGTCGGGCCTTTTCGGCGTCTGCAGTGCCCCGATTCTGAGAGGGTCCTGTTCCTAGGGTCCGTTTCTCTGAGCCCCTTTTAAAAGAAGAGTTCCCACCCACTGTTAGTACTGGTCCCGCAGTGGGAGAGTGAGACCGCGGGACGGGAGGCGCAGTGACCCGGAGGCCCTCCAGGACAGGTACCCGGTTGCAGTAAGTCTCCGCGTCTCTGTTGTGCAGTAGCAGTTGTGTCTCGGTCAGAGATGATCGGAATCAGGCCCGGCGGCGAGTGGAGGGCGCCGGGAGAAGGGCAGGGGGAAGGACCGGCAGCCTTCAGTCCCTTTCTGGAGAATGTGGGCTTGATAGATACGCGGCTTTGAACGCACTCAGGCTCCTGCTGGGCTTTTGGACGGGTCGCAAGTTACGCCTTAAATGGGTCTGAAACACACCTCTGCCCCCCTGCCCATTTTTTGTGTATCCAGCAATATAAATGTAATCTTCTTCGTTCTTGAGCTTTGTTGTCAACTGAAAAATCATTAACTTGCTTAACCTGCTTTTATTAATGGCCTTTTATATGGAAAGCATTGTTTATTTTAGGCTTAAACACTTTCGAGTTGTATTTTTGTGTTGAAATAATTTTAGTTGTCAACATTTAACGATTGTATCCAATGTATAGAAAGGTTTATAGAAATTTTCAGACAAGGGACCTTACTTGTTTGCTTCAGACTTGTTTTTAAATATGGTTTCAGAATTTCTCCACCAAACTCACAGTGCATGTGGTTTTCATTGTGGGTGGATGGGGTACAGGCTGACAAATAAGGAACCACACCCAGACTTCATAATCAGAGGTTTGAAAACAAATTCTTTTACTGATATCCTACTACATTCTAATTTGCTTTGGTCTTAGCAGAAATTTTCTCATAAGAGTAATATTTTTTAATAGTAAGAACTGAATACAATGTCACTAATTTACTTTTACGGAATATTTGGCATATCATGAATCAAAATGCATAACTCAGAAGTTGTGCCTTGATTTTTTTTTTTTTTTTTTTGCTTTTTTGGGTCACACCCAGCGATGCACAGGGGTCACTCCTGGCTCGTTCACTCAGGAATTACTCCTGGCGGTGCTCGGGGGACCATATGGGATGCTGGGATTCGAACCCTGGTCGGCCGCGTGCAAGGCAAACGCCCTACCCGCTGTGCTATCACTCCAGCCCCTGTGCCTTGATTTTTGAATTGCTTTTCTCTGTAAAAGTTCTTTTATGTGATTTCCCCCCAAGAATTTTTTCTTTTTTTTTTTTTGCTTTTTGGGTCACACCCGGCGATGCACAGGGGTTACTCCTGGCTTTACACTCAGGAATCACCCTTGGCGGTGCTCAGGAGACCATATGGGATGCTGGGAATCGAACACGGGTCGGCCGCGTGCAAGGCAAACGCCCTACCCGCTGTGCTATCACTCCAGCCCTCCAAGAATTTTTTCTAAAAAATTGTTTTATGTTGTCTTTTTCCTTAGTAATAATGAATGTGTGCACATTCTTCAAAAGCCTTAACTTAGTCTGTGAAACAATTTAAAAGTCTTCTGAGTTTTCAAGGGGATAATTTTAAGAAAACTTTTAAAGAAAATGCATTACATCTGAAAATGGTGATTTTTTTGCCCCCAAAGAATGAAATATTGAGCACTGTTATCAACATTAGAGCAATTTAAGGTTGGTGAGCAATCTGGCCAAATGTGATGATAGATATAGGTTGGTTGGTAAAAATACTTGTGGGAAGACCAGGTTCAAATTTGGCGGGGAGTGTTAAGTAAGCTGTCGAACTTGTTTGGGCTTTAAGGCATTTTCCATCACTGATATTATGATTCATATTTATTTGTCATATTATTTCCATTAAAGGCCTTTGTTTTAACTTGCAAATTTAAATTGAAGACATTTATCAAATACCACCATAAGACATCATAGCACCTGTATTCCTCTTACACATTTTTAAGAAATATTTAGGAATTGTATTTGTTTTTTAGATTTTTATTTGCTTGTTTTTTTTTTTTGGTTTGTTTGTTTTTGTTTTTGCCATGGCTGGTAGTGCTCAGGGTTCCTGGCTCTGTACTCATGGATCCCTCCTAGCGGGACTTGTGGGACCTTATATGGTGCTGGGGGTTGAACTTGAGTTCGACCCAGGCACCCGCCGAGCTAAGTGCCTTTCCCTGCTGTACTGTCTCTCAGGCCTCACTGTAGAAACTGTAAACGTAAAAATTTTTGGTGGTATGATAGTTGTAGTACATACTGAAAAAAATACAAAATATGAATAGTCTGAACAAGAATAAAGTGATCCTTGGG
This sequence comes from Sorex araneus, assembly GCF_027595985.1. NCBI lineage: Eukaryota > Metazoa > Chordata > Mammalia > Eulipotyphla > Soricidae > Sorex > Sorex araneus. The sequence continues at coordinate 13,883,933 of NC_073308.1, forward strand.
GCCAGTGATGTAGCTTAGTTGTAGAGTGCATGTCTCATATATGTGAGGGCCCGGATTTGAACCTCAGCCATACAAAAGAGTGTTAAATAATTTTTTTTTTTGTATCCTATTGCTTAGAATTAAGCCACTGATAACATTTTTATATATTTCTAATACTTCTCTACTATATATTAGGCACATAAGCAGAATTGCAATCATAATTCAGTTTTTTAATTTTTAAACTTTTCATTTATTTTTTGGTTCACACTTGACTGTGCTCAGGGCTTACTCCTGGCATTACACTCAGGGATCACTCTGGTGTGGTTGGGGGACCATATGGGACACCAGGGATGAAACCTGTCTCTGCAATGTCCAAAGTAGGTACCTCACCCACTGTTCTACTGCTCCATCCCCCTTTGAACTTTAATTTATACTGGAAATGTTTCCCCTGACATCAGACATTTGAACATATGTTGTCTCCATAGTGTTTCATCTTGGATTTTTTTTTTCTGTAAACAAACTTTTAATCTGTAAACTAAGTGCAAATAATCCATTTGTTTTCATTACAATATTTAAAAGGCCAGGAATCTCTACTACCTACAGTGACATTTTATTTATTTATTTATTTATTTTTATTGCATCACCATGTGGAAAGTTACAAAGCTTTCAGGTTTAAGTCTCAGTTATACAATGCTCAAACACTCATCCCTTCACCAGAGCACATATTCCACCACCAAGAATTACAGTATACCTCCCCCCTACCCCCCACCTCCCCAGCCCCCCCCCCCCCCCGCCTCGCCTGTGTAACTGATAAATTTCACTTTACTTTGATTACATTCAGTATTTCAACAAAAAACTCACTATTATTGTTTGGAGTTTCTCCCCCAAAGTCGGACCTGCTGAAAGGGAAGCATTTGATAATTTGTTTTCCATTGCTGAAAATGAAGAGATATGAGGCAGCCGCAAGGTTTTGGATTTCTGTATTTTAGTATTTTAGTAACTAAGTCAGAGAAATTTCTGCCAGAAATTGCATCATTGCAAGCTTGTACCTCTCTGCTACTTTGTTTTTTTGTTTGGTTTTGTTTTTTGTTTGTTTTTTTTTTTTGCTTTTTGGGTCACACCCAGCAATGCTCAGGGGTTACTCCCGGCTTTGCACTCAGGAATTACTCCTGGCAGTGCTTGGGGGACAATATGGGATGCCGGGGATCGAACCCAGGTCGGCTGCGTGCAAGGCAAACGCCCTACCCGCTGTGCTATCGCTCCGGCCCCTCTCTCTGCTACTTTATATTCCACATACAAGTGCAATCTTTCTATGTCTCTTTCTTTCTGACTCAACATGATACTTTTCATGTTGATCCACTTATATGCAAATTTCATGACTTCATCTTTTCTGATAGCTGTATAGTATTCCATTGTGTAGATGTACCAAAGTTTCTTTAACCAGTCATCTGTTTTGGGGCACTCTGTTTTTTCCCAGATTGTGGCTATTGTAAACAGTGCTGCAATGAACATAGAGATGCAGATGTCATTTCTACTATACCTTTTTGCCTCTCCGGGATATATTCCCAGGAGTCGTATTGCTGGGTCAAATGGAAGCTCAATTTTCTAATTTTTTGAGAATCGTCCATATTGTTTTCCAAAAGGGCTGAACCAGTCGGCATTCCCACCAGCAGTGGAGGAGAGTCCTGTTCTACCCACATCCATGCCAACACCAGTTGCTTTTGTTTTTTAGGATGTGGGGATGTGGGCCACTCTCTGTGGTGTGAGATGATATCTCATTGTTGCTTTGATCTGCATCTCCCTGATGATTAGTGATGTTGAACATTTTCTCATGTGCCTCTCAGCCTTTTGGATTTCTTCTTTGGGAAAGTTTCTGTTCATTTCATCACCCCATTTCTTTTTTTTTTTTTTTGCTTTTTGGGTCACACCCGGCGATGCACAGGGGTTACTCCTGGCTCTGCACTCAGGAATTATCCCTGGCGGTGCTCAGGGGACCATATGGGATGCTGGGAATCGAACCCGGGTCGGCCTTGTGGAGGGCAAACGCCCTACCGGCTGTGCTATCGCTCCAGCCCCTCATCACCCCATTTCTTGATCGCGTTGGCAGTTTTCTTTTTGTGGAGTTCAACTAGTGTATTGTATATCCTTGATATCAACCCTTTATCAGATGGGTACTGCGTAAATATCCTTTCCCATTCTGTAGATTGTCTTTGTATTTTGGTCACTGTTTCTTTTGAGGTGCAGAAGCCTCTTAGTTTGCGATAGTCCCATTTATTTATCTCTGTTTTCACTTGCTTGGCCAGCGGCGTGTCAGCTTTGAAGATACCGTTGGCTTCAATATCGTGGAGGGTTTTGCCGGCCTTGTCTTCAGTGTACCTTAGGGATTCTAGTCTGATGTTGAGGTCTTTAGTCTATTTTGATCTGACTTTTGTACATGGTGATAGGTGGAGAACTACATTTGTACATGGTGATAGGTGGAGATCTACATTTTTTTGCATGTAGCTGTCCAGTTTTGCCAGCACAATTTGTTAAACATGCTTTCCTTGCTCCACTTCACATTTCTTGCTCCCTTATCAAAGATTAGATGATCATATATTTGGGGATGTGTGTCAGAGTATTCAACCCTGTTCCATTGGCTGCAGCTGTGCCTTTGTTCCAGTACCATGCTATTTTAATTTCTACCGCTTTGTAGTAGGGCTTGAAGTTGGGGAGGTTGATTCCTCCCATTTTCTTTTTCCCAAGAATTGCTTTAGCTATTCGTGGGGGCTTATTGTTCCATATGAATTTCAGGAGCGCTTGCTCCATTTCTTTGAAAAATGTCAAGGGTATCCTTAGGGATCACATTGAATTTGTACAATGCTTTGGGGAGTATTGCCATTTTGACAATATTAATTCTTCCAATCCATGAGCAGGGGATATCTTTCCATTTCCTCATGTCCTCTTTTATTTCCTGAAGTAGTGTTTTGTAGTTTTCATTATACAAGTCCTTTACCTCCTTAGTTAAGCTGATTCTGAGGTACTTGATTTTTTTTTTTTTTTTTGCTTTTTGGGTCACACCTGGCGATGCACAGGGGTTACTCCTGGCTCTGCACTCAGGAATTACCCCTGGCTGTGCTCAGGGGACCATATGGGATGCTGGGATTCGAATCCAGGTTGGCTGCGTGCAAGGCAAACGCCCTACCCGCTGTGCTATAGCTCCAGCCCCCAGGTACTTGATTTTTTAAGGCACAGTTGTGAACAGCATTGCTTTTATCGTGTCGCTTTCTTCTCTCTCATTATTTGCATATAGGAAAGTCATGGACTTTTGGTATTGATTTTATAGCCTGCAACTTTACTATATGAGTCTATTGTTTCTAGGAGTTTCTTGGTAGAGGTTTTAGGGTTCTCTAAGTATAGTATATCATCTGCGAATAGTGAGAGCTTGATTTCTTCCTTTCCTACCTGAATGCCCTTAATATCTTTTTCTTGTCTAATCGCTTTTGCAAGTACTTCCAGTACTATATTGAACAGAAGTGGAGAGAGTGGGCATCCTTGTCTTGTCCCTGATCTTAGAGGGAAGGCTCTTAGTTTTTCCCCATTGAGGATGATGCTTGCTGTAGGCTTGTGATAAATTGCTTTGATTATATTGAGGAAGGTCCCTTCTATACCCATTTTGGCGAGAGTTTTCATCATAAACGGGTGCTGGATCTTGGCAAATGCTTTCTCTGCATCTATTGATATGATTATATGATTTTTATATTTTCTTTTGTTGATATGATGGATTATGTTGATTGATTTCCGAATGTTAAACCATCCTTGCATCCCTGGGATGAATCCCACTTGGTTGTGGTGTATGATCTTTTTGTTGAGTTGTTGAATTCTAGTTGCTAATATTTTGTTGAGAATCTTTGCATCTGTGTTCATCAGGGATATTGGCTTGTAGTTTTCTTTTTTTGTGGTGTCTTTGTTTGCTTTTGGTATTAGGGAGATATGAGCCTCATAGAAACTGTTTGGGAGGGTTTCTGTTTCTTCAATTTCCTGGAAAAGCTTGAGAAGAACTGGCAATAGGTCCTCTTTAAATGTTTGGAAGAGTTCGCCCGTCTGAACCTGGGCTTTTGTTTTTGGGAAGACTTTTGATTACAGTTTACAATGACATTTTTATAATAAAAATCCAGGCATGTACAAACAAGAAATAGAATTACCGTACACTTGGGGGCACAAAAGGTTGAGTAATAGACTAAGACATTAGTTAACAAAGGGAGCACACAAGAAACCTAGAAAATGTATGCAGTATATAAAAACAGTAATTTAGTTCATTGAAGAGATTAATATTAAAGATGGGATATCCACTGCCTTATAATTATCCTGTAAACCATAAGAAAGCAATAAGCAATACATTATAAATATTTTGGCTTTCAGCACTTTCCTTCTCTCATACTGCAATAATTTTTTTTTTAAATAGCTGTTGAAGTTGTCTTCACTTGTCTGTTCAGGGCTTACTCTTGGTTCCTGCTCAGGGGCCCTGCCTGGATGTGGCTGGGGACTGAACAGGGCCCCTGAGCAGGAAAGTGCCCAATTCACTGGACTGACTCTCCATCCCAAAATGGTCTTTGTCTAAATATTAGAATAATCCTAGCAGAAAATAAATTCCATGAGGAATAAGTTAACAATCTACGACAGATTTCTGACAGATGTACTTGAAAACATTACTGCAGGTCACATGAGGATTGATCTGCATCTTGTATGATAGAGTAACTCAACCCTTCAAACAATCTTGCCCTCCTTTCTTTTAGCAAATTTGCTTCGTTGCCATCATTTTATTTTCTAAAACATATGGAAGGTAAAAAGAAAAACAAAAAATAAAAAGAATACAACTGTTTAATGTCTGTAAATTTATGAAGAAAACAATCCCAGAATGCTTTTTCCTCCTACTGTCACACTGGGGAAAGTCTCATTTGGCACACTGGGTTTATACAAAGGAAAAAGAAGAGAGTAAAAAATGAAAGTATTTGGTATTCTAACCACTTCAGTAAAGAGAACAGTAGAAAAGGAAAACAGGAACAGTTACTACTGAAGACACCAAGAGACACATATCCAAAGCTCTTGTGTTTCTACCATTCACTATCTCCGGAATACTTGACTTTGCAACACGATATACAAGTATTTACACTCTGATGCTGCTGGAAAGACCAGACTCAAGTTCTGCTGTGCTCTGAGCTGCAGTGCCCAGTGGGGTGGTCACGATCAAGGCAGTAAGGCTGTAAAGAAAAGATTCCTTTATACATGAAACTAACCATACTGTAAATGAAGATGCATGAAACCGAAAATACTATTTAAAAAATGAAAATATTCCATTTGCATTGTATATCTTATTTAAATTTTTTTTTCCCTGTTTATCTTCTAGGATGCAGAATTAGAAGTATGAAAAGTTCTGTAAACTTAGGCTGAGTTTCTGTAGCTGGTAACTATTCTTTGAAGATGGCGTTTCTCTCCTGGAAAGTGGAGTATTCTGCAGCTTACAAATGTCTTAAACAGTGGTTATCTCCAAAGTCCGTGTTCCAGCGTATACATGCTTCTAAGGTTTGAGGGCTCACACGGCCTTTTATCTTTTTCAAGGATTCAGTGAAGTCTGCTAATCAAATATTTCTCATCTCACTGGCAGACATATTCTTCACTTGTTTTTGTTTCAGTTCCCGAATAGGTCCCAGTGCTGCATCTTTCGCCAAAGCTGTTAGATCACTTCCTGAGTATCCATCAGTCATTCTAGCAAGTTGAGCTAATTCTTTTGGGGTCAACGGGCTTCCTTGTATACACAGCAGATTTTTAAGTAAAAGTAGTCTGTCTCCTCATTTGGCAAAGAAACATACACTCATTTGATGAAACGCCTCATCCAGTTGGTCGCACCCACCACAAGTACTTGGTCATCTCCAGCTGACTGTACACCATCGAATTCTATTAGAAACTCTGTCTTCAGACGCCGACTGGCATCGTGCGCTCCTTCCCGTCTTTCACACAAAAGGCTATAAACTTCATCTACCAAGATGATGGAAGGATGAAGCTCCTGAGCCACAGCAAAAAGACTCGCACCAATTTCTCTCCTTCTCCCACCTATTTTGAAGTTAAACTTGCAGCACTTATGTTAAAGAAGGTTGCATTAGACTCTGCAGCTACTGCTTTAGCCAGCATTGTCTTACCATTTCCAGGTGGACCAAAGAGCAGCAATCCTCGGGCAGGAGCTTGAAGGCCTGTGAACAACTCAGGCCTTAGAGAAGGAAGAATAACAATTTCTTGCAATGCTTGTTTTTGCCAACTCTTGGCCAGCTATATCATCAAATTTAACAGCTGTCCCATTGTCCACAATTTCATTCATAATAAGGTTAGCAAGATTGCTGTCCACATTTCGAAAATTGTTCAAGTCTTTTTTTTTTTTTTATGAGCAGCAGTTGTAGGGGTAGGAGGCTTATTTATTCTGTTTGTTTTTTGAGTGTTCTTGTGAGCACCAGCTGCTCCACAGACCAAGGACAGGCTGCTGTACCTGGGCGCTAAGTGGTGGCCAGAAAGGCCTTGTGGATCTGGTTTTTGTCACTGTTTTTGAATGAGGCAGTGAGTTACTAGTATGAGTTAAAGGATCTTTCTTTTTTTGAAATAGCTTTACTTTCTGGCTGAAGGTGTCTGATGAGGCAGGTCAGGTTAGTACTGTCATTATAGACATCTGTGTGTGACTTGGAGAACTGCAACACTGGCTGTAGCTTCTCTAGAAGCTGTAACCGGTCCTTGGCCATAACCAAACAAGTCATCATTTTAGCTTGAAGGCGACTAGGTCTTTCACACTGTTCACCCTGGCCTGTAACCATAACAGCAATTTCTTTTTCCAGTTCTTTAATACCTTTCTTCTACCATTCCAGGGCTTGCTCCTTTTGTCCTTGGTCATCCTTGTTGATGCGCAGCGCCACAGAGATGTACTCAAAGGCCTGCTTGTGGCACTCGTACTCGATTTCTGCCCTTCCTGGGCAGTGCAGGTGCAGGCGCCGGCACAACCACCTCATTTTGGACTTTTTAATCAGTGCTTAGTTTTGTTTTGACCAGCCAAGTTACTTTTAGTTTTCTTTTGTCATTTCAGTGCTGTCTTGAATCAATTTCCTTGTATAGAAATCCTGGGTTTCTTCAAAGTAGACTTCTAGATAGTAAAGAATTATACTGGGTCTTTAATTACATATGTTTAATTTATTCATATGTTATTTTGCTTGTTCTCATTTCATTTTCTTTTTCTGGGTTATGGGACCACACTTGGCAGTACTCAGAACTTAGTCCTGGGTCTGTGCTCAGGGATCACTCCTGGTATGCTCAGGGGACCCTTTGCATTGCTTAGGGATTGAGCCTGGGTTGTCTGTAAGGCAAGCACCTTACTTCTCTGAATTATCTCTGGCCCTCTTTTACTTTTTCTAAAAACAAAGCTAGTGGGGCCGGAGAGATAGTAAAGCAGGTAGGGAGCTTGCCTTGCACATTACTTGACCTGGGTTCTATCCCCGATACCCCATATGGTCCCCCAAGCCTGTCAGGAGTGATCCCTTAGTAATCCCTGAACACCAATAAAAAAACTTGAAAAAAATTACCACAAAACCAGGTTTTATTTATTTTTGGTTTTGGAGGCCACTCCGGAAGTACTCAGGGCTTACTCCTGGCTCTGTGCTCAGTGGACACTCTCGGTGTAGCTCAGGATCCTGGTTTTGCCATGTGCAAAGCAGGCAGCTGGCCTGCTGAGCTTTCTTTGGCCCACTTTAAGCTAGGTTTAAATACATGTAATATTTACTTCAGTTGTTTTTAAGTTACTTCTGACTGCTGCATGGTATTTCTTAGTGTGTTATTCACAGTATTTTATTTCTTTATTGAACTCCCTTCACTTCCTATAAGACAAGTGATGACATCATGAAGATCCTCTCTGAAGTGCATGATCTTGTGCAATCCTCTAAGAACCAATGCATGATAAATTATGCATTTTACCAAGAGGTCTTTCAGCTGTGTCATCGTATATATAGGGTCTTGTTACTTATTTTTACCAAGTATTCTGTGTTTTGGCTTTTGTTAACATATTACTTTATCCTCTAGAAACCACGGTCATTTGCATTATTACTAACTGGGCTGGAGAATGCATAGTTGTTGGATTTTTGAGTCTGAACTAAAACTTTTTTTTTTTTTAATCTAGCAGCCATGGCAATGACGGGCTCAACACCTTGTTCATCTATGAGTAATCACACAAAAGAAAGGGTGACAATGACCAAAGTGACACTGGAAAATTTTTATAGCAACCTTATCGCTCAACATGAAGAACGAGAAATGAGGTAAAGAATTTTGATTGAGAAAGTTTATGTCATGGTTTTGGCATTCATGTAGACCACATGTATAATATTGTTGAAAGGGACAAGAATAGCAGCAACCATATTATAGGCTGTCCTTTGCAATGGAATGACAGTGTCATTGATCTCTAAAATTTCTTGTAATTAAAAAAAAAAGCAACAACTTTGGGTCAGATCCTGGGATTTTGTTCTTAAGAGTGATACTAAAAAAAGTGATATGAATTCTGCATTTACTATTTAGTTGCTACATGAGGCTGGTACAAGTTCCCTGGTCTTTCTGTGTATTATTCCCTCTTCAGGAAAATGAGTAACTCTACTTATCTTGCAGGATTGCTGTTTATAGATGTAACTTATGAATACCTGTAATGCTTCACACGATAGTTGCAGCTCTTGCTGTTGATCTGTTGTACACTATTCATTTATTAATTCATAATGAAAACCTCACTCCAGTATTTGTCATGAAAATGTTCTCAGAAGTGCACAAAAGTTAAAAGAATAGTTAATTGATAAAATCTAATTTGGCCTATTTGGGACGGGGGGTTAGTATGGGCCACACCCAGTGGTGCTCAGGATCTATTCCTTGCTCTCAGTGGTCTCTAGTGACCTCCAGCCAAGAATGGACCTGGGTGCCAAAGTCACTCCTGGGATGTTTAGACCATATGAGGTGGTGCTGGGGAGTGAACTGGGGTCAGACACATGCAAGGCAAGTACTTTTAAGCCCTACTCTTTCCGTCCTGGGGTTTGACCCTAGGACCTCCAAAATGCAAAGCAAGTCTTTACCACTGAGCTATACCGCGATGGCCCTGGCAGTTTTTCCTTTTATAGTTCCTGTCTTCTATGTCCTCTAAGAAGCTCATGTCTAATCCCAAGCAGTATAGTCACTTACCTTTTGTTGTTTCATCAGTAGCCATCTACCCATCTTCCTTCCTTCGTTAAGCCATCTTAAATTTTTGCTTCAAGTTTGTTGCAAAGGTCAACTGAATGTTTCTGCTTGTCTAGAGTTTAATATTTATACATTTTGAGAGTATGTAAGGTGAAATGCACAATCTTAAGGATATCATCCAATGAGTTTTGACATATGCATACTCTTGAAAAACTCAAACATAGCTCAGGGTATAGCAGCACATGCCTTGCATGCTCAGTACCAGCAGTTTAGTCTTCAGCACCAGCTGCTTCTCTCTGGCCCTGAAGGTCTTGGAACACGACCATCAGCAGGCCCAAGCATTGAGCCCTTTGGTCTGCTTGTCAGGTATCACCAAGACTGGCCCTAGAGCCCCTTGAGAACTATTTGGGAGTCCCCCCCAAACAAATTAGCCAACTCTACCAAGACTTAGAATATTGGGGGGGGGCTGGAGCAATAGCACAGCGGGTAGGGCCTTAGCCTTGCAAGCAGCCGACCCGGGTTCGATTCCCAGCATCACATGTGGTCCCCTGAGCACCACCAGGGGTAATTCCTGAGTGCAGAGCCAGGAGTAACCCCTGTGCATCGCCAGGTGTGACCCAAAAAGAAAAAAAAAAAAGAATATTGGGGGCTGGATTAGTAGGACAGCGGGTGGGCATTTGCCTTGCCTGAGGCTGACCTGGGTTCAGTCCCCAGCATCTTCTGTGATCCCACTGATAGGAGTAATTTCTGAGTGTTGAGCCAGGTGTAATTTTGAGTGCGGAGCCAGGAATAACCTCTGAGCATTGCTGGGTGTGACCCAAAAAGCAAAAACAAACAAACAAAAAAACCCAGAAACAAAAAGCCAAAACCAAAAACAAAACAATAACAAAACAAAACAAAACAAAAACCCCAACATAGAATATTGCCATGTCCTAGAAAATTATTTCTTTTTATTTCTTTCTTCTTGCTCTTTCCACCTCTGGCAGCATAACTCTGTGTGTGTGTGTGTGTGTGTGTGTGTGTGTGTGTGTGTGTGTGTGTGTGTGTGTTTTCTTTCCACCTCTGGCAGCATAACTCTGTGTGTGTGTGTGTGTGTGTGTGTGTGTTTTCTTTCCACCTCTGGCAGCATAACTCTGTGTGTGTATGTTTTCTACCAGAGATTAATCATACCTGTTCCATCTAAGTTGAATATATAAATTAATTTGAGTAAGACATCTTTCACTCAGCTTCATGTTTTCTTGCAGGGGGAGGGTCATGTGAAGTTGGGGTTGAACTCGGATTGGCGTGTGCAGGGCTTGTGCCCTGGACCCTGAGCTGTCACTTGAGACCGCCTCCTATTTTTGAAGTTCATCCCTGTTGTTGTTGTAGCAATATTTATTCCTTTATACTGCTGAGTACCTTGTTTTCTGAATATACTTATTTTTATATTTTACTGTTGATAAATATTTGGGTTTTTTAAAGTTTGGTATTTTTTTGGGTGGGGTGGGGTGGGGGTTATTCCTGACTCTGCTTTGGAATGACTCTTTGCGGACCTCAGGGGACCATGAAATGGATTTGAACTGAGGTTGGCTGCCTGCAAGGCAAGTGTCTTACTCTTCTATACTATCCAACTCCTCCTTTTCAGTTTTTATCTGTACACTTTGTTCAACAGTTTTTTGGGTTTTTTTTTTTTTGCTTTTTGGGTCACACCCAGTGATGCACAGGGATTACTTCTGGCTCACTCAGGAATTACTCCTGGCGGTGCTCGGGGGACCATATGGGATACTGGTAATCGAACCTGGGTTGGCCGTGTACAAGGTAAACACCCTCCCCACTGTGCTATTGCTCCAGCCCCTGTTCAACAGTTTTTGTCTACAGAGACTAAATAAGTTTTTTGTGATCATAAATCTTTTAGTGAATAGTTGTTTTTAGTTCTCTGGTACATAGCAGTGGGATTGCTGGCTCATAAACATAAATAGGGGCCGGAGCGGTATCACAGTGGGGAGGGCGTTTGCCTTGCACGCAGCCAACCCGGGTTCGATCTCCGGCATCCCATATGGTCCTCCAAGCACCACCAGGAGTAATTCCTGAGTGCAGGGCCAGGAGTAACCTCTGTGCATCACTGAGTGTGACCCAAAAAGAAAAATAAAAACTATATATAGGTATATGTTTAGTATAAACTGTCACTGTCATCCTGTTGCTTATCGATTTGCTTGAGCAGGCTCCAGTAACATCTCCTTTGTGAGACTTGTTACTGTTTTTGGCATAAACATACAAAAAATTTTGTTAGACTTTTCCTTAAAATACTACCAGTAATACATATAGTTTTAGTTGCTGTTTGATAGCATGTATTCTATTTTTTTTTTTTTACTGCATCAAGTGGTGCTCTGGACTCTGCATGGGGGAGGCATGGGGTGGGACACACACACACGATTCCCCAAACCTGAACCTCTGGCATGCAAAGCATGCACTCAGCCTTTTGAACTATTTCTTAGACCCCTCGTATTTTAAACTTGAGCTATTTTGGGTTAGTTGGAGTGGGGGGGAGCAAGGAATTGGGCCATATTTAGCAGTGCTTGGGGGCTACTCCTGACTCTTCTCTGGGACCATATGGCCTACACTGGATCAGACGGGTTCACTGCATGCAAGGCAAGTGCCTTAACCCCTGGACTGTTATCTCCCTGAGCTGTTTTTGTGGGATCTCACTATTATTTAATTAATGTAGCTTATTTGTTTTTTTTTCCTCTCCATACCTCAAAGGGTGCTCTCATTGAAGTAGTACTTGTGGGTCTCTCCCCAGGCTACTAAGGGAATCAGTTGATGATGAGGATTGAATCTGGGTCTCTTGCAGGCAAATATTGTGCTCCAACCCTTTAAGTTATCTCTCTGGCCCCTCACTGTTATTTTACTCTTTTTTGGGGTGTGGGGAGTTTTGGAGTCACATTAAGGGCTCCCCTGGCTGTGTGCTTGGGTGTTGTCCCCCTGTGTGGTGCTGAAGGAGGAATTTAATCGGGTTGGTCGCATGTGTCCTCTTATTTTAATGTGTGCTTCCTGGTTGAATGAGTGATGGTGAACTTCTTTTTGGGTCATACCCTGCCACTCAGGAATGCTCAGGGATCACTCCTGGTGGTACTCAGGGGGATTCTATTTAGTATCAAGGGCCTAACTGGGTTTATTTACCTCTTATACTATCTCTTCAGCCCTTTTTTGTTGTTCTTGAACATTTTGAATGTAATTTTTTTTGTGCTACACTCAGTTATGCTTAGGGGTTACTCCTGGCTCAGAACTCAGAAATTTCTCCTGGCCGTGCTCAGGGGATCCTAGGGATGCTGGGGATGGAACCCAGTTCAGCCACGTGCAAGACAAGCACCCTACCTGCTATACCAGCCTCTTGAACACTCGGGAGCTTTTTGGCTGGGGTATCTTCCTTCTGGAAACATTTGTTTAAATGTTGAGAATTGAGTTGTAGAAGCTATTTTTCTGTACCTGGGTACTAGAGCTTAGTTTCTGTCAATCTGTGTCTTTCCTGTTTTTGCATCATACCTGGCAGTGCCGAGGGGATGCTCCTGGTTTTAGACTCAGGGTGGTTCCTGGTGGTACTTGGGTGGATTGGAGAGCTGAGGGAATGCTGGGATTGAACCTTCCTACGTGTTGAACATGTGCTTGCCCTGTTGAACTCTTCAGTTTTCTGTCCATTTTTGTCTTCCGGGGCCAGACTCAGGACTCCAGACTGTTCTGAGGTCCCTGCTGGCTGGGCTCAGGGAACAAACCACGCGTGGTGCCGGGGATGCACGGGAGAGCAGCGTTTTGATCACTGTACTCTCTCTAGTCTTTCTGTTCTAACAGTGTCTCTAGGTGAAAAGGTGGCAAATTTTTGTGAAATTTAATTTGGCAGGATTTTATAATTATTCCATTTTATGACATCAGAAAAACCTTTGTCTATTTCCAGGTTCTAAAAAACCTTGTTTTCTCCTGAAGTTTTATAGATTTAGAGTGTTAATTTATTTCTGCAATTTATCCTGAATTACGAAGTATGTGTGTGATGTGAAATGGGAGATGAGATGTATTTTCCCCTTATATTAGTACCATTCATTGCAAGGAAATATTTTCCCTGTGGATTAATTTGGCATTTTTGCAGAAAATCAAAAGACCATGAAAAAGTTTTTTATTAATTTTTTTTATTAATTTCTAGATTCCTTTCAACATTTTACTGATCTCTAGTGAGGAATTATACCTGGCTGTGCTCAGGGCCCTGCGCCGAGGGTGCAGGTCTCATCTTTCCTGGCCGGCTGTGGGTCTGGTGCAGGCACCAGTTAGGGCTCATCTGTTCTTTGAACTGTCTCCCTCTCCCTCCTCTGTTCCTGGGCTCTTTCTTTGTCCCTTTTTCAGTAACTCTGTTTATTATTGTAGGTTTTAGAAGTTAGGTGGTGTATGCACGACCAGACATGTTCTCCCCCTGACCCCCCCCAAAAAAAAGGGTAATATTAAGTTCCCGTCTTTGATTTTTCTTCCAAGATTTGTATATTTTATATTATTTGCATTTTAATATAAAATTTATTTTTATTTTAGTAGTAATAGGGGTCGAACTAACGTATTTCACGTACGCATGGCAAGAACTCTACCACTGAGCTACATCCCTCTTACTATACACATTTTAGAATCAACTTCTCAGTTTCAGTAGGAAAGTCTAAGGGAATTATGATTATTCTGGTGAACCTTTCGTATCAAATGAGGGAGAATTGTTGTCATAACACTGTTTAATCTTCAGATCCATATGAATGATGTATCTCTATATTGTTGGCTCATCCTAATTTTTCTCTGCAATGCTTTATAGTTGATCTTGGTTGTTTGGTTGTTTGGATTGTGGGGTCACACCTGGCAGTCGTCAGAGACTATTCTCAGGAGAGTCCCTTGATGGTGCTCAGGCAGCAAAAGTGGTGCCAGAGATTTGAACTGGAGTTGACCACATGCAAGGCAAGTTCCTTACCCACTTTACTATCTCTCTAGCCCCAGTGTTTTACAGTTTTCAGTGTGGGAATCTTTCTTTCTTCCTTTCTTCCTTTCTTTTCTTCCCTCCCTCCCTCCCTCCCTCCCTCCCTCCCTCCCTCCCTCCCTCCCTTTCTTTCTTTCTTTCTTTCTTTCTTTCTTTCTTTCTTTCTTTCTTTCTTTCTTTCTTTCTTTCTTTCTTTCTTTCTTTCTTTCTTTTAGGAATAGTGGTATTTATTCAGCCATTAATTAAGCTGATTGAATTGGGCATGAACTCTACATTACTTTTTTTTTTTAATTGAATCACCGTAGGGGGCTGGAGCCATAGCACAGTGGGTAGGACGTTTGCCTTGCACACGGCTGACCCGGGTTAGAATCCCAGCGTCCCATATGGTCCCCTGAGCACCGCCAGGGGTAATTCCTGAGTGAAGAGCCAGGAGTAACCCCTGTGCATCTCCGGGTGTGACCAAAAAGCAAAAAATAATAAATAAATAAGTTGAATCACTGTAAGATACAGTTACAAGGCTTTCATGTTTGAGATTCAGCTGTGCAATGATTGAACACCCATCCCTCCACCAGCACACACTTTCCACCACCAGTGTCGCCAATACTCTCTCTCTACTTTTGGGCATTATGTTTTGCTCAAATTTTCCCACCACCATTCAAAACTGCCTGCCAGGGGCAGATGCTAGATCATTGCTCATTTTGAGTATCATGGGTACTGGAATCCTAGATTGTACACGGTTAGGTTCCAGAGACATTTCTGTAGGGCCTAGTCCATTTTGGGATTCAGTTGGGCATCTCTGGACCAGGGCTGTTGGTGTGCTAAGATGGCACCCGGAGGCACATTGTGGGTGTGACAGCTAGGTGGACAGCCCAGCACCTCTGCTGCCATGTGGCATGGAGATTCAGTCCTGGAATCTGCATACCTGGGCCTTGCTTGTGGAAGCTCTTGGTTACCAGGATTCGATCTGGAGTAGTGGGGAGACTGCACCTGCTCCATCTGGGGTGCACCGGTGAAATTGGCTCAGTCTGGGGCCTGGGGAGATCTCGGCTCTGTGGTGTCTTCCAGGACTTGCTGCTGTGTCTGGGTTTTGATCTCTTTCAAGATTTATTTAGGGTTCTCAGAAGCAAGGCCAGTAATAGAGTTTACACGGTGGCACTGGAGTTGGTTTGTGGGGTGATGCCAGTGCTTCCATGTGTGTTGGGAAGTGGGGGGAGGTAGCCCACCCCAACTCTGTCAAAGCCTAGAGATATCAGTCTCAAAACCTGCATACCAGAATGTTCAGCAGATTATATCTTGGTGAGGTCTGTCCGTCTGGAGATGGTTGAGTCAGGCTGGGGCTATGGCAGTGATTTTGGACTATGGAAGCAAGAGACTGCTGGGGCTCTGCTTGGGCAGGCACAGGCCAACCTGCCCCTCCCTCTGATTTACCCCAGTCTGTTCAGCCATGCGTGGGTCTGAGATTAACTGTGGCTTTTGGTCTCTTTTAAGATTTATTTATGGGTCTCTGAGATAAGGCCAATAAATGAGCTTGTATAGCTGAGCTTGAGGTGGTTTGTGGGCATAGCTCCCACATACCTAACTTAGACCATTTAATTTCTTGGTAAACTTGGTCCCAAGTTGATGGGGTCTGGCCAAAGGCAATTTTGGGGTTTCAGGAAGCCTGAAGGTGCCATCAGACTGCTGATGCACTCGCCCCGCAGATACAGGTTGATCTGCTGGCTGCACCATACCTCCAGTGTGGGAATCTTTCTTGTTTTTCTGTTCATCTATTCTTAGTAGATTTTTTAATATGAAGAAACTTTATTATAGTTCTGCTATAAAAAATGGAATAGATGCATATACTAGATTGCATTTTCTGAAATGGCAAAGGAGACAAAGAATAACATTCCTCTTTGACATCTCATCTATCTTGGAGGATCCAGTTTCTTGAACATCTGTAATACTGTCCATGAGGGTACTAATGGTGCTTGTAGTAAAGAATATTTTGTTCAATCACAGATCCTTGCTTGAAATAATTTGCTTTTTCCTTATAATCTGGATTTTAGCACTTGTTCACATGTTTCTTAATTATTATGCACAGGGATAAGTTTTATGTCTTCATACAAATGGCCTATTGCCTTCCCATCAGATTTTGGCTCATGCACTCAGAAATTACTCCTGGCAGTGCTCATGGGATGCTGGGAATCGAACCCTGGTCGGCCGTGTGCAAGGCAAACCCCCTACCTGCTGTGCTATCTATCGCTCCAGCCCACTCATCAGATTTCAAAGCAAGCTCAGCTTTGCAAGTACAGTCATCTGGAAGAGAAGAAAATGTAGTTTATGATGATAAAAATAATACAAAACTGTAATTGGAAGTAATTATTTCAAGATCTTTCTGCTTGATTTTGCCCATTTTACTGCTGCTCTCTTTCTTTCTTTCTTTCTTTCTTTCTTTCTTTCTTTCTTTCTTTCTTTCTTTCTTTCTTTGTTTCTTCCTTTCTTCCTTCCTTCCTTCCTTCCTTCCTTCCTTCCTTCCTTCCTTCCTTCCTTCCTTCCTTCCTTCCTTCCTTTCTTTCTTTCTTCCTTTCTTTCGCTTTTTTTTCTGGTCGTGGTGGATCACACCTGGTGCTGCTCAGGGGTTATTCCTGGGTCTCCTCTCAGGAATTACTCCTGGAGGTGCTCTGGGAACAATATGGGATCCTGGGAATCGAACCTGGATCAGCTGTGTAAAGGCAAATGTTTTCCCTGCTGTGCTATCACTCCTGGTGATGCCCAGGGACCACTTCTGGTGACACTGGGATACCATATGGTGCTGGGGGTCTAATCCGTTGTTCTGCTGTGCAAAGCCCTTACTCCACCTCTTGGAGGCATCTCCTCACTTACAATAATGATATACTTTATAACTGCTGATAGCTAGCTGCTTTTCACTGAACCAGGTAAATGGTTCATGTGAAATCAAGAAAAATTTGCATAGTTGTCTTTAGGCATGTGAAACTTGACGGTTGTTTTCATTAGACATTTCTTCTGAATTTAGAGCTTCTGGTATAGTAGTTAGAAAACAAATGCTCATGAGTACTGGTTATATTTGATAATGGTTCGTTTTCACTTCTACCTACTCTGATGTATATTTTTGTTTTGGGTTCTCCCAAGCAGTGCCCAGAGCCCCAGGGACTCCCTGTGATACTTGGCAGATATCTGGGCCAGACAGTTTAGTGCTCGGGCTTAGCAGTGTGTTGCTTCTCAGGTCCAGTGGTATCAGGGGGACCCCCAGGGCTACCCCAGCAATGTTTGGGTTCCACCAGCACCAACCAGCTAGTGCTTGGGAGTCTCGGGCATAACTGGCTGTGTTGGGGGATTGCTGTGTCAAGGACTGAGTATAGGGCCATATGCTTGCGTAGCCTGGGCTATCTCCTTGGCTCCTTATTTTATTATTAATGTTATATTATGATTTACATTGAGATTGCATCCCTAAATAAATTGAAATCTTATGTGCTTATAAAAATTTTGGTAGTTTTTATTTTTTTCAGAGACCACATTAATGAAGGGAATATTAGGCCTTTATGAGCATCAGAATGTTTGTTTTTGTTAATTTTTGCTATTTCCTAACTATTTTGTGTGTGTGTGGGGGGAGAGGAATCACTCCTAGTGATATATGGAGAGGGTAGTGGGGATGTGGGGGGAACATCGACATATGTGGTGCTTTGGATCAAACTGAGGTCAACAGTGGCCTCTGTTTTCAACCATTTTTTTTAAACCATTGTTTAATAAAAAACAAACAAAAGAAAAAAAACAACTCCCAAAAGCCAGAATATAGTGTGTTTGGTGCTTGCCTTAATCATGGTTCACCTGGGTTTGATCCCCAGCACCCCATATGATTCCCCAAGACTGCCCGGAGTGGTCTGTCTCTGAGTACAGAGCCAGGAGTAAATTCTGAGCACCACCGGTTATGGCCCAAAAATCAAAGAGAAAAGAAATGGGAAAGAAACCCTTAACAATAGAGAAACAAACTGCTCTAGGGGTGGCTCAGCTGTGAATCTCATACCTTGATTCCCTTGGTATCTGGCACCACTACCAAAACAAAAGCAAATTTTTTTTTTCAATTAAAAAAAATTTTTTTTTTGTTTTTTTGGGTCACACCCAAAATGCACAGGGATTACTCCTGGCTCTGCACTCAGGAATTACTCCTAGCGGTGCTCAGGGGACCATATAGGATGCTGAGAATGAACCCGGTCGCCTCAGTGCAAGGCAAACACCCTACCCATTGTGCTATGGCTCTAGCCCCCTTGTTAATCTTTTTAATTGAGAGCTTTTGTTTTGTTTTGGGGGCCACCTCTGATTCTGCTCTGGAGGCTCTCTGCTTAAGTGCAGCCTCTGGTGGTGGTGAGATTGAACCTGGGGAGGCTGGTACAGGGCAAATGTATAATCTCCGGGGTGGCCAAGGGAGGCCCCGAAGCTCTCCCCCTGGCTGCCCAGATTGGGGCTTGAGGGGGGGGTCTCGGGCTGCTCACCCAGCCAGGACAGCCCATGCAGTGGGGCAGACGGAGGAGGAAACGAGGGCCAAGCCAGTTGATTGATCAGTTGCCATTTATTCCATTCTCCCCATGCACCTGTTCCAGTCTCTCTGAGTCTAGCCTCACGCTGCCCCTCATTCCCGTCTCCTCCTGTCTCTCCTGCTCATCTCTCTGTGCTCCATCTTGCTTCCTGCTCTGTTTCCCAGCAACTCTCTCCTCTCTCCTCTTTCCACCCCCAGCACTGTGGTAGATGCTACACCCAGTCCCATAGCAAAATCAACATAAGAAAGCCCTTTCTTTGCTCAGGGGCAGAATACTACTTAAGGGGTTTTTCTCCTTTCCTCAATCCAATAACTTAATTAACATCTTAACTCTGTAGCACTGTCATAGATTTGCTCCAGTGGGCACCAGTGAAGTCTCCATTGCGAGACTTGTTTTTGTTGAAATTGGCCTATCAGTTTAGGCCACAGGTAGCTTGCCAGGCTCTGCGGTGCCGGCGGGATACTCTTGGTATCTGGACTCTCCTAGAGGGACAGAGGAATTGAACCCGGGTCGGCCATGTGCAAGGCAAACACCCTGCCTGCTGTGCTATCGCTCTAGTCAAAATTGTCTAGTTAGTAGTAAAAAAAAAAAAAAAATCACTTGGAGAATTTATGTCTGAAATAAAAACTAAGGAAAATATTATTTTCTCTTGTAAAATATCTTGTTTCTGTTCTTCATGACAACACTTGGTAGATTAATTAAAGCCACAAGGGGCCAGAGCAGTAGTACTTGCCTTCTTGTAGCTGACCCAGATTTCAATCCCTGGAACCCCATATGGTCCCCCAAGCCTGCCAGGAGTGATCCCTGAGCGCAGAGTCAGGAGTAGGCCCTGAGCACCCAGTGTGACACAACCTCCTCTCCCTTGCCAAAACGGTTAAAGCCACAAAAACACAAGATGCAGTTCTTTTCTCAGTAATAGTCTGCCCTGGAGGCACTACATGCTCTATTTCGTTGGCATGGAACTGGTTTGATGCTTGTTTGAGAATCGCAGGAGCCCAGGCCTCCTGATCCCCCCTTGGGAGCATCCCTCATCCCTCCCCCTCCTGCCAAAATCTGTGTGATACTCATTTTTAGAGGATTCCTTAGGAATTTTCTCAAAACTCAAAATCAGATAACCACTTTTGGTTTGGGGACCACACTCAGCATGTGCAAGGCAAACACCCTACTCCCTGTACTATCTCTCCAGCCCCAAGATGTGTTTTTGTTACACATTCTGACCTTTTGTTTTTATTTTTTATGTTACACATTCTGACATTTTATTCAGGCCTTTTAGTTTTTGGGCTTCTGGGCCACATCAGGTGATGCTTGGAGCCTGCTGCTGGCTCTGTGCCCAGAGGTCACTCCCATTAGTGCTTAAAGGGTCATATGTGATGGTGGGAGTGAGCCACGGTTGGCCCATATAGATGGCAAACACCTCCCTCCAGTATGGATATTGATGGATATTTCAAAATATTCTGGAAATTAGGAGGCAAAAAGTGGGCATACATGAAGCCATGTGTGCTTGGCTTGCTTCTTTCTTCATGCCCTGATAGGTCTTTCACTTCCTGATAGTTTGGGTACCATTTCTTACTCATCTGATCCCATGAATTTGTAATATGATTTTAATATTACACTCATTTTAGCAAAATGTTATTATTTAATTATTTTTTATTTTTGACTCACACTTAGTGGTAGCCCAGGGGATACTCCTGGCTCTGCTAAGGAATCCCTCTGGCAGGGCAGTGCTTGGAGGACCATATAAGAGGTGGGGGATTAAACTCTGGTCATCCAGCATCCTATATGCTTCTTCAAGGCAAATGCCCTGTGGCCGGAGAGATAGCACAGTGGGTAGGGTGTTTGCCTTGCATGCAACTGACCCAGGTTTTATCCCTGACATCCCATATGGTGCACAGAGCACCGGCAGGAGTAATTCCTGAGTGCAGAGTCATGAATAACCCCTGAGCATCACTGAGTGTGACCCAAATGCCAAAAAAAAAAAAAAAAAGACTTATTAAGGCAAATGCCGTGCCTGCAGTAAGGGCTCTGACCCCATACACTTACTTTTATCAAAATTTTTATTTTGGGAGACCCTTAGAAAAAGATGTTTCATATCAGACACCCAAAAATGTCTTTGGACTTCCCTCCTTTTTTGTCTTATATATGTGTGTGTGTGTATATATATATATATATATATATTAAGTCATATATATGTGTGTACATATATATTAAGTCATATAAAGTAATTTGGTGCTTAAAAAAGATAGGAATTATTTCTCAGTCAGACTTAAGTCAAGAATACATCTATTTTGATCCTGGGACAGCCTGGAGCTTAGGAAATGTGCCGGCTCAGAACAAGGCCCTTAGGTGGGGCAGGCTGAGGCAAATATTTTTTTGAAATAGATGTACACTGACCAAAATAAACTTTATCATCACCTCATGTTTCTCTGTATGTTCCTCCTGGCTTCTCTGTTTCTTCTTTGTTAGTGGCATCATTTCTCTCCCACTCAAGAAATTTTAAAAGACTTTTTCTCTTGACTCCATCTACAATTTCGACATCATTACAGTTGCTCTGTGGCTTTCTTTCGAAATTTCCAGAACTTTCCTGCACATCTGAGTTATTGTAATGGCTTTCATGCTGCTTCAGGCTTTGTTACTTGCTTTCGCTGCCAGTTCACAAGCCCCTTATCTAATGTAGAAAACTCAATGTATTGCTCCTTTGTGGCGTCAGGTCTGTGCGTCTCAGCCACTAGACACATGCTCTGCTCCCCACACCCCGTGCTGTGCTTTCTTCTTCTTTGTCCTGCTCAGATTACTTGTTTTCTGAAATGGTGATAAATGATAGAAGGGATATCTAGTGCAGATGCTTTCATTTGTCATGCTAAATAAATAGCACGCAGACTAGGTTTTCAGTTTTATTAGATCAACAAGCAACTATAGTTCTAAAATACTATTTGATTCAGTTTCTAAATTCAGTCCTCCAGTATTTAGAGTTTTTTTTTTTTTTTTTCTTTCTGAGCCACACCCGGTAATGCACAGAGGTTACTCCTGGCTCTGCACTCAGGAATCACTCCTGGTGGTGCTTGGGGGACCACATGGGATGCTGGGAATCGAACCCCGATCGACTGCATGCAAGGCAAATGCCCTACCCGCTGTGCTATTGCTCCAGCCTGTCACTGTCACTGTCATCCTGTTGCTCATGGATTTGCTCGAGCGGGCACCAGTAACGTCTCTCATTGTGAGACTTATTGTTACTGTTTTTGGCATATCAAATACGCCATGGGTAGCTTGCCAGGCTCTGCCGTGCGGGTGTGATACTCTTGGTAGCTTGCCAGGCTCTCCAAGAGGGTGGAGGAATCGAACACGGGTTGGCCGCGTGAAAGGCGAACGCCCTACCGCTGTGCTATTGCTCCAGCCCCTAGAGTTGTATAAATATATTTTTTTGTCTGCCCGCCCCCTCTAGAGTTGTATATTTTGATGGTGGTACTGATCACAGATTCCCCTGCTCCCCTCCCCCATACATACACACACACACTCCATGTCTTAACTTCTGCCTTTACCTTTGTTGTTTTTTAGTCTTTGCTTGCGGTAGGGAGGAAAAGGAAGATGTGAAAATAAAGGAAGTAGGTTTCAGTCAGACAGATGTAGAGAAACATCCTGATATAAGAGGTTATCAGACGCCAACTGTTTTGTGGTTTGTTTTGTTTTGTTTTGTTTTGTGTGGCTTCTTGAGGAGGAAATGAAGCCAAAGAAGAAAGCAGAGAGAGAACTTCTATTTCTAAATAAGATTCTTTGTTGCATTAACATCTATACAATCTTAATCAAAATACAGAACCATCTATGGGTGGGAATCATTCCACCTGCCTTAGTAACTTAGCTGATCTCTTTAGATTTTTTAAGATGTACCTGTTTTTATCATTTAAACCATTTTAAAAGGTTACTTCAAATCTTTGTTTCTTCTTAGACAAAAGAAGTTAGAAAAAGTGATGGAAGAAGAAGGCCTTAAAGATGAAGAGGTAATTAATATTGGAAATTTCCTCCTGAACTAGCATGGCAGGCCTTGTCCTGTCCAGGTGTTTGTTAGTCTTGGCGAATGGGGGGAGCGATTTTGGCTTCGTAATAGGAGATTGTTGAGGGCAGGCACACTGCTAGATTTAGATATTCATGTGGAGGAAGAAGTTAATTATCAAGAGCTAAGGAGAAGACTTCCTTTGTACACTTCTAATAAATTAATTAGATCTAGAATTCCAAGAGTAAGATGCGATAAAATAAAAATTAAATGCAAATTGTTGCATATTTACAGAAGTCACAGAAAAGGTTCTAGAGCAGTGGGTTAGATTTCAGAAGTTTCTATCAAGGCAAACTATTTCTCAAAATCATCTTCCCTCCCCCAGCCCACAGATGTGTTAGGAGGATAATGTAATTTTATGGAAAACGGTATAAAGAACTAAATGGCAGTGGGAATGCCTTTAAAATTATGAGGGGCTAGAGTGGTACTGCAGGAAAGGGGCTTGCCTTGCACATACCTGATCTGGGTTTGATCCCTGGCATTACATATGGTCCCCTGAGCCCTGTCAGAATTGATGCTGAGCATAGAATAAAGAGCAAGTACTGAGCACCTCGGGTGTGGTTCTCCCCACAGATAATTGAAAATATGAATTGGTGCTTGAGAGTTAGTACAGGGGTTAAAGTGCTTGCCTTACATGCAGCTGACCTGGTTTATTCCCTGGCACCACATACGGTCCCATGAGCCCCAACAGGAGTGATTTTTGAGCACAGAGCCAGAAGTAAGCCCTGAATACCACTGAGGATGGCCCAGACTGCCCCCCCTCCAAAAACAACACTATCACTGTATCACTGTCATTCCGTTGCTCATCAGTTTGCTCGCCCGCATGGCAGAGCCTGGCAAGCTACCCGTGGCGTATTTGATATGCCAAAAACAGCAACAACAATGGAGACATTACTGGTGCCCGCTTGAGCAAAACCAAAAACAACAACAAAAACAAGAGTAAAGGAATAGTAAATAATAAAATAATAATTAATAATAAAATATAATAGAATAATTTGGGCTGGAGCGACAGCACAGCAGTTGGGCTTTCGCCTTTCACGCGGCCAACCCGTGTTTGATTCCTCCACCCCTCTTGGAGAGCCCGGCAAGCTACTGAGAGTATTGAGCCCGCACGGCAGAGCCTGGCAAGCTACCCGTGCGTATTGGAAATGCCAAAAACAGTAACAATAAGTCTCTCAATGAGAGACATTACTGGTGCCTGCTCGAACAAATCGATGAGCAACGGGATGACAGTGACAGTGAATAAAATAATTTAAAAAAAAGAAATAATAGGAGTGAATCACAGGAAAATGGTTAAAAAATACCCAAATACCTGAGACTTGAAAAGAGCATAAAATGAATGGCATTTTGTAAAAAGCCCAGAGAGAAATTAAACTAAAAAAATTTTAGCAGGAAGCAGGTTAAAGAATGTTGATTGTTTATCCTTCCTTCTTTAGGAAAGTTTACTAGTGGAGTGTAGAAGTAATTCGTCCAAGTTCTTAAAGGAGGCATCCATTTCTTCAGTCTGGGTTGGTTATTGTGTCTGAAGGTGGGATAAGGGAAAACTGACTTTCTCTGGGTCCTTATATAGTGGTTTCATGCTTGGAAAGAAAATGCTTAATCTGATGCGGCTTTGCTTTCAGATGGGTCAAAGTCCCAAATACAGGTTTGTTATGAAGTTTCTCTTCTCTTTCCTATTCTTCTTTCCTCTGTACTTTTAAAAAATTTTTCAAATTCATTTTCTTGAAGTTGTTCATGATACTTGATTACATTCATGATTTCAACACCAATCCCACCACCATTATTTAGAATTTTCCCACTTAAGCCTGCCCCATAGGCAGATGCTAAATAATTTATTTTGTATTGTTAGGAATAGTATGAGATGTCATGCAGCCTCAAAAGTGGCCATGTACTCCTGGAATTCTAAAATTTCTGAATATTTGGGGTCGGGACCATGGCCCTAGTGCCCTTTAAATGGCCCTCAGTGGCAGTTCTTGGGCATGACAGCCAGGAAACTTGAAGGGCTGGGAGGTCGGGGTGGGGGGGGGGCAGGTCACCCATTTCTGACTCTGTGAAGCCTGAAGATTTCAGTCACTGGTCCCGCCTACCCGGTTTTTTTCTTCGGATTCATTGTCATGCATGCACTGCCCTCCCCCCCACCAAGCAGTCTGTGAAGATTGGCTGTGAGGTGGCAGCAATTGGCTTCTGAAATGCCCGTCACTGAGGCGCATGGTGACATGAGCCTCACAGGAGGCCCAGAGATATCTCTGCAGCTCGCTGCTCTCTTCTAAGATTCATTCATGAGTCTTCCTCTGTATTTAAACTCTAGAAACGACTTAGAAGATCAGCACATGCTCGGAAGGAAACAGAATTTCTTCGTTTGAAAAGAACAAGACTTGGATTGGAAGACTTTGAGTCTTTAAAAGTGATAGGCAGAGGAGCATTCGGTGAGGTAAAAAATCATTTATGCTTATCAAATTCAAAAATTAGTACTAATGAACTTAGAAGCTTCTAACATACTAGTACTCTAATATTGTTGATACAACTGAAATATGAGACAGGTAGGTCAAGCTTGTTAGCCTCACTTTTTTTTTTTTTTGGGGGGGGAGGACCGAAGTGGTGCTCAGAGGCAGTTCTCTGTCAGTCAGTCCAGTGGTTTACCATGAAGCCCTGAGAATGTGGTACTCAGCAATTCTGGCATTGCCTGGGCTGCCCCCGCAGTGCTCTGGGGTCTCCGCAGGTACACACAACAACACTTGGGGTACCATGTGGTGCTGAGGGTCAAGTAAGGGTTGGATATATGCAAGGCATGCACCTTGATTCATGTAGAGTGTGTGTGTGTGTGTGTGTGTGTGTGTGTGTGTGTGTGTGTGTGTGTGTGTGTGTGTGTGTGTGTGAAGCAAGATAGCTTAAATTAAATTGGATAAATTGGAACGTATATAGAAAGATAGGAGAAAGAGGGAGACGTGTGTGTTCAGGAGAGAACTCGGGTTCTCCAAAATGGAAGCAAGCAGAGAAACAAACATGAAATGAGACACAGGTCTGAGGCAGAACACTGCTAGAAGAGCAAGCCTGGTTCTGTATCTTTTTATTTTTTTGCTTTTTGGGTCACACTTGGCACTGCTCAGGGGTTACTCCTGGCTCTGTACTCAGGAATTATTCCTGGAGATGCTTGGGGGATCATATGGGATGCTGGGGATTGAGCATGGGTCAGCTGCATGCCAGGCAGTGCCCTACACACTGTGCTATGGCTCTAGTTCCAGCTCTGTATCTTAACTGCTCTAACTTCCTATTTCTGCAGTCCCAGATCTCTGCTCTCTGCTTTTCAGATAAAAATGAGCCCTGCCAGGAGTAATTCCCCAAGTGCAGAGCTAGGAGTGAGTCCAGAACTCTTCTAGATGTGGCCCAAAAGCAAACAGACAAAAGGCATAAACTGAAAACAATGAACAATATAAACTTTCTGTTTTCTATAATCCCAATAATGTAGTACATAGTAATGTCATCCTACATAATAGATTTCTATTAAGAAATTGACTCATGTATATGAAGATTTGTATAACAGATTTTCTTAGGGGATAGAAAATGAGAACTTTGGTTGTAAAAGTGTAAACAATACAGTATCCATGGAAATTGATTAATATCTTAGAAATGTTCATGACTTTTTTTTTTTCTTTTTGGGTCACACCTGGCAATGCACAGGGGTTACTCCTGGCTCTGCACTCAGGAACCACTCCTGGTGGTGCTCAAGGGACCATATGGGATGTTGGGAATCGAACCCCGGGTTGGCCGCATGCAAGAGCAAATGCCCTACCCACTGTGCTATCACTCCAGCCCCAGAAACTCCAGCCCCTACTGACTTTTGTTCAGTAGTTCTACTTCTAGAAATTAATTCTGCAGAACTCTATTAGAAATGACTTTGGCTTACAGGTCTTCCTTGCACATTGTTTATGATAGCAAAAGATTGATAACAGTCTAAATGTCAGTAGGAAGTGGGTTAAACATTTTTCACATGTACACAATGGAAATAGTATGCATCTGTAAGGACACTGAAAATTTATGTACTTTACCAAAACAAATAAACCATCCCAAAAAACAAAACCCACAACAAAAGCACCTTTTGTTTTTACTGGAAAAGAAAAAAGAAAAAATTTCCAAATATGTTTGATTAAAAAAAATAACTCTGCAATAATATTATTTGGTTTTATTTTTTATTTTCTTGCTTTTTGGGTCACACCCAGTGATGCTCAGGGGTTACTCCTGGCTCTGCACTCAGAAATCACTCCTGGCAGTGCTCAGGGAACCATATGGGATGCCGGGGATTAAACCCAAGTCGGCCGTATGCAGGGCAAACCCCCTACCAGCTGTGCTATGGCTCCAGCCCCACTATTTTGTTTTAAAAGACAGCTAGTAATAGTAAAATATGTTTTGTTCTGAAAAATAAGCCAGAAATGGAATGAGAAGTGAGTGGCTTTGGGGACATACCTGGAAAAATAAAATTTACTATTGTATTTCTATTATACAATAACATATATAACATGAACTGTCTAATATATTAAACTGTATAGATGCAGTCCTTTTTTTTTCTTTTGCTTTTTGAGTCACACCTGGCGATGCACAGGGGTTACTCCTGGCTCTGCACTCAGAAATTATTCCTGGCAGTGTACGGGGGACCATGGGATGCTGGGAATCGAACCTGGGTTGGCCGTGTGCAAGGCAAGTGCCCTATCCCTGTGCTATCGCTCCAGCCCCAGTACCTTTTTACAGTTCTAATAAAAGGCTTTTTTCATTGGAACACATTAAATTTGTGTGCAGTCAGCTGATTGTTGGTTTGTATAGGCCATTACTGTCCTTTTCATCATAAAGTGATTTATTTTTAAACAGTTGGTAAATAAGAGAAAGGAGAACTGCATCCAACTTCATTTCCCTGGGCTAAAAGTTCTGGAGCCTTCTCAGAAGAGGAGCAGGCAAGTACTGCCTGCAGCCACCCCCACAGTCCAAAACTTCAGGACTCATCTTGCTCGAGATGCCAGTGGAAAGAAGTGTCCCAGTTTTAGTTTCTGGAGTGCATGACATCTTCAAATTCAACAATACTGACTGCCCAGTAACAGCACAGCAGAGTAGATGGGAAGTAGCCCAGAAGGCCAGTAAGCAGGAAGTAAAAAAAGTGAGCGGGGGCTCATCGAACCCTCATCCAACACCATTGTGAGATAGAACAGTTGCCACAGGTTTTCTTTTACTGCTTTTTTTTTTTTTAAATAAAATTCTATCTTCCAGTTTGTTTTAACAAGCAGTGTGTTATTTCTGTGCCTGTTAAGGGGACAGGTGTGGGGGATGGGTGGGAACCTGAGGAGAGTGGCAGGGTGGGATGGCCACACTGGCGGTGGAATTGGTGCTGGAGTATCAGATGCCCAAAACAACTGTATTATCAGTAACTTTGTAAACCACAGTGTTTAAATAAAGTTAGGAAAACAAAGACAGAACAATCCCCAAACCTCGTTTCCCTACTTAAAGTTTAAAAAAAAAATTTTTTTTTTTTTTTTTGGTGCCAGGGTGATAGTAAAGGCGTTTGCCCTGCACATAGCCAACCCGGGTTCGATCCCCGGCATTCCATATGGTTCCCCTGAGCACCACCAGGTGTGATTCAGAGCCAGGAGTAACCCCTGAGCATCGCCGGGTATGACCCACAAAGCCAAATTTGTGTGTGTGTGTGTGTGTCTGTGTGTGTGTGTGTGTGTGTGTTCTTTTGGGGGGTTGGCTATACTGGAGCTCTGCTCATGGTTGGTCCTATGCACAGGGGTTACTCCTAGGGGGATCATGGGACCATGTGGGGTGCGGGCAGTAAACCTGGGTTGGCTGCATGGAAGGCAGACTCTTGCTATACTGTCACTTCATCCCCTGCGTGAGCTTTTGACTATTTCAGATGTCATCATTTACTTATATTCTGAACTGACTAGATGACCTGTGCCAGGCCCTTAATGAGCTCCTAACGTAGAGTGAGGGTTTTCGGGACTGGAGAGAATGTATAGTGGTTGGGCGCTTACCTTTCATGCAGCCAATCCGAGTGACCTGGGTTCAATCCCCAGCATCGAATATGTTTCCTCAAGCACTGCCAAAGCTAGGAGTAATCCCTGAGTATCCCTGAATGTGCCCCCAAAACAGAAAAAAAAAGCAGCAAAAAGACCCCCTGAAACAACAACAACCATCCAAACAAAAGAAAGTGAGGGTTTTAAAGTAGATTGGTTTATTTTGCTAGAAAGTTAAGCCTGTTCAGATTTGGAAGAATTTGCAGCATTCTCTCCTGACATCACTGTGTGTAAAGGGTGCATATTGAACATTGGACAGGAAGGGCTGTTTCCTTAATATAAATATTGTTGGTTGTATGAAATCGCAGTACTTTCTCATAAAGTTTTGGAGGGGCAGGGAATGTGGTCTCGGATTACCCCAAGTGGTGCTCAGGAACTGCTTCTGGTTCTCAGGGGATTTGTGCCCAGCCCAGGGCTGATTTCATGCAACGAAAGCACCTTAGCCCCGTACTGCCTCTCATGCCCCTTCGGCCCTGCCATTTTTTAGTTTATTACTTCCTGCAGTACGTGAAAGCATTAATTTGGTACTATGAGCTTTTGACTTGATATTTCTTTTGTAACTCTTAGGTGCGACTTGTTCAGAAGAAAGATACAGGGCATGTATATGCAATGAAAATACTCCGCAAAGCAGATATGCTTGAAAAAGAGCAGGTAAAGCGCAGCTGTAGCAGAGCTTTTAGTTAGCTTATGATTTTATTTTTGTTTCCTAAAACTCTTATTTTTTTCTTATTTGACATGTTTATTCTTTATTAGACTTTCTAAGCTATATCATGTATACTCATAATTTTGCTTTTCTTTGCCTAAAATAATACCTAAACATTTTGTGCTGACTTTTAAAAATTAAAGACCTATGTGAGAAACATCTGCTATTTGTATCTCTCGGTTTATCACAAGATGTCTGTCATGAGATCACTTTGAGGTCACACATGGTGTGGTGGCATGTTTCTTATTGAATGCTGAGAGATAAAAATGTGTCTGCATCTTAGATCTAATGTGTCTTAATATACTCTTATATATAATATATTTCAGTGTCTTAATATACTTCTGTATACTCAAACCAGAGTTGGATCTTCTGAGTAGCACATTACTATTTAAGAGATAACAATATTGTAATTTCTAAATAAATTTGAAAAATATAATGCAAACGGCAGAGCATTGCAAATTGTCTGTAACAATTAATTACAGGTGTCAGAGCAGTAGTACAGTGGGGAGTGTGCTTGCCTTGCACACAGCTGGCCAGGTTCCCATATGGTCCCTGAGCACCTCCAGGAGAGATTTTTAAGCTCAGAGCCAGGAGAAAGTCCTGAACACTTCTGGGTGTGGCGCCCAAACCAACAAAATTAATAACATTGAAAACTTGTAAACTATTTTCCAAATAGATTTATTGGCTGCTTAAGAACTTAATAGAGGGCTGGGGCGATAGCTCAGAGGGCTGACGATCATGCCGACCGTCCGTCCCCTGCACTGCCCCTGGCGTGGTCCTGGGAGTCTCACTGCTGCTTGCCCCAAGCATGGACCCCTCAGGCCCACACAGCTGGTCTGAGCCTGGGCCCACTGGAACACTTGGGAGCCTTTTCCCACCAAATGAATTTCTAATATTAGCATATTAAAGATGAAAATGGTGATGGACTATAGATTATTTAATTTTGCTGGCTGCTTCAGAACAAATCAATTAATCATAAAAATAATCTATAAAGATTAGATGCTATTGCAGAGAAGTGAGAGACCCCTGTGACCAGGAGAACATCGATATAGAGCCCAAGAGCAGGCTTGAAGACAGGTCACAGGGTCCCAGAAAACTCCCCAACATACTGTGATGGAACGTTTCCTCAAACACTGTGCTTTTAGGGGCTGGAGTGATAATACAGTGGGCAGGGCGTTTGCCTTGCATGAGGTCAACCTGGGTTCCATTCCCAGCATCCCATATGGTCCCCTGAGCATCGCCAGGAGTAATTCCTGGGTTCAAAGCCAGGACTAACCCCCGTGCATTGCCGCTGGGTGTGACCCAAAACGCAAAAAAAAAAAAAAAAAAAACCACAAAAAAAAACAAAACAAAAAAACACTGTGCTTTCTTCAAAGCCAATTTTGAAAATTTCTTGATATAAAAGTCAACAAAATGTTCCTAGAAGCAGAATTTTAAATTAACTTAATTGCTTAGCCACATTGCTGGTTCCTTGCTTTGTAGAGTTGATCTCAGTCTGATCCAGTTTAATTTCTGGACACACACCTTAGGACTTAATCAGCCTCCTGCAGTTATGTTTAGTCTAGATGAGAGAGTGGAAGTAGACCAAGAGAAGCCCGTTATTTTCAGTAACAGTGACAAAATTTTGATTTAAAGCCTTTTTGGTAAGATACAGGTGCCTTGCAAGGCTGGAGCCATAGCACAGTAGGTGCTTGCTCTGTACGGGACTGACCAAACCAGACATGTTGATCCCTAACATCCGTTATCGTTACCCACCACCACCAGGAGTAACTGTGTGCAAAGTCACAAGTTTACTTCCCCCTCCCATCACTGGGTGTGGCCCCCAAACACAAAACAATTAACACAGAAAGGTATAGGTGCCTTATTTAGAGAAGTTGTTTTTTGTTTCCTTTTACTAAACAGGAATAAAAGCTGTCCACGGAGAACTCAGGTTATTATTCTAGCTCAGAGGATGTAAGTTTCTGCTATCTAGAAAATAAATTTTCAGGGAGCAGAAAACCAGCATTTAGTTCACTTTTTTGTTTCTCTTTAAATGAAAAAGGAAAAATCACTAGTTGTGATGCCAGTGAGGTTTTAGGGTGGGAGGAAAAATATGGGCTTTTATCTTTGCTTTCTTCGTGCCCAGGATAGCGACTGATATGTAGTTCCCGCTCTATTAAATGTTTATAGAATAGGGAAAAGGGAATCTTTGGTATCACTTGCACCTCAGGCTCATTTAATTTTACCCTGTATTCACCTGACTCTGCTTCTAGACCTCAAGGCTCCTAAATGCTATTTCATCTCCAGGAGAGACGGGCACAGATGGTGCGCTCACAGAGACAGTAGCTCCCCTTGACACACAGGAAATGGTTGCAGTCACTCTCTTATTTTCCAGAGTGAGGGTCAAGTGATAACTAGAACTCCTCCCCACTCTTTTTCATGGCTTCCTGCACCAGTCAGAGCCTGTCCCCAGAGCTGGGAGGAAGTGGAGGCGGTCAAGGCTGCCTTGTCCACGTTAGTGATGGGACTTGCCGCAGTGCCAACACTGCTGTGTCCCAAAAGCTTTGCTTCTCTGTTAGATGTGTGAGGGCAGATGTTTACTTAGTGGCATAATTACATTGCACTGTTTCTTATCACCTTTACCTTCCATTTTCCCACCCTCATACCTTGTCAGTGTATTAAAAAAAAATGCAAGTTTTCTACAATATTGAAACTACCAAAAATGTCCCCAAAGTGCATTTTTAGTAGTAACTCAAATATGTAAACTCAGCTTCTTCCAGCATCCAAGGATTAGCATGGAAGACTGGTAGGCTAGGGATAAGACAGGAGAGAATGAAGGATGCTCTCAGTCTCAGTTGGAAGGAAGATTACCTGGCTTTGCCAGAGACATCCTTGTAGCACAATTAAGAATCCATAGGATTGCATAAACAAAACAGCAATCATGGACTGAGTTCTCCGAACAAAAATGCTAGTAACCTTTGATACACTTCCTCTGCAAATATTATAGAAGTCAAGTCCTGTAGCCTATAGTAAGACTAAAATCTCTGTAGCCTATAGTAAGACTAAAACCTCTGTTATAGGATTGGACTGGGCCTTAGTTAACCCAATTTTGGATTTTGTAACCCTTGTAAGAAAAGGACAGAAAGGATCTTGTGACCCTTGTAAGAAGGACAGAAATTGACATTATGTACCAGTGTTTTGATTGCTATTAGAGTAAATAAGGTTAAATTTGATTAACATGTTTACGAACAAAATGCCCCTTCTCACTGATTTTCAGCAACTTCATTTCCTTAGCTTCTATGTTAGTCCAAGTAGAAACTGATAAAATGTCATGTTTTAATCTCCAACATAGGTTTTATTTGTATTTCAGTTCAGAAGGAATTGATCAGGCCCACTATCGGTAACTAAGAGCTGTGACACTGTGTGTGGAATTGCCAACAGGACGTTGCTGTTACAGGCCCAGGCAGAACTGGAGAGTCTCATATTGGAGGCTCTTTTTAATCATAAAAAATGATTTGGACAAAAGTATATGCAAAAGAATGGTAATTTTAACTAATCAGTTTCAATAAATAGTATCATTCGAGTTGCCGTTTGCATTAAATCCATTCATTTTACCATTTTAAATTCTTTCATCACTCAAGTTCTCATTGCCAAATCTCAAGTCAGATGTCAGTTTCTAATTAGAAGGTTTGCCTAAGCATAAATTATATCTTTTGCATCACCACAATTTAATACGCAAAATAGTATTTAAATTGTTTAAACAAATATACAATCTAATAAATCAGAGCAAAGCCTGTCATTAATCCAATGCATATACCTCCAGGTTGGCCACATTCGTGCGGAGCGTGACATTCTAGTGGAGGCAGACAGTTTGTGGGTTGTGAAAATGTTCTATAGTTTTCAGGATAAGCTAAACCTCTACCTAATCATGGAGTTCCTGCCTGGAGGTAATTACTTGACGATGAAAGGTTATTTTTCCTTTTTTGTTTCATGTTTTTTTTCCTCTCACACAATTAACTCCTTTCTACTTTTGATTGTCCTGACAGAGTTGCTTTCTGTATTTTTTTTTAGGTCTATACAGGAGGGCAGTAAGCTGTCTTGTGCTGAGGTGCCTTTCTGCAATTCTTAGTGCCATGAAAGTAACTTTCCCATTCATCCTCATGATTTCTTTCTTTTCTACTTCTTTTAAAATATATAGGAATATACTAGGGACTCTGCCTGCTTTCCTGTCAGTGGAAATCATACATTAAGTTACCAGTGACAGATTTGAAGCTGTAACAGTTCTTGCTTCAACGTTTTTCTTTCTTTTTTATAATTTATATTAATAAGTGAATTTCTCATTTCTTAGTAACTAGTAATCACAAATTTTTTATTTGTGATATTGCAAGTTTTATGTAACTCAACATGTGTGTCTTCTAAGACAACTAGCTCCCAAGTAGGCCCAGAGCAGAATGTATGTTTCTGGTGAGCAGATGGACTGAAGTGCATGGTGGGAATAATAAGCAAATAAAATTGTGCCATAGTTTGATTATATGACAACCTTTAGTTTCGGTCTAGGGTCATCAGTGTTGTTGTTTTTTTTTTTAATCAACAATTGATGGAGATTAGAAAAGAGTCTGGTAGACTAAGAAGAAATTTCTTTAAATGCCAGTTCTTAAGTTGGAGTAAGAACATCTTAGACTCCGTGACATGTCTTCTCTGGCCTTACCCGCACGTCTTTCATAGCTTCTCATGTCTCCCGACCCTTTGCACTCGGTGGAGTTGACCTGCAGGACTTAGACCACTTGGCCTGGGCCTTCTCAGCTGCTGGCCCTGCTCACACGGGATGCCATTGGCTGCTCTTGGGCCACAGTGCAAGGCCACGTAGCAGCCTGAGAGCTGACGGCACACTGCCATCTTGTCTGTTACACATCCACAGATGTGGCTGACAGGAATGGTAGGAATTCATATACTTCAGTGCTTGGAATTGAAATAACAATAAAATGGGGGGACAGCATTTTGAGAAAGTGTTCTTTTTTCTTAAAAGTAATTTTCTCCAAGACTACAAAACTTTCTCCTGAATAAGTGAAATTCAGAAAGCATAATGCTCATTAAAATCAAAGGTCTCTTTCTCTTTTCCCTAGTTTTCTAACATGTATGACTTTCAGTGAGATCTTAATGACTCTTTCCTGTTTCTCTTAGCTTTTATTTACTTATGTGTACTTCCTTTACTTTGTTTTTGTCTATCTGTTGAGTTAGGATCAGAATTTTAAAAATGAATCATTTTATGTTATTGGTATTTAGTAGAAATAATTGAAATTTGAATTTGCAGAGAAAATACTGGTGTGTTATCAATGTTGCATAAGGGATATTGGTTTATATTGAAATTCTTATAAGAAAACATTGGAGGAAAAATACCCACTGGTCTTGGGGTGTTCACTGTGTACTTTTGGGATGTGGGTATGATATAGTATATAGGACTTTCAGTTCCTTTTTAACTTTTGTTAACTAACACATTACTACCTAAATCCCACCTTTTATTTTTTTTTAACACAAGCAATTTATTACCTTTTTCTCCTCCTTTTATCTCTATTCAAAACAAATATTTTATTATTATTATTATTATTTTAATTGAATCACAATGTGGAAAATTACAATGCTTTCAAGCTTAAGTCTCTGTTATACAATGCTGAAACAACCATCCCTTCACCAGTGCTCATATTCCACCACCAAAAAAAAACCACAAAACCCCAGTATACCTCCCATCCCCCCATAACTGATAAATTTCACTTTACTTTCTCTTTACTTTGGTTACATTCAACATTTCAACAAAAAGACTCACTATTATTGTTAGGAGTTCCCCATTAGAGTCAGGCCTGTGGTGGAGAGTTAAGAGGTCTATCTCTCCAATCTCGGCTATCGTGGCCACGCAGTTTTGGATTTCTGTATTAAAAGTCCAGACTAAATCCAGAAAATCCCACCTTCTAATTTGCACATATTCTAGTGTTTTGTGAATAGAAATTGGGGAACTTCTTTGACCTTCTCCAAATGTTAAAAATTTTTTTTGACATTTCAACCGTCCTAGAGGAACAGTCCAATATCTCTGGAAGTGACTCTCTGCAGACAGGTCTGCAGGTATCTGTGCAAAGTGCAAAGTAAAGTAGCTTTCTATCTAGCATATTTTTCCTAAGCCAGATTATTTTTAGTATGAGAGAGTTTCCTTTTTTTCTCTTCAGTAACATGTAAGCCATAGCGTAGTGGTCAGTATCAGTAGCTTAGGCAAAAGTACTTTGCTCTCTGTGCTGTGGATTTTACCTTGTCAGTGTTCAAAAATTTTGGCCCTTTCTGTTTATACTGATCAGTTTTTGGAGCACAGCAGAGGCCTTTTAGCTTTCCCTTAAGTTGGCAATTGGGGAAGACATCTCTGAAGGCTGGCACTTACTCATGTGTTCTGTGTGTGTGTGTGTGTGTGTGTGTGTGTGTGTGTGTGTGTGTGTGTGTGTGTGTGTGTGTGTGTGTGTGTGTGTGTACACTCATGTGTTGTGTGTGTGTGTGTTTTGTCTCTTCATTTCTAGGGGACATGATGACGCTTTTGATGAAGAAAGACACTCTGACCGAAGAAGAGACTCAGTTCTACATAGCAGAAACCGTCCTGGCCATAGACTCCATCCACCAGCTCGGGTTCATCCACAGGGACATCAAGCCGGACAACCTGCTCCTGGACAGCAAGGTGCAGTGCAGAGCGCAGTTCCTGTGTTTTGGGCCTGAGCAGCCTTTTCTCTAAGCTGTGCTAGTACCAGTAGGAGAGTTGTGGAACTATGAGCTACCTTATTTATTTTTTTTTTTTCAGATTCTGGTTGGCTCTCTCCAGTATGCTATTCCAAACTATAATAATTTTTTTTGAAAGGCTTATAATTCTGTTGAACAGTCTTCTTAAAAATTAAGGCCATTTAGAAAATGACTTAAGCATGCATATGCTGCCTGAGCCCATGTACTGCTTGTGCCCACATGGCTGAGCACATGTGGTGCCCGAGCACATGTGTCGCCCGCATTTCCCCTCTTGAGATGGGTACTTTCATGTCTAATGGTGGGATGTGTATAGAGGCTCTCTCCGCCTTTGGAGAAACCTGGGTTCTCTCTTGAGCAAGATACTCTTCACTCTCTCCCACTTTCTCTTCCTGCTTCCCTTCAAAACCTTCAAATAAAACCTGTTTTATTTCAAAAAATAAAAAATGATTTAAGAGTAAAATTGATTTACAAGATTTTTTAAATAAAGGTAAATATAAGTGGCTCTGTTACATGCTTTACCTCTTTTTGGGGGTGAGGTGGGGACTGTTGCTTAGGGTGACACTCGGCTGTATTCAAGGCTTACTCTTGTCTCTGTGCTCAGGGACCACTCCTGGTAGGCCCAGGAGACCATATGAGTGCTGGGGATCACATGCGCGGCAAGCACCTTACCTGCTGTACTGTACTCTCCAGCCTTCATGTATTCACTGTCACTGTCATCCCGTTGCTCATCGATTTGTTCGAGTGGGCACCAGTAACGTCTCTCATTGTGAGACTTATTGTTACTGTTTTTGGCATATCCAATATGCCACGGGTAGCGTGCCAGGCTCTGCCGTGCAGGTGCGATACTCTCGGTAGCTTGCTGGGCTCTCCAAGAGGGGTGGAGGAATCGAACACGGGTCGGCTGCGTGAAAGGCGAAAGCCCAACTGCTGTGCTATTTCTCCAGCTTCATGTATTACCTCTTAAGAAAACTGCTGGGCAACCTCATCAGTTGCAGAGGAACCCAGTCAGAATCAGGACATAAGACAGAACAACCACCACCACAACAAAAATCAAGTTCAGGTTCCAAATCACACTGTCTCTGCTTTACAGAAAAGCACTTCTCGTCCTCTTTAATGTTTTTTTTGTATTCATCCTTTTTGTGGGGGGACTGGTATGAAGGGGTTTCGCCATACCTGGCTGTTCTTAGGACTTCCTCCGGCTCTTGGCTCAGGGATCAATCCTGGAGCTGTTTGGGGGTTCCAGGAACCAGACCTGGGCTGGTTTTATGCAAGGCAAGTGCCTTAACCTTGTACTTGTCTCCAGCCCTTTTTTAAAAAAATTAATCTAATAATTAGTTTATTTATTTATATTAGTGAGGTACAGTTATATACTTACAAATTTTCAGTGCTTGAATTTCAGTCTTACAGTGATTGAGTACCCATCTCTCCACCAGTGCCCATTCTCCACCACCAATGGTCCCAGCATCCCTCCCACCACTCATTTCACTTAGCATGATACTCTTCATATTAATCTATTTATATGCAAATTTCATGACTTCATCCTTTCTAACAGCTGTGTAGTATTCTGTTGTGTAGATGTACCAAAGTTTCTTTAACCAGTCATCTGTTTTGGGGCACTTGGGTTTTTTCCAGATTCTGGCTATTGTAAACAGTGCTGCAATGAATATACAAGTGCAAATACCATTTCTACTATGCTTTTTTGCATCTCTGGGATATATTCCCAGGAGTGGTATTGCTGGGTCAAATGGAAGCTCAATTTCTAATTTTTTGAGAAGCGTCCATACTGTTTTCCAAAAGGGTTGAAGCAGTCGGCATTCCCACCAGCAGTGAAGGAGAGTCCCTTTCTCCCCACATCCTCATCAACACGGGTTGCTTTTGTTCTTTGGGATGTGGGCCCGTCTCTGTGGTGTGAGATGGTATCTCATTGTTGTTTTGATCTGCATCTCCCTGATGATTAGTGATGAAGAGCATTTTCTCATGTGCCTTGTGGCCATTCGGATTTCTTTGAGAAAGTTTCTGTTCATTTCATTGTCATCGCCCCATTTTCTGATGGGGTTGGATGTTTTCTTATTATAGCGTTCAACCAGTGCCTTGTATATCCTTGATATCAACCCTTTATCAGATGGGTATTGGGTGAATATTTTTTCCCATCTTGTAGATTGTCTTTGTATTCTGGCACTGTTTCTTTTTAATCCCATTTGTTTATATCTGTTTCTACTTGCCTGGTCAATGGTGAGTCATCTTTGAAGATACCTGTAGCTTCAGTGACGTTGAGGGGTTTGCCGACCTTGTACCTTATGGTGCCTTGTGGATTCTGGTCTAATATTGAGGTCTTTAATCCCATTTTGATCTGACTTTTGTGCATGGTGTTAGGTAGAGGTCTGAACCCATTTTTTTTGCACGTAGCTGTCCAGTTTTCCCAGCACCATTTATTAAAGAGGCTTTCCTTGCTCCAGTTCACATTTCTTGCTCCCTTATGAAAGATTAGGTGATCATATATTTGAGGGTGTGTGTAAGGATATTCAACCCTGGCCCATGCGGTATATGAGCCCCTGACCACTGTGTTAACTTCCTGACCCTAGATAGGATAATTCTGAAGAAATAGAAACACAGAGGAATGTTTGAGTTTAAAAAGTAGTAAAATCCTGGAAATGAAGAGATAATATAAAAGGTAGGGCCTTGTATGTGGTCTGCCTGAGTTCAATCCCCAGCACCCCAAATGATTCCCGGAACCTGCCAGGAGTAAGCCCTGAACACCTCCAGGTGTGCCCCCCAGACAAATCCAAAGTAAAATTCTTAAAGACTATGAAGGGCTCAATGATGTTTACAGGCTTCTAGATGTTTACAGGTTTCTATGTGTATGAAAATTTAGATAATATGCAAAATTAAAATTATTAGTAGGACTTGGGCTGGTCTTCTAACGCTGTGTTTGCTGTTTCCTTTCCTCTAGTAGACTCAGCAGCCTCCTTGGAACTGGCAGGAGCTAGAGAAGATAATACTCTTTTCCACAGCCATGAATGCTCACCCATCCATTCCCTTATTTTGTTCCCCTTAGGGCCATGTGAAACTTTCCGACTTTGGCCTTTGTACAGGACTGAAAAAGGCACATAGGACGGAATTTTATAGGAATCTGAACCACAGCCTCCCCAGCGACTTCAGTAAGTATAAAAGTCAGATTGGCCTTTCGTGGCCTCTCCCAAGCCTAGAAGAGCCTTTCCTCTGTAGCTGTCATACTCAGCACAGTTGGGATCTGCAGAGTAGAGATACCTTTGTAGATTGACTTGGGATGTAAGGCTAGGTGGAGACTTAAGTATGTGAAGGCAGATGTTCGAGTGAACATCCGGGTGATCTGCTGGGGTACTGGCAGTGAGTATGGGACAAGTATCCTGGGAAAATCCAAGGTGAAGTTCTTCATCGGGGTTTCTTTCTGTCATGGCGGAAGACACTGGTCTCAGAGAGTTCCTTCTCCAGACCACCAAACCACTGAGTTCTGCAGAAGCTTCCGCCCAGCTCTAGCGCAGCTTCTGTCGAGTACGCTAGAGTCCTGGAGTGTCTGACTCTGTAGCAGTTACTACTCTTGGAAATTTAATGGTGATAATAAGTCGTAAACAATTTTGATCCACTTTGGAGCTTCTGCTCCTGATGAGACTGAATGCCTTCTAATTATTTTTGAGATCTGTCCTCTGTCCACAGAGCCCACATCAGAGCACAGCTCTCATTCTGGTTCTGGAGACTTAAGAATTTTAAGGCTCTGATCTGAGCTTACAAACATTCTGGGAAATGTGTTATCCAGACTTAACAGTGGAATGGCAGAAAAAGCAAGATTTTAGGGTCTCAAATGACTTGAACCAGAGCCAATGAAAAAAATGTAATAAACATTATTCCTTTCTGAACTCTGATGAGGATTTGTTTTCTTCACTATTAGCTTTCCAGAATATGAATTCCAAAAGGAAAGCAGAAACCTGGAAGAGAAATAGACGTCAGCTTGTAAGTAATATTTGTGTCTTCTTAATTGTTACAGAGGAAACATGTCTATTTAGAAAATGGGCACATAACATTGCATTTGTTTTGTGCAGTATACTTCCTATATGGAGATTATCCTCCTAGGGCACTGTTATTATGTCTGTAGCACCCAGAATACCAGAAGGATGGAAAATTGCTTAGACATTTTCATAGATAACCTCATTCCGAACTTTCTTTGTAGGTGACAACCCCTTCCTTTGCATCTTTTTCCTTTTTCAGGGGGGAGGGGCGTGGGCCACATCTGCAGCACTCAGAGGCTACTCTTGACTCTGTGCCCAAAGGGTACTCCCAGGGCTGCTTGAGAAACTGTGGTGCCAAGGGTCTAACTTGTGTTGGAGATTGAACTGCACTGATGGCGACTGTGTGCAGGGCGAGTGCCTTAACCACCGGACCCTCTCCCTGGCTCCCAAACTTTCTCCTGTTTCTATGGTAGCAGAGGGATTTCAAAGTGAAACTAAGTATAAATACCTACTTTTAAACGTTTTAAGACAATGGTTCTGAGACACTAAACATTTTGATGCATACAGTATAGACAAGATTCCTCCATTCATACCTGTTCCACTCTTTCCTACTTTTTTGTAATAGAAACAAAGAAGTTGTACATAAAAACTGGAAAGAAATTGGGAAAATCCTTATTATTACATTTGTTTATATACATAATGAGTTATGCTCCAGAAGCTTAAAAATAACATGATTGTATTTACCTTAATACTATGTTGGATGTTATTTATTTGTTTGTTTGTTTGTTTATTGCTTTTTTGGGTCACACCCAGTGATGCACAGGGGTTACTCCTGGCTCATGCACTCAGGAATTACTCCTGGCTGAGCTCTGGGGACCATATGGAATGCTGGGAATAGAACCCGGGTTGGCCACGTGCAAGGCAAACGCTCTACCTGTGTGCTATCGCCCCAGCCCCCTATGTTGGACATTATTTGAAAAGTAAAAATTCACAAGTGAAACACTGTCTTGGCAAACTTTGACATGCAATGTACATGTCCAGTTTCTAATTGTTAGAAAGTTAGTCATTGAGAAAATAGATTTTTTTTTTTTTTTTGCTTTTTTGGGGTCACACCCAGTGATGCACAGGGGTTATTCCTGGCTCATGCACTCAGGAATTACTCCTGGCGGTGCTCAGGGGACCATATGGGATGCTGGGAATCGAACCCGGGTCGGCCACATGCAAGGCAAATGCCCTACCCGTTGTGCTATTGCTCCAGCCCGAGAAAATAGAATTTTTTAAAGGAATGGCAATACTACTGCTTGTTTGTGTATACAGTAACTTATCAGGTATGCCAAAATTATTTTTTCCAGACTTAATAAAATTTTGAATTAAAGTTCTCTATAATATCTTTAGTTATTCATTAGTTTGTGAGTAAGTAGATATCAGTCATGTGAAAATGGAAATGAAAGGGCTTGCATTTCAAAAATTATCTGCGGCCCACATCGGGTGTCTGAGTGCTTCTTTTTTTTTGCTTTTTGGGTCACACCTGGCGATGCACAGGGGTTTCTCCTGGCTCTGCACTCAGGAATTGCCCCTGGCGGTGCTCAGGGAACCATATGGGATGCTGGGAATTGAACCTGGGTCGGCCACGTGCAAGGCAAACGCCCTACCCGCTGTGCTATTGCTCCAGCCCCTGAGGGCTTCTTTTTATTATTTTTTATGTTAAACCTAGGTCCTGGGAGAGGCATTAGCTTAAAACTAAGCACTCTTAGACATATAGTAACTAAAACCCTTGACATCTTATTTTTGGATTTTTACATTTACTGTAGTTAGTCATATAGTAGTTCCTTTTCTGGCACTCTTTATGCCTAGGTTCTATATGTGGTTAAAAACAGTTCACTGGGGGGCTGGAGCAATAGCACAGCAGGTAGGGCCTTTGCCTTGTACGTGGCCGACCCGGGTTCAATTCCCAGCATCCCATATGGTCCCCCGAGCACCGCCAGGAGTGATTCTTGAGTGCAGTGCCAGGAGTAACCCCTGTGCATCTTGGTGTGACCCAAAAAGAAAAAAAAAACAGTTCGTCATGTTGAGTTCCGGGGATGTCAGTAACAGACTGGGTCAGGTGCTTCTGTTTAACCCCTAGGGCAGTAGACCCTGGCTGCCTGTCAGAGTTGTCTAGGATATTTGCACATGTATTGATGGCTGGCACCCACAGCCAGAGATTCTGATTCTGATGGTCTGGGCCGTATAGCCTAGATGTCTGACTTACTGGTTTATTTGTTTTGGATGAACCACCCGTGGTGCTTAGGGGTTACTCCTGGCTCTGCACTCAGTCATCACTCCTGAATTGCCCAGGGGACCGTATGGAATGGGACATGGAACTTGGGTTGGCTGTGTGTAAGGCAACTGCCCTGCCCATGTACTAATACTCTGACCCCCCAGTACTGACTGTTTGGAGAAGAGAACTTCCCAAGTGTGCTTAGGGAACCCCGTCCACTCCTATCCACCGTAGCCGACTGGGTTGCAGGGTCAGTGCCAAGGCTGAGGATGCGCTTCAAGTTCTGTGGTGCTGGTGACCACGAGGCCACCCAGAGCACAGTCACACTAGGCCATGCTCAGGAAGCCCCCAGGGCCACGCCTAGTGAGGCTCCAGAGGCCATGTGGTCCTGGGGCTCGGACTCTGGCTAAACACGTGTCTTGTCCTGACCCTGCAGTATCTCCTTGCTCAGTGGGTCTCTGGTTGTTTCTGAGGGTGAGTGAGGAGGAAGCACCAAATACCCCTGTGAAGTTCAGGGGCCCCCGGCATCAGTGCTCAGGACTGGCTCCGCTGCTGTGTGGGGGAACATCTGTGGTGCTGGGGTTGGAAGCAGGGTCCGGCCACCGAAGCTGCCTGTGCAGCAAGTGCTCTACTTCCTGTCTCATCTCTTTGACCAGGTAATGTAGGTTTGTTTTGGTTTTGTTTTTCTCTTTTTGTGTCACACCCGGTAATGCTCCGGGGTTACTCCTGGCTCTGCACTCAGGAATTACTTCTGATGGTGCTCGGGGACCATATGGGGATTTAACCCGGGTTGGCCACATGCAAGGCAAACACCCTACCTGCTGTGCTATCGCTCCGGCCCCTGCTGTAAAATTTGATAACTGAAGAGATAACTGAATAAGTAATTTTTTTTTTTCTTTTTGGGCCACACCAGGCAATGCACAGGGGTCACTCCTGGCTCTGCACTTAGGAATTACCCCTGGCGTTGCTCAGGGGACCATATGGGATGCTGGGAATAGAACCCGGGTTGGCCGCGTGCAAGGCAAACACCCTACCTGCTGTGCTATCACTCCAGCCCCCTGAATAAGTAATTTTTAAGATAATAAATGCCCCTGCATTATTGAAAAACTTAGCTTTACCTATTTTGGTAAGTCACAACAAGGTGAAGAGTCTTCTGTGATTTTTATTTTATTTATTCAACTTTATTTTTGATTTTTGGGCGATACCCGGTGGTACTCAGGATTTATTTATTCTTGGCTCTGAGCTCAGGGATCACTCCTGGCAGGCTGCAGGACCATATGGAATGCCAGGATTGAACCCAGTTCTGCTGCATTCAAGGCATCTGCCCTACCTGTTCTGGCCAGGTAGCTTAACCTTTGGCTTCACCTTTGGCTACTAGTTTGATAATTATTACTTTGCTTTTTATTTTAATAATAATTATTTGTTGTTATTGTTTTTTCTTTCTTTGTTTTGGTTTTGGGGCTATATGGTATACTCGGGGGTTACTCCTGGATCTAAGCTCAGGATCACTCTTGGCAGTCTTGGTGGGTCTTATGGGAAGCTGGGAATCAAATGTGGTTAGTTGAGTACAAGGCAAGTGCCCTGCCTGCTGTACCGTCTCTCTGGTCCCTTAAAGCTTGTTTTAAATGGAGAGGTGTCCTTAAGCTTAAATACCAGAGAAGATTCATGTATATTTGTCAGTCTTTTTTTTTTTGGCGGGGTGCAGTTTGGGGTGCACCTCTGCTGGTACTCAGACTTAATCCTGGCTCTGTGCTCAGGGGTCACTCCCAGTGTCGCTGGAGATGAAGGGTCGAGCCTGGGTTGACTGCAAGGCAGACACCTTTTCTGCTGTGCTCTTTCCCTGGCCCCAGCCTGACATCTCTGTGTTCTTTCCTCAGCCTGACATCTCATCAGGAGCCCATTCATAGCTTCAGGAGGGAGGCTTCACAGTTTCCCTATGACTTGACTTTGCTTTGGGGAGGCAACAGTCTGAGGACCAATCATGAGATATCAGGGCTTCCCACATGGAAAGCATGCACTCTAGGCCTTTGAGCTATTTCTCTGGCCCCTATTACTTTTTTTAGTTAATGAGAGAAAAGTTACATGTCCTTTTGTTTTGTTTTGTTTTGTATTTGGGCCACACTAGCGACGCTCAGGGCTTACTCCTGACTCTGTACTCAGGAATCACTCTT
Source organism: Sorex araneus (assembly GCF_027595985.1). Classification (NCBI taxonomy): domain Eukaryota; kingdom Metazoa; phylum Chordata; class Mammalia; order Eulipotyphla; family Soricidae; genus Sorex; species Sorex araneus. The sequence continues at coordinate 13,928,603 of NC_073308.1, forward strand.
GATGGTGCTTGGAGGACTATATGGGATGCTGGGGATCAAACTCAGGTTGGCCATGTGCGAGGCTAGTGCCTTGCCTACTGTACTATCGTTCCTGCCCCTATATCTACATGTCTGTCCTTCATAGTTAAAAATTTTTGTTTTTGGTTTTGCACCACATCTGGCAGTACTCAGGGCTGCCTCTGCCCAAGGATCGTTTCTGGTGGGAACGATTCAGGGGACCATATATGGGGACCAGACCTGGAGTGGCTGTGTATAAGGCAAGTGCCCTACCTGCTGTACTATCGCTTCAGTTCCTAAAGTTTTAAAAATCTGAATAACCTAAGGCTCTCGTGCTGTGACTAAGTTTCTTGCCTTTTTATATATTTGTAGTATGATGGAAAAGGATTAAGATCATCCTGTTTTCTCATGGTCACCTGACCTATTTTCATCCATTGAGAGTGGAGAAAAGCAGAGGTTTTAATCTTTGCCCTTAGTTGCTTAAATTGTACTGTAATGTCTTAAACTTGTTTTATTTTACTACTCTAAAAGGATTAAAAGCCTCATATATATTGAAAGATGTGAATAAACTATAAGACACATCACCCACTCCAGGCCTTGGAATTATCTGACAGCCATGTGTGTACCAGGGAACCAGCAGTTCTAGCCCTAAGTGTACCCTCTGAAGAAATACTGGAACCCGGAATCAGGAGACACATGCAGAAAATTTCTTGCATTTTTTTTCAATAGCAAGCAAAACCTTTGGAGTATCTAATAATGAAATGGTTACATTCTATAGCACTGTCATCTTGCTCATCGATTTGCTCGAGTGGGCACCCGTAACATCTCCATTGTGAGACTTGTTACTGTTTTTGGCATATCAAATACGCCATGGGTAGCTTGCCAGGCGCGCGGGTAAGATACTCTCAGTAGCTTGCTGGGCTCTCCGAGAGGGACGGAAGAATCGAACCCAAGTCAGCTGCGTGCAAGGCTAACGCCCTACCTGCTATGCTATTGCTCCGGTCCCTTACATTCTGTATCTGATTATTTATGAAAATAATTGAAGTACAGCTGCATGAGAAATCATAGATCAATTTTAGAAACAAATACTGAGCAAAAATCAAATAGCAGAGGATTGTATGTACAACATGATACCCTTCTTACAAAGCCCCAAAATAAAACTAAGTAATATCTCATTTTGAAAGATGTGTGTGGCACAATTAAATTTCTTTTTAAGGAGCTTTTGAATGTAGCCTGAGACTGAACATGTGCTTTGCATTTAGAAACGGGGTTTGATCCCCAGTAGCATATGTCCCCCAAGCACTGCTGGAAGGAATCCCCAAACGCAGAGCCAGCAGCAGCCTCCCAGCACTTTGGATGTGGCCCAAAAACAAAAATACAAACCAAAAAAAAAAGATCTTTTTAAGCCAGAGGAGTGATAGATAAACAATTGAACATAGACATTAGGAAGCAAGAAAGGCAGACAGAAAGGGCAGGAGTACACATTTAATTCTAAGGAGCTTGGTGGTTTGGGTCATTTTCATTATGCTTTGTAATCACATGCTTTTCAGTATGTGACAGTTGCTTTATTGTTTAAAATTCTTAGTAAAAATGATCAGCTTCCGATTGGGAGATGTACGTAAAGCTGTAAAGGACTGATAATTCTAAATCAGGATTAAGGAGTAGGGTTAAGGCATTCCTGTGAGTCAGTAAGAAAAAAAGACAGCACAGCTGAAAAATCTAATGGACGAACAAGCTGAGTAGGAATTCACAGGGGAAAAAAGGACCAGAATGTCTAATTAACATATAAGTTTTCACTCAGCTTTACCAAAAGTAAGAGGAATGCAAATTAAAACAGTGACAGAGAGATGCTTATGGACGGACAGACATTGAAAGGTACGACAGACCCGAGTGCGGTGAGCTGAGGAGCAGCGAGGAGCTCCTCTCGCTGGGGATGTTGATGTGGATGCAGTCACTTTGGGTGTCCGATTATGTAGGGAATGTTTATACCTCAAGACTCAGTGATATACTTCCAGTATATGCTCAGGAGAAATTTTGCCCTGGTGCCCAGGAAGGTGTTGCAGAAATGTTCAGGTCATAGTGAATGAAATGTTGACAGTAATATAAATGTTTACTTATAGGTAAATTTTTTAAAATAGTAATATTTATATAAGAAAATTATGCCCCACAGTGAGATGTGTCCACTAGAGTTGCACTAGTGAAGCTCAGAACTGTAGTCCTGTATGTCATAGCATTTGGTGTAACGAGATCCTGGGAAACCTCTCACGAAGTGTTTAGGTAGGAAAGAGGGAGAGCCCCACAGAAGGCAGTTTCCCAGGGTGAGGCGTGTTCATTGTTTTCCGGATGCGCTGACCCCTGGGTGTCCCCAAATGTGGGAAACTGCGGAGTCTGTGGTAGTGGGCAGTTTCCCTCACCCCGACACGAGGGAAAAGAGAAGAGAAGGAAGCGATGCCGCGCCACCCGTGTGAGTGTTGCCCTGCCGCTGCAGGGCAGTGGGGGCTGAGGAGGGACTGGGGTGCAAAGCTTTCATTTCTCTAGTTTCACTTCTTTTACAAAGACAAGTGATTGGAGATAAAGATTTCAGATTATTAACCTCTGTTTAATATGGATGATGGCTATATGTGTTGTATTTTTCTGTGCCTTTGTTTTTTATGTTTGTAATACCTCATAATACTTAAAAAAAAATTGACACAGTTGTAGTTAAAAAAGTGTAAAACAATGAAAGCACCTAAAAAAGAGCTTCCCCTGTGATAAACCTGCAAATGCCAGACAAGATTTGGCTCTCCCTAATACTGCCGTCCTGGTAGGTAACATAAAATCTGTGAAATTTAGAAAATACTCCTCTAAGAACTATTACACAGATTATCAAATATTTGATAAATACATGGATAGGTTATAATTTTAGCTTTGGTAAATAAAGCTTTGTTTAATTATTTCCTCAAACCAAAGGATAAGTATGATTGGAAGAGGGATAATTATTTTGAGCGGAAGACAAGTAATTTCCAAACTAGACTCTGCTGCTCAAATAATTCTGAGGCCTAGAGCAAAGCTGTTTGGGGCATCATAGTTTTATTTGCAATTTGGGGTTAGTTAGGTCCTGCTTCCTGAATTCTGTTAGGAGGCAGCAGGCTTGGAAAGGCCTCCGGAGAGCTGGGCACTCTCAGCCCCGGCACTGTCGGGACAGAGACCTTTCATCCCAGAAACGTGTCCAGGCTTCGGCTACGTGTTGGCAAGTCTCTTGGCCTCGCTGTTTTGTTACTCATTTCAGAAGTGCTCAGGCAAATCAGATGTGCCATCCAGCTGCTTGCTAGTCCTGCTTCTATAGTTTGGGTAGCAGCAGGTGGCACTTGTAGTCTTTGGTCTCTGGATTCTGAGCATCCCCTGATTGCTGCCCTCCCTGACGTGTGGTATGTGTTTCAGGCCTTTTCCACAGTAGGCACTCCTGACTACATTGCTCCCGAGGTGTTCATGCAGACCGGGTACAACAAGCTCTGTGATTGGTGGTCGCTTGGGGTGATCATGTATGAGATGCTCATTGGTAAGTCGCATGTTTTCAGGGGACTTTCTGTGTAGCCAGGAAAAATGACCCCTAAATTGATCACAGGCTCTGTTTCACTTGGGTTCATTTAAGCCCTGCCTTTCAAGCTGAAAACGAGGTGGAAAACTCCTGGCCTCCAATGTGTCCAGGCTTGCAGGCATCCTGTGGTTGCTTTCCTGATCATTTGTCATGCTTTGCTTCCATCTTCTCCATGTGGCAGCTCTTCCAGTCAAAGGCGTTTATTAAATATCCATTGTCTGGAGAGAGTCTTAACTAGGCGTTTCCCCTCAAACTTCTTCCTCCCTTTCTTCTCTCAAAGCCTGTAAAGCATGGAAGCCTCTGCCCTTTCTCCCTCTAATTTGGATGGTGTGTCTACGTATTTGGGGACACCTCTGTGGGGGTGGTTATATGCCTGTGAGCACTAGAAGAGTGAGTACATCTGTGGTAGTACCAAGTGAGTCTGGGTGGGTGACTGGTGATGTCTGTCTGGTCGAGTTGTGTTGGGGACTCTGGGTGTGTGCCTGTGGCAATGGGATGCAGACCCTTACGAGGCGCAGGTCGAGGAACGTGGCATGTGAGTGTCCCTTGTCTGGTTCGCACGTCTCAGGAGACCTGACTCTCTTAAAGCCCGTGGTCTTTTCTCATTAACGTGTTTGACACTGTTCCCACAGAAGGATATTGTCAGAATGTAGTCTTTTTTTTTTTCTGTTTGGGCCATGCCCTGCCATGCTCAGGACTTACTCCTGGCTTTGTGCTTAGGGATAACTCCTAGTGGGGCTCCCAGGGCCATGTGGAGTGCTGGAAGCTCAGGTCAGCTGTGCGCAGGGCTGGTTCCCTACCTACATACTGTGGCTTGGCCCCCAGAATGTGGTGATTCCTTAAGGGTGTTGTTTGATCCTTTCGTTCCATGGGGCTCACTTTTACTTCTACTTACGTCCTACTTTTTGCCCCTAGTGGTAGCAGAATTAGAATTTCGCTTTAGGGTTTAGAGTTTTGCTGGGGTGGGGGTGGAGGATGAAAACATTGGTTTAGCTGTATTCTCAGGTGAGTGGGAAAATCTCGTCCATTTCACAGAGGACATAGTAGTTATTCAAGGTACAGAATTAAGTTAAGGAGAATAAGCTTAGTCAGACTCAAAGTTATGAGATGTAAACACTCTGAAGCCCCTGTTTAATTACAGGCTATCCACCTTTCTGTTCTGAGACTCCTCAAGAGACATACAAGAAGGTGATGAACTGGAAAGAAACCTTGACTTTCCCTCCAGAAGTTCCTATCTCTGAAAAAGCTAAGGATCTAATTTTGAGGTATCAGTCAAAAAACATCTTTTTTGTTCCCTATTCAGCTCTCTTTTGACATGGGTGAATCCATTTTTATAAGCCTCGCATGCTTTTTAGAATCTTTCCCCCTTTTTACCCATTCTGTTTTTTTTAAAAAGGTGAGGGTAGATTTTTCTTTTCTGTGTTTTTGGGCTTATTTTTTGTTTGGGGCCATACCTGGCCGTGCTTTGAGCTTACTCCTGGCTCTGCGCTCAGGGACAACTCCAGGCAGGATTACATATGGAGTGTCAGAGCAAACCCGGTTTGGCCGCATGCAAGGCAGGTACGTACCTTATCTGCTTGTGCCCTTTCCCCAGTGCCATCCTTTTATTTGTTTGGGCTACATCCAGCCGTGCACAGGGCTTACTCCTGGCTCTGAGCTTAAACATTACCCTTGGTGGGTTTGGAGGAACCATATGGGGTGCTGGGTTTTGAACCTGGGCTCGCTACATGCAAAGCAAACACCCTACCACATCTCTTTGGCCCCCCTCTTTATTTTTCTTTAGTGAATACTTGAGGTGTGCTAAAAGGCATCTGTCTTTTCCAGATTCTGCTGTGAATGGGAACATAGAATTGGAGCTCCTGGTGTTGAAGAAATCAAAAGTAATTCTTTTTTTGAAGGCGTTGACTGGGAACATATCAGGTAAATTCACATAAATACTTTTAAGATTATCAGTAAATTTGTAGTTCCGTACTAATTTGGAAGCAACATCATTGGCAGACTAAGAGTAAGAGATTCTTAGAATTCATGGTTGTTTCCTGTTTCTCGTTCACGACAAGACTGGCAGGGGCTTTTTCTTAGCGCTGTGTCGTGTGCGGCGGAAGGAGTGGAGGCGCAGTGACCGGCGCAGTGCGCGTGGGTGCCCTCAGGGGAGTGTCTGGAAGGCTGTGTTGCTTTACTCCTGCCTGGGACACATCAGCCATGGCCGGGGGCCACCAACAGGACTTGCCGGGACAGAAAAGGGATGTTATGGGGTGGTGGGGGCGGGTCCTTGGAGGAGGGAGAGAGAAAGGCTAACTGGATAATTGTTTGACTTGGTCTCCTTGTGTCTTACCTTTGCCCCCTTCTGTTGCTTTGTTGCCCACCTACCGTTGGCACCTCTGGTAAGAGAAGGCAGAGCCCTGGAAGAGAAGCACTTGGAGTTCTCCATCCCTCTTTAGCAAACCGGGCAAAGATTTACTGTGGGTTTTAATTTATACTATTATTTTTGTCTTGCTGTGAATCATTTTTATAAATTTTCATCCTAAATTTGAGTATAGTTGTTTGGCTGCTGTGTCAGTGGTTAGAAGTTTATTTTTGAGAACATAAGTGGTCCCTGTGAGTGGTGTCTCCTTGTCACACCAGGAGTATTCTTTTTTTTTGAGACATATTTGACTTGTTCTGACTCATAAGCACTAATTTTGGCATATGTGTTATTGGCAGAGAGAGACCTGCTGCAATATCTATTGAAATCAAAAGTATTGATGATACCTCAAACTTCGATGAGTTTCCAGAATCTGATATTCTTAAGCCAACAGGTAATACTCCCAGCACTGCCTTTTGCTGCATTACTCCCCCGGCTCCCACTCACCCTCCAGTCTTGAGAGGATATTTGCAAGTCAAGGTAGAGAATACTATTGGAGATTGACTTTTGTACATACATTTTTGTAAGTATTTTTTCTGTGTTTATGCTGTTAGCAGTGAAACCTTATCAGGTGTAAATTGGGGATACAAACCTTCATGTTTTGTTGCTTTTTTTTTGGTTTTGTTTTTTGTTTGCTTTTTGGGTCACACCCAGCAATGCACAGGGGTTACTACTGGCTCTGCACTCAGGAATTTTTTTTTTCCCTTCTTTTTTTTTTTTTAATTTATTTTTTAATTAGTGAGTCACAGTGAGGGTACAGTTACAGATTCACACATTTTTGTTCTTGTTTTTCCCTCATGCAATGTTTAAGAGCCCATCCCTCCACCAGTGTCCATTCTCCACCACCAATGAACCCAGTATTCCTCCCACCCCCCCAGTCCCATCCCTGCACTCAGGAATTACTACTGGCGGTGAGCAGGAGACCATATGGGATGCTGGGAATTGAACCCAGGTTGGCCTAGTGCAAGGCAAATGCTCTATACCCACTGTGCTATCACTCCAGCCCCAAACCTTCCTGTTTGGACCATTCCATAGTATAAATCACACAGGTGTGTTCTTTCGTTGTTATTTATTAAGTTACAGGTTAGATGAACCTGAAATGACAGAACAGAAAGTTAAAAATAGTGATCAAAAATACAAGATTAATAGTCAAGTGTATGTAGAAGTTTTGTACAAAATGCAAAGCAGACTTTCCCTAGCCCTTCTGAATGCCCTGGGGGGAGTGGCTGCCGCAGCTCTCACTGTGTTTCTTTCCAGTGGCAGCAAGTAACCACCCCGAGACCGACTATAAGAACAAAGACTGGGTCTTCATCAACTACACATACAAGCGCTTCGAGGGCCTGACTGCACGGGGAGCAATACCTTCCTACATGAAAGCAGCCAAGTAATGCCTGTGAAGTGGACCCCAAATGGAGGAGAGCGTTTTGTGCAGCCTCACGGTTTTCCCGTCACATCACTATCACTGTCATCCTGTTGCTCATCAATTTGCTTGAGCGGGCACCAGTAATGTGTCCATTGTGAGACTTGTTGTTCCTGTTTTTGGCATATCAAATATGCCACGGGGAGCTTGCCAGGCTCTGCCATGTGGGACGGAGGACTCGAACCTGGGTCAGCCGCGTGCAGGGCAAACGCCGTACCACTGTGCTATCGCTCCAGCCCTCCTGTCACATACTCTTTTGAAAGAGCTTCCAAGAAGTTTATGGAAACCACGAGTATGTTATGGTCAAGTCTCCTGAAATGTGATGGTAGGTGGATTCTCCTCCATCCATACCTGAAAACCTATAAAACAGAGACAGCTGTTTTTACTACATCAGCCCTATGCTGTTCTGCTTCTTTAGAAGTGTCATGAGCCAATTTGATAGATATTTGAAAAAAAGTTGTTTTCCTGAGTTCATCGGAATGAAGGGGGAAAAGCAGCCATCATCCAAACATTCTTGAGATTGTAACATGTACCATCAAATACAGCCAGTTCTGGTGATATTGTGACATGCTTTCTGCCAAGCCCACCAAGTATTCCTGTTTCTTCTTTACAGCTAAGAGTTCCATAGTACTAAAGGAATAAAGCAATAATGAAAGCCTGAGAGCCAGCATTCTGGCTGAAGAGAACAACCCACCATCCTCTGTGGGGTAGTGATGGTAGTTTTTCCTCATACCTCGGCTTGGGGTGAGTGGCTTCTCAGCCTCCTCCATCGTGGTGCACTTTATTTATGGTACTAGGATAAAGACCCTCAGTCCTTTGGTTTCTCTTCCCCTTCCTACCCACCGAAAGTCTCGGGGTGAAGTCTCTGCTGCTTCTCTGGGTGATGAGGGAAGGGGGTGACAAACTTGATCTGCTGTTGCTCTTAGAAGACCCACAGCCATTGGGCATCGCCACAGAGCCTCAGAACTGGTGAAACACCCTCACTTGTTCATCACGGCTGTACCAGCAAACCCCTAAGATGTCTCGGTGAACCAGCAATGGCCACGTGTGCCGCCACAGGAACTCTGTTCATTCCTCCTGGCACACGGGAGGCCTGGAACCTCGTGGTCAAGGTGCTCCTCCTCCAAGGCCTCTAGGACTTCTCAGAAGGGGAACAGGACCCAGGCCACCACAAAGTGCCACTTACTCCTTAGCACGTGGTGCAGCTGTGTGTGTCTCCTCTCTCAGTGTTTATCTTTCCCTACTACTATGACCACCTTGCCTTGGAGTCACGATTACGGTCTTCCTTTGCAGATTGCTCTCTGGAGGATGCTCCTCTCCCCCAACAGGGTTACCTGCAGCGGGCTGCCCACGCCTCTGCTCTGGTGCTTGCGCCTGAGAGGCCCTCGACATTAGCACAAAGTGCCTTCTCATAACTGCCACCACTTTTTGAGGAACTTTGCTACGTCAGAAAGATGTGGAGGCTCCATTTTAATGCATTATTGCTTTTTAAAGTTTTGATGATTCTGAATGCATCATTTGCACCTGTGTGATAACTTTGCCTGTCATAGGACGCCAGAAGTCAGAAATTGATTTCTGCCAGTCTTGAGATGGTTAAGATCTACTTAGAAAGGGAAAAATAGCTTAGCTTAGCCATTCAGAAAAGAAAAATGGAGTATCAGAGTTACATTCATAAGTGAAACTGCTTTGGGTTTTATAATGTTTCAGAAGAAAAAAAGACTTATAGCAAAGTATGAACACTGGGTGAAGGTAATCTGTTTGCCCTTTAGTCTTTTCATTCATAGTATGTTAGTGAGAAGGAAGTAATTAAGATTCTTTTATGTAACTTGTAGTTTATTTGTATTACCAAATACTTGGGGTCTTGACCCCCACTTGTTTTGCAAGAGTGAGTAAGAGTGGTGAAGTTTGCTGGTGAGTCTGTGTTGGGGAATGACAGGAATGATTAGTTTTAGGGGAAAATGCCTGCATTTTTAACTTTGAAACTTCTCAATAAACTGTGTGAAAGTACAAGTGTGAATCGGATGTGTTTTAAAGCTAACATGGGTAGTAATTGGAAGCTGCAGTGCTGGTGACTTCTCAACCCTTTGCATACCCATGGAACATCGCTTGGCTGTCTTTATTCAAAGTATATTTCTTTTCTTCTTCTTAAGCAAGATAGTTTATCACTAAGTGAAACTTTTATGTGAGGAGAGAGAAAGACAGAAAATAGGTGTTAAAGAGAGAACATGGACTTCTCCAAAGTGAAAACACATGACACAGGGCGTTTTCCTTGTACGTCGCCCACCTGGGTTCAGTTCCCAGCATCCCATATGATCACCCAAGCACTGCCAGGAGTAACCCCTGAGTGTTGCCGGGTGTGACCCCACCCCCAAAAATAATTAAGCAAATGTGATACATGTTCAAGGGAGAGCAGGGGCTTGGAGAGCAAGCCTCAAAGTGATGTTTCTTTCTGCCTCATGGAATTGGTGACCTGCTTTATGCTCCTCTTAAGTTCAAGTCTGTGCCAGTAGGTCTGTGTTACAAGCCTGGCTCAGGGTGGTGAGGTGCTAGGGAGACTAAGGAGAGAGCTGGCTGACCCCTGATAGTGCCTCTGGGCATCTCAGTGTGGCCTCATTTTTTTCAGCTTGGGTCAACCCTAAGTCTTGAGTTTGTAAAGGATGGAACTGAGACTCAATCCTTACTATCTCTGGATTAGGCATCTCTCTCCAGCTGTTTTGTGTACTTGAGTCCTGTTGTCTTGTACTTCTTACCCCTGCTTCAGAGCAGGGAGAGGAGCCTCAGGACAAAAGGCAGCACTCCAGCACAGGGGTTCCAGGCAGAGAGAACATGCAGAGAGTATCTCTATCCACGGCACTGGATTTCCAAGAAATATGTTGGAAACCTTGGTATAATACTGGTCCTCAATAATTCTTACCAGTGGTAACTGTTTCCTACTCTCCTGACAGATTGAAACAATACGGCTGCCTTTCAGCCTCTTGTTTTCTGGAGGGGCATACCTGGCATTGCTCAGGGGACTGGCTATGTTAGGGATTGATGTGGGTAAGGCTTTACCCATGACGGCTCCTCAGCTTGGGTCTGGGAGTTTGGATGCTGGTGGGGATGGCCTGGGCTGTGGTGGTCTCAGGGTACTGTTACTGTTACTTTGTAAAAAACATTCTCCAGATTCTCCAGTCACTTTTGTTACTTTATAATTTTCCTTTTTTTTTTTTTTTTGCTTTTTAGGTCACACCTGGCTCTGCACAGGGGTTACTCCTGGCTCTGCACTCAGGAATCACTCCTGGCAGTACTCAGGGGACCATATGGGATGCTGGGAATCGAACCCGGGTTGGCCTTGCACGCTGTGCTATTGTTCCAGCCCCCAACGTTTTCCTCCTTTGTTCCTTGTATTATCTATGGATAAAATATGCCGGTATTATCCCCATTCTCCCAGACCCGTGTCCTAAAGTGCCATATCCATTGAATTTTCTTCAGTCCTCATCTTAGTCAACCTGCAGCATTCACACTGTAGACTCAGAAAAAAACAAACATTGCTCCCACCCGACTTCTACCACCTAAATGTGCCCCTCAGCTCAAGGTCTTGCTACCTGAAAAGGCTGCTACAGGCTTAAAATAAAACTTCAACTAGAGCTTTTTTTGCTTCCATAACATTTTGGGGATTGGAGTGGGGTTTGTGATCCCTGAGCCACACCCAGAAGTGCTCAGGGATCACCCTGGGGGATTGGGGAAGGAGGCAGTGGGATTGAGTCCTGCTTGGCCATAGCAGGGTAATGCTGTACCCGTCCACTTTCTCACCCCTCCAACAGCATTTCTATCTGGCAGTTCATGCAGGAACCTCCTAGACTGTTCCCCTCTGCAGACATGCACAGCTCTAGGGTGTGGTCATGCATTCTCCTTTTCTGTTGCCGATGGAGGTTGTGTTGGGTGGCTTATTTGAAATAGAGAGGTGGTAGCCTCAAAGAAGGAAATCTGCTTTCTTCACACCTGTTACCCTGGAATCATCTGAGGACATCTAATTTGACTGAGGTCTGGGATGGAGCTGCTGGACGGCACATTCACCAGCCTCGTGAGGCAGCCAGCAAACCATACCTGCCTGGTGTGGGAGATGAGCCCTGCCACCCAGTTTCTCAGAGAGCCATGGATTCAGGCACTGCTCTGTGAGGAACTGCTTCTTGCACCTGATTTCCAAGAAATATGTTGGAAGCCTTGGTATAATACTGGTCCTCAATAATTCGTATTGAGGACAAAGTATTAATTCTTGCAGGAAAGTTAGAATAGAACCCAAGCTGCCCGCCATGGGACTTTCTACCAAGGTAACAGTCCATTGCTATGGTCTTGTCAAGGAGAAGAGTTAGAAACTTCTGAGGGCCTGTCTCCCAGGTCCTTTATCACAACCTTTTATTTCTGCTGGAGCTTCTCTCAGAGGGGATCCAGGCTTCTCTGCACCTGTGCCTGATAAGATCTCAGTTCCAGGTCTACAAAGTGGGTCTGGAAATAATGCTTTCAGCAGCTCTACGGCTGAACTCATCCCCAGCAGTCCGCCTACTTTATTTCCCACCAAGTTAATTTGGGGAGAATGTTAGTTGATCTGTCCTTCCCCTTTACGAGTCTGTCATCTCTTACCGCCACCCCATCCCTAAAGAAATTCACTTGCATTTCACATCTGATCATGTCATTTTGCAATGTCTTTAAAAATTTTTTAGTAATTCATGAGCCCAGATATCTCCAAGAATCCTTCCCTTTTTTGCTTTATTCTCTGCTTCATTACCCCATCTTCCCTGTTGAGTTTTGCTTTTTCTCAGTTGAGTTGGTCCATATTCATAGGTCAAAAACTATTGTCCTTCACAATTTGATCCGTGACACTTCTAGAATCCTCTGTGAACTTTCCTTTCATAGTAAAAATTGGCTACTCTTTTGGGGTTTGCAGAATAACCCAGATTGCTTTACTTTTTTTTTTTTTACTTTTTGGGTCATACATGGCGATGCACAGGGGTCACTCCTGGCTCTGCACTCAGGAATCACCCCTGGCAGTGCTCAGGGGACCATCTGGGATGCTGGGAATTGAACCTAGGTCGGCCTCGTGCAAGGCAAACGCCCTACCCGATGTGCTATTGCTCCAGCCTCTAACACGGATAAATCTTTTGTTCAATTAAAAGCTGAGAGAGACCAGAAATATATATAGTACAGTGGGTAAGCACTTGCTTTACGTGCAGTCACCCCAGGTTTGATCACCGGCACCCCATAGACCTCCCAAGCTTTGCCAGGTATTATCCCTGAGCACCGCCAGGTGTGGCCCCTAAACTGGTAATCTTGTGGCACTGAACATTCTTAGTGGTCCATTGCTGCTGCGAGACATGCTTTTAACCACTCTGCTGAGAAAGATAAGCCTAGGAGGTACAGGCTTGAGCCTATCACTAAGCAAGTGCCGTGGCCAGGTAAGCTGAAGGGGCCTCAGACACCTATGAAAGGACTCAGTCAGGATGGGGCAAGGAGTCCCAAAGCAGTATTCCCACCTGGCTGAGCTTCACCCTTTAAATCTGTCTTTCATCCCCGCTGTGGCTCCTCATTTCTTTAAGCCAGAACCACAAGTTTGTGAGTTATCTGATCTTTCTAATTTGCATTTGCTTTGGGAAGTCTTGTATCTGAGGGCCCAGGGGAGTGCAAGTGAAAGAGAGTGTGGGGCACTGACCAGTAAGACTCTGAATGTGAGTCAGTGATAGCAGGATGTGGTCAGGCACAGGAAGAGGTTCTGCTCAGGCACCAAGGGCACCACTCCCTTAAATTTTTTTAACACCTTGTTTTCATGTTATTTTTCTAGAAAAATCAAAACAAAACATGGACACACAAATGGTAGTATTTTATTTTAGAAAAGGCATCCCAAATAGAGAATTTCGTAAACACTGGCAGGTGAGCACGTGCAATAAAAATACAAAGTAAAAGGGCAAAACTTAGAAGCATTTTGCCTTAGAGGAAATAATCTTCTGCTGTGGTGATCCTGCCCGGAGGACGAATGTGGCTCCGTCTTCCCATGCAGGTTATCAGGTTTGTTGCTGGAACTCACTGTGCCCATTTTAACAATTTTTAAACGATGGCAAGAAGTGGCATTGAGTAAATTATTAAACCCCAATTCTTCTTTTTACTACTGATTAAGTAAGGCGCCACATTATACTTTTTGACAGTTTGAGTTTTTAAAGGTCTGTGTTGACTGCTTTTACTGACAGAGGGACCCACAGGAATGCTCTTTGCAAATAAAGTATCTTTCCTGGGCTTACCCCACAGTACTGTCATAGACCATCCTAGATATCACACCGTTCTCTTGAAATTGAATTTAATGTAGCCTGCTGTATACTGCTCAGCAAGCCAGCTTAGATTCCCTGCCATTTTACCTGTTTCTTCATTTTGGAAAAGACTTTAATCAGTCAGCGTACTCTAACACTATCTCAGCCCACTCCAGCTTTTCAGTGGCAGATGTTTCTGAATCAACTACATGGTATGATGCAGACACAAACTCAGGTTCATCTTTGCTTGCTGAAAGGCCACTGAGTAAGACATTCTATGTAAAATTAAAATCCTTTTTTTTTTTTTTATGAAAATACTTCTTATAAACAGTCTGGCTTTCTTATTTAGGCACTTAAAAAAAAAACCACCAAACCTTAGTTCCACCTTTTGAATTAGGAACAGACCTGTGACTGAAGGGAACTGCCATTGTCCATACGGGGACAAAAGAGAGGTTTGCCCCCATGGAATGTTCAGGCGCTGGAAACAACAGCTGGAGGGGAGCCATCAAAGTGATGCTGGGCTCAGATGGGAAGGCAGTTGGGTGCAAAAGAAACCTGTGGGCCCCCTCTTCTCTCGGTCACCAGTACCTGGTGACACTGGCAAATCCCCCTCTAGAGCTTTCTAGCTCACTCACACCCAAAAGGTTGGAGCTCAAAGCACACCAGCTCAATTTGAGTATGTTATGTAGGACACTGGAGCACTATGAGGTTGACCTAGTTTTGAGAGCCCAAAGAAATGAATCATTTACACAACATAGTACAAGTTCATGCCATAATTCCATATCTGGGTTTTTACTTTTTTAAAGGACTGATTAGTGTGTTAGTTTACACTTGTTTACACTTACTTAGTAGTACATAAGTTATATTAACGCATATTACACAGTCCATTTAAGCTTCCTTGGTGGTGGCATGAAAATAGAAAGTATAAATAAAGCACCAAACAGTTATTTGGGATGGCCAACTAAGGTGGGTAAGGCGAAAGCCAAACCTGATCTCTATTATAGGTTTCACATAAAAAACAAAAATCCCAAAACCCACTGGCTACAGAAAATGACCTTGACCTTACATCTAAACCCTGGCCATCAGCCTTGCAAAAGTGTGCCAGTGGTAATCAGAATTTTAGGTGGAGGTGACTCAATTTAACCCCCTAAACACTTTTCTGAGTAAGGAATATTGTAGGCAAATGCAAATAACTCTTCAAAGTCAGGAAAGAGCAGTTCATTTGACTTTCTCTTTGAAAGACTCTGACCAGAGCAGTCATAAAATGGAATCAACTACCATGCCCTTTATCTCTTGGGAATGGAATTTAAGAAAATTGTTTTCCTGAGGGAACATCTTGTCACCATTTGTGTTGAATGAAAGTTTGGAAGGCTAACTTTCACACTGGGAGATATTCTCAATACATATACTTCCAGTTTTAGACTTTAAGCTCTACTGTTATCAGCCATGGAAACATCAAGGGAAGATAGTTTAGTCCAAGGGGGTGCGGGTGGGACTTGTCATATAGCATGTATGACTAACAGCTGACATCCAAATTACTAGGCCCAAGTCCCTTTAGCTCATCCATCCTTTGAGGATGACAATATTTCTTAGCCAGTGACTGAGCAGTGGACTACTTTAAAAACTAAAGTATACTGGTGCTTCAAACTCCATAGTATGAAAAAAATGTACCAGGATAAAGCCAGGCTAGGTGATGTTTCTCTTCCAGTTTCACCCCCAAATGCTTCCTTCCCTTATAGTTATAAACTATTGAAAAACTGAGCATGTATGAGAAATTTCTACCCAGATCTTGAAAGCCTTTAGATATCCATCCTAAAGACCTCCAAACCACAACGAGCCAAGTGCTATGCTGGAGAGCAGACCTGTGACTTCAGACAGCAAAGTCGCCTAATCTGAGAGGTACTTTCATTTCAAACCATCTGTTTGGGCTGAAGAACAAACTAAATCATAAGTTTCATAAACATTCAAAGAATCTATGGCTTTGGATTGTTCATTGAATTATAAAAAACAAAACCAAATTTAAGCTGTTAAAAATTTCTCTTGGACACATTGAATGAGGCCTGTTCTTTCCAGATGCCAACTCAATGCAGAGGCGTTTTCTTTAATACCTAGTGAACATCCTGCTTGTAGAGCTAGAGATTGTCTCCTTTTGTTTGGTCCCTTTACTGCCAAGTCATTTGCCTGGTATAAAACAAAACACAAAAAACCCAAGGACAGAATTTCAAGAGTGAGGACAGCTCTATGAGGCAACAGGAGTCTTGACTTCCTTTCCTGCTTCTGCAGTTTTGCAGACTCTGAACAGCACCAATCCCCCAATTTCAAGTTGGTACAAAGCTGGTAGTTCAGTTACCAATGAGTGCTTTTCCATCCCCCGCACCAGAGGCACAGACTTTCTGGAAAGGACACACATAAATTGTGGGAGAAAGGGAAAGGATGGGGGAGACAAACCAGGGTGAGGGGTAGCTCTGAGCATCCCAAACAGAGAAAAGCTCCAAAGAAGGGCGGGCCAAGAGCTGGCCCTAATCCTGAAAGTCACTGGAAGCCATCTGAGAAAGCGGGGCATTGAGTCGGTCAAGTTCATCCACCTGTGGTGGGTGGTGCATTAATATCTCCTGGTCTTCCAAGACATCCTCTCCGGCAGCCACCAGATTAGTGAGTGATTTGCTCCGAACACACTGGAAATCCACATGACGACTCTTTCCTTCTTCCTTTT
This sequence comes from Sorex araneus, assembly GCF_027595985.1. Lineage (NCBI taxonomy): Eukaryota > Metazoa > Chordata > Mammalia > Eulipotyphla > Soricidae > Sorex > Sorex araneus. The sequence goes on from NC_073308.1 coordinate 13,944,986, forward strand.
CCCATGACATCTGGATAAAGGGGCGCTGCACATAGTTATAGATTACTTCAGATCGGCCACCAGGTCGCCTCTTAATTTTTTCTTTACAGGTAGGGTAACCTGAAACAGGAAAAGGCCATTCTCAGGACTCCAGCAAATTGCTCACTCTGCCTTTTGTGCTGCTTTTTTCCTAACCACATACATTTCCTCCCGAATCCAAAGACAATATAAGAAAACCATGGGAGACGTGTCCAGTCTCTGACCAGGCTTCCCAATGCTAATAACCAACAGGCTGCTTTCACTCCAGCTCAGGTTAGTAGTTCTTGTCCCTAAAAGCAAATTAACAAAATTTCTATCCCTTCTAATGGAGGGAGACAAGCCTTGTTCGTTTCTCAATCTTTAGTTACTGGTAGCAACACTACAGGAAAATCCTGGCTTCTCCAGCCCTCTGATTCTACTTAGAGAGGAGAGGGTGACTGTCATCAGAAAGTCATTAAGAAAATGTGCAATGTTTAGCAGAAAGGTGTCAAGTGGTGCTGACTAAGGTATTTGAATGGCTCTCCCAGATATGGAAGTTATCTTCTTGCTGCAAAGCAGCTTCTAAGGAGAACAGAAGGGGAATCAATTTTCCACTAGCTACAAGGAAGACTGTTCTAATGTAAAGCAGTGTGATGTGCTGCCCTGGGAAATGCGGTGGGTCTCTAGCATCCTGTCCCTACAGTTTCAGAGACAAGGGGGAACATAGTAGAAATGTAGTAGTGATCTCAAGAATCACCTCCAATGCCAACCTAAGTCAGACTCAGTCTAGTGTGTTCCCTGGGTACAAGTGAACACAGCACACAAATTAAAGACTGCTGGAAAGGAGACCAGGTTGGCATCAGCACCTTCCAAGCAAAGTCAGGTTCTGAGACTAATCTTTGGAGACCACTGCTCTGTGGTCATTTTAAAAATCATTTCGGGGCTGGAGAGATAGCACAGCGGGTAGGGCGTTTGCCTTGCACGCGGCCGACCCGGGTTCAAATCCCAGCATCCCATATGGTCCCCTGAGCATGGCCAGGGGTAATTCCTGAGTGCAGAGCCAGGAGTAACCCCTGTGCATCGCCAGGTGTGACCCAAAAAGCAAAAAAAATAAAATAAAATAAAAATCATTTCAAGTTATGCCTCCAGGGCCCTCTGAGAGATATAGTATAGGGCTTAGGGTGCTTGTCTTGCATGCAGCCAACACGGGTTCCATTCCCAGCATGTGATCCCTCAAGCATTGCCAGGAAAGAACCCTGAGCATAAAACCAGGAGTCAGCCCTGCACACCGCTTCGTGTGGTCCAAGATGGGGGTGGGGAGTCATTGTCAAGGTCATTTAGAATAGTTCAGCCAGTAAAAGGTAGTTAGTCAAATACTCTTACACTTTGAGCCCCTAAGCTACAGTTTTCAGAAGGACCCTTCCAAATTCTGGAAAGACCCTAAGGCTTCTGAAGAGCAGCCTCCCACTCAGTGAGCCCTCAAGCTGACCCCGTCCATCAGCACCCTTCACCTTTACCACTAAGCTGGAGTTAATCCTGGAGCTGTCTGAAGGCATTTTCAACTGGGAATCAGTTGAAAAGAAATGTAAGGGAAAATTTAAAAAATGTATACTTCCAACTTGTCAGGAATGTAATTTTCATGGCATGCTATTTCTCTGGGTCCCGAGGTTTTATGCGGATGGGGACGGGGGTAGAAAGAGAGAGTAGGGGGTTCCCAAGTGGTGCTCAGGAGGCCGAGGGGTGACTCAACAGATTCCTGGCCAACTGGTTCAATGTTAAGCTCAGAGGATGCAGCACTGCTCAGGCCCTGCTGTACCGGGGATCACCATGGTCCCCCTAGCGATGCTATGGAAGGGGGTGGGACATCTGGTGCAGGTACAGGTCACAAGTTTACTAGTGACAGCACACTCATTACCTTCAATTCCAATGCGAATGTTTTTTAGGCCCCGTTCCTTTAACACTGTTTTAGCGACATCTCGATTTTCAATGTACTTGAAGAATCTGTAGAGCTTTGAGCTATATAGAACTGAAACAAAATGAATAAAAACAAAAGCCTGCAGTTAGTCCTGTAGTAAAGGCCTCTGTAAAAGGGAGAAGCTAACAATCATGGGCTGAAAAGTATACTTGAGCCCTGTTTCCAAAAATATCCAGCTGGATACAGAGTGAATGTGAAATAATAAATCAGTCATAAAGAAACCAGCTGAAATTATTTTAGTTTCAAGGGTGGGACAGACCTTTCTGGCTATGAGATTAGAAGAAAATCTGATAGCACTGACCACATAGAAATACAGTACTTAAGGAGCTGGAGTGATAGTACAGTGGGTAGGATCAAGTGACTGACCTGGGTTTGATCCCTGGCATCTCATATGATCCCCTGAGCCTGCCAAGAGTGAACCCTAAGCACAGGCGGGTGTGGCCCCCAAAAAACCAAAAATAAAGTGCCTTGGGACTGGATAGTACAGCAGGTAGGGTGCTTAACATGCATGTGACCAACCAGGTTCGATCTGTGACACAATGAACACTGTGTGCACCACCAAGAGTAAGCCCTGCGCACAGCTGGGTATGGTTGGCCCAAAAACCCAATGATAATACAGCTCCTGTGCATAGCCAATATCACTACCGACAAATTCAAAGCAGGGCAGGGCGCAGGGACTGGAGAGACAGCTCGACAGAATGAGTGCACGCTTTGCAGGCAAGAGGCCTCAGGGTCTGAATGCTGGCAGTGCTGTATGGTCTCCAGCACTGCCAGGAACAACCCCCAGGAATCACTGGGTGTGGCCCCCAAACAGAAACAAACTAAACAACTGGGGAAAAATATTTGCAATTGTATTATAAAGCACAAACTTTTCTTAATAAAGTGGTCACAAATCATCAAGTAAAAAGGCAACACAACTGTGTAATGGGAAAAGGCAGGATACAGTTAACAGAAAAGAAAATTAAAATGACTCTTAGGAATTAGAAAATATATTCAACCTCACATGAAATAAATGCAAATTGAAACTTAAATGGACTGTTTTTTTTTTTTCTTGAAGTAAACTGATTTTAGTTAGAGGTTTCTGAGGGAAGGGATGAGTGGGAGAGAGAATAGTAAGAATAATGCGCTCAAGAGAGAACACGGGCTTCTCCAAAGGTAGAGGAAGCTCTACACACATCCTAGCACTGGACACGGAAGCATGAAAGTACACATCTCAAGAAGGGAGATTGCTGGCGACACGTGCTCAGGCACTGCATGTGCTCGGCCACGTGGGCACAAGCAGCACAGGGGCTCAGGCAGCATATGCGCCTCAAATGGACTGTTTTTCACTGACCAGAATGGTTATAAGTACAACAGTCTTGTGAGGGAATAAGAAAGCCATTCTGCCGCTCTTCATCTCACATCTTCCAAGATGTGACCAGAGTGGCCGCACGTGTGTGGCCTCTCCATTGCTGGATGACCAGGATCTCGGAGGCCAGCTAAACTACTTTGGTACCAGTAGCTTCTTGCAGAAATGTCTCTAGACTGTGAACTAAGCCACAGCCCCATGCCGCCCCAGGAGGGGAAAGGTTTTTCTCTCTCCGCTTTTCCTTGCTGGGGGAGGGGGGCGCGTGGTGACCGCCATATTGTAAGGACCACTAAAGAGAGGTAAGAACTTGCAATGATGCAATTTCTAGCAGAAAGTTCCCTGGACTTAGTTACTAAAATACAAAAATCCAGAACCTCCTATCTCTTGATTCTCAGCAATGGAAAACAAATTAAATGCTTCCTTTTCAGCAGGTCTGATTTTGGGGAGGGGGGGGAACTCCAAACAATAACAGTGAGTTTTTTGTGGAAATATTGAATATAATCAAAGTAAAGAGAAAGTAAAGTGAAAATTATCAGCTACACAGGCGGGGCAGGGTGGAGGTGGGAGGGGAGGTATAACTAGGTTTCTTGGTGGTGGAATATGTGCACTGGTGAAGGGATGGGTGTTCGAGCATTGTATAACTGAGACTTAAGCCTGCATGCTTTGTAGCTTTCCACATGGTGATTCAATAAAGAAAAAAAAAAGCCGTCCTACTGTTTTGTGAATGAAAACTGAAGACTTTATAAACAGATTATATACCAAAAGCACAATGATTTTTGTCATAGAAATTTCATTTCTAGTAATAGCATTTTTCAGAGACAGATCTGTGTGAAAAGCCTGTTTCACTGACGTTACTGGGTAAGTGCGAATTTGGAAAATATGAGCTTAAGTGCCCATGAGCCAGGATAGTGAAATCCGTATGATAATGATCATATAATGGAATACTTTAGAACAATGAAAAGGAGACTTCTGATGTAAGGGATAATACAGCACAGCATGTATAATAGGGTACCATTTACAAAAAGGAAAAAAAGTATGCAGTTGCACCTAGAAGGATATAAAAGCAGCTGAGAAGGGAAACTAGCAGCAGTGGTGGAAACTTTCCAATTATCTTGTGTACTTTCTGAATTTCGAATTACTGGTAACTCAAAAGTATTTAAAAATGAAAGGAATGACCCCACCATGCAGGGTGCTGCAGGGGAGCAGCACAGTAGCAAGCGGCAGGAGCAGCACTATCTACCCATATCAGTCAGCAGCCCCAGCCAGGGCCACCCTCTCCCAATGGTGCCCATCAGCCCTCGGCTCGGCTGCTCCTCTCGGCAGCATGTTTCTTGCTGAAAGCATCTAAGCCATACAAGGGTTTCCTACTTTGGGAATATTCTTCGCCCATGGGTGGGGGGTGGTCTTCATCCCAGTCCACGGAATCCTCATCCGTTAGCACAACAATGTGGCACTCTCGCTCCCCTTTCTTGGCACAGCCCACCATGATGGGCAGGATGAGCTCCTCGAGGTAGTGATCAAACTGCTTGTGAGCACCATCATTTGACAGTTCATGCAGCAGAGCACCTGGGGAGAAGAGGTGCAGGTGAGCACCCTATCCATTCCAAACACACACGGGCTGGAGAGGGAAAGCCTGAGGCAATCACAGTAGCTGTCATCATGGTCATAGGCCTGAGAAAGACAGTTTCTTGTTTCAAGGCAATATTAAACAGTTTGTTAGACTTGTTGGTGAAATCCATTATATTATACCACCCCTCAATTTACTCATATTTAGTAATGCCTGAGTATTATGATTAGCTGAGGTTTTTTGGGGGATATAAATATTAACTATAGGAGACAGAACACTATCATTTAGGGATGATTTAAGACACAAAGAACTTTTTTTGAAGATACTCAGAACCCAAATTTCATGGAGTAACAAAAAAAGAACATTTTCTTCTTTTTTTTTTTTCTCGGCCAGAAGAACATTTTCTGAAGTGTGGCAAAATTATGTAACATGTCCTAAGTGTGTACTGGGTCCAAAAGAGAAACCACAAAACTTTCATTAAATATGCAGGGAAATGTATAATAACTTCAAACAATAATTTTTAAAGTTATTTCACAAATCTGATGTATTTAATATAGTTTTCAGTCAATCCTAACCTTCACCTTAATGCTAAGGACTTTGAACAGCCCAATTTCTCAGTCTCCTTTCTTGTTAAATAAGGTTATCACCCATCTTTCAGAGCTGTTTTAAGGCAGAAGTGAGCTCACATATTTACAGAACTGCAGACCCAAGTCACTAATAACACTAAAAGTAATTACAAGCAGACCTTTATTGTGCTCTTTTATTGTCCTTAGCAGAATTGTTTTGGTTTTCTGAAGATAGTGGGGTTTTTCTGGATTTTTTTTTTTTTTTTTGCATTTGTTTTCCAATCTTCCCCAGCTGTACTCAAGGCTTACTCCAAGCTCTGTGCTTAGGTGGTGGTGGGATCAAACCTGGGTCAGGTGTGTGTAGTGCCCTACCTGCTGTACTATTGCTCTGGCCCCCAAGAATACTGTTTTAAATAAATTATTATGGATTTGCACCACATCAGCCCATTGGCCTATTTTCCCAGTAGCAGTGTTCACTTTGTAAATCTAGGTAACATTCACTTTAGGTGTGTGCACTACATTATAGAACAGTATAATATAATGTAACCCTCCAGGAGTCTATGAGCCAGGTGCTGCTGGGGCTCCGAGCAGTGCTACGGGGTGTCTGCCACTGTGCCTGGCATTCCAGGGGCCACGTGGTCCCCTGGATCAAACTCAGTCCTTGAGAATTATCCAGGCCTGTTAACATGACTTTTATATGTACTTTTATATGTACAAAAAAAGTTTCGTTACTCACTTTGCAATTTTGATTGTAGCTTTAGTATGCTGATCCATGTACCACTGGTGACCCACACTTGAATGTAATTTAATTAAAAGAAATTGCAGTTCTGGCATCAAGTTGTGGATGGAACAGAACTCACAACATCTTGAGGTGTACCCATGGCCTGGGCATGCAGGAGGTCTAGCCTGCTCCCTGGCATGGCAGAGCCCCCTAGCATCACTGAAAACAACCCTTGAACATCAAGTACAGGAGAAGCCCCAAGCACCCTGCCTCCCCAGAAGATTCCAATTAATTTATGCTACTTGATTTTATTGCTAAGCCTTCACATCAGAAAATCAGTATCTCTTAATCTGTTAGAGTCAAGACACCAAGATCTAAGAGAAGAAGCAATTTGCTTAGTGACCCACAGGGCAAGCTCAAGTTAGATCCCATTACATGTTTTTTATTTAACTTCCTCCTAGAGCTTTGAGCAAGAAAGGTTAGCAATGTACCTCTGCCCTGCAGATGACCTTTAACCCTTAATAAAAATATTTTACGAGTTAATTCTAAGCATATGCAAAGTTTAGTTGCTTAAATACAACTTGGGAACTGCTCTGTACTTACTCAGATCTTGACACCGGATAGTGTTGAAGTCAAAGTTAATGCAGAGGTAATCACATGTATCTCTCAGGTCGGGGATAGAGATGCCATCAGGACAATTGATAATACCAGTTTTATAATAGTCCTGTAAATAAATTAGATATAACAGATAAAACACAAAATGAAAAGTACCTCTTCAATCCCCAATGCATTCTTGGCTTTATTACAGGAACGGTTATTGGAACTATCACTAAGTTGATTCATTCAGTGGCAGCATGGCTCCAGCATGTCCTGATGTATCTAATGGTAACCTGGCTATCTGACAGAAATCACACAAACGAAAAGAACTTTAGAGATGCAGGAATAAGAAACAGAGAAAGGCAATGAAGGAAAATTACAGATTCCCTCAATACTTCAGTTTGATGGAACTCTACAGGTTTTTGACTATGCGTGTCCTGCCAGTAAACATAGATATACTGGGAGACCAAAAAAAGCTTCGTTACTCACTCTGCTATTTTGATTTTAGCTTTGGTATGTTGATCCATGTATCACTGATGGCCCATACTTCAATGTGGTGTATTTAATTAAGAGGACTTGCCATTTTGGCATCAACATGTTAATGCTGTAGTATGGGACAGAACTCACAGCATCTTAAGGTGTACCCAGGGTCTGGGCATGCAGGAGGTCCAGGCTGCTCCCTGGCATGGCATAGCCCCCTAGCACACTGGAAGCAACTCTTGAACATCAAATACAGGAGCAGCTCCAAGCACCCCTGCCTCCCAGAAAAAGCATATAACAAAAGACTAATACACACCAGCACAGTTCGGAATACGGTTGCGCTGATTCCTTCGGCAATCTCATACTCTCCCTTTTCATTGGGCCTGGTGAAATTATATTCTCTTCCTGGTCCAAACATCCTGCAAGACACCCAGGCCACACTGTTACCTTCTCCAGGGTTCTTCTCTGAGATTTACCTTCTTCACCACATTCTGGAGGAGTCCACTCTATTCTCTGAGAGTGTATTTTAAAATAAGCACTGGGACTCAATCCCTACAAGATGAAAACTTAGGAAATTCTCTAGATAGGGAAGGGAAGGCATCAAGAATGAAGCTGCAAGTCCTCAAGGTTCACCTCTAGTGAGCTTCTACAACAGAAAATGAAAAAACTCATCTGCAGTGTTGGCTTTGCTGGGAAAATCTCAAGAGTGTGAGGGTTGTCTCTCATGCCCTTCCAACTGCCTAGGAGTCTTCCTCCACATTTGCAGCTCAGGCAGACAGGTGCCTCCTGCTCTGGAGCTCTCCTGTTAACATTTACCAAGCCAGAATGTCAATCCTCAATATTTGTTTTGCTTTTCTTGTTTTCCTTTGGAGCCACCCCTGGCAGTGCTCAGGGTTTATTTACTCCTGCCTCTGCACTCAGGGATCACAGTTGGTGGAGCTTGGGAGACTATATATGGTACCAGGGATTGAACCCAGGTCAGCCATGTGTAGGGCAAATGCCCAGCCCTACCCACTGTACCCTGAGAGTTAAGTCTGTGTTATTAAGCACAGATATGTTCATATGTCTTTAAAAAAAAATTATGGTAGGGCTCTGAGGGGAAATGCCCCCTTCAGTCCAAGGAGTTAGCTCAAATAATGGTAATTTTTTGTCAAACAGAAAGAGGGTAGCTATCAAATTTATCAGCAGTTTGATAGATTTTAGAGGGACATGAAGGCAGAGGTCGTGAGTGCGCAGAGGAGGGCTTGCTTTCTGCTTTCTGTTCTTCCTCCCTTTCCTCAGGTCTAGACCTACAGTCAAACTGGCCCCATGTTTTCTACTCTGGTGGTACTTCTGTGAGCTGTGGAATGGGAAACTGGTACAAAAGCCTGATTTGTGTTCCCAGTGGAGGCTGACATTTAGTTTCCTAACCTGCTGAAGTCCTGCTCTTCCCAGCAACTGTTTACAACTCTTATCTTTCATTCAGCACTGACTACATTTGAAAAAGTTCCTCTCTCTCCCCCTCTCTCCCTTCCCTCTCTCTCCCTCTCCCCCCCACCGCCCCACCCCATGGCATCTTTCTGATGAAGCAGCATGATGTTCTAATTGGTTTTTTTTTTTGGGGGGGGGTCACACCTGGCAATGCACAGTGGTTACTCCTGGCTCATGCACTCAGGAATTACTCCTGGCAGTGCTCAGGGGACCATACGGGATGCTGGGAATCGAACCCGGGTTGGCTGACTGCATGCAAGGCAAATGCCCTACCCACTGTGCTATTGCTCCAGCCCCATGATGTTCTAATTGTTAACACCATTCTGTGACCCAAAGGAAATTGTCGAAGGGTGGAACTGATAATATACCAGGTGCTACATGACATTGGTAAATGTTTCAGCCAAATGTGAAGTTCATTCCTACCTCTGGACACCTAGTTATGTGAACTAATAAATTCCCGTACCACTTAAGCTAAAAACCAAAACAAAACAGCAATAAGATTTGGTTTCAGAAAATTGCAACAGTGATGAAAGTATTAGAATATGACCCAATTCACGGGCTGGGAGATGACTCCAGTGTTAAGAGCATATACATAGCATGTATGAGGCCCTAAGTGCCATCCCAGGAATCGCTGGGCCTCACCCCCCAGCTTGACCAGGGAGTCCTACAGCATAGGTCCTTAGCATCCAACCATCAGATCCACACAGCTTGGCCAAACAACACGAGAGTGATTCCCCACAATTCCCCTGGAGATGGCGTGGCCTTTTTTTTTCTTCCCCTTTTTGGGTCACACCAAGGTGATGCATAGGGGTTACTCCTGGCTCTGCACTCAGGAATTACTCCTGGCAGTGCTCAGGGCCGCGTGCAAGGCAAACACCCTACCCACTGTGCTATCGCTCCAGCCCCCAGCGTGGCCTCTTATTAAAGGGTACTACAATTTGCCAAATATAACTGGTAATAGATGTCAAGCAAAAGTATATTTTAGTAAAAGGTTTTGTGCCCTTTGTGATGTGGAAGTTCCTCCCTGCTCATCCTTGCTTTTTGGGCCCACACCCAGCAGTGCTTAGGGGGACCCAGAACATGCATGAAAGGCAAGTGCCTTTCCAGCTGTCCTATTGCTCTGGCTCTGTCATATGGAAGCTTTGTCTATTATTATATTATTAGATTTTGGGTCACATCTGGTGATGCTCAGGGGTTACTCCTGGCTCTGCAGTCAGGAATCGCTCCTGGTGGTGCTGGGGGACCATATGGGATGCTGGGGTTCGAACCTGGGTAGCTATGTAACAAGGCAAATGCCCTACCCACTGTACTATCGCTCTGGCCCCATGTCTAATTATTATTATTTTGGCTTTTGGGCCATGTACAGTGGTACTCAAGGCTTACTCCAGGCTCTGTGATCAGGAATCTCTCCTGGCAGGGCTCTGGGAATCAGATGAAGAGCCAGAGAACAAACCTGGGTTGGCTGATGCAAGGCAAGTGCCCTACTCACTTTACCATTGCTTCATCCCCATTCCTAGCTCTTTTAAAGACACACAGACACATAAGAAATATAACCTGAGCCCTGCTTTACTTAGTGTCTCTGACCTGTGGAACTCTTATGAGATAAAAATTGTGACGGAAGTCAATGAAGGGCTTGAGTGCTCTTTTAGAGTGAATTTACATAAGACTCAGAAATGAGACACAGCAAATTATCTGCCATCATTCTGACCATTGTCCATTTTATGAGGACTCAGTTTACTATAATGACCCGACAATCTACCAGTGTTGTAAGGCTTCGACTAGTCTGCCCTCCACAGCTACCAGAATTCTGAAAAGGAAAAAAAAAAAAAAAGCAAAGCTTTTTATTCTCACCATTATCAATGCAATTCAGACAGCAGCTGTCTCTGATCACAGACAGCAGCTATTTCTACTCACAGAGAATAGAGGAGTTTCTGGCACTATTACCTTCCTAACATGGTATCCGGATGAGCAGTGAAAATGTGTGGATTCACCACAAACCGTGTACCGTCCACAAGAAGTGTCACTTTCTCTGGCGCCTGGGAATGAGTGTTACTGCTGAAGCTCACAGTGCTGTTCCCAAATCGTTCAGGAGCAATAAAGGGCTCATGGTTCCGTTTAGCCCCACTCTGGAAGCAAGAACTTTGGATATCTTCAGGAAGCGGCATGATGTGAGGGAACTGGAGGTTTGCTGACGGGCAGACATAGTCCAGTGGAAGGTCTGGAAGATCATACAAAGAAACCAAAATAACAGTAAGCCTGGCAGGAAAGTTAACCCTGTCTTCTTTTAAAAAAACAAACTTTCCAGGTAAAACTGCTTGCTGGGAGCACGTAACGAGACACATTAAATTCCTTTTAGCTTTTTTTTTTTATATTTGTGTGCTAGCGGGTGGGGTTGGGGTGAGACAGTAATCACATATTAAAATAATTTTTTTAAATGTTAGTGAACTAAGAACATGTTTTAAAAATTATACACAGCAAAAAAGACTTTCTTTAGAAAGCCAAAAGTCTGCTGTCACATCCCTATAACCTCCCAGTCTGGTTTCAGAGACAAGCTTTTTTCTCATCTATCTTTTGGGGAGCCTGTGGGACAGACACAGGGATCACAACCAGCAGTGCTCAGGCTGTGCTTGGCTCTGTACTTAGGAGTTCCTCCTGGTAGTCCCTGAGGACCCTATGCAGAGTCAGGGATCAAACAGGGGTTGGCCATATACAGGGCTCTCAATCTCTAAATAATACGTGTATTTCCATATTTCCTGCATTCTACTTAAGAAACCTATTACCCCTATGTGTCAAAACTATCCATATCCATAGTTTTCAAGTTTTAAAAATGGGGCCAGAGTGGTAGTACAGTGGGTAGGGAGCTTGCCTTGCATGGGGCTAACCTGGGTTCGATCACCAGCAATACATATGGCTCCCCGAGTCCCACCAAGAGTGATCCCTGAGAGCAAAGCCAGGATTAAACCCTGAGCACTTCCAGGTGTAGCCCCAACCAAAACAAAAATAAAAATAAATTTTAAAAATTCTATTTTCTAAACAATTTGGACGACTCTCAAAAAATTAGATATTGAATTCCCATTTGACCCAGCAATACCACTGCTGGGAATATATCCCAGAGAGGCAAAAAAGTACAATCGAAACAACATCTGCACATGTATGTTCATCGCAGCACTGTTTACAATAGCCAGAATCTGGAAAAAACCCGAATGCCCCAGAACGGATGACTGGTTGAGGAAACTTTGGTACATCTATACAATGGAATACTATGCAGCTGATAGAAAAAAGGAGGTCAAGAATTTTGTAGTTAAGTGGATGGGCATGAAAAGTTTCATGCTGAGTGAAATGAGTCAGATAGAGAGAGACAGACATAGAAAGATTGCACTCATCTATGGTATATAGAATAACAGAGTGGGAGACTAACACCCAAGAACTGTAGAAATAAGTACCAGGAGGTTGACTCCATGGCTTCGAGGCTGGCCTCACGTTCCGGGGAAAGGTCAACTCAGAGAAGCGATCACCAACTACATTGTAGTCGAAGGCCATGTGGGGGAAGAGAGTTGCGGGCTGAATGAGGGCTAGAGACTGAGCACAGCGGCCACTCAACACCTTTATTGCAAACCACAACAGCTAATTAGAGAGAGAAAACAGAAGGGAATGCCTTGCCACAGTGGCAGGGTGGGGTGGGGGGGAGATGGGATTGGGGAGGGTGGGAGGGACACTGGGTTTACGGGTGGTGGAAAATGGGCACTGGTGAAGGGATGGGTTCCCGAACTTTGTATGAGGGAAATATAAGCACAAAAGTGTATAAATCTGTAACTGTACCCTCACGGTGATTCTCTAATTAAAAATAAATAAATTTAAAAAAAAAAAAAAAATTCTATTTTCTACAAGGGTACTCTCGTACCTTGTCTAGGAATCACTCTTCCTAGAAATTCAGATGAACGGCATTTTTCTGTGTAAAGCAGAGTCCTGATGGACATTGCAGGACAACCACGTTGTTCCTGTACAAATGGCCCTAAACTAGAATTTAATCATGGGATCAGAGTTTTGTCTTAGTAACACCAGTGAACCATTTAAAGCATTTTCTTCTTGGTTGTTTTGGGTTTTGTGCCACATCCAGTGGTGCATAGGGGCAACTCGCTCTGGGGACCTTGAGTGCCAGGGACCAAATCCGAGACTCTTGAATGCAGCATACATTCAGCATGGTAAGGTAGCTCTCTGCATCTATATTACATTAAAAAAAAAAACTGTTTCATCGGTTGTAAAATAAGAATGACGTTCACTCCATGTACCTTAAAGAACTATTTGTTTTGGAGCTACAATTGGTGGTGCTCAGGGTTTACTCCTGTCTACACTCAAGATCACTCCTGGTGGGCTCCGGAGACCATATAGGGTGCTGGGGATCGAGCCCAGGTCAGCTGTGTGCAAGGCAATGCCCTTATAGCTCTGGCCCTCTTGAAAAGTTTATTTATAACTGTTAAGGTGAAATAAGGTATGTAAGAGCATTACATTACTAGGCTGGAAATATAGTGTAGAAGTCTAGGCACTCGCCTTGCATCATATGATCTCTGTCTGATTCTTTGTACCACATATGGTCCCTCAAGCACTACCAGGAGTGATCCGTAAGCAGAGTCAAGAGTAAACCCTTGACAGAGCCCTCGATGACATTGAGCTAAAAGCATTTTCAAAGATGAAACACCACTGACCAAGCAACTTGAAGCAAAGATAAACAAATGAGACTACATTAAATAAAAAAAGCTTCTGCACCTCAAAGGAAACAGTGACCAAGATACAAAGATAGCCCATGGAATGGGAAAAATTATTTACTCAATACCCATCTGATAAGAGGTCATATAAAGCACTGGTAGAACTTACTAAGAAAAAAACACCCAACCCCATCAAATACTGGGGATAAGAAATGAACAAAAACTTCCTCAATGAGGGGATACAAATGGACAAAACAACATGAGAAAATGCTCTACATCACTATTTATCAGGGAAAGGCAAATCAAAACAACACTGAGATACCATCTCACACCACAGAGCCTGGAACACATCAAAAAGAATTAGAACAACCAGTGCTGGAGCAGATGCGGAGAGAAAGGGATTCAATTCATTGTTGGCAGGTATCCTGACTGGTCCAGCCATTTTGAAAAACAACATGGGCATTCCTCAAAAAACTAGAAGTTGAGCTTCCATACAACCCAGCAATACCACTCTGGGAATATACCCCAAGAGCACAAAAACGTAATACAGCATAGCCATTGAAACTTCTATGTTCATTGCAGCACTATTCACAATAGCCAGAATCTGGAAACAACCCAAGTGCCCAAAAACAGATGACTGGATAAAGAAACTAAGGTACATCTACACTATGGAATATTATGCAGCCATCAAGAAAAATAAAGTCATGAAATTTCTATAAATAGATAGGCATGGAGAGTATTAGGCTGAGTAAAGTGAGTCAGAAGGAGAGAGACATAGGATGATTGCCCTCATTTGTGGGATATAAAAAAAAAAACAAACCTAACATAGTTATGAGACCAATACCCAAGGATAGTAGAAACAAGGGCCAAGAGGACTGTCCATGGTTAGAAGCTTGCCACAGTCAGGGTGGTAGGTGAGGGGGAGGAGCTGAGGGGGCAGTTAGGACAGAGAAGGGCCACTATGACAGAAATAGCTAGAAATGATTGCTCTGGACAAGAACTGAGTGCTGAAAGGAGGTAACGGGACATATATAATAACCTTTCAGTACCTGTATTGCAAACCATAATGCTCAAAAGGAAGAGAGGGAGAAAGAGAGACAGAGAGAAGAAAAGTATCTGCCACAGAGGCAGGTGGGGAGTATTACAGTGGGCGGGAAACTGGGAACACTGGTGATGGGAAATGTATACTGGTAAAGGGATGGTGCTGAAGCATTGGATGACTGAAACCAAATCATGAACAACTTTGTATTTCATAGTGATTCAATTAAAAAAAAAGTTTTTTTAAAAAAGAGCAAGCCCTGAGTGCCATAATATATGGCCCAAAAGCCAAGAACAGGCTTAGAGCCAAGTGCATACAAACTGTGGATGCAAATAGAGACAACTAAGGGAAAATAATTACAAAAGAATCACCAAAGTTCTTTATTTGTTATTGTTGTTGTTTTTGGACCACACACAACTGTGCTCAGGGATCACCCTTAGCAGTGATCAGGGGACTATATGGTGGTACTGACGACAGAACCTGGGCAGAACACACGCAAGACAAATGCCTTATCTGCAGTACTACCTGACTCCCTTGTAATATATTCTATTTTAATGTAAAACATGTTTTGTTGTTGTTGTTTTGGGGGCATATTCAGCAATTTTCCGGGCTTACTCCTGGCTCTGTGCTCAGGAATTATTCTTGGCGGTGCTCAGGGGACCACATAGGATCCTGGTGATTGAGCTGGGTGAGCCGTAAGCAAGGCAAACCTCCTCCCTGCTGTACTATCACTCCAACGCCAATGTGTTTTGTTTTTTAGGTTTTTTGGGCCATACCCATTGATGCTCAGGGGTAATTGCTGGCTCTGTGCTCAGGGATCACACCTAATGGGGCTCAGGGTGCCAGGGAACAAACCCAGACTGGTTGTGTGCAAGGCAAGCACCCTATCTGCTGCACTGCCACTTAGGGCCACCGGGTTTTATTTTTATTTTATTATGAGTTTTAGGCCATTCCCAGCAATACTCACTCCTGGCTTTGAGCTTCAGGGATCACTCTTGTTCGCATCTGGGAAACCATATGTGGTGCCAGTGATCAGACTTGGCATTACCATGTGCAAAATAAGCACCCTACTCACTGTACTATCTCTCTGGACACTAAGATATGTTTTAGTAGAACACTTCAGGCTTACTGAAGCAGAGCTCAGGACTGACTCCTGGCCCTTGAGCTTAGGTATCACACCCAAGCTGGGCATGGTGTGAAAGTCAGGCAACTTCCTGCTGAACCATCTCTCTGGTCCCCGAGGACAGAGATGTAATAGAACATATACATCCCATCCTCTGGTATGGTCAACTTAATTAGCATTTTCCTAAATCATCTTCAAACCTCTTTTTAGGGAAAAATAAAAAGACTTGGGGCTTGATAGTATAAGCCACTGACATGAGTTCAATCCCCAATACCCCACATAGTCCCCCATGCCTGCCAGGAGCATATAGTCTGAGCATATAGCCAGGAGTTAAGACCTGAGCAACTCAGGGTGTGGCCCCCAAATAAAAAAACAACAGTGATATCTAGGACAGAGAAGGAAAGAAGTCAAGGGAGGGAAGAAAGAAGATGAGAAAAGGAATTGGGGGCAAGGGGTGGGGCTTTGGTTATACTGGTGATGGGATAGTGGTGTCGCAATGACCAAAGCACAGACTCCACAACATTGAAAACATGAATCTAAGCTGCAACCACTGGAACTTCATAAAGTGCCTGTCAAGGCGGCAGGAGGGCGAGGTCAAAGTATGGGGATACTGGTGGAGGGGGCTGCACCCGTAGGTGTTGGATTGGTGCTGAAATATTATATGCCTAGAACAACTATCAATAACTTTGTAAGTTTGTCAATGAAATAAAAAGCAAAGCAAAACAAACAAAAAAAACCCAGATGCTTTCTAGATCCGGGTGGATGTGCAAGTATCAGAAACTCCCCTACAGTCAAGCTGAGGGCAAATCACCATACCATCAGTCCTGGGACACACGGGGTAAGTGTGGTTCTGAAGACCAGAAGAAACCACACTATTTGTTTCTTTTTCTTGAACTGCAACTAGGCTTTCATCCATTAGGCAGCCAGCCTCCTGCCGCAATAACCTGTCACTCTCGCAGCCACGGTGAACGTTCATCCTTGGGCTCTGCATCCTGAACTGTCTGCTTGATCAGAGAGAAATCCTGGAAGACAGGATTAGGCATTGTTTAGAATGCTCTCAAAAGAAGTTTCCAAAGACTCCATGGTATGAAAGCCAACAGGAAAATGAGACCATTCTCATTCTTCCTCTTAGTGAAAAGGGACACATCAGACACTTCTGTGACTTAACATTGAGAGGCATTAGTTTCATGAATTAAATGGTCTGATTTAAATTATTAAAATGATCTTTACCTCACCAACTACATTGTAGTCGAAGGCCATGTGGGGGAAGGGAGTTGCGGGCTGAATGAGGGCTAGAGACTGAGCACAGCGGCCACTCAACACCTTTATTGCAAACCACAACAGCTAATTAGAGAGAGAAAACAGAAGGGAATGCCTTGCCACAGTGGCAGGGTGGGGTGGGGGGGAGATGGGATTGGGGAGGGTGGGAGGGACACTGGGTTTACGGGTGGTGGAGAATGGGCACTGGTGAAGGGATGGGTTCCAAACTTTGTATGAGGGAAGTATAAGCACAAAAGTGTATAAATCTGTAACTGTACCCTCACGGTGATTCTCTAATTAAAAATAAATAAATTTAAAAAAAAAAAAACATAATTGTGCCTTTACAACCAAAAAAAAAAAAATAAAATGATCTTTACCAAACCTGCTGGTGAAGATTTGTTACTAAGGAGTATTTTTAAGTTTTATTCCTATAACAGGTATCAGTCCACTGATCTTGGCCACATTCATGGTCAAGTGTACCTATTAAAATGTGGTGTAACCCAAAAGGAGAGAGAAAAAAAGGGAATCCCCTACCACAGAGGCAGGGTGGGGTGGTGGGGGTTGGGGTGGGGATGGTGGGAGGGATACTGGGAATTGGTGGAGGAGAATGGGCACTGGCGGAGGGATGTAAATGATCACCGTATGACTGAAATGCAAACATGAAAGTTCCTAAATTTGTAACTGTACCTGACAATGATTCACTAATAAAATTTTTTTTTAAAAAGTGGTGTAAACTGAGGAAGTTAAGTGATAATAACCTTTCAATACCTGTACTATAATACCATAAAGCCCAAAAGGTGGGGGGAGAGGGAGGGAGGATGGGGCAGATGGTGGTGGGGTAGTAAGAGAGAAACTGGGGAAACTGGTGGTGGGAAATGTACACTGGGGAAGGGATGAGTGTTGGAACATTGTATGACTGAAACCCAACCACAAACAACTTTGTAGCAGTATAACTCACGGTAATTCAACTTAAAAATTTTTCAAAAAAAGAAAAACTGGTGTAATAGGGGCTACAGTGATAGTACAGAGAGTTGGGCAACTTGCCTTGCACATTGCAGGTTCAATTCCTGGAACCCCATATGGTCCCTAGAGGCCTGCCAGAGTGATCCCTGAAAGTAGAGCCAGGAGTAAGTCCTGAGGTACCGCAGGGTAGACTAAAAAACAAGATAAATAAAATGTGGTATAACTTGGTGGCTATAACTTAGTACAGAGGTACAAAAGAGGGAAGAGAAGAGTCCAACTGGTCAAAGAAAACCTGCTCATTGATATTTTTTAAATGAAACATATATACTCTTTTTTTTTTTTTTTTTTTGCTTTTGGGTCACACCTGGCAATGCACAGGGGTTACTCCTGGCTCTGCACTCAGGAATCACTCTGGCGGTGCTCAGGGGACCATATGGGATGCTGGGAATCGAACCCGGGTCGACCTCGTGCAAGGCAAATGCCCTACCCGCTGTGCTATCGCTCCAGCCCCGAAACATATATACTCTTGACAACAATTAAGCACTAGGAAATTAAAACCAATCACAGGGTATGGTGCCACCAGATCAACCTGTACTTGTGGGGCGAGTGCATCAGCAGCCTGATTGTGCTTTCAGGCTTCCTGATACCCTAAAATTGCCGCTGTGCCTTTGGCCAGACCCCAACAATTTGGGATCAAGTTTACAACAAAATCAAACGGCCAAAAGTCAGGTATGTGGGAGCCATGCCCACAAACCACTTCTGACTCAGCTATACAAGCTTATTGACTGGCCTTATCTCAGAGACCCATAAATAAATCTTGAAAGAGATCAAAAGCTGCAGTTAATTTGGACCCACCCATGGCTGAACAAACAGGGATAAATCAGAGGGTGGAGGGTCAGCCTGGTGCCCACCCAAGCAGAGGCCCCTGCAGCCACTTGCTTCCACAATGCAAAACTGCTGCCATACCCCCAGCCTAACCTCATCATCTCAGGTCAGACCTCACCAAGATATAATCTGCTGAAAATTCTGATATGCAGATTTTGTGACTGAATTTTCTGTGCTTTCTCGGAGTTGTGGTGGGCTACCTTCCCCCTTCTCCCTCTGCTCCTGGAAGCACTGGCAGTCACCCCCATGAACTCCAGAACCACCACATAAGCTCTTCTACCAGTCTTGTTCCAGGGACCCATTAATAATAAATCAAGAGATCAAAAGCCGCAGCTAATCTTGGAACCATGCTGAACAGACTGGCATAAACTGGAGGGGAACGGGTTAGCCTGGTCCCTGTCCAAGCAGAGCCCCTGGCAGCTGTTTGCTTCCACAATTCAAAATCACCACCATATCCCCGGCCTGACTCCACTATCTCAGGACAGACCTCACCACGGTATAATCTGCTGAAAATTTGGGTATGTGGGTTTTATAACTGAAATCTTCAGGCTTTCTTGGGGCTGGAATGCTACCTCCCCCCACCTCCCTGTACTTCCAGAAACCCTGGCAGTCACATTCATACCCCAAAGCTGTCATCCAGTTAAAAAGCTACTCCAGCCTTATGGTCCTAATAAAAATATCAAATGTTGGGGCTGGAGTCATAGCACAGCGGGTAGGGCGTTTGCCTTGCACGCGGCCGACCCGGGTTCAAATCCCAGCATCCCATATGGTCCCCTGAGCACCGCCAGGAGTAATTCCTGAGTGTAGAGTCAGGAGTAACCCCTGTGCATCGCCAGGTGTGACCCAAAAAGAAAAAAAAAAAAAAGAATATATCAAATGCCCTGAACAAACACCATGACCTCCTAGTACCTGTATTGCAAGCCATAATGCACAAAAGGAAAAGGAGAGAGAGAGCAAGAAAGAAAGTGCCTCCCACAGAGGAAGGCTTGGGGTCGGGGGGGTGTTGAGGGACAGTGGAAGGGAAATGGGACGTTGGTGGTAGGAAATGTTCACTCGTGGAGGAATGGGTGCTGGATCATTGTGTGACTGAAACCCAATTATGAACAGCTTAGTCATAGTCTACCTCACAGATATTCAATTAAAAAATTTTTTTAATTCAAAGTAATATGGAGTTCATGCCCACTTCAATCAACTTAATCAGTGGCTGAATAAAAATAGCAGTACTCCTACATTTAAAAAAATTAAAAAACATATAAAACCAATCACAACCATAAGCTAGTCAAGAACTGAAACTAGAAGTCACCCATGCTACAGCAGAACAAAAATGGATATTTCTGCCTTATACAACTCAAGCTCTGTCACTGACTACAGGCTTAATACTTGCCCATGCAGTGCACAAATATGAAGAACCTGTCCTCAGACTGCCATGTGTAACGCACGTGATGACTAGAATGGAGGAGCCGCATATGAAGAATTATAGCTTTCTTCCAGGTAAGCAGGCCCGACAGCCCTTCCACCATGGAGCTGAATAGAAGCTCCACTCTCCTTTACAGTTCACTTCTAAAGTTTCTGTTGTACTACTTTCCACTTGGTGTTCTAGCTGAATAATCATCTTACATCACTAATTTTTATGCTCATGGATTATATGCTAACACCATTCTAGGAAGGTTACTAAAGGCCTGTTTTAATATTTTTAATTTTCTGATATATAAGGATTACAGGTGTCAATAAAAAATTTGACAATGTGGATTAAATTTTGAATATTTAAATAATGTGATCGTGTGGGTTTTTTTTTGTATACAGGTGGTCAATTAATTTATTTTTAAACTTGGATGAAATAAGAAATGACCACTTTGGGGGCTGGAGCGATAGCACAGCGGGTAGGGCGTTTGCCTTGCATGCGGCCGACCCGGGTTTGACTCCCAGCATCCCATATGGTCCCCTGAGCACCGCCAGGAGTGATTCCTGAGTGCAGAGCCAGGAGTGACCCCTGTGCATTGCCAGGTGTGACCCAAAAAGCAAAAAAAAAGAAATGACCACTTTGGGAGATCTGAAGCGGCCGCACACGAAACGGCTCCTCGGCTCCTAAAAGACCATGATCCCGGAGGCCTACTAACCACTTTGGCATCCAGCAGCTTCTTACAGAAATGCATCTAGACTGTGAACTGACCTACAACCCCATGCCACCCCGGGAAGGGAAAGGTTTTTCTCTCTCGGCCTTTTCTTTCCGAGGCGGCAGCAGCGGTGGCCACGTGGCGACCGCTATCTTATAGAGCCCACTAACCAGAGGTACAAGCTTGCAGTGACGCGACTTATGGCAGAAATCTCTTTGAACTTAATTACTAAAATATCAGAAATCCAAAATCCAAAAGAGCTCATATATGCTTCATTCTCAGCAATGGAAAACTAATTATCAAATAATGCCTTTTCAGCAGGTTTGATTGTTGGGGGAAAATTCCAAATAATAATAGTGAGTTTTCTGTTGAAATATCGAATGTATTCAAAGTATAGAGAGAATAAAGTGAAGATCATTAGCCACACAGGTGGGGTGGGAGCAGGATGGGAGGTATACTGGGGTTCTTGGTGGTGGAACATGTGCACTGGTGAATGGATGGGGGTTTGATCACTGTATGACTGAGACTTAAACCAGAAAGCTTTGTAACTTTTTTCATGGTGATTCAATAAAAAATAAAAATTAAAAAAAAAAAAAAAGAAATGAGCACTTTGAAAAGATGGGGCAATCCATGTGCCTGAAGACAATTTCAGAGAAGAGATACTTTCAGTCAATAACATGTTTCCAAGCATGACTTCTAGCATAAGGCAAATTGTGGGACTAAAGTGAAAGTTTTGACAGAAAATCTGATAGGTGAACACAGCTTTTTAGGATTACACTTTCTTAAAGAAAAGACATATTTATATATTCATACCAAAAATGTAGCCACTTTTAATTTGATCCTCACTGACTAGTAAAGTTTAAAAATACAAAAAACACAACTACTGCTCTCAAGTTTGCTTCAGTTGTCAAAATCAAGTCTAGAGAAAAAAGAAGGTGGTCCATGGGACTGGAAAGAGTCAACCCTGGAAAGACCAAAGACAGGCCTGCTGCTTTAGGCTTTCTTGGTGGTGAACAAGAAGCCGACTTTCTGTCGGCTCTACCTACAGCTGCCATTTCTCAACTCTTCATTAGCTCAAGGACTTACGCTCAGACTTCCTGTTCTCCCAAAAGTTCTCTTGCACAAAAACAAGCTTGAACAAACTATCTCTTAGATAATTTTCAAAGTAATATTTGCACACTAATATGCACTATTAGTATAAATTACTCTGTAATAACCATTTATTCGTTAAAATGCATGAAAGTTTCTTTATAACAAAATATAATGAAAACATTTTCTTCTCGGATTACAGTCTTAATCTAAGTGCAGACTGTCTAGAAGCTCTACTTGGAACTGAGAAGGATAGATATCTCCACTGAGTGAATAAAAAGCAAGTAGCTGGTCATTCTGACAGGCATTTTATTTGCATTTGATTCTTATTACAAACTATTAATCTTCCTTTCTTAAAAATCAAAGCCTTATCAGCAAGGCAAGAAAGATAAACACTGCCAATCATATTCACTTCTTCAAGTAGTTATTACTATTTCCCTGGTATGGAATCCATGTAGATATAATACAAATACATTTATACTCTAAAGGGTTAGTGGTAAAAGCATACAGCCTTTAAAAACACACAAACTATGCACTATATGTATCACACTCGATCTACAGTGTTTTTCAGAATTAATGTGACAGAGAACTGGACATACAGGAAGATAGAGATCTATTTCACAACAACCAATTTGCAACATACTATGATTCTACACTATACTCATTTGCTTATATCATAAATAATGACTCAATGATAATGATAAGAATGTAATGAAACTAGCTCCAAGAAAGGATCCAGTTTTCATTTTTCTCAAATACATCTCTCTTCAGGACTCCTTTCATTTTAGAAACCATCTAATGACTAATGCTAAGTGGTACACACTTTAAGTATAATCACATAATCCAATATTTCCCAAAGTCCCCTATCAATGAATTCTTCTATAATCCTAGAGAATTATAAATTCTTTTGATCTGTGATACCAGTAAGCTGACTCTTTGACAGACAACAGAGTAGCCAATTTTAATACAATAGTAAGGAGCTACTCCTCTTCAGTATGAGCCATTCAATTTTGAGTATATGTATTTTATTTGCCTGCCATGGTTCAATTCTGTAACCATCCCCCAAATGAATTTTGGTCCTCAGAACAGATCTAGGGGATGGGGGGAGGGGCAGGAAGAAAGAAATAAGCACTTCAACAAAATAGATCTCTATTGCTACAAAACTATTTCGATCATAAGTCACAGTAACATACAACTACAATAATCAAAAATTAGGAATTGCAATCATTCTAGCAGCATTTCTCAGAACACCCAGAACACTGTTTAAGTCTTCCTCACTGTTGCAAAACTGCTAAGTAAAATATGAAAGCTCATTTTAATGTGGTCATTTAAATAATTCATTTTCACAAATACCTCCAAAGTTTCACTCTTAAAGCTTGAAGTGTTTTCACCCTTAAAGTGTTGGATGAATCCTATTAAGAGCATTAATTACTCTTATCAAATTTTTGAGACTTGACTAAACCTTTTTTTTAATTGAATCACTGTGACATAGTTACAAAGCCTTCATGTTTGAGTTTCAGTCATACAATGATCAAACACCCATCCCTCTACCAGTTTACATTTTCCACCACCAATGCTCCAGTATCCTTCCCGCCATCCCCACCCTACCCCCTGCTTCTATGGCAGACAATTTTCTTCTTACTCTCTACTTTTGGGCATTATGGTTTGCAATACAGATACTGAGAGGCTATCGTGTTTTGAACTCAATTTCTTTTTTTTTTTTCTTTTTGGGTCACACCCGGCAATGCACAGGGGTCACTCCTGGCTTTGAAATCAGGAATTATTCCTGGCGGTGCTCAGGGGACCATATGGGATGCTGGGAATCGAACCCTGGGTCGGCCGCGTGCAAGGCACCCCGCTGTGCTATTAGAACACAACTTCTTAAACTATGAGTAACCTAACTGAAGTAACGTAACTGGAGTAACCTAACTGAATGTAGAGTCAGTTAAAAAATAGTTTTTAAATGATTTATTATCAGTAAATGTGTTATTTGTATACTTATATTTTATATAACTATATATCTGGGGTTGTATAAAAATTTTTCAGGCAAAAAGGGATTAAAGTTTTATAAGCCCTGTACTAAAATACTTGCCTGTGCTCCAAGACTATGCCTTCATTATCCTTAAAGCCTGAGAGATGACAATGGGATGATAAAAAGACCACTCCTGAGACTAAAGTAACACAGGTCTAGACTTTGGCTGTTTCTAATTTGCCATGCCACTAAGAAAATGTCCCTGGACTAGCATTTCATGCATAAACATGGGCATCTGCACTACCACAAAAGACAATCCTTTCTCAAAAATAATCTAGGGGAAAGTTTTCAGAAAGCACAAAATACTATACAAATTTGGGTTATGTGCCTCTCTCTCAGACAATGGCTTGGTTAGCATTTATCTGGCTCTTTAAGGATATTATGCCCATTGTCCATTTTGAATACAGTTTATGATCTAACTAGGGGCCCAATGATTTTCAGTCACTTTTTTGTGTGGGGCAGGGGAGAGGGAGTTGGGGCCACACCCAGTGATGCTGAGAGGATACCCCTGGCTCTGTGCCCAGGAATTACTCCTGGTAGTGTTCAAGGGACCATATGGGATACAGAGGATCAAATCCAGGTCAGTGTATGCAAGGCAAACACCCAACCCAATACCTCTCCAGTCCCCAACCTTTCTACTTTTGATTTAGTGACTGGTATACTATACTACTTTTGTTAACCCTATGGATTATTTTTGCCTCAGCTGCAGAATTTTTCATTTGTTCCTGATATGTGTCTTTCTAATTCTTCCTCGGGAAAATACTTTAACTTCCCTTTCTCCTACCAGTAGCATTTCCTTTAAAAATCTTGTACTCAAACAGTAAATGTTCATTGTTTTTGGCAGAACATACTAAAAAAGATATGATAATCACCTATAATTGTATTATCCGAATATTGAGTTTATTTTATAGCTCCTCTTGCAGACATTCCTAGTCATAGTTTTAAAACCTTTTTATAATTTACATTTGTTGCAAATACTATTTTGTACACTTAACATACCAGGAGTTTTGTTTTATGTCAGTAATCATATTCTTGCATCACTTTCACTGTACATAATATTCTATCATATGGGTGCACCAAATGCTAACCAACCAATTTCACAGGAGTGAGCCTGGGGGGACCATATCTCTGATATGGTCTATGGACCATATCTATATGGTCCATATGGTCTATGGACCATATCTATGAAAACCCCCTTAGAGGTTTTTATGGATCTTACATGTCGTGATGTCACAGAACATTAAACTGAATACAGATCATATTGTACACTTAGACTCCTTCTACCAGTTTGGTACCAATCACACAGCTTTATTTCTTTGTGTCAACTATTATGATGAAGTAAACTTTGATTTGCCTATAGTAATTCCTAACATAACCCATTCTAGTGGAATAGTAACAAAAATGTGTGGATAACAGAAATGATTAAAATCAAAGTCATTTTGGACTGGAGTGATAGCACAGCAGTAGGGCATTTGTCTTACACGCAGCTGACCCGGATTCGATTCCTCTGTCCCTCTCGGAGAGCCTGGCAAGCTACCCGTGGCATATTCGATATGCCAAAAACAGTAACAAGTCTCACAATGGAGCAAATTGATGACCAACGGGACGACAGTGCTACAGTGCTACAATCCTGGTTAATTTGGGTAAACCTGAGAAGTCTGAAGAAATTCCACTGTTGTCAGTGGTTTCTACTGCCCAAGGGATCCATCCTGCCCTTCCTGATGGCAGAGTCCAGTCTAAACCATACAGGCCAAATCCCTATGACAAATTTCTTAATATGTGTTTTAAGACATATAGGGATATATATTTTATTCTGACAGGTATACAAAACTAGAGCTTATGATGATAAATAAATAAATAAATATAACCCTGTCCATAAACAAAGCACTAGAATGGCTAGATTAGCACATTTTTCTATGTCGTTAACATTAAAATTTGAGGCACCAGAATAGTATTACAACAGGTCAGGTGCTTGTCTTGCACTTTCAATCCCTGGTATCCCATGTGGTGTCTGGAGCCCTCCAGGAGTGATCCCTGAGCACAGGGCTAGGAATAAATCCTGACCACCAGGAGCTGTGACAACCCCTCCAGTCCACCCAAAACCAAAACCAAACCACCACCAACAAAAGACAGTTTGAAATTCTTCTATAGTTTTAAGCTTTCCTTTCCCCTTTGCTTGTCCTTATAAAATAATAAAACAAGGCATAATTATTAAAATATATATATCAATCTCAAAGTCTTCCAGAGAATTAAAAAAAAGGAAAAATATGTTTCTGTTTGTCTTCCGAGACCAGCAAAACATGTCCCCCAAATGCAACAAGGACATTAAAAAATAAGATTATAGGTGAACATAAGCACAAAAATTTTACATAATAAAAAGTGAAATTTGTATTATAAAAACTATAATATATTAGGGCAAAGGCTGGTTTAATATCTAAAATCAGTGTAAGTCAGCATGGCAAAAACAAAAAAGCTTTACCACTGACATATTAGGTTTTATTTAAAAGCAGTTTGAAACAATATAGAAAAATGTTTGAAAACACAACACCTTCTCCAGATGGAGCCCTGGCGACACTGAGCAGCAACTAACACAGCTCCGGCTTGCGGGACTGGGACACATCCGAGCCGCGGGTGGGGGGGGACACTGGAGAGGGGCAGCGCCAGCCCAACCTCCAAGTGGTCCCAGCTGCCGGAAGTCACGCCCTCGACCCACCCTCAGTGCCATCTTGCCACATTCAACAGAGAAGAGGCCAGGCCTTCTGGTGAACAACGCGGCCGGAGAAATGCTCCGGACCCAAAACCGGGCCAGCAAAACCGGGGATCCGAACGGAGGAGGTGCAGCCACAACACCTTCTCCAGATGGAGCCCTGGCAACACTAAGCAGCAACTAACACGGCTCTGGCTTGTGGGACTGGGACACATCTGAACCGCGCGGCCACTAACATGCAATCTTTTAATGGAAAACCAATTATCAAATGCTTCCTTAGTAGGGCTGTCTTTCTTTGGGGAAAACTCCAACAACAATAGTGAGTTTTGTGTTGCAATATGGAACGTAATCAAGGTAAAGAGAAAATTAAGTGAAATTCATCAGTTATACAGTTTGGGGTGGGGGGGGCGGGGCGGTGGGTATACTGGGGATTTTGGTGGTGGAATATGGGCACTGGTGAAGGGATGGTGTTTGAATATTGTACAACTGAGACATAAACCTGAAAGCTTTGTAACTTTCCACATGGTGATAAAATAAAAATTGAAAAAAAATAAAATAAGATAATTTCTTAAAATAACATTTATTTTTTAAAAATTGAAAAAAAATGTTTGAAAACATTACTTCCCCTAAATAGGTTCAGCATATTATTTAAAAATTATTGTTTTAATAAATAATCTGGAAAATGAGTGTTACTACTTTTGAAAGAGAAATAAAGGAAACTCTAAAAATGGTGGTGGGGGGACAACAGAGAATGTTGAAGGAACTTTTCAACAAAATGTTAGAATACCTTTTCTTTCCTTTGAGGGATGGGGGTGGGGGTGGGCAATGACACACCCCATAGTGCTGAAGGAGGTGGGGAGGCCACTTGAGAAAATCAAAGTGGGGTCATATCTCTCTGACTCTGAATGTTTTTTCTTTAAAGTTTGGGGAAAAAATTTTTAAATTTAAGTAAAAAATTATGTATTATGAATTCTGACATTTTCCTTTATATATTAAAGACAAAATATGCTTACCATTAGAATAAAGAAATTAGGTTAACCCTGAGAAAGTTTTTCAAGTAGATTACTCAATTAGACTAATCCTAATAGCTTTAATCTAACTTAATGACAAAGCAGAGAGGTGTGATATGATTCTTAGGGCTATGGTTTTCTACCTTTTTATACCTGAAGACCATACTGCCCATCCAGAACTGTGACCAAAAACCATTCTTAGGGTACCAAATAACAACCTAGATTCTAAATAAACAGATGAAAATAGGGCAAAAAAGGCAGGCACTGAAAAGGAATGCTGCCTGAATTCCAAGGCACAGGGCATCAATAGCAAATATAAAGAAGTATTCAGGGAAAAAAAAAAGCATTCAGATTACCTAGCGTATCAATCCCTTAAGACAGTGTTAGGAGCTAAATTGTTTCCCTCAAATTCATTTGTGAAGCCCTAAGGCCTCAGACCATGTCTATTTGGAAATGGGGACTTTAGAGAGGCAATCAAGGTTAAATTAAGCCATTAGGGAAGAGTCTAATTGGTGTTTTTGAACAAAGATAAGGACAGACAGACGCAAAAAGACCATGAGGAGATACGGGATATGATGGCTGTCTACCAGTCATGGAGAGAGGACTCAGAGGAAACCAAACATGCTGACATAACAATCTTTGACTTCAAGCCTCCACAGTGGGGAAAACTCATTTCCACTGTCATGGCAATCTTAGCAAACTAATGTACAGATACAACATGAAATACTGTCTCCTTCACCAAAACACAAGTTTAGGAGAAAAATAGAGAAATAGTTAATGGTTTTATGGTACAGACCAGTGGTCTTCCATCTCCAGACTGGTGAAAAACTCTGACACAGCAAACTAACCATAATTTACCATGAAGTCTTGATATTTCAGGGCCTGAGACATGGTACGGTGGGTGAGTTACCTGCGTGCTTTTCACACGGATGCACAAATCACTGTTTATTGTAAGGAAAGTAATCTTTCTTTGAATAATCTTTTTTGACAACAATTATAGCTTTCCTTTGTAATTTAAATAATAGGTTTTTTTTTTTTTTGCTTTTGCTTTTTTTGGGTCACACCCGGCGGTCCTCAAGAGTTACTCCTGGATCTGCACTCAGGAATTACCCCTGGCGGTGCTAGGGGACCATATGGGATGCTGGGAATCAAACCTGGGTTGGCCACGTGCAAGGCAAACACCCTACCGGCTGTGCTATCACTCCAGCCCCTAATAATAGTATTTTACATTTGCACAGCATACACAATTCACATTTCATTCATACTGGTATGACTTTTACTATTACATCTAATACTTACAATCTTTTCCATGAAACAAAAATAGGATCACAGTTACAAAGACAGTGAGAACTAAGTCCTTTTGGTCTGGCTTACAGCTCTTTCCACTATACCCAAGTGCTTTCCAAAATAATAAGGCTCCCCATTTGGGTTAAGGACAGAAAAAAAAAATATATCTGTTTAACCATAATTTACTATAAATCCTTGATATTTCAGGGCCAGAGATATGGCATAATAGATGAGTTGATTGCCTTGCACCTGGCTAACCTGGGTTTGATCCCAGGCACAGTATATGGGTCTGAGTCCTGCCAGGAGAGATTCCAGAGCAGAGTCAGGAGTAAGCCCTGAGTACTGACAGGTGTAGTCTCAAAACCAAAAACATTTAAAAACAAAAATAAAACCCTGATAATTTAGTTGTGGAAATGGCGATCTAAATCTAAAAATATATATAATGAAATAAGTTATATTATTAAAAACAAGTCTTCACATAACAGAGAATTTGCAATGTGTCTCTCACAGTTCTACAGTTTACATGAATTCTAATAACCCCTAGAGAAACCCACATTCTTTATATGTTGTGGGCTTTCAGGTTACACCCAGCAGTGCTCAGAGGACTGCCCAGTGCCCTACGCATTTGCTCCAGCACATTGAGCTATGTCCTAAGCCCAAAGCCTACAGTCTTAACCACTACCCAGTGAAGCACAGGAAAGGCAAAACTTAACAAAGCATTCATTCAATGGCTTTGGAGTCAGTTAAATCTGAACACTGAACCTGCCACTTTCTTGGTGCTGGATTTGGAGCAAGCTTAAGCTCTTATCTTAAATTCCTAAACTATATGATGGCAATAATGAACAATGGATGAAAAACACTCAGCGGGGCTGGAGCGATAGCACAGCGGGGAGGGCGTTTGCCTTGCATGCAGCCGACCCGGGTTCGATTCCCCACACCTCATATGGTCCCCTGAGCACCACCAGAGGTAATTCCTGAGTGCAGAGCCAGCAGTAACCCTTGTGCATCGCCGGGAGTGACCCAAAAAGCAAAAAAAAAAAAGAAAAGAAAAGAAAAACACTTAGCATGGTGCCATATAATACTTATTATGTCTACTTCAGTCTATTTACCTACCCCTTACTATTTCAAATTTTACTTTCATAAATATATTAATAATCCAATAATGTCTAATGTGGTGTGTCCAACCAAATACATCTTTTTCACTCATACTTCTATTCCAGAAATATATAAATTATTTCAATTATCTTATTTCTCTTAGAATATTGACATATAATGAATTAGACTAGCTGCCAGGCCCAAATTCTGTTACCTTTATATCTATATTTGATCGATCTATTTATCCAAATCTGATCACTTTAGAAAGGTGATCATATTCACTTTAGAAAGGATTATACTTCCCTGACAACTTCAAAAGTTTTATTACCCAGACATACAATACTTAATATAATGTAACCTTTATGTTTTTTAAAATATCGAATTAGTAACTTTTTTTTATTACAAGGTATACCTGTTTGCTCTTATTTATCTTTTTACATTCTGCTTTAACCTCACTTCTCTGGAATCACCTATTATAATGCTTTGCACAAAACAGGCATTACTGGGATATTTAATGTTCACCTGAACTGAAGGCAACCCCTTTTCTGCCCCTGGAGACAGATGTGACTCTGGGTTCTATTAAACGGTTGCTAAAATGGCATACGACAATGCGTTGCATAAAACAGACATCACTGGGGTATTTGATGACTGAATTCCTACTCACCTTTACTGAAAGCCCGCCTATGTGTTTCCTCATAAATAAGCTTAACTAGTAAGAATCTCAGCACTCAGGGCTTAGGGATTACATGGTATCAGCTGTGCTGGTTCTAAGCAGAATTAAGTTTGCTAGGAGCCAGAGCACTGATGGCATAAACTGAAAATACTGGAATACTCTTCAATCCCCAGAAGAGGCCAGGTCAATCGCAGGGCTCCCTAATTCATCAATGTGATGTTACAATGTTTATGAATGTCATTTCTTACTCTGGTGTCAAGAAAGCACATTTTCTCCGGTTTTCTTCAAGGAAGTCTGAGCTTTTTTGCTTCTTACTGATCGGGGCACAGAGAAAGTGACATCAGTGCATTGGAACAATTCTGCAAACTTCAAGGTGGTGTTTCTCAAAGGGTTGTTCTGGCATCACCACTAAATACGCCCAGGAGGGATGCTTGCCTGAAATGCAGACTCAGGTTCCCATCAGACTTCAAGAATCACATTTCTGGGAGAGTTACTGGCACTTTTGAGGCACAAACCTCTCTGACTAGAATCTGGGTGGAGGGGTCAAAGGTGCTGAGGATAAGCTTTGATAAAGCCATCACATCAGTTGTTTTTGTTTTGTGGGGGGAAGGGTTCCTTACCCAGTGCTGGGGGGAACCACAGGCACAGGTCTGAGCTCCAGCCATTTCCCTGCTCTCTGCATTCACATTACACCTGAACAATGTTACTGTTTTCGTGTGTTGTTGAGGGGAGGAGGAGGTGTGGACGCCAAGCAGAGTCCAAGGGACACTTCTAGTGGTACTGGGCCAACCAGGCCTCACAGTTCGGGGCTAGGGTGCTGAGACTGCGCTCAGGTTCTCCAGGACTACACACCTAGCTGTGCTGGGGGTGTAGGGGAGTGAGGGGTGAGAGGTGGGAGGTGGGAGGTGCGGGGACACCCACCGTGGTGTCAGGCCCGGGAATGCAACGAGCCCGTGTGTACCCGCGGGCAATCAATCCCCCCCCACCCCAACTATGTTACCATTTCCATTTCCGGGCTCTGGGCCATACCTGGCAACACACAGGGTCTACTACCGGTTTCCTGCTCGGGGGTCATTCCTGGCCAGGGCCCGGGGGTCCGCCGCTCGGGACGCTTCAACGCGCGCTCTAGCACTTGGTGTTGAGAGCCGCTGGCAAGCAAACACCGCGCGCGCCGGCACGCACGGCAACCGAGGAAGTACTCAGGCCCACGGCACGATTCACACCGGGCCCCAAGGAGGGCTCTTGGACACGGCGACTTGACGCAAAGGAGTTCGCAGAGCCGCCGGCCCAGTCCCCGCCGCGAGGCCGACACCCGGAACCAGGCGCCGGCGGGTCGCGCACACTACCGGGTTCTCGGCAGCCGGCGGGTCGGTGGCACACACGGTGCCCAGGAAGGGCCTGGGCTCGCGGGCTCTCCAGGGCCGCCAGCCGGGCGGGTCGGGCCGACCCCGCCACCAACCGGCTCCGACCCGCGCCCGCGAGTCCGTCCGCCAGGCGCCCCGCGCGCGTCATTTCCCTGCGCGGCAGAGAAACTCCGAGGCGCCCGGGGGACGGGCACGCGCGGCCCGGAAGCCCCTGGCCACGTCCCCGCGGCCACTTCGGCTCAGCGGCCTCTACACAGGCGCCGGGCCGCGCTCCCCGGCGCCTCAGCCCTCAGCGCCTCACCCCTTCGCCCCCTCAGCGCCTCTTCCCTCCGCCGCTCCGCGCCTCAGCGCCACGCACGCAGGTGGCCCCCGGGCGCCGCTTACCTGCTCGGGAACCCGCCCGGGAGGCGCGCGCACACGGCGCCAGGAGCCGCCGCGGGGACCCGGCGCCAGTGCCGCAGCGGCGCGCGCCCCCAGCCCGGCCTGCGCGGCCACGCGGCTGAGTCACCGGCGCTTCCGTCCAGAGGCGCGGCCGCGCGCGGGGCACGCCGGGAAGGGCCCTCGGGCCCGGCCGCGCGAGCTCGGGGCCGCTTCTGCCCGGCCGCGCGGGTTCGAGTCCCTCTCCGCGTCCTCGGAGGCGCTCGGGGCTCTTCAAGGTGCAGAAGGGAAACGGTTGTTACCCGAATGGTAGAGTAAGCGCGTGCAGCCCCAGGGAGACGCCGGAGCGCGGAGCTCACGCCCCGGGGTGCTGGGAGGAAGCGAAGCCTAAGTGAATTCCTGAAATAGGTTTGGTGGAAAGCCCCTAGCCGGCGTCTATGCCTCTGTCCTAAAGAAGGGGAGGAAAAAAACATATTTTCCCTCGATCCCTCAGTTTAGTGGAACTACCTACTGTAGCAAGCAAGATTGATTTAGGTTAAGTCAAGCAGAGGTAAGTTGCGGGAAAACTGGTTTTACGATAAAAATATCTGCACGCCACGGTTTTTTCCCTATGTAAACACTATTGAAAAAATAAATAGCATCAATACTTACTCTCATAATTTCTGGTGATTTTGTATTTAAAAAACTATCATACTAATTAAAATCAATACATTAATAGTAAAGTTGATTATGCAAGTATTTATTTTTTTCACTGTAAGTGGATTTTAATTTTCTTTTAATTCAACAGCAAGTGGAAGTATCTATCATTCCTTGAAGATATAACATCTCTTTATTCCTCTTTTTTTTTAAATAAAGTTTTATTTTATTAAATCACCATGTGGAAGATTATAATGCTTTCAGGCTTAAGTCTCAGTTATACAATGCTGAAACAACCAACCCTTCACCAGTGCCCATATACCACCACCAAAAAAAAAAAACCCCACACAGTACACCTTCCATCCCGCCCCCCCCCCCCTTGTACTAGTAAGTTTCACTTTACTTTCTGTTTACTTTGGTTACATTCAATATTTCAACACAAACGTCACTATTATTGTTAGGAGTACCCCACTAGAGTCAGACCTATTGTGAAGAAAAATGAGGTCGCGTGGCCGCAAGGTTTTGGATTTCTGTACTTTAACAACTAAGTCCAGGGAGATTTCTTCCAGATATTGGATCATTGCAAGCTTGCAAACCCCATCTGTGGTCGTCATAATATGGCGGACACCACACCCTTCACCCCCCGGAAAGGAAGAGGCGAGAGAAAGAGAAATACCTTTCCCCTCCTGGGCAGGCATGCGGCCGTGGCTTGGTTCTCAGACTGGAGACATTCTGCAAGGAGTTGCCCATGCTGAAAGAGGTTTTGCTGGGTCTGGATTCACGCTTGTGCAGCTGCGGAGATGCTGCACACGCGTGCGGCCCTGGGATCACATCTTGGCGGCGGGAGGAAGAGCGATTATGCCAGTATTTAAAAGTTGTTGAAAGCTCTGAGAATAGCATGCCTTCTGAGTCAATTTTTTGTTCCTTGCAGAGTGTCTTAAAAATTAGTTTTGGTTGGACCTAGAGCGATGGCACAGCAGGTAGGGCATTTGCCTTGCACTGGGCCAACCGGGTTTCGATTCCCAGCATCCCATATGGTCCCCCGATCACTGTCAGGAGTAATTCCTGAGCATCACCACGTGTGACCCAAAAAGAAAAAAAAAAATTAACTTTCATTTCTGTAGACTGCAAATGGTGACTATCTAGTGAAATTGTGTTTTCAGAGACAATGACTTTGATTTAAAAACTGAAGGTCCGGGGGCTGGAGTGACAGTATAGCGGGTAGGACGTTTGCCTTGCACGCGGCCAACCTGGGTTCAAATCCCAGCCTCCCATATGGTCCCCCGAGCACCGCCAGGAGTAATTCCTGAGTGCAGAGCCAGGAGTAACCTCTGTGCATCGCCGGGTGTGACCCCAAAAAAACAAAACAAAACTGAAGCTCCATGTTTTTCATTATAATGTGATCATTTCCCAGTTCTTTTTCACTTAGGACTTTAAAGCATCCACATCTGTGTAATAATCATGATGGGCTCATTGTGATGTCAGGAGTCACTACCTGCATATCAGAGTCACTTCTATGTGGTGTCTCAACTCCTCATCAGCTTCCAGCCCTGGTTCTGCAGTCCTAGGAAGTGGGTCCTCTGTAGGGAGGGCTGAGCAACTTGACTGGAGAATTACAAAGTGCTTTTCCCAGTATTTTCATTGTTTAATTGTCTCAAGATCTGAAATTGATGTCAGCAGTTAGGGAAGAACCCCTGTGGCAATGGAATTCCTAGAAAGTAATAAAACCAACAGCTGCCAAACACAGGAACCAGGACCTGTTAAGACCCTCACCTGGGGCCAGGAACAGACCCAGAAAAGCTTCCAAGGAGAGAAGCTCCAGCAGGAAGGAAGCTGGGGGTGGGGGGTGGAGGGGAAGGGCAGGAAAGGAATTTCAAAAAAGGCCAATGATCACTCCCAACTCAACTCCCTAGCCTAGCAGAGGACTTACCTAAGTAGAAGCCCCACGTGGGGGCAGGTTGGAGAAACCCTATAAAAGTCACTTTGAACAAAGAAGGGAGCATATATGCTCCCTTCTTTTTTTTTTTTTTTTTTTTTTTTTTGCTTTTTGGGTCACACCCGGCGATGCACAGGGGTTACTCCTGGCTCATGCACTCAGGAATTATTCCTGGCAGTGCTTGGGGAACCATATGGGATGCTGGAAATCGAACCCGGATTGGCCGTGTTCAAGGCAAACACTCTGCCTGCTGTGCTATCGCTCCAGCCCTCCTTCCCCTTCTTAAAAGCCTCCAAATAAATTTTTTTTTTCTTTTTGGGTCACACCCAACAATGCACAGGGGTTACTCCTGGTTCTGCACTCAGGAACTACCCCTGAGTAGCTCAGGGGACCGTATGGGATGCTGGGAATCAAACCTGGGTCGGCCCCGTGCAAGGCAAATGCCCTCCCCGCTGTGCTATCGCTCCAGCCCTTAAAATGTATATTTTACTTCACCGCTAGTCTATTCCTGATATTCTTTTCTGCAAGGAAAGACAAGAAACTTGAAACCCTGGGTATGGCCTAGGACTGACTTTGCTTTCCTGCCAAAAGCAAATCCTTTCTCCAGCCTGGGTCCATGGCTCCCCAGGAATTCTGGTAGTGGAGATCAACTCTAGCACCTAGAAGATCGAAAGGAAGTCAGGTATGGCTTGAGGGCCATCTGGTAGGCTGGCAGGCTCTGGCCTGTGCCTCCAGGGGCTCACCCCAGACTTTATCAGTCTTAGTCTTTCCAGAAGGGGTGGGGGGAGGAGGGGGGAATGGCAGATTGGAAGAAAGTAACCTGTTGGGGATGGACTGAGCTACCAGGGTGAGCCCAAGTAGACTGTACTACAGACTGGAATGTTTTCCCCCTTCAAGCTGCCTTCAGAAAATAATTTCAGTATATTGAAAGAGGCAGTTTTTCCTTCTCTCACATAAGCCTGGCTGATCTTTGACATGCAGATCTCAGGTGTTAGCCAGGCCTGATTTTTTTTTTTTTTATAAATTTTATTGAATCACCATGTGGAGGGTTACATAGTTCTCTCAGGATTATGTCAGT
The DNA here is from genome assembly GCF_027595985.1 of Sorex araneus. NCBI lineage: Eukaryota > Metazoa > Chordata > Mammalia > Eulipotyphla > Soricidae > Sorex > Sorex araneus. The sequence continues at coordinate 13,981,079 of NC_073308.1, forward strand.
TATACAATACTCAAACACCCTTCCCTTCACCAGTGCCCATATTCCATCACCAACCACCCCATTATACCTCCCGCCCCCTCCCACCTCCCCAGTCCCCGTCCTTGAAAGTGATAAATTTCACTTCGTTTACGCTTTATCTTGGTTACATTCCGTGTTTCAACACATAACTCACTATTGTTGCTAGGGTTTCCCCCCAAAAAAGAAAAGACAGTCCTACTGTCAAGGAAGCAGCTCTCCATTGCTGAGAATGTAGAGATATTAAGTCCCGCTGTTTGTTACATAACTTTTCTATTTCCACCCCCCCTTGTCCTGCGCCACCGAGTTCACGCCTGTTTAGTAATCACCACGCTGCCTGACAAAGGAAAAAAAAAAACGAAAGAGATGGTTATTTCCCGTCATCAGCCGGCATGGGGCTCTGGCTTAGTTGATAGTCTGGTAGAATGTCTGACAGCAGTTTCTGGAACCAAAAGTAATACACTGGTATCGGCCCCAGCTCGAGGTTCCACCAGTGTCCCGCTGTTCCAAGTACCTAATAATTTATTCCCTTGTATTCCATTCCCACGCCACCAGGTCCGTGTCAGCTTAATGGACATCATACTATGGTTAACGCCACGCCATGTTTCTTCCCGAGAAAGAAGGATATTTCTTCTCAGCCGGTGTGGGGATATGGCTTAGTTCAGTCTAAAGAGATGGCTACCACTTTGGTAGCCTTCAATATTTCAGCAAAAGACTTACTATTCTTGTTAGGATTTCCCACCAAAGTCCGCCAGTTAAAAATATGGAACGCTTCACGAATTTGCATATCATCCTTGCGCAGGGGCCATGCTAATCTTCTCTGTATCGTTCCAATTTTAGTATATGTGTTGCCGAAGCGAGCACCAGGCCTGATTTTTGACTTTGTAGATTTCAGGTGCTGCCTAGTTTGTAATTGACATGTAGATTTCCTGTGGCAGCCCAGCCTTGTCTTTGGGATGTAAATCCAAGTGCTTTTAGCCCAAGGAAGGCTTCGGTTTTGTTTTTGTTACTGGCCGGCAGATACAAGGAAATAATGTTGCCTCAATGTTCTTCCTGTAACATCTTTTGATGCCTTTGGTGACGTCACTGTATTGTGCCCTTTAGAGGTACCATGATCAATAAAAGGAGATCCACGAGGCCCTCTGCCTTTGCTAAGAGCCAGAGAGAGCCTTAGTCCTCCGTGAGACACAGACACATTTCTTTTTTTTTTTTAATTTTTTTATTGAGTCACTATGTGGAAGGTTACAAAGTTTTCAGGTTTGTCTCAGTTATACAATGCTCGAACACCCATCCCTTCACCAGTGCACATATTCCACCACCAAGAATCACAGTATAGCTCCACCCCTAGCCCCCCCACACCCCTAGTCCCTCCCCCCACCTGTGTAACTAATAAATTTCACCTTACTTTCACTTTGATTGCATTCAATATTTCAACAAAACTACTGTTATTGTTTGGAGAGTCTCTCCCCTAAAGTCGGACCTGCTGAAAAGGAAGCATTAGATAATTTGTTTTCCATTGCTGAGAATGAAGAGGTATGAGGTCAAGTGACTGCACTAGCAGCCTCACAGTTTTGGGTTTCTGTATTTTAGAATTTTAGTAACTAAGTCCAGAGGAATATCTGCCAGAAGTTGCATCATTGCCAACTTGTACTTCTCAGTTACATTATATTCCACATATGAGTGCAATCTTTCTATGTCTGTCTCTTTCTTTCTGACTCATTTCACTCAACATGATACTTTCCATGTTATCCATTTATATGCAAATTTCATGACTTCATGTTTTCTGAAAGCTACATAGTATTCCATTGTGTAGATATACCAGAGTTTCTTTAACCAGTCATCTGTTTTGGGGCACTCTGGTTTTTTCCAGATTCTGGCTATTGTAAACAGTGCTGCAATGAACATAGAAATGCAGATGCCATCTCTACTATACCTTTTTGCCTCTCCGGGATATATTCCCAGGAGTGGTATTGCTGGGTCAAATGGAAGCTCAATTTCTAACTTTTTGAGAATCGTCCATATTGTTTTCCAAAAGGGCTGAACCAGTCTGCATTCCCACCAGCAGTGAAGAAGAGTCCCTTTCTCCCCACATCCAAGCCAACACCGGTTGTTTTTGTTTTTTGGGATGTGGGCCAGTCTCTGTGGTGTGAGATGATATCTCATTGTTGTTTTGATCTGCATCTCCCTAATGATTAGTGATGTTGGACATTTTCTCATGTGCCTCTGAGCCATTCGGATTTCTTCTTTGGGAAAGTTTCTGTTCATTTCATCACCCCATTTTTTTATCGGGTTGGCAGTTTTCTTCTTGTGGAGTTCAACCAGTGCATTGTATATCTTGTTATCAACCCTTTATCGGATGGGTACTGCATAAATATCCTTTCCCATTCTGTAGATTGTCTTTATACTTTGGTCACTGTTTCTCTTGAGGTGCAGAAGCTTCTTAGTTTTAGATAGTCCCATTCATATATCTCTGTTTTCACTTGGTTGGCCAGTGATGTGTCAGCCTTGAAGATACCAGTGTCTTCAATGTCGTGGAGGGTTTTCCGACCTTGCATGTGACACATTTCTTCTGCGTGCCTTATCTCAGCACATCCAACAGCACAAATATTCACGCAACAGTAACCCTCTCTCAGGAAGATTGCCCCATAGCTGGAAGCCTGCCTCACCAGCAGGTGGGGAGAGTGCAGCTGGAATAGAGAAGGGATCACTAAGAAAATGATGGAGGAATTGGCCAGGATGGGAGATGTGTGCTGAAAGTAGATAAAGGACCAAACATGATGACCTCTCAGTATCTGTATTGCAAACCATAATGCCCAAAAGTGGAGAGAGAGTATGGGGGAAACTGTCAAACATATGTATCCCAGGCAGGGGGAGGGTGAGAAAGGCGGGGGTATAATGGGAACATTGGTCGTGGAGAATGTGCACTGGTGGAGGGATGGATGTTTGATCACTGTGATTGTAACTCAGACATGAAAGCTTGTAAGTATATCTCATGGTGAATCAATAAAAATTTTTTAAAATGACCCTCTCTCCCCTTTCTCCCCCCTTACTTCACGTAAGCTACCTTGCCTGCCCACCGACTTCAGAATGACAGATTTACAGATGAAGACAATAAAATGTACTAATAAAGTGTCTGCCACCATCAAACTACTAGGGATACTGGGGCCCTGAAACTCAGCTCATCTCACTCTAAAATTCTAATTTATTTGATCCTCTGAATATAGACAGTTCCACCTACCTGTGCCCAGGTATGCTGCTGAGCACCCCAGGAAGTACCTTAAATGCCTTCAGCTATTCCAGCCAAAGAAAGAATTGTGATTACTTTACAAAGGAAATGTTTTCAAAGTGATAGATGTCAGTTATCATGTAAAAAGCTAATTGTCTGGGCTGGAGTGATAGCATAGCTTTGCACATGGCTGCGGGCTGATTCCCAGCATTCCATATGGTTCCCCCCACCCCCACACCACCAGGAGTAATTCCTGAGTGCTTGCAAAGCCAGGAGTAACCCCTGAGCATCACTGGGTGTGACCTAAAAGGCAAAAAATAATAATAATAATAAGCTAATTGTCCTTTCCTACACCCCTTATCATATGTGATAAACATAAAATCGACTCCCAATTCCCAAGAATTTTTGTACCTTTACCTTTACCTTTGTTCTTGTGGTGACTGTGATGACCCCAGGTCAGGTGCTTGGTAGCTGACAGTGTGTGTGGTGAGCACAGCAATTCCCCAGTAATCTGCACCAGATTGTAATCTCTAGTAATCCTGCACTAGAGATCACACTTGGTCATGATTTGAGGATTCCAAGGCAGTGCGGCTGGAATCACACTTGGTTTGTGGAAGGCACTAGGAACCGAACCCCAAGGAATGCTATGAGGAGCATCTTTCCCCCACCCCCACACTCCCTCCCCTACAGAAGATTTTTTAACTTTTCAAAATAACTACACTTATAAAATGTTTAATTAAATGCTTTAGGTATGATTTCTAGATCACTGATGACATATCAAATGAGTTTTGAGAAAACAGCTTTTATTTGGAATTTCCAAATTGTACTAAGATATAGGTGTAAATCATGATTTCATTTCTGACTCTGTAAAGGGAGGGTTCGGGAAAATCTGCATATGGACACAAGATAGATTCACCGGGTTCTTTATTATTTCATTTCCACCTATTCCCCCTTCGTTTACAAGCTCTTTAGGGAAGACTTAAGGACTTTTCTCTGGAAGGAAACAAAGTCTGAACCTGGAATACATATCAGTTGGAGGATCAAGAAGTTTAAGTGCCCGGTTTATACATATGTTTTTTTGTAGGGAGCCATTTTACCTTACTGATCTTATTCTATCACCATTTGTTTATCACTAGCTAACGCCCATGCCACACCTAGCAAAGGTTGCCACTCCTGATCTTACTGATCTTATCCTATCACCATTTGTTTATCACTAGCTAACGCCCATGCCACACCCTGCATTTCTATTGGGGATCCCGGCATGCATACTATACCACCTCCTCCCAGCAGGGAGGTATAAATACTGTAACTGCCATAGAATAAACGCCTTTTCTCCCTCCTCCGGGCTCTGCGTCTGTTCATTCCGCTGCGAAGGGTTCTCCCTGCTGAACAGGACGAGACCTCCAGATGGACCACCACACTTTTTGTTCATGAAACAAGGACTCTGCTGAAATGAATGATACTTGGGCTGTTTACAGACGTTAATGAGGGAGACCCCACGGGACGAGAAGCCTATGTTCTTCAAAATAAAAAGGCAAACCAAATGTGCAAGCCCCCCTGATGCCATACCACTACCAAGTGACAGTGAAGGGAAGGGAGAAGGGTTGGGGAGAGAGACAGACAGGCAGACAGACAAGAGTTTTAAAATATATTCTGGGAAGAGGCTGGAGAGATAGTACATCAGGTAGGATGCTTGCCTAGTCCAATCCCCAGCACCCTACAGATTCCTCAGGCCCCTCCAGAAGTGAGCCCTGAGCACAAAGCCAGGAGTAAGCCCTGAGTATTGTCAAGTGTCACACAACCTCTTCCCAACTGAAATAAAATCATTCCAAATTATAATAATTTTAGAATTTGGTAAGGTATTCTTTGGGTTTTTTTGAGAAGGTAGTGTAGGGAGTAGAATGTATATTGAGTGTTAGAGAAAGGTGAAATGGAATGATGAAGACAACCAGTATAATGGTTTCTTAGACTTTAATGGTTAAGTTCCAATATGGCTAGAGAATCTGTAAACAATTCTCTTTGAAATTTGGTGAAGGTGTGAAGTCATTTTCTTTCCTCACCTATCTTCTTTCCCACCTACCAAAATTTCCATGCCTGAAAGTTCAGCTCAGAACCGTAAGAATCTAAAATATGTGCAGTGGGGCCTGGGAGGGAGAAGGTCAGTTGGAGCTCAAGGGCGTCTGGAGCAAGCTGGCATGGCCTTGGAGGCCCCTGGCATAGCAGCACATCCTTGGCCTTCAACACAACAAAAGTACATGCAGCATGCTCAAATTGAGGTTTAAGAATCAGGCAAATCTCTGTAAAGACAAGTTATGAAGTTAGGCAGGGAGAACACGGAAACATAGACATGACTGCCCTGGGCTGAGTAGAGGCTGAGTGTCAACTGATAACAGGTTTATCTCTTTCTGCTGCTGTCACCAGTTTACAAACTGAACTCTCTTAATCGCATGCAGCCCTGTGCCTTGTTTTAAACATGTTATTCTTGAGCTGAGAACTGAGAATCGGGTAAGGTTTATATTTTCTTTAACACCTCATATAAATTTTTAATAAATTGCATTTGAAAAGAAAACAAAACAAACCTTTGTTTGTTTTATATTTATAAAACGAATTTATAATACAAAGTTATATAGTTAAATATATATATATTTTTCAAATTAGGACTTGAGCCAGTGAATTTGGGGTTTACAGAGACTCCAGTTACCAGCTAAATCACAACAGAAAAACTAAGATTTTTCTGCCTTGCCCAAATCAAGGTCTACTTTCCCCAAAACTTTCTGTAAGTCAATAACAAGAACAGAAATTGTTTACCCAAGTGTGTGTTCTGCTCTCTATATGAAATTTTATCATGAAAAACAAACATGGACAAAGTCATGGGAAGTAGGCAATGTCTAAACTCTGTTAACCAAGAGTCCAAACAAAGCATTTCCTACCCTCATCTGGAGTTTCGATGCCAACTTGGAAATAGTGTTTGTGAAAGCACTAAGTACGTGAAATAGTAAACAAACATGAGGCAATGTAGTGAAAAATAATTTTGGAAAAAGAGCCAGATGACCTTGGTTTGAGGCCAAGTCAACACTTACTAAGTTATGTAAACTTCCATTTCTTAAGATATAAGATGATAACTGACCTAATTTTCCATGAGGAAAAACATATGCTAAAAAAACTTTTGTGATCTCAGAGGACTCGAAATATTTAAAGTATATTAATATTCATGTTATACACACATGGTATCCAAACCAGTATCTTGAAAAAGAACACCCAGAGACTTTTTGTGAGGTTAAAATTGCTTTCTTTTATGGAAGCTTGTGTGCTCCTATCAAATGAAGCTGCTCCCAGCAAAGGAAACCATCAGTAAAATGACAATACAATCACAGAATGGGAGAGTCTTTTAAGATTTATAAGGGATTATGAATCTAATAAGAGGTTAATATTAAAAAATATGAAGACGGGCTGGAGCAATAGCAGAGCGGGGAGGGTGGTTTGCCTTGCACGCAGCCGACCCAGGTTCGATTCCCAGCATCCCATATGGTCCCCTGAGCACCATCAGGAGTTAATTCCTGAGTGCATGATTCAGGAGTAACCCCTGTGCATCGCTGGGTGTGACCCTCCCAAAACTACCTCCCCCCCAAAAAATACGAAGAGCTACTGGGGCTGGAGTGATAGTACAGCAGGTAGAGCATTTGCCTTGGCTGACCCGGGTTCAACCCTTTGCTTACCATATGGTCCCCTGAGCACAGCCAGGTATAATTCCTGAGTGAAGAGCCAAAGGTAATCCCTCAGCATCGCTGGGCGGGACCAAAAGAAGCCAAAAAAAGAAAATTAAGAGCTCATGAAACTCAAGAGTGAAAAATTAAAGAATTCAATTAAACATTTGGGCAGAGGATCTGAATAGACATTTTGTCAAAGTCATACAGAGGGTCAGCAAGTCCATGGAATCAATGTATTACAAATAATTAGGGAAATGTAAATCCAAACCACAGTGAGTTTTTGCCTCACACCTATTAGACAATAGAATGTCTATTGTTAGAAAACAGTACGGAGAGGCCTCTGAAAATTAAATATTGAACTCTATTATGTTACAGCAACTCTGCTTTCTTCCAAGGGAAATGAGATCACTGTCTAGAAATAGTACTTGCATTCCCATTTTCATTGTGACATTATTTATAACAAAAACATGGCCACAGCATAAACATGATTATTTTGTAGCCATAAAAAGAAATTCTATATATAATCACAGTCTATGGAATAATAGACTATGATATGTATAAATACAGTGTATGAATAATAATACATTATTCTATGTATAAACACAGGAAATTTTATATATAAGTAAATTATATGTATAAACATAATTATTTTGTAGCCAAAAAAAGAAGGAAATTCTACGGTTTGTTATGGAGTAGGTAGACCTTGTGAAAGCAAAAAAAGATAAATATTCTCTGATCTCACTTATATGTGGAAACTAAGGGAAAAAATTCATGCAGAGACCAAATGGGTGGTTAGCAGAGGTGAAGAGTGGGTAGAGACAATGAAACTAGTCAAAATTTTGAACTTCCAGTTATATGACAAATGTGTCCTAGAGACATAATATACAATTTGGTGTCGTAGTTCATAGTACCATATTGTGTCTTTAAAAACTGCTAAGGGAACCAATCTTAAACATTCTCATCTCATCTCAGACAACCAGAGAGATAGTCCATCAGGTAAGGTGTTTGCCTTGCACATTGCTAACCTGGGTTCAATTCCCAGCACCTCATATGGTCTCCTGAGCCTGTTAAGGGTGATCCCTGAGTGTAGAGTAAGCCCTGAGTACCATGGGATGCGAATCAAAATATATATGTATTTTTTCTCGTTTAAAGATAAAAAATTATGAATGCATTGCTAAAAGCTTATAATGCATATCATATTACCTCCTTTCAGCTCCTAATTCTAATCCAGAGTCATCATTTCCAACTGTCATTGTCATTGATTCTCCTCTGTCCTAACTACATTCCCTCCTCCCCATCCCACCTTGCAGCGAGCTTCCTATCATGGGCCAGTCCTCCTGGCCCTTGTTCCTACTGCTTTGGGGTGTTATACTATTTTTTCTCTTTCATATCCAACAAATGAGTGTGATTATTCTCTGTCCCTCTTCCTCCCTTTGACTCATTTCACTCAGCATGATACTCTCCATGTATATCCATGTTTGCGGTGCAGAAGCTTTTTAGTTTAATGCAGTCCCATCTATTGATCTCTGTTTCTACTAGATTGCTTAGTTCCGTGTCATCTTTGAAGATACCTTTATCTTCAATATCGTGGAGGGTTTTGCCGACCTTGTCTTCAATGAACCTTATGGTTTGTGGTCTGATGTTGAGGTCTTTAATCCATTTTGATCTGACTTTTGTGCATGGTGTCAGGTCAAGGTCTAAGCCCATTCTTTTGCATGTGGTTGTCCAGTTGTGCCAGCACCATTTGTTAAAGAGGCTTTCCTTGCTCCACTTCACATCTCTTGCTCCCTTATCAAAGATTAGATGATCATACATTTGGGGTTGTGTGTAGGGATATTCCACCCTGTTCCATTGGTCTGCGGCTCTGCCTTTGTTCCAGTACCATGCTGTTTTAATTGTTACTGCTTTGTAATAAAGTTTGAGGTTGGGGAGGGTGATGCTTTCCATCGTCTTTTTCCCAAGGATTGTTTTAGCTATCCTTGGGCGTTTGTTGTTCCATATGAATTTTAGGATTGCTCGATCCATTTCTTTGAAGAATGTCATGGGTATCCTTATAGGGATCGCGTTGAATCTGTATAATGCTTTGGGGAGTATTGCCATTTTGACAACATTGATTCTCCCTATCCACGAGCAGGGTATATGTTTCCATTTCCTCATGTCCTCTTTTATTTCATGGAGTAGCGTTTTATAGTTTTCTTTGAAGAGGTCTTTTACTTCCTTGGTTAAGCTGATTCCGAGGTACTTGATTTTCTGGGGCACGATTGTGAATGGGATTGCTTTTTTCATGTCCCTTTCCTCTGCCTCATTGTTTGTGTATAGGAAGGCCATGGATTTTTGGGTATTGATTTTGTAGCCTGCAACGTTACTGTATAAGTCTATTGTTTCTAAGAGTTTCTTAGTAGAGGCTTTAGGCTTCTCTAGATATAGTATCATATCATCTGCAAATAGTGAGAGTTTGATTTCTTCCTTTCCTATCTGGATGCCCTTAATCTCTTTTTCTTGTCTAATAGCTATCGCAAGTACTTCCAGTACTATATTGAAGAGAAGTGGTGAGAGTGGGCATCCTTGTCTTGTACCTGATCTTAGAGGAAAGGCCCTTAGTTTTTCCCCGTTGAAGATAATGCTTGCCATAGGCTTGTGGTAGATGGCTTCGACTATCTTGAGGAAAGTTCCTCCAAACCCCATTTTGGTGAGGGTTTTCATCATGAAAGGATGTTGGATCTTGTCAAATGCTTTCTCTGCATCTATTGATATGATCATATGGTTTTTATCTTTACTTTTGTTGATATGATGGATTATGTTGATTGATTTCCAAATGTTAAACCATCCTTGCATCCACAGGATGAATCCCACTTGGTCATCCATTTCTTTTAGGTTCTCCTGTTTTGTGGCGTATAGGCCTTCAAAGTAGTCTCTAATGATCTTTTGTATCTCACTGGTTTCTGTCATGATGTCCCCCTTTTTATTTCTGATTCGATTTATTAGGGCTCTCTCTCTTTCTTTCTTTGTGAGTCTTGCTAGCGGTTTATCAATCTTATTTATTTTCTCGAAGAACCAGCTCTTTGTTTCATTGATCTTTTGGATTGCTTTTTTAGTTTCGATGTCATTAATTTCTGCTCTAACTTTTATTATTTCTTTCCTTCGGTCTGGTTTGGGTTCCTTTTTCTGGTCCTTTTCTAAGGTCTTGAGTCGTGAAGTCAAGCTATCTATGTGGGCCCTTTCTTCCTTCCTGAGGAATGCTTGGCCATATAAATTTTCCCCTTAACACGGCTTTAGCTTCGTCCCATAGCTCGTGTCTTCATTCTCATTTGTTTCTAAGTATCTTTTGATTTCTTCCTTGATTTCCTTCCTGACCCACTCATTGTTCAACATTGAATTGTTTAATTTCCAGGTGTTTGATTTGGTTCTCCATGTCGGTGAGTGGTTAGCTTCTATCTTCAGCGCATCGTGGTCTGAAAAGATGGTTGATACAATTTCTATTTTTCCTATTCTATTGAGGTATGTCCTGGGGCCCAGTACATAGTCTATTTTAGAAAATGTTCCATGTGCACTGGAAAAGAATGTGTATTCTTTCTTTTTGGGGTGTAAAGCCCTGTATAGGTCTATTAGGCCTCTCTCTTCAATTTCTTCTTTCAGAGTCAGTGTTTCCTTGTTGAGTTTTGTTCTTGTTGATCTATCTAGAGGCGATAAGGCCGTATTGAAGTCTCCGACTACTATTGTACTGTTAGTGATGTCCTCTTTGAAGTCTGTTAGGAGTTGTTTTAAATATTTAGCCGGTCGTTCATTAGAAGCGTATACCTTTAAGAGTGCGATTTCTTCCTGTTATACATATCCCTTCATAAATAGAAAATGACCTTCGCTGTCCCTTTTAATCATTTTCAACCTGAAGTCTATGTTGTCGGATACCAGGATGGCCACTCCAGCTTTTTTAAGGGGGTTGTTTGTTTGCAGGATTGTTTTCCATCCTTTGACTTTGAGTCTACGTTTACTCTGTTTGTTCAGGTGTGTTTCTTGCAGGCAACAGAATGTTGGGTTTAATTTCCGGATCCATTTTGCCACTCTGTGTCTCTTGATGGGTGCATTTACTCCGTTGACATTGAGAGAGATTATTGTGGTAGGGTTTTGTGTCATATTTCTGTGGTATTTGTTGTTTTTATGGGGCTCCTCCTTGTCTTACAGTAGCCCCTTTAGACCTTCTTTCAAGTTTGGTTTTGAGTCTATGAAGTTCCTGAGCTGTTGTTTATACGAGAAATAGTGTATGGTTCCTTTGAGTTTGAGTGAGAGTTTAGCCGGATAAAGTATTCTTGGTGAGGCATTCATTTCGTTGAGTTTTTTCACTATGTCCCACCATTGTCTTCGGGCTCGGAGGGTTTCTTCTGACAGGTCTGCTGTAAATCTGAGGGGTGCTCCTTTGTATGTGATTTCCTTCTTTGACCTTGCTGCTTGCAGAATTGTGTCTCTATCCATAGCATCCATCATTCTGACTATGATATGCCTTGGAGTCTTTTTATTTGGGTCTCTTTTTGCTGGTACTCTTTGGACTCCTTGTATCTGGATGCCTGCCTTCTCCAGCTCTGGGAATTTCTTAGCAATGATGTCTTTGACTGTGTTTTTTTCATTGGGGTTACTTCCCTGTGGTTCTGGTACTCCAATGATTCTTATGTTGTTCCTCTTGAAGTCATCCCCCAGGGCTCTGATTCGCTCTATAGCCATTTTGAGGTCTTTGGCCATGATTTGTTGTTGTCTATAAGATTTCTGCAGCTCATCTTCCAGGTCGCTGATTCTGTCTTCGGCTGTAGTCATTCTACTGTTAAGGGCATCTAGTGGGATTTTTAATTCATCTACCGATTCCTTTATTTGTGTGACTTCCGTTCGTAGGTTTGAGATTTCTGCTCTCATTTCTTCCTGCATTTTCTTGGTAGACCGTTGCAGTGCTTCATTCATCTCCTCCCTTAACTTATTGGATGTCAGTTCCATGGTTGCTTGGAGTAGGTTGACTCTCCTCCAGATTTCCTCTCTGAATTGTTTATCTGAGAGGTCGTAGATGTGAGTAGCCCTTGTTGATGTTTCTGGAATCTTTTCTTCTCCCTCTCTTCGTGGATGGGATTTTCGCTGCTTCTTCATATTGTTACGGAAGTATAGAGTTGGAACTTTGTAGTTATCTATTCCTGTTCCCTCTTGCTGTGGAAAGGAGGGGCTCTGATTGTGCTAAAGTTCCCTTATTCACTGACAGCTTTTATAGTGTCAAACTAAGCTAATGGATATTTTGCATGAGTGGTTGAGATGGCTAAAGTGATTTTCAAAGAAATAGACAATAACTATTGGCTGAGGTAACAAAAAATAACTGCGGCCACATTAGCGGCCGCCGCTCTGCCACGCCCACTTTGATACCACGCCCACTAAGATACAGGCCACGCCCCCAGTGCCTTCCTTGTAGAGAGCCAGGCGGGAAGACCTCAGGCGGCGGGAAGCGGGGGACGGGAGGGCGTGGCTGAGGGTCAGTGACGGTACCTGGGTGGGCGGGCCGCAGTTAGAGAGCCAGATCGGGAGACGGGGGATTTTTTTTGTTTATTTTTATTTTGGAGCCATACCCGGCAATGCTCAGGGGTTACTCCTGCTCTGCGCTCGGGAATCACTCCTGGGGTGCTGGGAACGGAAGCAAGATTGGTGGTATGCAAGGAAAATGCCCTACCCGCTATACTACCACTTTGGGCCACTTTTTGATTTTTGAACATGATAACAGATTATGAACAAGGTTGAAAAGAACATTTCAGAAAATTTCCCCTCTTGCTCTGAATCTCTGTAGCACTTAACTGTAAATTTGGCTAGTGATTTGTGTTGCACTCTCACTTTTTTTTTTCTTTTTGGGTCACACCTGGCGATGCACAGGGGTTACTCCTGGCTCTGCACTCAGGAACTACCCATGGCCGTGCTCAGGGGACCATATAGGATGCTGGGATTTGAACCCGGGTCGGCCGCGTGCAAGGCGAATGCCCTATCCGCTGTGCTATCTCCAGCCCCTGCACTCTCACTTTTAAAATATATATATATATTGCCAATGGAAAAGGTCATTGTGATCTAAAAAATAGTAGAAGTTCAGTCTACTACTGGGGTGGAAAAAACAGGTGGCTTTAGGAGTCAGGTGAGAAAGCAGAATGGGGTCTAAGAAGAGCTGGCATCTGGTCCTAGCCAGTCAGGCCACTTTGGGCAAGTTATTAGCTTCTCATTTATCTTTATCTGAAAAGGGAAATGTTTAAACTTGGCATGCAGCTAGCATGCCTGCGTTTGTGGATTCCTTTTTCAATCTTTGATGGAGCAAAAATAAAATTAAATTACAGAGAAGGCTTGGGAGATAGCTTAAATAGCAAAGCTTATTGGTGCCTGGAATCTGGTTCAGGAATAGAGCACTGGCTTTGCTTGTTAGGCCTTGGATTCTGCTCCCGGTACTGCAGAGTTCCCTTAATCACTGCTGGGGGATTCCTGAGCACTTAGCCAAGAGTAACCACTGAGCACCTCTGGGTATCACACACACACATACACACACACCAGTAGAGCATGGATCCTGCATTCAAGCCCTGTGAATGAGCCCAACGACATGGGCCCCCGCCTGAACACAACAGCAAGGAGGGGGTCAGACTCAGTGACAGTACTCAGGGCTTCCTCCTGGCTCTGTGCTTAGGAATCACTCCTGGTGGTATCGTGCAAGGCAAGTGCCTAACCACCTGCTCTATCTCTCATGCCCTTGCTAACTCTATCAGCTAGGTCTGATTAGCCCCATGTAACAGACACAGAAATCCAAGACGAAAGCATCCTTTCAGGTCACATTAGAGGGAAATCTGTACGGCCATTTCTACTGCAATTCTAGGATACCTTAGGAAATCTGCCCTTCGAGCAACAAGATTGTTTTTTTAGACATTTTTAATGCTCAGGAGTTGCAAAATGTGGGCAGGGTCTTCACAGGCATTGGTTTCAAGGTTGTCACTTAAATTCCACAGAGGAGGAGTGACAGTTAAGACTTATTTTCTTATTTAAAAAATATTTCTTATTTTCTTTTCTTTCAATTTTTCAAGTAATGATAACTGGATTCAAAGAGGGATCGAAATAGATATGGGAAAGTGGATCAGAAAGTGGAGTCTGGTCTGGGGTTCAATAATTCCTAAAGTTATTAGTTGTATTAGTTGTGTGTGTAAATGTTGATTTTTCTATCCAATAGCAAAGCTCCAAGATCTGAAGGTTGCTGGAGGACATAACTCTTCATTGTAAAGGCCAAAAGTAAACAGTGAAGAAACTTATCCAGAAACAATGAATTATTGAAAAGTCAAAGAAGAGTCACAGAGGGGGCTGGAGCAATAGCACAGCGGGTAGGGCATTTGCCTTGCACGTGGATGACCCAAGTTTGATTTCCAGCATCTCATATAGTCCCTTGAGCACCTTCAGGGGTGATTCCTGAGTGCAGAGCCAGGAGTAACCCCTGTGCAATGCCAGGTGTGACCCAAAAAGCAAAAAAAAAGAAAAAATGAAGAGTCACAGATAATTAAAAAGCAACTCAAGTTAGCTTTTTATGTGAATTGAAATAATAATTTTAAATTAAGCAAAGTAAAGACATTTTTTACATTTTAAGATTATTGAAAGCAGGCCCAGTAACAGGTAAGGCCTACAGATGTAAATTTTTCCCCTACACTTTATAAAAATACCAATCCCACCACCATTACATGTAAACTCCAAAATGTATTAACACGGAATTGCACTCAAAGTTTTATTAATACAGGTGAGACCCAATCAAGTTCAATCTCTGGCACCCCATATGGTCCCCTATTCCCCACCAGTAATGATCCCTGAGCGCAGAATCAGGGGTAATCCCTAAGCACTACTGGGTGTGGCTCGTGAACAAAACAAAAATATTGAAAACTAAATACATTTTTGTACACAATAAATTTTTAGTAAAATATGCTCATATCTCGGAGGGAACAATAACCAACATTTTGACATATTTGATTTTTAAATATTTGTACTTATTAAAAAATTTAAATATATTAAATATATATGTATTAAAGCTATTTTAAACATGAAAGTGAAGAAAATAGTATGATCAGCATTTTTGGGGCGGGAGGTCATACCCGGCAATGCTTAGGGGTTACTCCTGGCTCTGCACTCAGGAATTACTCCTGGCGGTGCTTGGGGGACTATATGGGATGCTGGGAATTGAACCCGGGTCAGCCACGTGCAAGGCAAATGCCCTACCCGCTGTGCTATCACTCCAGCCCCTCAACTGTCCATTCTTTTTTTTTTTTTTTTTTTTTTGCTTTTTGGGTCACACCCGGCGATGCACAGGGGTTACTCCTGGCTCTGCACTCAAGAATTACTCCTGGCACTGCTTAAGGGACCATATGGGATGCTGGGAATCGAACCAGGGTTGGCTGCATACAAGGCAAATGCCCTACCCACTGCGCTATCACTCCAGCCCCTCAACTGTCCATTCTTGCTCATAGTTTTCTTTTTATTTTTTAACACTTGGTTTTCATAGATGACACAATATTTGTCTGATGATATTATAATATCTTTCAAGTCTTTTCATGCTCCAGGCATTGTTTCTGTTGATTCTGTCTGCCTGTCCTATCTCCCTCCCAAATCTTATATGTTGAAGTTATTTATTATTTGTTTGGTTATTTTTGGTTTTTGAGGCCACACCTGGCAGTGGTCAGGGCTTACTCCTGGCTCTGTGCTTAGAGATCACTCCTGGCAATGTTTAAGGGGTCATATATGGGCATGTGAATTGAGAAAGGTCAGCTAAGGGCAAGGCAAGCACCTTAACCTTTGTACTTTGTCAGGCCCTATGTTGAAATTTTCACCTTTATGTCTCCTCTGGTATCTGACTATTTATATACATACATATATATCTAGTGCTACGCCCACAGCTGTGACACCTGTGTAGCTGTAGCAAAATGCTGCTGCGCTGGAGGTCTGCAGATGAGAGGTTGAGGTGGGAGCTCCCCAGAGCGGGGCCTCAGGCAGTTCCCCTACAATCTGTGCTCATCACGTGACCTGATGACACCAGAAACTGCTGGAGCACAAGACAACCTTGGTTTTGCCTTAGCTTAACTATCTGTGCCTTTCTTCTGTGCATTTCTTATCTGTGCATTCGTATTGGAACAGTATGAGCGTTTCCTGGTCAGGATGTTGCCAACACCACAGGCCGGCCAGAATTAGATGAATTAATATCTGAAGCCCCCCTTTCCTTTTGTTTAAGCACCTGTCTCAGAAGCATAGTAGAATGCTGGAGGCGCCTCATTGGGTTTTTTCTAAACAAGGTTGAGGATAAAAACAGCTGTTCTTGGAAACCAAAGCAATAGACTAAATGAAAGTAAAAACAAAGGTGTTGCAAAAAATCACAGCATAGTGAGACAAAAACATTTCCAGAAAGAAGAGTTGGCTAAGATTCCCTGCAGGGACACAATATTTTGCGGGAGAGCGATGGCGGACTTTGCCGCCACGTTGCTCCCCCCTGCAGTAAAAGATTACCTAGATCCACCCCCCCTTTTTTACAGGAACTAACGACAACATTGGGAATAGATGGGTAAACTATGAAGGGAAACAACGGTTGTTTTCAGAGCTCCCATTTATGGCTAGATTAGCTAGATGAAGAAAACCCTGATGTTTATTATTTAAACCTTTTGCAATATATTATAACAAATTCCTGACGGGAGAAAGGGCCTTAAACACTTAATGCTAAACTAACATGGATGTGATCATTGGCGCGAAACAGACATTTCAAAGAACCTTAGCTTTACCCTAGCCTTACGGAAAACAAGAGGTCACAGAAGCGATATGCGGAATTAACTCATACTGTATTGTACTTCGTTAATAATTTTTCTGCTGAATTATAATCATCAAAGTAGTGTTCTAATGATGTATTGTAATCATCAAAGCAGTGGTCTAATGGTGTAACCTGATGTTGTAACCCCCTGCTTATTGCTATTTCCTTGGAGAAACAATATATAAGCACAGCTTTGCAGAATAAAGTTGCAGCAGTTCACCAGCTTGTAGTGTGGCTGTCTGTCATTTCCCCGCCGATTCCTGACTTTTCCTGATTCCTTCGACCCTGGTCCCCAGTGGTCGGTGGTCTCCACTGGGTGGTCTGCGGCAATCTAGTTTTAGATGTATGTTTCTGTATTCATAGACTTGTGCTTTTGGCCAATACTCTGCGTTTGTGCAGTGCTTCTGGGACCATACCATGATGCAGATCAAAACAGAAGAAATGAGACAGAGACAAAGACTTTTGATAGCATTCCTCTGGAGAGCCTACGGCTTTCCACTCTAGAGCTGATAAGCTAACTCAGGGATTTGGTCCAGAGCTAAGGAATGGAAGAAGGACCTGGAGCATCAAGGCAAGAACACGTGCCTCGCATGCGGAACACCCAGATGCTGTACTCATGTTCCACCTGCTCTCTAGAGTTTCAACAACAAAGAGTATTTCTGGGGGTAACATGTTAACTGTGGTGCTTGCACCCTCCAGATGTGGTGTTCTGGTGATTGCATATTCTGTTACGGCATCAGAGACTCAGAGAGCAGAGTCCCAGATGCAGCAGTGAGTGGGTGTGAGAAGGGAACAAGCCATTATTTCCTCTTGCAAGGCAGGTGCTTTATCTCCAGAGTCATTGAGAGCCATCCCAAAGGTTGTTGTAACCGTCTCAGAGGAATAAGCGAGCTTTGTGCAGAAACTTAAAGACTTACTCTGATGGAAATGTATTTATGCTCATAACTCATCAATGAGTGATATTGGGTGGCATAGTTAACTTCAGAGGGATCAAGGCAATACAATCCACCAAGTTCCAGGGAAGAGGAGCAATGAACTATTCACAAACAATCTTTTTTTTTTTTAATTCTTTTATTGATTCACCATGTGGAAAGTTACAAAGCTTTCAGGTCAAAGTCTCAGTTATACAATGCTCAAACACCCATCCCTTCACCAGTGCACATATTCCACCACCAAGAATCATGATATACCTCCCCCCTTCCCCCCCACCTCCCCAGCCCCCCACCCCGCATGTGTAACTCACAAACAATCTTAAAGCTCCGGAATGAGGCTGTGACCTGCCCCACCCCTGTCACTGTGTTCTGTGGTCAGAGTCCAGTCACAGCCACTGAGTGCCAACACTTGGCCCACCAGCCCTGCTGGCGTCCCTGATGGCAGTTTGGAAGCTGAGCCTTTCAGAGACTGATGGGGACATGGGTCTCATTTCATTACAGTCCATCACTGAGGGTGGATGCTCAGAATAGTTGACTCTAAACCTTCAGAGTACCCAGCCCTTCTGGGGCAGATGAAAATGAGACAAGAGCAGAAGTGTTCCAGTGTGTTGTAAAACCCAGAGTCTGTGCAGTAGCACCTGCCTGCAGAACCTGTTCCTAAGGTTGTGTCTCTGATTCACATGTCACTTGCACAAGGCTATGGATAACTTTTACACACATAATCCCTGTATTCTATCTCAATAGCCTTTGTGAAGATGGGAGATGGGGGGATACTCAAGAGTACAATATTGTTTTAGGGCCCAGACTGATGAGAACTGAGAAATGCAGCCAACTCCTCAATTAGGATCCAAGTTGGGGTTCCAGGGAGTGGGGTAAAGCTCTCAGCTCACTGGCTCAGTGAGGGGAGGTCATGGTCCAGACCTTGTGCAGGTCAGAGAAAGGAAGTCATCAGCTCACAGAACCCTGGAGAAGTGACCTCACTTCCCTAGGAACCATCCCCAACTGCCTTAGATCCCTGGTTCCCTAGTGGGCCTCATTCTCAAGACAGTAACTGTCCAGTTTCCTTGAACTGAAAAGCTCTTGTTTTCTGGTGTTCAAAGGCTCTGGGCTGAGGTGAGCCCAGAGTGAGGGACAT
This sequence comes from Sorex araneus, assembly GCF_027595985.1. Taxonomy (NCBI): domain Eukaryota; kingdom Metazoa; phylum Chordata; class Mammalia; order Eulipotyphla; family Soricidae; genus Sorex; species Sorex araneus. Next base: position 13,999,908 of record NC_073308.1, read on the forward strand.
CGCTGCCCCTGCAGAGGATGGAGGAGGCCTCCTCCCCACCCGCAACACCTGTCACTGGTTAGGAGGGACCCAAAGGTAATCCAGCAGCCAGGGCACCACTTCACAGCTGTGATGCCTTCTCAGTGGACTGTTATCCCTGCTCCTATGTGTGTGAGTTGATATGTGTGTAACTTGCATATGTGTATGAGTGTGTATGGTGATGTGCTGAATGTGAGTATATGTATATATGTGTATGGGTATGTGTGTTTGTAAGGATGAGTTGAACGTGAGTGTATATGTGTGTGTGTTATTATGTGAGTGTGTGTTTGTGTCACAGGGTTGGAGCAGGGTGAAGTCATATTCTTACATGAGGGAGCAGCTGTTGTGTGAGGAAAGCTGGTATGCTTGTATCATGGCTTCCTGATGACAAAATTCAGATATTTTTTAAAACATTTTTTTATTTTTAAATTTTTTTTTAATTGACTCACTGTGAGATAGACCCTTACAAAGCTGTTCATGATCAGGTTTCAGTCATAGTGTTCCAACACCTGTCCCTCCACCAGTGTCCGTTTCCCAGGACCAGTGTCCCCAGTTTCACTCCCCCACCCCCATTCCCCAAACACAGATTCTTAAAGGGGCCCCCTATGTCCTCATCCCTCCCGGGGGTGATGGCCACTGTGTTGCAGAGCCCAGGACATCCCTGAGGAGCCGCTGGTGGGATGCAGCTATTCTACCTGCCAGGACACGGGCCCAGAGCTGCACACTTGCAACGACACCCAGTGTCTGGCACAGGTGAGCAGGTGACAGGGGCTCCCACATTCAGGGTCTGAGATGGGGAGGTGGGTGCAGAGCCCAGTTCCCAGCCCAAGACACCTGAGACTCTTCCATGGTGTCCCCTCGGGGTGTCCACGGCCCATCTCAGAGTGATCCAGTCCCCAATGCTCCTCTGGCACAGGGTCAGCTGAAAGTCCATCCCCACCCGCTTCAGAACAAGGAGCTGACCCAGAGGGCCACGCCCATGTTCCCCTCGGTCAGTGTGTGTCTATACTGCTGCTTTCTGACCTTGTCCTCATGGCCCAGGGACACGGGGCTCAGACAGCTCCCCTGTCTGGCTGACTCTCTGGCAGCAAGCAGCTCAGGTTGGGGGTTAGAGAGAGAAGGAGTGGAGGGCTGTGGTGTCCGTTTCCCTGAAACTGCCATCCCTGGGACGCATCCCCGGGAAATGGGGCCCAGAGTAAGGAGCTGTGTTGGCTGGGTCCCTACACTCGATCAGGACACGTGGGGACAGGACTCAGCCCGCAGCACTGGGAGACCTCAGCTGGTGTCAGCCCCTGAGGATCTCAGCAGCACTGCAGGGCTTTCCTGTGGCTGCTAGCTGCAGTCTGGGTCTGAGGTTTCCCCAGCACAGGCCAAGGCAGGTGAGGCCCGGCCTCCTTCTGGCCAGGGACAGAGTCTGTGGGCTACTCCCAGGGCCATCTGAAGGAGAGATGCGGCAACACATGCGATCTGTCTCCACTAGGGGCAGCACTGGCAACTGGACAAAGGGGGGCCCCACAGGAGGGGTCTAGAGAGCAGGGAGCCTAGAACTAGGGAGGGATCTGCCAAAACCTCTGAAGCCCCCCAGTTGTGCTCCCCAGCCCCCTCCCAGGGGGCAGAATAAACTGAAGAGGAGGCAGGTCCTGAGAGCAGCTGCAGGAGCTTCTCTGCTGATGAGGAGGGACCTGCCCAGCTGCCCCCTGCTGTCCCTCTGCAGGGGGCGGGTTCCTGGAGATCCTCGGGGCCGTGCCTGTCCTCTGGCCTTTGAATGCTCCCAACTGACAACAGCAAACTTCATTGGTCAGAAGGGCAGTCCTCAGCCCGATTCCTCGTGCATGTGGGAGCTCCTGTTCCTGCCCCAAGGAGACGGTTTTCCCCCAGGTCTGAGCTCCAGACCCTCAGCACCTGCTCCATGGGGAACTCACTGACCATCTTGCACCCCCCACCCACCAGCAGGAGGAGCCTGTGTGCCCGAGCTCTCTGGATGAGGCCTGCACGATGCTGACCCTCGGCAAAGGAACTGTGGAGATGTTGGTCTCACTGGTGCCAGCTTCCCCAGGGCAGAAGTTCTCCTCTGTTACCACCATCCTTCCTACCGGCCTGGCCTTCCCCATTCCCGCGCGGATCCTGCAGCAGATGCTGCGCCGGTGAGAGTCGCCCGCCAGCCCCTGGGCCTCGCCTGCCTCCCCGCCTGGGGTGCTCAGAAGGAGCCAGGGTCTCTCTGGGCTTCTGCTGGTTCTTCTGAACACAGTGTGGAGAGAGTCACTCAAGGTTCTGGAGGAGGACATGGGATGGGCCGTGACAGTGGGGGGCTGCTGCCTGGTCTCCTGGCCATGAGCTTCCTGTTCATTCTTGTTCCTGCCCACAGAATAGCAGCCGCAACACTCAGAGCCTGTGACTTGGGACTCCCAAAGTACATGCACAGGAATCCCCGTCCCAACTCCAAAACATTTCTGTCCACCCATGCCCTGTTCTTCCTCTCGGCATTGCTCTGGGCGATTAGACATCCCAGCACCCCGGGACAGGAGAAGGGTTTGGTGGTTTGGTCTTTCCATACGTCAAAGCAGCACCTGGTCGTGCAGCATTTCTCCACAACATTGTCACACGAGAACAGAGCGACTCCCTGGGACTCAGTGCTAGTCTGAGCTTCAGGATCCTGCCATGTGTCCAGAACATTCCATGGGCACTGTCCTGCTTCCTCTAGTTCTGGATGCCTCCTCCCGTACTTGGAGCAGATTCTCAACTACGAAGACACAATGAAGCAGTGAGTGGTCCAGGGTCCCCCATCCAGAGGGATCAGCTGGGGCTGTGTTGGGTGCTGTGTGTGGGCAGAAGCCGGGGCTCAGGCATCATTTCCCCAACACGGGAACCTCCCTGACAGGGTCCGTGCATCACAGAGAGCTGAAGAGGGGTCCCAGGGCTCAGGAAACAGAGCAGATTGGGCTGGGGTCTCCCTGAGTGGCCCACACTCCCTGCCCCACCGCCCTCGTCTGGCCTCCTCTCACCCCCTCCTGCTCAGCATTCCTGGGCCTGCAGCAGCAGATGGGCCCAGCAGGTGCTCTAGAATTCCGAGCAGCCCAGGACAGGCCCAGGTGGGGAAGGTCATTCTCACGACCTTGGGGGTTGGGAGAACCACTCACAGGTTCTCTGTTGGATCTTCTCAGTGACATGATGGCTCATCTGGGCTCCAGGTGAGGGGACCTTTTGTGGGAGCAGGGGAGGCGCATTCCAGGGTCCTGACTCTGCTCCCCACACTCTCCCCAGCGCCCTGAGTCCCATGTCGGGGTCCTGGCCTGAGGGCTGTACTGAGTGGCTGTGCTGTGTCCCCGTGCAATCGATGCTGGGCTGCATTCTGGTGCATTTCTCTGGCTCTGGCCTCCAAGTTCATCTGAGGAAGGAACTTCTCCTGACCGCACTGATCAGGGCTCAGGGTAAAGGCCCTGCCCTCTGGGGTGGCCGGGCTCCTGCACGTCGTGGTCTGGGGATTGGGCTCTGCTGTTTCTGGTTGTGATTGGCAGGACCCTGAGGCGGGGCCCTTCTCTTCAGACATTGCTCCAGCCCCAGCAGTTGTCCCAGAACCACCTGAGGAGCTGGGCCTGCCTCCGCGGGATGCCCCAGACCCGGAGCCTGCTGAAGCCTCAGCTGTGGCCACAGCACCACAAGCAGAGCTGGAAGATGCCGGGCCTGGAGACATGAGTGGTGCCAGCTTGTGGACCAGCGAGGCAGCTGACGGCCCCGAGAGTTCCTGCCCTGGGAGGAGCCCTGGGAGGAGTGGGCCCTGGGAGGAGCCAAGGAACAAGCAGGTCTCCGTCAGCACGTTCCCTGCCCGGCTGGTGGCCGAGCAGCTGACACTCATGGATGCGGTGAGAGGCAGCGTCCGCCCACACCTGCCATCCACAGGCACCTCTGCAGGCAGCGGCCCTCCTGGCCCACACTCACCCTCTGTGCCGGTCCCTGAGCCCGCACTGTCCCGGGATGGCCGAGATGGCTCATGTCAGGAGAGGCACGGGGAAGGGGTGTGTGTCCGTGAGTTCAACAGAGAGTAGTGGGGGGTCTTTGTGGCATGGAGACTAGTGTCGGGGTTCCGAGTGTCTGCTATGGTCTGAGCAGCCTGGACTCCATGAGGCCCCTCAGGGCGGTTCCCTTTAAGGGGGATGCAGGAACCAGTTCCCAGCGCAGCTCCCACAGAGGAATGTGCCTCTGAGGGGCACAGAGAGAGGAGCTGGGGAGGGCCCTGAGACTGTTAGGGTCCCAGGAGCAGACAGAGGGGCCCTGTGCCTGCACCCCGCATCAGTCTGGGTTCCGGGGTCCTGAGCCCCTCATTGCCCAGCACAGCCCGCAGGCCACACTGGGACTGACCGTGTCTGTGTCCTGTCTCCCTGGGGTGGCCGTGGCTGAGCCTGTCCCTCTCCCCAGAATCTGTTCCTAGAGCTTGTGACCTACCATTGCCGGGGGGCCCTCTGGTCTAAGAGGAACAAGCCGGGCTACGGACGCGTGTGCCCCACTGTGCGGGCCATCGAGAGCCAGTACATCACTGTGGCCTCCTGTGTCCTCACCACCTGCCTCGGGGACCTGAGCCTGCCCGAGGGGGCACTGATGCTAGAGTACTGGATCCTGGTGGCCCGGGTATGTTGCGGGTGGGGGTTCCTGTGGAGTTGTGGGCACTGGATCCTGGGGGCACAAGTATGTTGGGGGGGGGTCCCTGTGGAGTTGGGGCTGCCTGTTCTCCTGTGAAGCTCAGGAGGGAAGACGGTCTCCTGTTCTGAGGACCGCGGGGGTTTCCTGCAGGGACTGTGTCCTGAGGCCGTCCCGGTGGGGCCCATCGTCCTGCCTGCTCCTTCCTTGAGCCATGCACACGCTTTCCCGGGTTTTCCTTGGGGATCTCTGTGTCCCCCGTGGACCCCAGACTCTCAGTGTCCCCAATATGGGCTTTGTACCGAGGCCTGCAGGGAGCTCTGACTCCAGCTGCCCTGTCCCCTGCTCTTGCCTCCAGGAGTGCCAGCGCCTCCGCAACTGGGCATCCACCAATGCCATCATCTGTGCCCTGCAGTGCCCCGCCATCTGCCGACTCCGCCAGACCTGGGGCCACGTGTCACGGTGGGTGCCCCCGGGGCTGCGGCCTCTGTTCTCCGTCTGCAGAGCCCCTCAGTGAGATGAGACCCCTGGGGACAGCAGCCCGGGGGCCCGGCCCTGGGCAGGGAGCGGGACTCGGGCTTCCTGCAGCTGAGCTCTGGTTCCGTTTCCAGTTTCCTTTAGTGTCTGGGGCGGGGAGAGCCAGAAACAGGATATGTGGAGTTGGGCCCCCAGTGCTGAACTATCTGTGAACCCTCCCTGGGCACTGGGCCCTGTGTGGGTGCCGGGGTGGGTGCTCCGCCCCAGTGATGCTGGCCCCGGGGTACAGTGAGTGACTCTGGGCGCGGGGGTGGGTCATGGTACTTGGGCTCAGACCCAGACTCGGGCACACAGGGCATGTCCATCCCACTAGCTCAACCCGAATCACAGACATTCAGTCTGTTCCTGGTCACGGACCCCCGTGTCCAGGCCTCAGCCCTGCCCACACCGAGCTGTGCACGGCGGGATGGAGGGACAGGGCCTTCAGTCGCCCCCTGCCGCCCTGAGCTCAGTGCTGCTGGAGCCCAGGACACCGCACAGGCAGCTGCTGGCCACTAGTGTCCCACCCGGGGTCCCAGGATGCAGGGACAGCTCCCTCAGGACAAATGTGCTCCCTCCCTAGGTGGAGCCGGTGGACACTGAGGGCCCTGTGCAGATGGGCCCAGCGACAGAAACGCTGCAAGCCCCCGCAGGTACTGTTCAGGCTGGAGGCCTGCATGGAGGAGGGGGGAGGTCGGGGCGGGTGCTGGACAGGTTTCTGTGACTTTCCAGTCTTCTCTGCATGGACACGGCAGGTGTGTGGGTTGGGTCCAGGCCTGTTGGGGGCTGTGGGGGCAGGAGGCCCTGGAGGCATCTGCATGGGGCTGCTGCTTTGGGTGGGAGCTGCAGGCTCAGCTGTCGCTGTTCTCCTCAGTCTGGGCCTGAGGGAGGAGAGTGGGGGTCGGGCGGGTGGGCACAGAGGCTCAGGGTCGGGTGCTCGTCCCCAGGAGGAGCAGCGTTGCAGCTTTACATCCTGGCGGAGGAACCTCGGGAGGCGCCAGGTGAGGGGCGTGTGCGGGGCCCAGGGACAAAGGGGTGGCCCCCACAGGGGTCTTCCCTCAGAAAGGAGGCCGGCCCCAGCCCTGTCTCCTGCTGACCCCGTCCTGACCCAGGGCGGAGTGGGCAGCTGCAGAGCTGGTGTATGGAGGGTGGGTGGGGGAGCCTGGGAGAGGGCTGGGACCCTTGGACCCACAGGACGGCTCTCAGCCATGTGGGGAGGAGGATATTGGGAGGCCCTGGAGGGGCTCCTGCTCACCTGGAGCCTGGCAGTGGGAGGCTGATGCTTGGGGCTGTCCTGGGGACCCCCAGAGCAGGGCCCCTTTCTAACGGCCCCTTCGGCACAGGGTGTGGTCCCCTTCCTGGGACCCTTCCTCCAGGAGCTGGAGAGTCTGGACAAAGAAATGGAGGATTTTGTGGTGAGTAAGCTAGGGGCTGGGTGGGCTGGAGTTGACACCCCCCTGCACCTCAGCCCTGGGCAGAGCTCCTGAGGGAAACTCCCCGGGCTCTGGGCCTGACACCTGAGGCAGGAGCAGCACAGGGCGCCCAGGTCTCGTCACCCAGTTCCCAGGGATCAGCAGAGCCCCTGGTGCAGTACCACCTGAGGTCGGGGGCATCCCCAACCTCTCCCTCAGCAAGAGGCGTGGGGCAGAGGGACCTCAGCATCCACCTCAGGGACAAGGTCCTTGTCCCCGCAGTGACACCCCAGTGTGTCACAGGGCGGTGGGCCTGAGTCCCTGACACCCAGCCCTGTCCTTTGAGCTCAGAGCCTGGCACAGGGTCCCCCAGAGGCCCTTTCTCATGTACTTGGCTGTTTGCTTCCAGGGGGAGGTGATCAACAAGGAGAAATTCGAAAAGGTGAGCAGTGGGACTCTGCAGGGGAACAGAGGAGGGGACCGGACTTCCCTGTCCCCTGGTCCCCTCTCAGATCCTCCTTGTCTCTGTCCCTCTGGCCTGAACTCAGAGTAGGAGAATGAAGCAATGGAAACCCATACATGAGCATGGGGGACAGAGATCCATCAAGGGGAACTTCCTGGTGGAAGGGTGTTTTCTGTTTTCAGACAAGTGGAGAAGCTGACGGAGAGAGTGAAGGGGGGATCCCTGTGGAAATTTTCCTTCTAGTCCGCCCTTGGGCAGCCCTGGCCTGGTTGGTGCTGCAGCCCACTCAGGTCTTTCCCTTCCTTCCTTCGCAATGTCCCAGGAAAATAAGATCCTCCTGGAGATTGTTCTGCTCCAGGAGGCCGCGGAGAACTACCGCCTGCAGCCCCACGACCAGTTTCTCACCTGGTTTGAGGACCTGGAGCTGATCACGAAGGAGGAAAGGTGGGAGGGCCAGGCCTGGATTGGGGAGGGCCTGGGTTCAGTCCCGGGGACAGTCTGTGTTGTGTCCATGGACCCACAGCCCAGATTGATTTGCAGCCTGGGCCCTGCTGGTCTCCTGAGCCTGGGAGGGACTTGCTGGTGTAGCTTTGGTCACCAAGTGCTGCCTCTCTGTCCCCAGCTACGTCCTGTCCTTCCAGCGGGAGCCCCCGACTGAGGCGTTCTACCAACACCACCACCAGGAAGGAGCTTCAGAAGAAGCCACTGTCCACACTTACTCTGAAATCTCCTCCAGATCTGTTTATGTTTAAACAATCTCAACCATCATATTTGTTATTAACATTGAATCAGTTTAGTATTAAGACAATTGACTGAAAGAATGTGTCATATTGCAATTTTCTAGTGACACAAGGTCCCTCCCTGGCCTTCCCAACACATTCGGCACCCACACCAGCAGCAGCCGTCTCATCATCACAGGGCAGTGGATGTGCAGATACTATTCAGAAACTTCCTTCATCTCCTTGGTTTCTGAAACTTCCTTTCTGCACAGGAATCTTAGGTGGACACCACTGTCAGGAAGGCTCTGCTTCCTCCTTTGTCTATTTTCCTGCACACGGGGGCTGTTCTCACTGCTGGGGAAGCTCTTGCACTTGTTTGGGGGTATCTGTGGGATATCTTCTGGTATATTCTCAAGTGGGGCAGATGAAATCTCTGCAGCATCGTTATCTGGTGAAGGTTTTCAGCAGGAAAGAAATGGCTTCCCTGGCCCCCAGCCCCTTTGGGTGAAGATGAGCTGCTGTTCCCTGTTTCTGTCCTCCTGCTAGGCACTAAGTGAAGAGGGTACTGTTGTTCCAGAGAAGGCGCCAAGTCGTGTTCAGTTCCCCACCCCACCCAGCAAACTGCCACCCTTCCTGGGTGATCCAGAGTCTGGTGTCATAGATGAGGGCCCACAGATGACTCATGACCCTCCATACTTACCTTCCTTCCAGGACCAAGGTCAAATCAGGGGGGTGACCAGAGTGAGGGTTTGGGTGGGGATGGTGGGGTAGGCAGCAGGGCAGAAGAGAGGCCACGAGATTGGGAAAACAAGAGTAACCTCAAGCTCTCAAGGTCAGAAGGAGGAACCAGATTGATAGTTCAAAGACTGGGTGCTTGCCTTGCATGTGGCCGACCAGGGTCAATCCCCGGCATCTTCTATGGTCCTTCAAATACTGCCAGGAGGAATCCCCGAGTACAAAGACAGAAGTAACTCCTGAGCACTGCTGAGTGTGACCCAATAAGCAAACAAACAAACAAACCAATCCAGGTCAGCAGAATAAAGAGGTCAAGAGCAAAGGCACCCAGGAGAGCTGAGGCTCCCTCATGGCTGGGGGGTGCTTCTTCCTCAGCACAGGGGGCCTTACCTCCAGGGCACACAGGTCATTAGAAATGTGGGATTCAGTTCTTGCCTGCAAAGAGAATGGTCTAGTTGAGAGAGGAAACTTCCCCAAGTTTCCCCTGTCCCAGGAAATCAGGAGAGGGGCTGCATTGCCTTTTGACACAGGGACCCTGAAGGAAGAGACCAGGACTGGTTGGGAAGCACCTTCCTGCCCCCTCCCAAGGGAGCATCCGGCAGCCAGAATGTCCAGGAAGTGAACGTAGTGTAAAGAGGCCATCCAACAGCTGGCATGTGGCACATTGAGATCAAATCCATAAAAACAAAATTCAGGTTGCTGAAAATTCCATTCCACATACCAATGTGTCACAGCTCAGGTGTGTCTGACTCCTTATTCCTCTATATTTTAAGCTCTTTTGTATGCTAGTGACATAAGCTTAACTACATTTCCAAAAGAAGGGGTAATTCTTGACTCAGGCAATTGGCAAGTACAAGGGGTGATGGTTTGGAGCACAATTTCATCTCTGTAGCAGAAAACTTAAAGTCTTAATAATGCATTTTTACCCCCTACTTAGGCAGACTATTTCCATAAGTAGAAATAAAGTAACTGAAGTTTCATAGTCAAATGATCAATCAAGTTCTGTAAGATAGACAATTTTTTTCTCTATAGTTTACTGCACCGCGGGGAGGGTACTGATTGTCCAATTCTTAGCTGTGTGCCCATTCATTTTTTTAAAATAATTTTTTATTTAATTAAAGACTATAAAACAACACTCCTCCTGGAATGTGAATGTGAATGCGAATGCAGCATCATGATCTCTTATAGCCTAGTTCTCCCTCTCAGAGAACCTGGCAAGGTACCGAGAGCATCCTGCCATCGCGGCAGAGCCTGGCAAGCTCTCCATGGTGTATTCGATATGCCGATTACAGTAACAATGATGAGTCTCATTCCCCTTACTCTGAAAGAGCCTCCAATGCAGCTCCACTGGGAAGAATAAGTAAAGGGAGGCTGCTAAAATCTCAAGGCTAGGGCGAATGGAGATGTTACGAGCACCTGCTAGAGAAAATCGGTGATCAACGGGATGACAGTGATACAGTGACAGTGACAGTGAATTAAAAACCATGATTTACAAGGCTATTGATAGTTGAGTTTTAGGTATATACTATTTCAGTACAAACCCATCACCAGTGTCAACTTCCCATATTCCCTCTCCCCTGTCACCTTGACAGGCATAGTTGCAAAGTTCCAGTTGTTGCAGCTTAGATCTCCTGTTCTCAGTGTGGTTAAGTCTGTGTATTGGATATATGGCCATACCCCTCTCCCACATCACCAGTATCAGCAAATCCCTGACCCTTCAGCTGTTCATCCACTGGTTCTCTTTCTCTTCCTTTTCCCTTGATTTCTTTCCTTCTCTGTCTTTCTCTTTAAACTCTGGGTCAAAGCTGATCTAGGCACCCCCGCTCTTTACTATGATTCATGTGCCCATTCTTCAACCAACCAGCATGACCAGGAAGTTGAAGCTCTTTGATTATCCAAATCTCTATTATTTCTCTTTAAGACTATGGGCAGTGTCATAATGAATATCTGACAGGATTAATTCACCCAGAAAAAAGTGCCTCTCTACATTCAAAAGAACAAAAGCAACCAGTGTTGGTGTGGATGTGGGGAAAAAGGGACGCTCCTTCACTGTTGGTGGGAATGCCCACTATTCCAGCCTTTCTGGAAAACAATTTGGACAGTCCTTCAAAAACTAGAAATTGAGCTTCCATATGACCCCGCAATACCACTTCTGGGAATATATCCTGTGTAATCCCATCAACAGCCAACATCCAGAGAGAGACTTAAAAGCAAGCTCTCAGAAGAGAGTGATGCAGAGAGTCTCTTGCCCACATGCCTGGCTGTCTTCCCTGGGGCCCCTTGGAGGGGATGGGCTCCAGCTTCCCTCCCCACCCCGAGCAGAGTTCCCAGCAGCTAAAGACCACCAGAACCTAGCTACAGCCATGCTTGAGGCCCCTCTCCACATGTTCGGACAGGCCTCATGCATGAAAGTACTGGCAGAGGAACCCAGGTATGTGTAATCCCATCAACGGCCAACATTCAGAGAGAGACTTAAAAGCAAGCTCTCAGAAGCGTTTGGCCGCTTTGCGGCCGCGCAATATCTTGTAGGCTACTTCTCCCTCTGGGAGAAACTGGTAAGCTTCTGAGAGTTTCCTGCCCACATGGGACAGCCTTGCAAGCTTCCCATGGTGTATTCATATGCTAAATCCAGTAACAAGCTGGATCTCATTCCCCTGACCCTGAAAGAGCCCCCAGTGCGACATCGTTGAAAGGGCCGAGTTGAGATAGACTTCTAAGATCTCAGGGAAAGGACGAAATGAGAGGTTACTGAGCCCGCCCGAGAAATCAGTGATTAACGGGATTTTGTGATCGTGATTGTGACCTATATGTTCATTGTAGCACTGTTCACAATAGCCAAAATCTGGAAGCAACCCAAGTGCCCCAAAACAGATGACTGGTTAAAGAAACTTTAGTACATCTACACAATGGAATACTATGCAGCTGTTAGGAGAGATGAAGTCATGAAATTTGCTTATAAATAAATAGACATTGAGAGTATTGTGCTAAGTGAAATGAGTCAGAAAGAGAGAGACAGACATAGAAAAACTGCACTCATTTGTGGAGTATAGAATAACATCACATGAGGCTGACACCCAAGGACAGTAGTTACAAGGGCCAAGAGGATTGCTCCATAGCTGGAAGCCTGCTTCATGAGCGGAGGGGAGAAGGCAGATGGAATAGAGAAGGGATCACTAAGAAAATGATTGCTGGAGGAGTTAGTCGGGATGGGAGATGTGTATCAAAAGTAGGTAATGGACCAAACATGATGACCTTTCAGTGTCTGTGTTGCAAGCCATAATTCCCAAAAGTAGAGAGAGGCTATGGGGAATATTGTCTGCCTTAGAGGCAGGGGGAGGGTGGGAAAGGGGGGTATACCGGGGATATTGGTGGTGGGGAATGTGCACTGGTGGAGGGATGGGTGTTTGATCTTTGTGTGATTGTAACCCAAACATGAAAGCTTGTAACTATCTCATGGAGATTCAATAATTTTTTTAAAAGTGCCTCTCTCCCCCAGGAGAGGAAAGAAGCACACACAGACTATCAAAATTAATGCCCACCATGACCTCAAGATGGCTTCCACACTGTTTTCTCAGTAGTCTTTTTAAGTTATCTCTTAACTCCTAACTCAGATAAAATTTCTGTAGATATTTGGAGGAATCTAGTTTTACGCTTTCATAGGCACCCTCTGTTTTCTTTTCTATGTTCTTTTGCTCCAATCATATCTAAATCACTCTGGAATTCTTCCCACGGTCTAAACAGACATTCCATGACCTCTGCAAAACGTACTATGTTATTCACAAAAATCTTTCAGGAAGTAAATAAACTTTACCAGATTTTATTGTCAGACTCCAGGACTCTCTTGAAAAGGCTATACCTGATGAAGGCCTTCGTGAAATGCTTATGCTAACTTTAGCGGTGGAAAATGCTACCGCAGATTGCCAAAAGGCAATTTAGACTGCTAAATTAATGGGAAAATACTCTCTGGATGATTTTATTGAAGTGTGTAGGGAAGTGGGAACACCAACCCATCAGGCACAAATAATAGCCGCTGCTTTTAAAAGAGTGAACCAGGTAAAATGTTACAGCTGCGGAGCTTTTGGACATTTCAGATGAGATTGTTCTCGTGTTAAATCTGAGAATGTAAGGAAAGAACTAGGCATCTGTAGACGATGTGGGAAGGGGAAGCATTGGGCTAATGAATGTCATTACAAAAGAGAAAACTTTAGAAAAGTTAATGAGCCAGGGGCTGGAGACATAGCACAGCAGGTAGGGCGTTTGCCTTGCATGCGGCCAATCCAGGTTTGATCCCCAGCATCCCATATGGTCCCCTGAGCATCACCAGGGATAATTCCTGAGTGCAGAGCCAGGAGTGACCCCTGTTTATCGCCAGGTGTGACCCAAAAAAAAGCAAAAAAAAGTTAATGAGCCATCGGGAAACAGGAGTCGGGGCTCAACCTGGGACCCTTCAACAATACGGGAAATTGTCAGTGAAACCTCAAGTTAAATGCAAGAGTTTTACATCCCCTACTATAAAAAATTATAATATTTTTTTTCTTTTGCTTTTTGGGTCACACCTAGCAATGCACAGTGGTCACTCCTGGCTCTGCACTCAGAAATTAGCCCTGGCAGTGCTCAGGGGACCATATGGGATGCTGGGAATTGAACCCAGGTCGGCCGCGTGCAAGGCAAACGCCCTACCCACTGTGCTATTGCTCCAGTCCCTACAATTATAATAATTAATAAATCCAAGAACATTGACAAAAAACTGTCTTATATTGACTTTATGAGAACAACGGAAGGAAGGGTAGCCGATGACATTTCAGTTTCATGGAATTTGTTTCTGACTCCTAATAAAATTTATAAAATCCCAACTAGTGTTTATGGCCCCCTTCCAAAAGGAACAGCAGGATTGATCCTAGGGAGAAGCAAAGTATGACTTTGCGAGGTGTTAATGTAAAAGTGGGACTCATTGATAGTGATTTTGTGAATGAAATCTCAATTATAGTAACTCTTCAAGTTGATATCAGAATATTTAAAGGGGAACGTATTGCTCAACTGCTTTTGCTTCCATGCATACTAGGGAAAAATACAGGCATGAAAAGAAAAGGTTATTTTGGAAGCACTAATGCAGAAATATTTTGGGCAAAAAAGATTACTGATGATAAGCCTACTTTGGTTATGACCTTTGAGGATGGGACAAAACTGGAGGGTATGTTAGATTCAGGTACTGATGTTATTTTTGTCGCCTCTCATCATTGGCCTATGGTTTGGCAAAAGCATTGCGTGGATGCTACAATTTCTGGTTTTGGAGTGGTCACTGATATTCAACAGAGTGTACAACCTCTTCATTGTAGTGATCCTGATGGAGACATGGCAGTCAACCAGCCATATATTGCTCCAATAACTATCACCCTATGGGGAAGAGATTTGTTGCAAAAACTTGGTGTGAAATATATTAAAGAAAAAGAGGTGTCTCAGCAATTGCCTTTTTAATTTGGGCTGCTGCTCAAAGAACAGCTCTCCCAATAGTCTGGGAAAAGGTTCAGCCTGTTTGGGTTGAGCAGTGGCCCTTAACAAAAGAAAAACTTAAGGCTTTATATGAATTAGTTACAGAACAGTTTGAATTGGGACATATTGTTTTCAGCTCTAGTCCCTGGAATTCACCAGTATTTGTTATCAAGAAAAAGACTGGTAAATGGCAAATGTTAAGAAAAGTTAATGACTGCATGGAACCAATGGGCCCTTTGCAAATAGGCCTACCTAATTTGGCCATTATTCCAAAACAGTGGAACATTATTATAATTGATCTGAAAGACTGTTTCTATACCATCCCTTTGAGAGAAGAGGATAGAGAAAAATTTGCTTTTACTGTGCCTTCCTTAAATTAGTTAAACTCCTGCTAAAAGATATCACTGGACTGTTTTGCCTCAAGGGATGATGAGTAGTCCCACGATGTGTCAATATTTTGTTAATCGGCCACTGGATATAATTAGAGCACAGTACCCTGAAGTCAAAATTATTCACTATATGAGTGATATTCTAATCACTCACCCACCTCAAATAAATTTGCAGAAAGTTTATGAAGTTATAACTTATGAACTAGAGTCTGGATACCAGGCCAGGTAGATTCTCAGTGAATAAGGGATGGCAAATGAAAAAACTGCAGTATGGATTCCTTTTTTTATAAACTTTTGCCAGCTTTGTAAGAACAAAAGTGCTTCTTTTATGACCCAATTTTAACAAGCAGGAGACAAGCGAGCTAGACTGAGAAACAAGAGATAATCCCAATCAGCTTACAGGGAATTTTTACCCAGTGGACTGACCTTCCTTTTTCTCTCCATCAGTTTTTTTCCCCTGGTTCTTGGAGGGTCAGATCGGATTGATCAGATATGTATGAATGCACATGTACATGTGTTTTTTGTTGTCTTTCTGTATGTCTGTCTGTGTTAAGTATTTAAATGTTGAAGTGAGATTGAAATCAGAAGTGAAAATCCTTGTAACTGGGCAAACAGTCCCATCACAAAGGTTAGTAATATGCAATCCAAAGAATTTTTAAAATTTGGGTATTTTTGGAGCTTATTAGACAAAGATTTAAACAAAGATTAGATCGTGGCACTTACGGAGAAATTTATATTCTCAGTCTAAAATATTTTATTGAAATATGCCGCTATGAAGGAAGAATTATAAAATTAGAGCATGAAACTAAGGTGAAAATTGTTAAAGATTGGTGTAGAAAGTTCATGATTTGAAATATCTAAGGTATAATAACTATTGAAATTAAGTAAAAAGATGTTTTCTCATGCTTTGTAAAAGTGGTACAAGTTTTTATTATGCTAGTACATTTTTCTCTCTAAATATTTACATTATATAGTTTTTGCTTGTATCTGTATTGTATTGAATTGTTAAAAAAGGAATTGAAATAATTGTATGTAAAAATAGTTTCAAAAGGTACTGGTTTAGTTCAAAACATAAGTTTTAAGAGACAACAGGTTTATTATATAAGACTGGATAATATTCCATGCATATTTTATTGGAACATCTATGAATTTTGAGAAGGAGAAAGTTTCTATTTTTACTTATGTATGTCGGTGATTCTTATTTGACCATGAGAGAAGAATCTGATAACGGGAATGCTTCAGCAGTTACTGATTGTGGAAAAACCTGGACTGGGGAGTTCATCCAGAAATGGCATGAAAATGTTGTTTTTGTTTAGAGACTAATTGGTCTTCGTTGACAAATGTCTCTGAACCAAGACTAGAATTGAAATGTTACTTAATATGTGTAAACTCTGTACATGTAAACAAGAGCCCCCAATACGGCAGCATTAGGAAGGTTGAACAAGGAGAGGCTAATAAAATCTCAGGGCCAAACTAGACTGTCAAAACGAAGAACGAATAAAATGACTGTTTGCACTTTTAACACACATACGCTGGCATCAGAAGCATCCATTGTGGACTTGATGGTGCAAGCTTGGAAAATCAAGTACGACGTCATTGGATTGACCGAGATGAGAAGGTATCGAACACATCATGCTGTTTTTGACACTGGAGAAGAACTGTTTCTCAGAACATGTGACAATAGAGGCATTGGTGGCATTGGTTGGTGTCCTTGTCAACACGAACTTGACCATGAACATTGATTCATTCGCATGCCTAATAACTCGAATTGAACGCTTATGTTTGAATAGATGTGGCTCATTGCTGGCAGTTTCTATTTTCGTCATCTACACACCAACATCCAACTACAATGAAGAAGAAATTGAGAAATTCTACATAGAGCTGGAGAAGTTCTATAAAGAAGACCACACCTTCTACAAGGTCATTGTTGGTGCTTTTAACACCAAGATAGGACCTAGAAGGTTGCCCAAAAAACTCCACATCAGGACCCACAGCCTAGAATGGAATAAACAGGGTGAGAGACTGTCTGAGTTCATCATATGAACCAAGACCATCCATGGTAACTCACAGTTCTAGAAGGCCGAATCTGAACCTTGGACATGGGAATCTCCCGGTGGACACTTCCACAACGAAACTGACCACATCATGTTCAATCGATGGCTTTGCTTGACCGATGTCGCTGTTGTCCCAAATTTTCAAACGGGATCAGACCACTATCTCCTTTGTGTGAAATTCTACTTCACAGAGCGAGGAGAAAGGGCTGCAAAGTTTAAGAAGAGAACTCCCATAATAACCACCAACTGGGAGCTCTTTAGCACTACTGCAGCAATATGGAAGATTCCATTGTTGACAATATCGACAAGGAATACGACCAGCTGATTCAACACCTCCATGACTGTGCAAGGAATGCAAAGAGAGAGAAAGCCACAAAAGTCTCCTGTCTTCGGAAACTCTCAGGCAATCACAAGCTAACATACGAGTTCACAAAGCTGTGCATAGAAGTGATAAAGGAAGACCTCAAAGACAGAAAAGCAGCAGTATTGACCAATGTGACAGAAGCCCAAAAAAGTATTCACAACACCTGCCTGTCCTTCACCAACTATAAGACCAAGAAGACTGCCCTCCGACATCCTGATGGATCTATCACATCTTCGAGAAGGGCAATGGAAAAGGTTATCCACAACTTCTACTCAGATCTCTTTGATAGTCATGTCCACCTGCCCACATATCAAATTCTGCAGGATGGATCGGTCGTTCCCAGCACTCTCCCTTTTGAAATCCGACATTTCGTTGGTAAAGACGTGTATAGCACCCAGTCCAGACAAGATCAGACCTGAACACCTGAAGAATCTGCCGCCAGTACTCGTCAATACACTGGCTCTGCTCTTCACACTCTACCTCTCTGAATGCAAAGTTTCATCCCAATGGAAAACCAGCAGGACCGTCCTGTTATACAAGAAGGGAGACATCCATGACATGGGCAACTATCGCCCGATCTGCCTCTTATTCGTCTTCTACAAGTTATTCACTCGAGTCATCCTGAATAGGATTGACAGAACACTAGACGAAGGACAACCATGAGAGCAAGCTGGGTTCCGAAAAGGATTCAGCATAATTGACCATATCCACACAGTGACCAAGCTCATTGAGGTCTTGCGAGAGTTCAAGATACCACTCTGTCTAACATTCATTGATTTAAAGAAGGCCTTTGATTCTGTTGAGACTGAAGTTGTCATCGAACCCTAGCCAAACAGAGCGTTCAAACTCAGTACATCAAGATCCTCTGTGAGCTGTATTACGGATTTGTAAAAAACTATGCATGCCGAAGGGCATGTGCACTCGCCGGCTCTCCGAGCGGCTCTGTCTCACCGCCCGTGTTCGGTGCTCTGGAACTGCTGTGTGTGGCTGTTGGTCAAGGGCAGGCAAAGGAAGGAAGAAGGCCAAACTGGTTTCTCGAACAGTTTATTTCATTCTCTCTCTCTCTGCTTCTCTCCCAGCTCTGGATCTCTTCCTGTATCTCACCCCCCAACCCACTCTTACAGCCTAGTTAAATCTCCCCAGCATGGGGGGTTGGGGCTTACACATAGGTGTGTTCACAATAAATAGGGGTAAAGTTCTTCACCTCAGGGGATGCTGCTTCTAGGACAGATTCTCTTTCAGCAGGAGGATCCACCCAAGGGCAGAGTCCCAAGGGCAGATGTTTCTCCTCTCCTCATCCAGCAAACATATAAGCATTCATAATATTAATCATTTTGTATGGACACAAGAAGAGATGCATTAAGCTTATAGAATTGCTCTCCTGGGGCCATCTCGTTCTCAGACTACAGTGCTCAGGCCAGATTAGTCTTTCCTATCCCTAGCCGGGTCCTAGTCTCGTTGTTACTTTTGGATATGTACAGTATTTGTTCATGATCAAGCTCTTAACTTATAGTTAAGCATTAGGCACTTTGGCCAGGCCCATCTTGATGCCAGGGTAGCACATAACTCACCACTTGCCCTGGATCCATCCCGTCCCTCGTCGGGACACTGCTTTTGGGGTGCTAAGAACTGAGGGCAACTGAGGCTTAAGTGGAGAAAGCAGATACTCGAGAATGAATAATATTCGAAGACAATTAAATCCCAAGTTACAAAAGCAAAATATTGTCTTCTTGTGTCTATACAAAAGGGACATTGCTTTAAAGTAAATTATTCAAAAGACATAAGGAGAGGAGAAAGGCAATATTACTTATAAGTTTAGTGTCCTAGAAAGGTCTGACCTTACAAATTAACAGTCAGATTAGGGGGAAAAGCTGATTAACTGTTTTTGGGAAGAGAGCATAGAGAAGTAGTTACAGATAAACAAAGGAATGGGAGTGACTCAGGAACACCTTGATGGGTGTGACAGGGATAAGCCTAAACTCCTTGTGGCAAGGAGGGAAGGACACAGCAATGTCATCCTACACGGATTCACCACCAGGATCTCACCATTCTACAAAGAAGTATTCATCGACGTAAAGAGAAGGGCTCGACAGGGTGACACCATTTCACTGAAACTCTTCAGTGCCACCCTCAAGAACATCATGCGATGACTGGAATGAGAAGGAATGGGAGTGAAAATAGATGATCGGCAACTACACCATCTCCACTTCGCTGGTGACATTGTTCTAATAACACCAAACATTAGCCAAGCGGCACAAATGTTGGCTGACTTCAACTGCAAGTGTGGAAAGGTTGGACTGCAGCTAAATCTCACCAAGACAATGTTCATGAAAAACAAACTAGTTCCTGATGTTCCATTTACTCTCAACGGAACGAACATCTCCTAATGCAGCAGCTATGTATACCTGGGTTGAGAACTCAACATGAGGAACAACTTGGCACCAGAACTGCGCAGGAGGAAGAGAGCAGCATGGAACGGAGTCAAAGAGGTTGTTAAGAGGACCAAGAACCTCAGGCTCCGGGCACATCTTTTTGACTCCACCATTCTCCCTGCACTAACATATTCCTCAGAGACCTGTGCCCTGTGAAAACAGGATGAGAACGCTATTCGGGTATCCCAAAGAGGAATCAAAAGAGCTATGCTTGGAGTATCACGTTCCACCCAAGTGAGAGAAGGAATACATCGACGATCAAGAATCAGGGACTCTGTCTCATTTACCAAGGCGACAAAAATCAGATGGGCCAGACACGTAATGTGATTCAGAGATGACCGCTATACTAGAGCTATTACTGACTAGATTCCACGGGATGTCAAAAGACCGGGTGGCCGCCCACGTACAAGATGGTCAGACTTCTTCACCAAGATCCCGAATAAATTATTTGAGGCTCTTCATGTTCCTGGAGTGAGCAGACGCCATTGGGCTACACTAGTACGTGACAGGGATGAATGGAGACATTACTGGTGCCTGCTCAAGCAAATGGATGAATTAAGGGATGACAAATGATACAAGTGTAAACTCTGTATATGTAAACTCTGTATTGTATAATGAAAAAGAATTTCTGTAGAAAAAAGTTAGATTTTCTTAAAACAGCATTGAGGTATTGCTGGAAAGATTTGTGAGAATGTTTTTGTTGTTTATTACTGGCCATTTTAAACAAAAAAGGGGGAAATGTTGGTGTACAACATCTCACATATCTCAGGCCTAGCTAGACTTGGATGTAAAAATTGTTTTTCCGTTACTGTAACTGACTATGTTTCCGTTTATATAACTGACTTTGATTCTGTTTCTGTTGATTAAATTTATTTGCATATTCTGCCTATGTGGCTGAATATTATTGGTTAGGATGATTAAGCTAGTTAATAAAGAGGGCCTGAACAGGCTGCTCTGGGTCATAATACCAGAGATAGTTTGTGATCCTCCATAAATTATTTCTTTTTTTTTTTTTTTTTTTTCTTTTTGGGTCACACCTGGCGATGCACAGGGGTTACTCCTGGCTTTGCACTCAGGAATTACCCCTGGCCGTGCTCAGGGGACCATATGGGATGCTGGGATTTGAACCCGGGTCAGCCGCGTGAAAGGCAAATGCCCTACCCGCTGTGCTATCTCTCCAGCCCCTATAAATTATTTCTTTCATGTGCATAACTCACTGTCTCAGACCGCCTAACCAAACCACCCACTCCTCTGAGGGTCTGTGTGGCCCCAGGGGCAAGCTCTCCTCCGGGCCTTCAGGAGCCTCCCAGCATCCCATGGGCAGAGTTTCCCAGCACTAGTTTCCAGCTGAGATCTGAGGTCCTGCCTACCCTGGGCTTCTGTCCTGGTGGGCAGGACAGAGCTGGGTATTTTATTTTAAAAAAATTTTTGTTTGGGGGGGCACCTAACGGTGCTCAGGGATCGCAGCTGGCCTGCTCAGAGAACCACGCGGAATACCCAGGGTCTACCAGGAGGCGCCCTGCCCTCCGCATCCCCTCGGGTTTATGGGGTGGGCTTTATGGACCTGCCTGCAGGGGGCGCCTCCACCTCCCGCAGAGGCATCGCGGAGAGCCGGGGGAGATGCCCATCTGCCCTGCCCGGGGGCTGCCCCTCTCTTGCTGGAGGGCAGTGGCCCGAAGGCCCCTCCGCCCGCCGTGCCTGCGCGGGAAGTCCCTGCAGACGCCCACCAGAGAGCGGGACCCTAGCCCAGCGCGGGACCCCTGCTCCGAAGGCCGGGGTCTGGGGGCACTGCGCGGCTTGGACTGCTGGGTCATGACCCCCCTCCCCGACCCCCTGCACTCCCGCAGTGCCACCGCCACGCCCCGGCGGGAACTTTCGGCCCCGGTTACCTGGTTCCGACACTCGTGCGGGCCCAGTGGCTGGCCCCCGACACCGCGCCGGGTGGGGCGCGGCGGGGGAGGAACCGCGGGCCAGAGCCGCCCCGGGACCCTGGCGCCCA
Source organism: Sorex araneus (assembly GCF_027595985.1). Classification (NCBI taxonomy): domain Eukaryota; kingdom Metazoa; phylum Chordata; class Mammalia; order Eulipotyphla; family Soricidae; genus Sorex; species Sorex araneus. Next base: position 14,021,131 of record NC_073308.1, read on the forward strand.
CCCCGCCCCCCTCCACACTGGCGCCTCGGCCCTTTCCGGGGGGGAACACGCTCCCGCCGCTTCCCAAGAGGCCCGAGCGCACAACCACCAAGTGGTCACCACGGACACGGGGCTGGAAGGACGCAGAGGACAAAAGAAACTTTCATGTCCCCCTGGAAACCCGGCCACAGGTCGAGGTCACTTCCCGCCCCTCTCCCAACCTCCTCAGCAGCTCCCGATAAATCGCCAGGGGACCCAGCTCTCTGGCCTGCGACCACCCGACGCTGGTGCCTTCTGCTCGGTTGCCCAGTAGCCGCCCTTCCCCCCTCCAGGACCCCAGCCTGCGGCACTGACAGGACCAGCCCAACTGCAGCCTGAGTCCACGCTGGCCGCCGGCCTCCTAGAGGGCTGTGACCTTGGCCAGTTCTCCCGGCTCCAGCCTCAGTTTCCAGGAGTGGGTCGCTGTCAGTTGTCTGAAAGGCTTTTTGTGGAACCCGAATTGTGCTGTTGGGCATTTTCTTTCTGTGGTGCAGAGCTGTGAAGGGGAGGGTGTGTGTGCGTGAGTGTATGTGTAAGTGTATGTGTGTGTGCGCGTGTGGGTGTGTGAATGTGTGTATGCATATGTGCATGTATGTGATAGTGTGTGAACATGTATGTGTATTTACCTTCCTGCTTCGTGTTTATGTGCATGCATGTGTGAGCATGTGTGTATGGGTATGTGTGCATGTGTGGCAGTATAAATGTGTGTGAAAGTGTGTGCATACATATGTGTGTTTATGTGTGCACATGTGTGAACATGTGCGTGAGTGTGTATGAGTATATGTGTATGAGTGCTGGGGAAGTAGTATGGGTGTGAGAATGTGTGTACGTGTGTGTGAATGTGTATGTACGTGAGGATATGCATGTGTTTGTGTGTGCTTGTATGTGTATATGTGTGTGTGCATGTGTGTTTGTGTATGTGTATGCGTGCACCAACATAGGCTGCTCTCTGAAGGAAGTGCCCAAAGCAGGAAGCACAGGTGTTGGCACCCTGTGCCAGTAGGGCATGCTTGGAGAAGCTCCGCGGGTCAGCAGTGAACGCAGCCTAGCGGGTCCCTCAATGTCTGTGAAGTGGACAAGAGTAGCCCCACATTACCTTCTTGGGGTGCTGAGAGACAAAATGACGCTGGGGTGTGAGTCCCTTAAGGGAACAGGGGAGAAACATCCTATTTCTGTACCTGTGCCAGGGAGGAGGAGGAATGTACCCAGAGCCTCCCAGGCCTGCCCCCAAACCGCCCGCAGCCCCTGCTGTGTGCAGGCCCAAGCCTGCAGCCAAGGTCTGCCAGACCCACCTCCTGGGAAAGTGGAGCCCCAGGGAGTCTGTGGCATAGGGAAGGTTCAGAGGGTCCCCTTAAAGAGTCGGTACATTCCCCAAATAAGGTCCGAGATGCAGGCTGGGACTTGGGAAGGGCCGGTCTGGGGACATCACACACCTGCGCTGAAAGAGAAAATGGCTTCGGTGCTAGGGATCAGCATTCTGCCAGCTGTGGTGGCCGTCTGGGGCTAGGGGGCATGAAAGGTCTGAGTCCGAGATGCAGGTGGGGACTTGTGAAGGCGGGTTGGGGACGTCACACACCTGCGCTAGAAAACGGCTCCGGTGCTAGGGATCAGCCTTAAAAGAGGCCACACCGCTTTCTCCGAGGCCACTCATCTTCTGGTCTCAGCCTGCGTCTCGGACCCAGACCCTGTCTGCCACACCTCTGGAGTCTGGACAGCCGCCACAGCTGGCGGCACGCCAATCCCTCGCACGAAAGCCGTTTTCTCTTCCGGTGCAGGTGTGTGACGTCCCATGACCCGACTTCCCACATCCCAGACTGCATCTCGGACCCACTCCTTCCGTGCCATCCCTGGTGCCCAGACAGCTGCCACCGCTGGCGGCACGCCATTCCCTAGCATCGAAGCCATTTTCCCTTCCAGCGCAGGTGTGTGACGTCCCCCAACCCCATCCCCATATCCTAGCCTGCTTCACGGACTGAACTACAGGTGACAGGGGGCGTGGCCTAATACTGAAAGGGCGTGGCCTCGGCGAAAGTGGTCGTGGCTTCTTTTCAGGCCAATCAGTAGCAACGAAGACGTTTTCTCTTCTGGCACAAGTGTGTGATGCCCCTGACACGCCCTTCCCAGATCCCAGGTTGTGTCTCGGACCCAGACCTTCCCTGCCTCCCTTCCAGCCCCGGACAGCCGCCACAGATGTCAGCAGGCCAATCCCTAAGCCGTTTTCTCTTCCAGTGCAGGTGTGTGATGTTCCCCGACCCACCTTTCCCAAGTCCCAGCCTGCATCTCAGACTCAGCTACAGAACGACAAGGTGTGTGGCCTGATCCTGAAGGTGCGTGGCCTCGGCAAAAATAGGCATGACCTCTTTTTATGCCGATACCTACCACTGAAGCGGTTTTCTCTTCTGGGGTAGGTGTGTGACGTCCCCACCCCGATCCCTAGCACCAAAGCCATTTTCTTTTCTAGCGCAGGTGTGCTACGTTACCCAACCAGCCCTTCCCAAGTCCCAGCCTCGTCTCAAACTCAGCTACACAACAAGGGGCGTGGCCTAATCCTGGAGACGCGTGGCTTTGGCGAAAATAGGCGTGGCCTCTTTTCGGGCCTATCCCTAGCACTGAAGCCGGTTTCTCTTCTAGCGCATTTGTGTGATGTCCCCCGACCCATTCTTTCCGAGTCCCAGCCTGCGTCTCGGACACAGCTACAGTACAACAAGGGGCGTGGCCTAATCCTAAAGGGGCGTGCCCTCGGCAATAGTGGGTCTGGCCTCTTTTCTGACCAATTGATGCACGGAAGCCGTTTTCTCTTCTGGCGCAAGTGTGTGAAGTCTCTCAACCCACCCTTCACAATTCCCAGCCTGCGTCTCAGACCCAGACCTTCCCTAACACTCCCTGGGCCCCGGAAGGCACCACAGCTGGTGGCACACCAATCCGCAGCACCGAACTGTTTTCTCTTCTGGCGCATGTGTGTGATGTCCCCCGACCCACCCTTCCCAATTTCCACTCTGTGTCAGACTCAGCTACAGTACGACAAGCGGTGTGGCCTAAATCTGAAGGCGGGGTGGCCTCGGCAGAAGTGGGCGTGGCCTCTTTTCTGGCCGATCCCTAGCACCGAAGCCGTTTTCTCTTCTGGCGCAGTGTGTAACATCCCCCACCCACAATTCCCAAGTCTCAGCCTGCAATTCGAACTCATATACAGTATGCCAAGGGGCGTGGGCTAATCCAGAAGTGGCATGTCCTTGGCAAAAGTGGGCGTGGTCTCTTTTGGGGCTGATCCTTAGCACCTAAACCGTTTTCTCTTCCAGCCCAGGTCCTTGACCTCCCCTGACCCGCTCTTCCCACATCCCAGCCTGAATCTCGAACCCAGACCTTCCCTGCCACTCCCCTGGCCGAGGACGGCCGCCACAGCTGGCTGCATGCTGATCCCTAACACTGAAGCCATTTTCTCTTTTGGCACATTTGTCATGTTCCTCAAACCGCCCTTCCCAAGTCCCACCCAGCGTCTTGGACTCAGCGACCATACCAAAAGTAGCGTGGCCTCGGCGAAAGTTGGTGTGGCCTCTTTTCGGGCACTGAAGCAGTTTTCTCCTCTGGCGCAGGTGTGTGACCTCCCCCAACCCGCCCTTCACAAGTCCCAGCCTGTGTCTTGGACCCACCTTCCTTGCCACCCACCTGGCTCCGGATGGACCCCACAGCTGGTGACACGACGATACCTAGCACAGTCCCAGCCTGTGTCTCAGACCCAGAACTTCCCTGGCATCCCCCCGGTCCCAGATGGCTGCCACAGCTGGTGGCACGCCGATCCCTAGCACCAAAGCCATTTTCTCTTCCAGCACGGGTGTGTGACGTCCACCGACCTGCCATTCCCAAGTCCCAACCTGCATCTCGGCTCGGACTCAGCTACTGGCGAAAGGGCGTGGCCTAATCCTGAAGGGGCGTGGCTTCGGTAAGTGGGCATGGCGTTTCGGACCAGTCCCTACCAAGGAAGATGTTTTCTCTTCAGCGCAGGTGAGTGACGTCCCCAGACCCGCCCTTCCCGCATCACAGCCTAGGTGTCAAACCCAGACCTTTCCTTCCACCCCGCTGGCCTCAGACGACCACCACAGGTGGAAGAACGCCAATCCCTAGTACCGAAGCCATTTCCTCTTCCGGTGCAGGTGTGTTACATCCCCGAAACACCCTACCCAAGTCCAGCCAGCATCTCGGACTCAGCTACAGTACAACTTGGGGCGTGGTCTAATCCTGAAGGGGCGTGACATCGGTGAAAGTGAGCGTGGCTTCTTTTCAGGTTGATCCCTAGCACCGAAGCCTTTTTCTCTTCCCGGCAGGTGAGTGACATCCCCCAACCCACTCTTCAAGCGTCCTAGACTAGGTCTCAGACCCAGACCTTTCCTGCCACCCTCCAGGCTCCAGACGGCCGTGACAGCTGGCGGCACACCGATCCTTAACACTGAAGCCATTTCCTCTTCCACCGCAGGTGTGTGACGTCACCCGACCCGCCCTTCCAAAGTCCCAGCCTGCGTCTCAGACTCAGCTACAGTACGACATGGGCTTAATCGTGAAGGGGCGTGGCCTTGGCAAAAGTGGCCGTGTCCTCTTTTCGGGCAGATCCCTAGCACCGAAGCCGTTGTCTCTTCCGGCGCAGGTGTGTGATGTACCCAACCCACCCTTCCCAAGTCTCATCCAGCTACAGTACGACAAGGCCTAATCCTGAAGGGGCGTGGCCTAGATGAAAGTGGGTGTGGCCTCATTTCTGGCCGATCCCTAGCACCAAAGGCATTTTCTCTTTCGATGCAGGTGTCTGACGTTAAATGACCCGCCCTTCCAAATCCCAGCCTGCGTCTCAAACTCAGCAACAGAAGGAAAATGGGCGTGGCCTAATCAATAAGGGGCATGACCTCGGCGAAAGTGGCCGTGGTCTGTTTTTGGGACGATCCCAAGCACCGAAGCCATTTTCTCTTCTGGCGCAGGTGTCTGATGTCCTCCGTCCTGCCCTTCCCAAGTCCCAGCCTGCGTCTCGGACTCACCTATGGTACTACATGGGGCGTGGCCTAATCCTGAAGAGGCGTGGCCTCGGCAAAAGTGAGCATGGACTTTTTTCAGGCTGATCCCTAGCACAGACGCCGTTTTCTGTACTGGTGCAGGTGTATGTCATCCCCGACCCACCTTTCCAAGTCCCAGCCTGCATCTCGGACCCAGACCTTCCCTGCCATGTCCCCGGCCCCGGGCGGCTGCTACAGTTGGTCGCACACAGATCCCTAGCAATGAAGCCGTTGTCTCTTCCAGCGCAGGTGTGTGAAATCCCCCAACCCGTACTTCCCAAATCCCAGCCTGCTTCTCGGACTCTGCTACAGTTCGATAACGGGAGTGGCCTAATCCTGAAGAGGCGTGGCTTAGGCAAAAGAGGCATGGCCTCTTTTTGGGCCAGTCTGTAGCACGGAAGCCGTTTTCTCTTCTGGCGTAGGTGTGTAACATCCCCCAAACCGCCCTTATCAAGTCCTAGCCTGCATCTCAGACCCAGACCTTTCCTAAACCCTTCCAGCCCCGGAATTGTGGCCACAGCTGGGGGCACTCCAATCCCTAGCACCGGAGCCATTTTCATTTCCGGCACAAGTGTGTCTCAGTCTCAGCTATAGTACGACAAGGGGCGTGGCCTAATCCTGAAGGGTGTTGCCTCGGTGGAAGTAGGCGTGGCCTCTTTTCAGTCCGATCCCTAGCACCGAAGCCATTTACTCTTCCGGCGCAGGTGTGTTACATCCCCCAACACGCCCTTCCCGCGTCTCAGGCTGCGTCTCGGACACACTTTCCCTACCACCATCCTCCAGCTCCAGTACGCCGCCACCGCTGGTGGCTCGCTGATCCCTAGCATCAAGCCATTTTCTCTGCTGGCATAGATGTGTGATGTCCCCCGACCAGTCCTTCCCAAGTCCGAGCCTGCGTCTCGGACCAAGACCTTCCCTGCCATGCCCCCGGCCCCAGATGGCCATCAAAGATGGCTGCACGCTGATCCGTAGCACCGAAGCCATTTTCACTTCCGGCGCAGGTGTGTGATGTCCCCCGATCCGACCGTCCCAAGTCCCAGCCTGTGTCTCTGACCCAGACTGTCCCTGCCACCCCTGGGGCCCAGGACGGCCGCCACATCTGGCGGCACGCCGATCTCTAGCACTGAAGCTATTTTCTCTTCAGGCACAGATGTGCCCCGACAGGCCCTCCCCAAGTCCCAGCCTGCGTCTCGGACTCAACACAGTACGATAAGGGGCGTGACCTAATCCGGAAGTGTTGTGGCCTCAGCAAAAGTGGGTGTAGCATCTTTTCATGCTGATCCCTAGCACCGAAGCCATTTTCCCTTCTGGCACAGGTGTGTGACGTCCCTCGAGTCGCCTTCCCAAGTCCCAGCCTGAGTCTCGGACCCAGACATTCCCTCCCACCCCGCAGGCCTCGAACGGCCGTCACAGCAGGCAGCACGCCTATCCCTAGCACTGAAGCCTTTTTCACTTCCGGCGCAGGTATGTGTCGTCCCCCAACCCGCCCTTCCTGCTTCCCAGCCTGCTTTCGAACCCACCACCCTGCCACCTCCGTGTCCAGAAGGCATCCACAGCTGACGGCACGCCGATACCTAGCACCAAAGCCATTTTCTCTTTCAGCGCAGGTGTGTGACGTTCCCCCGGCCTGCTTCTCAGACTCAGTTACAGTACGAAAGGGGCGTGTCCTAATACTGAGGGTCCGGGGCTTTGGCGAAAGTGGGCGTGGAAACTTTTCAGGCCGATAACTAACACCGAAGTCGTTTTCTTTTCCAGTGCAGGTGTGTGACATCCCTGACCCGCCCTTCCCGCGTCCCAGTCTGCGTCTCAGACCCAGACCTTCGCAGCCACCCGCTAGGCCCCAGACAGCCGCCTCAGCTGGTAGCACGCTGATCCCTAGCACCGAAGCCATTTTCTTTTCTGGTGCATGTGTGTGACAGGCCCCGACCCGCCTCTGTCTCAGATAAAGAACAACAAGGGGCGTGACCTAATCCTGAAGGGGCGTGGCCTCGGCGAAAGAGGGTGTGGCCTCTTTTCAGGCCAATCGCTAGTACCGAAGCCATTTTCTTTTCTTACAGGCGTGTGACGTTCCCCCCCCCCCCACCCGCACTTCCCAAATCCAGGACTTTGTCTCGGACTCAGCTTCAGTATGACAAGGGGCATGGCCTAATTCTGAAGGGGCGTGGCTTTAGTGAAATTGGGCATGGCCTCCTTTGGGACGATCCCTAGCACGGAAGCCGTTTTCTCTTCCGTCGCAGGTTCATGACATCCCCCGGCACTCCTTTCCCGCATCCCAGCCTGCTTCCCTGACACCTCCCTGGCCCCTAATGGCCGCCACAGCTGGCGGCATGCTGATCCCTAACACCGAAGCCGTTTTTTCTTCCGGTGCAGGTGTGTGATGTCCCCCGACATGACTTCCCAAGTCCCAACCTGCATCTCGGACTGCCCTAAGGTACAACTAGGGGCATTGTCTCATCCTGAAGGGGGTGGCCTCTGCGAAAGTGGGCGTGGCCTATTTTGGGCCCTATCTCTTGCACCAAAGCCGTTTTCTCTTCTGGCACAGATGTGTGACGTCCCCCGACCCGCCCTTCCCAAGTCCCAGGCTGCATCTCGGACTCAGCTACAGTATGACAGGGGCGTGCCTAATCCTGAAGGGGCATGGCTGGAGCGAAAATGGGTCTGGCCCCTTTTCGGGCCTATCCATAGCACCGAAGCCATTTTCTGTTCTAGCGCAGGTTTGTGATGTCACTGACCTGCCCTTCCCAAGTCCCAGCCTGTGTCTCGGACTCAGCTACAGTATGACAAGGGGCGTGGCCTAATCCTGAAGTGTCGTGGCCTCGATGAAAATGGTCGTGACCTATTTTAGGGTTGATCTTTAGCACCGAAGCCGTTTTCTCTTCCGGCGCAAGTGTGTTACGTCCCCTGACCCGCCCTTCCAAGTCCCAGCCTGTGTCTCAGACTCAGCTAGAGAAGGATTAGTCCGTGGCCTAATCATGAAGGGGCATGGCCTCTGCTAAAGTGGCCGTAGCCTCTTTTCGGGCCTATCCCTAGCACCGAAGCCGTTTTCTCTTGTGGTACAGGTGTGTGACGTCCCCCAACCCGCCATTCCCTAGTCCCAGGCTGTATCTCAGACCAAAACCTTCCCTGTCACCCCCACCCCCGGCACCAGGACAGCCGTCACAGCTGGCAGCACGCCAATCCCTAGCAGTGAAGTCATTTTCTCTTCCAGTGCAGGTGTTTAACATCCCCCGACCTGTTCTTCCCCAGTCCCAGCCTGCGTCTTGGACCCAGACCTTCCCTGCCACCCCCCTGGCCCCGGACAGTCGCCACAGCTGGCGGCACGGCGATCCCTACCACAGAAGCCATTTTATCTTTTGGCGCAGGTGTGTGACATCCCCTGACCGGCCCTTCCCAAGTCCCAGCCTGGGTCTCGGACTCAGATACACTACAAAAGGGGCGTGGCCAAATCATGAAGGGGCGTGGCCTCTTTTGGGAAGGATTCCCTAGCACCGAAGCCGTTTTCTCTTCTGGCGCAGGTGTGTGACATCCCCCGCCCCACCCTGACACGTCCCATCCAGTGTTTCGGACTCAGCTACAGTTTGACAAGGGGCTTGGCTTAATCCTGAAGGGGCAGATCAAGATCTCCCTTTAATGACTTAGAGACTCCAGAGACTGCAAACAGCAAGCAGGGTTTATTGTAAGACTGGCTAGACAGGGTCAAGCCAACTACGTGGACACGCAGGTCCAGCAGGTTCGGCAAGACCCCAATCTTCTTTTTTGCTGATTAGTTACCGTTTATTCAATCTTTCATCTCATACATTCTTCCTTCCTAGCTACTCATTCCCCCATCCCGCTCTCTCTCCTCTCTGCCTCTCCTTTGCTAGTCTCTCCCCCAGCTTGTCTCTCTCCACCTTGCCCTCTAGGCTACACACAGTCAGGTAGCAAAATCAGTATAAGAAAGCCCTTTCTGAGGGCTGGGCATTCCAAAAGCCCTTCCTGACTGCCAGCTGGCAAAATACCTTTTAAGGTTTTTCTCCTTCCTTAGTCCAAGAACTCATTAACATCTTAATACTAGTTTTTTTTCTTTTTGGGTCACACCTGGTGATGCACAGGGGTTACTCCTGGCTCTGCACTCAGGAATCACTCCTGGTGGTACTCAGGGGACCATATGGGATGCTGGAAATCGAACCCGGGTCGGCCGCATGCAAAGGCAAACACCCTACCCGCTGTGCTATTCCTCCAGCCCCAATACTAGTTATTTTTGTATGGACACAATAATATATACATTGAGGCTTTAATAGTAAGCCTCAACAGTAAGAAATACGTTGCCAGCTCTCCTGACAACATCTGGCCACAGACTCAGACTGCAGCACTCAGGCCAGATTAATCATTCCTAACCCTATCAGGGTCCAAATCTAGTTATCATTGTTTGGATCATGACAGCATTTGTCCATGACCAAGCTCTTAACTGATAGTTAAGCATTAGGTGCTTTGGTCAGGCCCATCTCGATGCCAGGGTAGTACATAACTCACCGCTTGCCCTGGGTCCGTCCAGTCCCTCATCAGGACCCTGCTTTTGGGGGTGCTAGGAAGTAAGGGCAGCTGAGGCTTAGGTGGAGAGAACAAATGCCCAGGAGGAAAATATCTTGTAGAGTCAAATGACTCCCAGGTTACAAAAACATAGTATTTGCTACAGTCTTCTGTGCCCATACAAAAGGACTTGTCTCTGAATAAACTATGCAAAGGACTCAAGGAGAAGAGAAAAACAATATTTACAAGTCAACAGAACACAAAGAAAGAAGTTACAAATAAACACAGAGGAATGGGAGCACTGTGATGGGAGTAACCCAATAAACCTAAACTACTTGAGGCTATGTTATCCTACACATCCCCCTTTTACTTTTCACAAAAACACAAAACTTGAAAATGAGGAGCAATTCCAAATCACAATACAATTTCAAATCACAATAGTCTTATTAATTGTACTAAAATTTCAGTCCAACCCTGGACCCAGAGCAGTGCTTGTAGTAAAGCGTCCAATTGTCCTGCACTGTCCAGAGTTTATGAGAGTCATCAATGTTAAGAGTCATTTAGTCCCATTTTGAAGGAATGAAGTGTCTGGACCAAAATTGAAGAGTTGTTCCTGTAACAGCATCAGTAGTGGTTGCAGCAATGAGTGCCAAGGGAGCAGCTATTAAGAGTCCAATAAATTGCAGGAAGCACTGGATCAGTCAGGGAGCACTGGAACTGGAGCATCACAACTTCTGGCAGGAAAACTTCGGCAGAGGAATGCAGCCATTCTCTGGTCAGGTTCATCGGCAGTCATAGAGGTGCAACCTAGCTTTAGTTGGTAGTTCGTGCCCACTCCAGGGATGCCAGCTGTAAAAAACATCCGGCAGGGGGCACGGTGGGGGGAGAGCCCTGGCAGCTCTCCCCGTCCGCTGCACCCGGGTTTTCAGGGGATGGTCCCGGGCCGCTCGTCCAGCCAGCGCAGCCTGGGCCATGGGGCAGACGGAGGAAACGAGGGCCAAGCTGGTTGATTGATCAGATGCGGTTTATTCCATTCTCTCCACGCACCTGTTTCAGTCTCCCTGAGCTCCCCATTTCTCCTCTCTACTCTCTCTCCCCCAGCACTCTTCCTCGCTCCTTATTCCTCCATCCCGCTCTCTCTGTTCTCTCCTTCTCTGGATTCTCCTCTCACTCCAAAGGAGATCTTATATAGGTCTTTACTGGCCATTATAGCAGTGCCCGCGCATTTCATAGCCAATAGATTTGTAATAATATATACTTTCCTAACCAACCCATTTAAAGGGGCATCACTCCTTAGCCTGTAGTTTGTGAGATCAGCACTTGTGTCAGTGCTTAGGAACATCCTGGTGTTTAGGGCAGTCATGGGTCTTGTGAGAGGCATCTGGTTATCTGGTCTGACCACCACCCTTCTCGTGACTTGCAACTCCGGGCATCTGTATTGGAGCTCAGGGGCAGAAAAACAAGTCATTTTGCAATGCGAGTTCCTGAGAGGATCTGAGAAAAACAGAGTTAACTCCTGTAAGGTGGTCAGGGCCTGTTCCTCACACAACAAAGTAGAAATCAAGACAAGGAGCTTCTTCTGCCACAATGCCATGATGGGGGGGGGGGCAGGGAGAAAGAGAGAGGGGAGGGGAGAGGGAGAGAGCAGGGAAAAGCTCTCTCGCATTTGTGTATTTGTTTTGTTTTTCCACAAGGGCTTACTCCAGACTCTGCACTCAGGGATCACTCCTAGGGGGTTCACGGTTCCCTGTTGCATTCTCAGGTTTCCTCCATGCCCGGTAGTGTGCCCCAACCTGCTGCAAAAGATCAAGTGTAACTTCCTGATCTGGTTTCCATTGTTCAGTTCTTATTATCGAATAAAACAGCAATTCACCATGCCACTGACGGACGCCAGTGCTGGTGGGAACTGGGGCTGCTCACTCACCTGCTGAGGCTGGGCTGCATTCTGCCAGTGACCTTGCAGATGACTCCTAAGGAGCCTCTCTAGGAAGCTGCACAGCTCTGATGTTTAGATTTTGTGTTTGTTTTGGGATCCCTTGACTGTGCTCAGGGATCACTCCTGGAAGGCTCATGGGACCATCTGGGGTGCTGAGGATGGAATCTGAGTCAGCTGCATGGAAGGCCAGCACCCTCTCTGCTGTGCTCTCTGGCCCCTTCCCTTCTTCTTGTGCACAGCCAGGGGTGCCTCTTCGTGGTCCCCCTTCTGACCCTCCTGCTGTGTCCCACAGTTGCCACCCTGTTCATCTTTTACTCTGGGGGGAGGGGGTGGGGGAGGGAGTGTAGCCTCTCAAGGAAGCTTCCAGAAGGTCCATGGAAACTTTCCATCTGTTTCAGCACCCGTGTCCATTTTTAGCTTCTTCCCACTCAGACAAACATCAGCAGCTCCATGTGAGCCTTGTCAGGTATATGGGAGCATCTGATGCTCAGCCTCCCCAGCCCACCATGGACAAGTGGCCCCACACAACACAGACACACAGACACAGACACAGACACACACACACACACACACACACACACACACACTGACATACTGGCTGCCATCACCCCACAGCTTTCTTGAGCCCTTGGTCATGTGATTTCCAGGCAGGAGGTTGTCCATGAGATGGGGAAAATTGCAATATCTAGAGATGCACAGATCTGTTCTGTTGTTCCCTCAGTCCATCAGCTGTGACCCAATGGTTGTGACCCAACAGGACTGTGGCAGTTAAGCTCACGGAGCCATATGAGTGGAGCCAGGCATCCAACTCTAGGCCTTGTACTGGCCACTGAGTCATCAGGGACCATGTCTGTCCATCGGTTAATCTCTGCAGTGCTGGGGTTCCTTTCTGAGGGGCTCTGCTGGGCCCCATGGGCTGAGCACCACAACCAGAGTCAAACTTGCATCCCCTGGCTTTTGGCTGCTATTTGGTGTTTTATTGGAGGCCATGCCTGGCAGTGCTCTGGGACTCCTACAGCTCCCGTTGGTGTCAGGAGCAAACCCAGGGCTCCCACATGCAAAACCTATGCTCATTCCCTGGGAGCTGCATCTTTCCATTCATTTTTATGGCCTGTTAGGATAAGGTCAATTGTGAGGGGACATGGGATGGGGGAAGTCCACTCCCACCTCCTCTGGCCTGAACAAAACTTCCACCGTTCACTCTGGACTCTGAAAAGCCAGAAGAGCAGACAGCACTGCCATGGAGGTTCCATGGCTGTGGACACAGCATGGCTCAGTCGCTGGACTCACAGAGCGGATTGCAGCTTCCAGCCCCAGTATCTGTTTTCTTTCTTTTTTCCTTTTTTAAACTTTCTCTTTTTTTTGGACACCCCGGGGCTTGAACCCTGGTCATCCATTTGCAAGCCAAGCACCCTATCACTGTGGCCCCTGAGCCCCAATTTCAAATCCCAGCTACGTACCTGCCTCTTGGAGCCACCGCTCCTCATAGCCTGTACGAAGTGTCTGGCCTCAGAAAGTGAAGAGGCAGCAGTCCTGGACTCCGCAGCTCAGGTAGACACACCCAGCGCCCCCTGCTGGCTATTCCAGATGACAAGACTAGGTAAGAGCCTCCCTTTCCAGCAAGAAAGGCCCTTCCCAGCCACAGCTGCAGGGAAAGGCTCAAAGGCATGTTCCCTGAGGGAGGGGAGCCCAGGGGCTGTCTCAGAGAGGAGAGCAGAAGTGGAGGCAACAGACTATGAAGGGGACAGAACCGCCTACACATCTGGCCAGCGCCATGTCCAGACTCTAGAAAGCTGCTTCCTTCTGTGTGATGCTCAAGGCCCCACCTGTCCTTGTGTTTCACTGTGACCTCAGCCTGTAGCCGGGCTCAGGGAGCCCACCTGTCTGAGTCCCCCCAACCCCCTGCCCAGACACAGCTCTCTGCTGCCCCATATTCTCGCTGTGGGAAGGGCAAGTCTCCAGGCCCTCTGCCTGGCCATTGGCATCAGATTTTGCCTGGCACCAGAACAAAGCAGAATCCTGGCCTCACACTGACCTGAAACAGCAACCCTGAGCACTGAGCCCTGCTTGCTACTCCCATTCGGCAGTCGCCTATGGCTGTTGCTGGTCACTGCTCTGATCTGACTTAGGCTGCTCCTTGTCAACAGTCCTGGTGGTCAGGCTTGTGCTAACCCAGGACAGGAAGCTTATTCACAGGAGGCAGTTCCAGAGCATTCACCGGCCTTTCAGCAATATCCATGCAAAGTCCCAAGAATATTCTAGAAGGACCCATGCTTTGATGCCCCACTCACCCCAGGCCCTTTCTCTCAAGCCAGGGATGAATGAAACCCAGATACCAAATCCCTGCTTTTGAAGGCCAGAAAGTCTTCTGTTTAGACCCATCCACTCTACCAGCCCAGATGGCCCAGGCCTTTGGCAGAGTTGTCAAGGCTGCTTGTTCCTGAGACTGAGCCACTGATTTGGCTCCCAGCTGATCTCTGCAGGGCCCAAACTTGGGGGAGCCCAGACCCCTGTCTGACTCACTCTCAGCCCAGGGGCTGTGGCTGAGACTCAGGCAAGGGAGTCCCATGCACTGGTGCTGGATGTTGCAGCAGTGTGTTCTTTGAAGGAGCCCATGGGCCCAGGCCATGGCTCTGGGGGTACCGGGGGCCCAGAGAGGGGTGTCAGGGGACAGTTCTGGCAGTAGCGTGTGTCCCTTGGGACTGAAGAGGGTCAGTGTCACCAGGCCCTTTGTGTCAGCAATACTTTGCATAAACTTCCAAGAGGACGCACCAACAGGCCAGCCATGGCAGCGTAGCTGGGACTCAACTGGTCTCCAGCGACTGCTTTTGTTTTTCCTCTAGGGACAGGTGAAAGTCGCAGGTTTATTAAGCAGCATTGTTGGTGTGCCAGGGAGGTTGGCCACCATGTGAGAAAGAAAACAGACTCCAAAGTCTTGCCCTTAAAGGGGCTCCCAATGCCACTTCTCCATGGGATTTATGGTGTCATCCCTCCCTACCAGCTCCCAAACCACCTCCCTCTTGGGTGCTGAGCACTGGGCAAAGTGCTCCCTGGGTGCTGATTCTGGGAGGATCCTAGGAATGTGCTGGCCCGTGGCCTGTCTCAGTCTCCTCATCTGAGTTTGCATGTCCCAGGAAGGGGTCACTACCCCACGTGTCCTAGCCAGTCCATGAAAGATATGCTGGCAGACCTCGTGCGGGCCCAGACTGGTGCTGGGACTACGGCCAAACAGCAACAGACCCCGGGCCCTGTGGGGAGCTGAGCTGTGGAGGAGTGATGCCCTCAGTGGGGGTGAAGGGACAGTATGTCTCTCTGGTGGATCCCTCCAGCCTTGCATCAGGAGGTGGAGCCGGGGGACTCTACCCGCACAGCCCCCAGGAGATTCTGCCCTGCCCCACCCTGTGTGTGTGGTGGGCCAGAGTATAGGCCACGGATTCTGGGGAGGGCGCCGGCACAGTTGCAGGGAGGATGCTGTGAAGTGCTTGCTCATACGGGTGTCTCTGACCCACAGTGACACTGGCTGGAGACTCTGGGCTCTGCAGAGAACTACAGGTCTGTGTTGCCCCCTGGTGGCGCCGGAGGAGGCTGCAGGCGACGGGAGAAGAGGGGTGGGGGGATTCCCCTAGCAGGCAGGGTGGAGCACGTGTGGGTGGAGGCGTTAGGGGGTTAGGGCTGCCCGCAGAGAAAGTGATGTTCAGGCCGTCTCGGCTTCGCGGTGACCCTGGCCGAGCGTCTGGGAGACAGACACAGAGGGGCCTTGTTTCCGGGTGGAGAGGTGCTGGTCCGCCTCCACTCCCAGTTGCCATTCGCCTTCCTTCTAGAGCGGCCCCGGGGAGTGAGGCCCGAGACATGGAGAGGTGGAGCTGCAGCCCGGAGGGGGCTCGGGAGCTTCCCACCTCCAGGAATCCCTGAGTGTATGCAGCTCTAGTGTATGTATGGCCTCCTATCTCCTATGACCCCTCCAGTCCTACTGGGTGTTCAACCCAGCATTGAGGGACTTTTGTTTGTTTTTGGTTTTGGGTCACACCCAGCGATGCAGTGACTCATACACTCAGGAATTACTGCTGGTGGTGCTGGGGGGACCATATGGGATGCTGGGAATCGAACCCAGATGGGCCACGTGCAAGGCAAACGCCCTACCCTCTGTGCCATCGTCCCAGCCCCAGTGAGGACTTTCTTGGAACACGGAACAGGGTTCGCCATGGGGGCCTAGCAGCAGCTCAGTGGCCCTCACTGGGTGCTGTGTAGACAGGCACTCAGATATGGCCCTCTCTTTGAGTGCGCTGTGCTCCAACCCAAAGATTCTACCAAGAGAATGGGTTTATACGGAAACACCAACAACAGCTTAGAACTCAGAAGCCTCAAATGCGAGGCCAGCACCCTTCTACTGTTTCGGGCTAAAAGCCTACCGGTGGCTTTTCTGAAATTCGGCCTCAGGCGGCACCTGCATTTGAATAAATGGCACATTTATTATGGTCCTGGCACATTTTCTGGGGCGTCTTGCTGTGACTCAGAAATTCGGCTTTCCTCAGCACCTGCGCGTCTGTTGGGGCAACCTGGCTCACTCATGTGCTTCTGATCCACACCCTGGTCCCAGGCGCGCGGCGCTGCGCAGGCGGGTGCGCAACGACCTCAGGCCTCGGGGAGGTCTGGGCGCCCTCGCTTCGCTGGAACCGCCAGACCCCTGCTCGGACGGCGGGTGTGGCGTGCAGCGTCCAGGGTGCGGGGTCCACGCCTCCGGCTGCAGAGCCCGCGCGACCAGGGCAGATTGCGACCCCGGGGCGGCAGGGCCTCCGCGCGCTACCCGGGCCGGGACCGCCCCCCGCGCCGGCCTCGGGGATCCGGGGAGGGGCCTGTCCGGGGCCGCGCTCCGGGGGCGCGCACGGGCCGCTGCGAGGAGGCCGTGAGGTGCGTTCCCGGGCCGCGAAGTGCTTGCGGGAGGGGGGCCGCGGGCGGGGGTGGGGGTGGGGGCCGAGGGGGAGTGAGGGCGCGGCTGCGCGGCCGGGGCGGGCGCGGGCCGGGTTCGCGCGGGCCGGGGGCAGGCGGGCCGCAGGGCAGAGCGCGCCTTCCACTTCCGCCGGCTTCTGCGCGCGCCCCCCCACGTAGGTCGGCGCTGGGAAGAGGCGGCGGGGCCGGGGCGGGCCTGGCGGGGCCGGGGCGGGGGGGCGGGGCTTATGGACCTGGCGGGTCAGGGGCGGGGCCTGTGGGCCTGGCGGGGCGGGGCAAGGGCGGGGCCTGTGGGCCTGGCGGGAAGTGGGAGGGGCGGGGTTTGAGGGCCGGGCGGGGCGGGGCCGCGGAGCAGGGGCCGGACTGGGGCTTGCGGGAACTGGCGGGCGGGGGCGGGGCCGGGCCGGGGTTTCTTGGGAGGGCGGGACTGGCTGCTGTGGGCAGATTCGGGCTCCTCAGGTCAGTTGGCTGCGGACAGGTGTGGGAGTTGAACCAGCCCAAGTTGGCGCTTCTTGTGTTGGGGACTTGGTTTCTCTCATTTCTCAGTGTCTCCTTTCTTCTAAGCCTCGCCCACAGTGTTTATGGGGAAAAGTTCTCAGCCCTCCCTCCCCCGTCTCCCGGAGCAGGGAGTGGGCGCTGGGCGGGGCCATCCCGCCTGCTCTGCCCCCTTGGGTCCAGGTCGGGGTCTCAGGCGGGGGGGGGGGGGGGTGGCAGCAGCAGGAGTTTGGAGGCGTCCCTGCCTGAGAGCCAGAACCTGAGCAGTTTCTCTTCCCCTTGCCCTGGTAGCCTTAGTGCTGGTAGAACGGAGTCCTAATTCTACACAGACGCTACCACTGTCGACACCCTCTCCCCCACCGCTAGCTCTGGGCTCAGCAGTCTGTCTTTCGGTCGCAGAATGAAGGAAGGTTCCAGAAAGGGAAGGCCGAACCTCCAGCTGGCCTCTGCTTCCCCAGGCTTTAGCTACTGTTTATGTTTTCCTGGGAAGTCGATTTTGGGAATTTTCCCAGTGGTGCTAGGAGGCCTGAGGGGCTCCGAGGTTCTTGGCCATCTGGGCTGGCCATCTGGGCTAGCCATCTGCAGGGCCTGAGGGTCTCCTGATAGTAGTCATGGAGCTTGAGGGTCTCCAGAGCTGCACCCAGAGGGGCTCTAGGGATACATGGAGTTGGGGCCTGAGTCCTCTGCGGGTTTCACACGTGAGGTGGAGCCAGGCCAGAGCCCTGAACCAGCACCTTCCCACACCTCCCCACACTTGCCCAGAATGTGGAGCCAGCAGGTGGAGGGGACTGAAGAGGAGGTGATGGCTGCAGGCTAAGGTGTGGGACACCCATGCCCAGGACTGGCCTGCAGGCCCTGCTGTCCCCAGCCCTTCAGCCAGGTGAGGTCTGGGTGAGCCTACACTGTCTAGTTATGCTGCTGGGGCCAGGGGGCAGCTATGATCACATGTGTATGTGCATGCACAAGTGAACACAGCATGTACATGTAGTCATATGCTCACTTGTGGACATACATATATGAGTGTGTGCTGTGCTCACTTGTTCATGTGTACATGTTTGAGTATGCACAGTTTTGTATGCAGTGCTGTTTCTGTATACACATGTGTATGTCTGCATACATGTTTAAGAACATTTGGAGGGAAGGGCCACACCCAGCAGTGCTCAGGGCTGACATCTGGCTCTCTGCTCAGGGATCACTCCTGGTGGTGCTTGGTGGATCAAGCATATATGTTATGCACATATATATATGTGCATTACACTCGTGTACATGTACATGGTGCAAGATCTGCTGACATGGCAGATGTGACCTGATCTGTCCAGAGGAGGGTCATCTATGGCTACCACTGATGTCGACCTCTCTCTTCCAGGAGCCTCTTTGAGGCAGCCATGGTGCCCCGCTGGGAGCTGGGCCTGTACCTGCTGGCCTCGCTTGGCTTCCACCTCTACTCCTTCCGGGAGGTGTACAAAGTCTCCAGAGGTAAGGAAGGTAGCTCTCCAACATCCTGGTCTTGGTGCAGGATCATGGGCCTCAGGCTTGTAGTTTGTGGATCCTGTCTTGTCTGTGGTGTTCGGGCACCTGGAAGAGAGGATGTGGTTGCCCACCATCACCGTCCCTAGGACACGGCTCCCTCGGCCAGCACTGCTGCCCACTGCACCTGCCACCAGCTGTTTCTGGTCCATGTCTGTCTGCCCCATCACTGGGTAACCTGGCGGGTGGAGCCAGGCTGTTCAGCGGCAGCGGTGCCTTGCACACCCTCACCTGCCTGCCCTGCCTGCGCTCTCCATCCACCAGTCCCTTCCCAGGGGCACCAACTCTGCTCTGCAGCATCTTATCAGTAGGGACACTGGCCCTCACCCTTGGCTCCCCTTGGTTGCCTCTCCCTGACCTCTGTTGTAGGAAGGGCTACCCCAAAGCACCCCACCTAACACCCATGTCTGGGACCTTGGGCCCCAGGAAGCCTTCCCAGGAAATGAAGTGCTGCGGGGTGGACAGTTGCTCTGGTGGGCAGTGCCTGGCCATGCCTCTCCCTGCTTCCCTGCCTTCACGGAATCTGCCTCCACAGAACACGCCACCGAGCTGGACCTGGAGTTTGAGCTGGAGCCGGGCACCTTGTTTGGAGGACTCAAGAGGGTACAAGAGGGTACGATGGGCGGAGGGGGGGGGCCAGCGGGGGTGCCCCTGACTTGTCTTCCTGCTCAGGATCCAACTGACTTTGAGTGGAGCTTCTGGATGGAGTGGGGGCGGCGGCGGCTTGCCTGGCTGCTGCTGGGCCACATGGCCACGTCCCAGCTCGCCAGCTGGTTTATCCCAAAGGTAGGCCAGGCCCCCCACGTCTTGCCGATAGGAGCAGGAATCGGGGGACTCAGTGTGTCCCTCAGCAGGGGAAGGTGGGTGGAGATGCATCGAGGGTAGTATGGTTGGTGGGGCAGGGGAGTATGTGGGACTGTGGTCACTGTCTGTGGGGCCATGATCATTGTGGGACTGTGGCCATTGTCTGTGAGGCTATGGGACTGTGGTCACTATGGGGCTGTAGGGCTGTGGTCACTGTCTGTGAGACTGTGGTCACTGTTCATGAGGCTGTGGTCACTGTCTGTGGGACTGTGGTCACTGTCCGTGGGGCTGAGGTCACTCCGTGGGGCTGTGGTCACTGTCTGTGGGGCTGTGGTCACTGTTCATGAGGCTATGGTCACTGTCTGTGGGGCTGTGGTCACTCCGTGGGGCTGTGGTCACTGTGTGGGGCTGTGGTCACTGTCTGTGGGGCTGAGGTCACTCCGTGGGGCTGAGGTCACTCTGTGGGGCTGTGGTCATTGTCTGTGGGGCTGTGGTCACTGTTCATGAGGCTGTGGTCACTGTCCATGGGGCTGTGGTCACTGTCCGTGGGGCTGAGGTCACTCCGTGGGGCTGTGGTCACTGTGTGGGGCTGTGGTCACTGTCCGTGGGGCAGAGGTCACTCCGTGGGGCTGTGGTCACTGTCATGGTAGCATCTGCAGTCATTTTGACTTTGATAGAGGATCCTCTGGGTCCAGTCCGGGTGCTATCATGCTGGGGTGTGAGCGGGCCTGTGGACGTGTTGTCCACTTGCCTTTGTGTGGGGGGTGTGCCTGGCTCTGTCCCCACCTCTCCCTTCTGTCCCCCAGCTCCGGCCCTGGGTCCTCGGCACCTATGGAGCCTGGGCCTGCTGGTGTGTGCTGGGGGCCGCAGGGCTGGCCATGGTGGTCCTGTACGCCAGTGTGGCCTTCTGCGTGGCCCAGCTACGCTCACCCGTCCTGTCCTGGCTCAGTGCTCTGCTGCTGCTGTCCTCACTGCGCCTGGAGCATGTGGATCAGCTCAAGGCAAGTGTCTCCTTCCAGGGAAGCTGGGCCTGCTGACCTTGGGGGCCCGGGTGCTAGTTTCTAGAGGAGCCACAGTGGGGTCTTCTGGTGGCCATGCAGGGTGGACGCAGGAACCATGATGGGCTCTCTCTGGTGGCCACATGGGGTGGTATAGGGTTTGTCTTTTGGGCTGCCCAGGGTGGAAGGGCCCCTTTCTCCAGCCTGGTGACATGGATGGCGCCGATGTCACCGTCCCCATGCAGTATCCCCTCCCCCCACCTCCACTGAGCACGGGCTGCTGCGAGGGCCCAGCTGGTAGCCCTGACCTACATGTGCCTTTGCAGCGAGGCTGGTATGGCTCTGAGGACGAGTTCTACCTGCTGCAGTTCACGCTGGCCGTGCGCTGCCTGCACTGCACTGGCTGTAGCCTGGAGCTCTGCTGGCGGCCACCCCCTGGACCCCGCGCTCACTGCTTCCCCTGGGTGCTGGCCTACGTCTTCTACTACCCAGCTTTCCACAATGGCCCCTTCCTCAGCTTTCCGCGCTTCCTCCGCCAGGTAGGCTGCCTGCCCCGGCTCTCTCCTGCCCATGCTAGGCCCCATCTTTCCCTTGCCCACTCCACCCCCCCACCCCCACCCCACTTTTCCCCTGCCCACCCCGGGCCCCGACTCTCCCCTGCCTGCCCCTGGCCCTGAGCCCTGGCTCTTCCCTGCCTGTGTGTGTCCTGGACCTGTCCCATGTCCACGGAGCCCAGGTGCCTAGTGTCATGGGATGGGCCTAGGAACCTGGGGCACTTGATGAGGTTTGCATAAGCCACTGCAGGTAACTCCTGTGAAGGGTCTCTGACCTTCACGAGTTGCATCAGTTCTGTTGTGGGTTCAGGGGCCTGTTTGGATCCTTGGGGTGAAGCTGGGGTCCCCTCCACTGTCTCACACTTCCTCTCCCCAGCCTCCATTCTTGCGTCCTGTCCTGTGGCCGTAATGTAGGTTTTGGTCCTGGCAGCTCAGGCCCACCCCACCCATCCTGATGCACACATGGATGTGTGTGTTCATAGGGAACTTTGCACACATGGGCCATATGTGGACCCACAGCACACACATCTGCACATGTTTGTAAATGCAGGAACATGGGTGCACATGTCTACAGACCCCCACACATGCACTTGCATAACCCAATCCATGCACACTGCACGAGAACACACATGTGCACATGCTATGTATACACTGTAGCCACCAAACATAGTAGTGTCTAAATAGCTATGTGACACATGAACACATGTGTGCATCATATACATGTAGCATGTACAATCCATGTACATATGCTCACAGACTTGTCACTGCCACACTATACACATGTGGCTGTGTTTACACACCCAGCACATGAACATACCAGCACACACAGGTCCAGGCGAGACTGGAGGGGTCTGGGGAGGGCCCTGGTGCATTGACTGAGGCAGAGCTTGTGAGTGGAGGCAGGGGAAGCTGGTGGGTAGGGGGTCTGCAGCCACTTACCTGGAGGAGAAAGAGCAGTAGGGACTAGACGTGTACAGGAGTCTGGGGGTGAGAGTATCCTCATCCCCAGGAGAGCCTCGGCCCAGACACTCACCCTGCCTGACCTCTGAAAGAAGGATGGAAGCTGGAACAATAGGCAGGAACATCGGGATGGAAGGATCCCTGTGCACAGCAAGGTCCTCGGAGTCCAGCAGGGGGCAGCAGAGCCCCACGGTGGTTTGATAGCCCCAGGGTCTCTGGGAATTCCCACCCCCAGAGGCCTGAGCCTTGCACCCTGTGTGTGGCCCAGGGCAGCCCTGAGGCCTTGGGGCCAGCTTCCTCCTGGGGGACACCTCGTCCTGCAAGCTGCCTCAGCAGACTGGGAGCCAGCCTTGCCACACGGCTGAGTCCAGGCTGCAGGGCTTTGGGTGAAGGAGCGCCTGTGACTCAGCTTCCCTCCCTCCCAGCTGTCCCTGGACCAGGCCTCTGGCTGGAGGACAGAGCCCACTGAGACTGTCTCTCCTCACACTGGGGCGTGTGGTGCTTCAGGGGAAGGCTCAGACCAGCTTGAGAGTGCTGTCCAGAGAGGCCAGGAGGCAGCCACAGGGTGTGGGCAGTGGGAAAGGCCATTCTACTGATTTCATGTCCTGGAGAAGGAGCCAGACAGAGAAGCCCAGTATGGCCATACTCTGTTTCTGGACGGGAACTGGAAGCAGAACCTGGTTCTGGCCCATTTCACCCTATGGCTGGCAGTCTGGCACAAATGTCCCCCCATCCTCAACATGAAAATAGCCACAGTCTGGGGGGTTGCTGGCTAGGATGAATTGGCAGTCTGGGAGGGACCCCGTGGCAGTGGCAGGGAGTGGGCCTGGTGGCTGGCTGGGGCAGAGGACTCGGAGCCTGCCTTGGCTCTTGGCACTGGACAGGCTTGGGCCTACAGCAGGTTCGTACTGAACTTTGCCTCCTCTGCCCAGCCACCTGCCTACCTGCCTCTCCTGGCCCTAGCAGAATTGTGGGAAGTCGATTACACACGTCACAGGAACTGTTTGGAAGTTTCTAGAAGGAAGGGGTGGGTGTCCGTCTAATACCTGTCTCCCCTGCAGATGCAGCAGCAGGAACCAGGACCCCCGAGGGCGGGCCTGCTGGCCCTAGCGGTGGGGCTGGGCCGCCTGCTGTGCTGGTGGGGGCTCGCGGAGCTCATGGTGCACCTCATGTACACGCACGCCATCTGCAGCAGCACACCCCTACTGAGCGCCGTGTCTGCCTGGACCTTAGGTAACTGTCCCCAGAGCTGTGCTGGCCTGGGGCTGGTGGGGCTTCACGGGACACGTGGGTTGTGCCATGATGGGTGGGACACATGGCGGGCTAGGGGTGGAGAAGAGCGACGAGGGGTGGGGCCACGGGCCATTGTCACACCTTTTCCGTCTTGTTTCTCTTGGCGCCAAGTGGATGAGGTGGACAGACACCTCTGAGCATTGGGTCCAGTCGTGGGGTGCCACCTGCATGCCTGCTCCCAGCCTCAGGGCTCTTAGGTGTTGTGGGTCTGAAGGAAAGCACGTCGCAGGTTCTCCTCTGGGGGCAGGTCCAGCTTTTCCTGGAGACTGTAAATCCATGCCTCCCCGGGGAGCTTTGGTCTGGGGTGTCTGTGGGGTGAAGAGCTGGTAGCATGGACAGTGCAGAAGGTCACACACCCGCCCTGTTAGCCTCAGCCCATCCTGCCTGCTCACTTCTCTCCACCTGCCTGCCCTCACTTCATCTCTTTGGTTCTTATTTCCCCATGGGCGTAGACTGATTTTTTTTTTTAACTTTGGTGCTACACCAGATAGTACCCAGGATTTAGTCTCTGCTCTCGGGCCTTATTCCTGGCAGTGTTCGGGAGATCATGTGCAGTGTTGGTGATTGAACCTGTGTTAACCCCACTCTGTCACTCCAGCCCTGGGCTCACGTTCTGAATTCCCCACCACACTCTGAGTTGCACCTTTCCCTGGAAGCTCCAGAGCCCAGCGCCTGTCTGTAGGGAGCTGTCTCCAGGACACTGCACCCACTTCCTGAGGTCCCCCTGTCTTCCAGGAGGACTAGCGTTGGCCCAGGTGCTCTTCTTCTATGTGAAATACCTGGTGCTCTTCGGGGTTCCTGCTCTGCTCATGCGCCTCGATGGGCTCACGGCGCCGCCCCTGCCACGCTGCGTCAGCACCACGTTCAGCTTCACGGGCATGTGGAGGTCAGTGCTCAGCCAGGGAGGGACTGTGTGGGTCAGCCACACCCAGGGACCGTAACAGGGGGAATGGAGGTAATCTCTTGGAAATGGAATCCGGTTGCAAGATAATTGAAGAGAGCCAGACATGTACATGTGTCACAGTGCACACACTTGCACACACATGTGCACATATGCATGCACCTATACACATGCACACACATACATGCACACGCATGCATGTACTGACACATGAGCACACACATGCAGATAGCTTTGACCTCTCACCTCTCGCTATAGCTGGCTGCTCTCTCAGGCCTTCATGGCTGTCTGCTCTTTGGGCACAAAGGAACTGAAGGGTCCATGGTGGTGGTGGTTCAGGGCTAGGGGAGCCCCTGGGTGCCTGCAGCTGGGGGTGTGGCCGGAGCATGTTGCACATGAGAGGGAGGAAGCAGGCCCCAAAGGGCCTCAGCCTGCAGGAGGCCTGGCGTGATCCAGACCCTGCCTGATCCCAGAGCACTGAGTGGGGAGTGAGCACCTAGATGCAAGCTGGGAGCAGTCCTGGGCATGGCTGGGTATAGGAATTAACAGACGTTAAATAACAAAATACAAACAAGTACAAAAGAAAGTCATTCAGTGACAAAATAAAACTACCAGGGGCCTTTGTTGCCTGTATTGTTTCCTGCCAGAGCCAAGCAAACTGGAGAGACGGTGCTGAGGGGTCTACTACTGGATGGGAGGTGGGTGGCAGGCCCAGGGAGCCCTCTTCCCCCAGAGGACTAGGGTGTGACAGGGCCCTGTGTCTCGAGAAGCCCCGTCCCCTGGGCTCCAGCATCCAGCTGATACGTCTCCTCCACCAGGACCTTTGATGTTGGACTGCACGAGTTCCTCATTAGGTAAGCAGTGGCCGCGGTGGGTGGTCTTGTGGGAAGCTGGGATGGACACAACCCCACTGAGCTGTCACTGTGGTGGCCCCTGCCGTGGTCCCTGTAGCGGGGCCCCTCTCTGTACCCTCTCAGTAGGGGCTGGGCTGGTTTTCCCTGGGAGTGTGTTGCTTTAAAGGGCACTGAAGTGGCAGGATTCCAGCAGCTCTGGGCTCCACAGCTGTGAGCCTAGAAAAAGCTCCAAGCTCAGTGCACTGGGGACATTTAGGCCTTTCACACAGGCTCCCTCCCCCACCTCAGTGGATCCCTTCCTGGGGGTCAGCCGCCCCTCCTGGTTCACCCTGGCTGTAGCCTCCAGCCTCATGTTTCATGAACCCCATTTGTCTCACCAGATTGGCCCCTCCACCAGGGCCCAGCCATCTGTGGTCCATGTGGGCACGTGGGGATCTTGTGCGCTAGCCGGGGCTTTGTGGGTCCCTGTGAGTGCTGCAGGGCTGGGGGCAGAGGTCAGCTCCTCAGCTGAGCTGGAGGTGATGGTGCGGTTCCCTTGACTTGGCCTCTTCTGTGAGGCCTTTCTGTCTACCAACCCCGGCCTGACCTCAGCTTTGACCTGTCAGTGCTGAGTCAGCCCCAGCAGCTTCTCTGGGGTGAAGAGACTCAGGCCAGCCCTATGCAGACCACAACACCAGCTTGTCATACCTTTGTTGGGGGGTCATGGAGGAGGGGCGCCCTGCCAGTGTCGGCTCTGCTCAAGTTACAAGGGGGGCACACAGGGTGCTCACGAGACTTGAGAGCTTTGGCAGCACCAGGGAGCATCCACACCCCCTCATGACAGGGTAGCATGATGGAGCCGGGGTTGGGACAGCCCCCTCTTTCACACTGGAGTGGACTGGATGTTCTGGAAAGGTGCTCCTAGGACTCTATCGGAGCTTCAGGCTGGGTCGGGCACTGCCCAGCTCCTCTGGGATGGTCGGTCAGCTGGTGTACGCCCTCTCCCTCTCCCCTCTCCATCTATCTCTCCTTCCCTCCCTCCCCTTCTCTCTCCCTGCCCCTTTCTCTCACCCCTCCCTCTCTCTCTCCCTCTCTCTCTCCCTCTCCCCCCAGCCCCGCCGCTCTCTCTGATAGGGATTGATTTTTGCATGGAAACTAGCAGGTATGTTTGGAAGGAAGATGAATTCAACACATTGCGCCAGTGCACAGTGAGGGCAGGGAAGGTTCTGGAAACTGGTAGTGGCAGCAACGGAGACTCGTGACATTTCTGTGCTCCCCTTCGTCCTCCTCTTTGGCCACTTTTCTTACCTGCAGTGTGTGGTCAGCATGTCCCTCTATGTCCGTGCTGCAGCCATTCTCCCATGAAGCCGAGTCCAGAGTGCCTGGGTAGCAGGGAAGGCGATGAGCCCTCCAGTGGGGGGGCTACAGTGACAGAAAGCGGGGTGCACACACCCACACCTCTGCCCACTGTGCACAAGGCCCCTGGGGTGCTCCCGATGGCCAGGAGGTCTCAGGAGTTGGATCTGATGGCTTCTGTCAGGACTCTGCATCGTGTTGGTGGTTCTCCAGCCAGGCAGGTTCCTTTATTTCTGGTTTGTGCTGAGGGCCTCTGCAAGGGTGCAGGGCGCTCCCACTTTCATGTTTCTTGCTGGGGAGTCACAAAGGCATCATGAGCGGTGGTCCCTGAGCTTCCCATGTGCCAAAAATGGCATCTGCAGCATGGTACATGGCGGGACTTTCTGTTCATTCACTTCAAGAAGGTAGATTTCAGGAGGACTGGGTGATCTTGTTTCTGAAAAGGGGATGGCGGGCAATGAGCTTGAGGCCCCTAAGGTAGGGAAGTACAAATTGGGGTCCCCACAGGGCTGGCCCCCAGCCTGCCTTGTGGGTGTCTGGATCCAGGCAGGGAAGCTGGTATGGGTGGGCACAGCAGGGCATGCTGAAACCCAGGAGCAGAACCAGGGTCAGAGGGAGTCGCGGGCTCCAAGCCTCTGTCCAGATTCCTGTGTGAGGTGGTGCGGGGTGAACATGGACCCCGGGGAAGACCCCTGCACAGTGGGAGAGGGCTGCCAGGAGATAAGGTGTGGGAGGCCCCGTAGCCTTGCTTCATGCCAGGGGCAAGAGGCATTCCTGGGAGTGGGATGAGTTGGGGGCCATGTCTGTCCCCACTCGGACCCCAGAGGTGGCTCAGAACTGGCCAAGGGGACATGCTGCTCCCACCTTCAGTCTTGTTTACCCCCATTTGCATTCCTGGGACAGCCTGTTCCATTGGGTCTGGAACTTTCTATCCCTTTCCCCTCTGATACCTTGAGGGCAGATTTTGCACTCCCTCAAAAGCGAGTGCGCGGTAAGTGACCCTCTGTAAACGGTCCCCAGTCAGCTGGATGCCATCGTCCATGCTCTCCTTCTAGAAAGTGCCACCTGTCCCTGAGCTTGACACAGAATAGACATAGGAGCTGGGCCTGAGGCATCCATGTGGGCTCTTAGTGTGGGCCTCTGTACTCCACACTGCGCACTGTGTGCTGAATCCCCCATCTCTGCACCCCGCCCCACAGACCCCCAGGGCTTGAGCCTCTCCTCTGAGGGAGGACCCAGCCCCTCAGTATCCGGTGCTGAGTGTCTTGAGCACCCAGGGGACATGCCTGTGCTCAGAGAACCCTGCTCCTGGCTTCAGGGATCCTTGCGCTCCTGGTGGGGGTGGGGTGGGGCTTCGGCCTCATGCAGGGCAGGTGCATGGAGTGGGAGGGCTGCCCTGGGCCCCGGCCCTGCCCTGCCCTGGGCCCCGGCGGCCACTCTGCTATGGACTTGGGGACCCTGCCCCTCCCCAAGGTCCCAGTGCCTTTCTTGGCCCTCCTAATACATGGGTGCCCCAGAGCCTCCCCAGGTGCCCCAGGCTCACATGGAGGAGCTTTGGACATGTTTCCCACAGGATGGCCAGGCTCTAACCAGCAGGCTGCAGTCACTGGCACTGCTGCCAGCCCCCACGTCCCTCGCAGCCCCCTGCTGCCCCATGTCCCCTGCAGCCCCCTGCCCCTGTGCCCCCTGTGTACCCCTGCAGCCCCCTTCCCCTGCTGCTCATCCCCCATAGCCCCTGCAAGCTCCCACACTCTCTGCTATGGTCACAGCTCCTGCAGACCCATGGGTCCTAATTCAACAGCAGGGTGTTTTGGGGAGCCCGTGGGGTACTGAGTACTAAGTGCTGCCTGTGCAATGCACTGTTGTCTCCCTGCATCTCTGCCCTCCTGGATTAGCTCCACAGGCAACTCTGGCCCGTGTGAGTGACCATGGCTTCCCTGAGAGTGTCTAAGCCTCTGACCCCTCCTCAGCACCCTTTCCAGCCCTGAAACTACTGAGTAGGCCGCTCAGCCCTGAGGGGAGAGGAGGAAGCCTGGGGTCCACGTGCCCCCACACCATGTGAGAGGGTTCTTCCCACCATAATGTGCATTTCCCCTCTGCCCCCCCTTCCAGCTTTCCTCATGTTCCCCTGCCTTGCCCGTCTTTAAAAGTGCTCTTAGCATCCTCAGGGTAGGAGGTGGTGACATGGGCTAGTGGCCAGGAAACTTGGGTTATGGTGGGGCTGGGCGGCCATTCAGGCATGCGGAAACTCAGCCCCCTCTGCCCTGGTTGCACAAGGTTCCCGGGCTATTCTGTAGTAGAGGGGCCTGGGGGCCCCAGGAGTGCCATGGGACCAGGACGGTCAGGCTTCCAGGAGAGAGAGGGGCCTGCTGCCGTCCAGACATTTCCGGCAGGAAAGTGGTTTGCAGGGACTGGCCAGCTTTGCTAGACCTGGCACTGGGCCTCCTCGCCACCTTGCATGGTCGCAGGTGGCCCTGTGCCCTGACACCCCCGTGCAGTGGGCAGGAGCAGTGTGTTCCCTTAGCTGGTGGGGAGCCTTCTCTGAGTTCCTGCTGTCAGCACCCACCTCCCACCTCAGATACTCCCCCTGCACCCCCACGCACAGAATGAGGGTGGGAGTGGGGTGGTGTGCAGTGACTGGCGTCATGTTCACTTTGGGTTGTTGTGGCCCATGGTGTGGAGCTGGGATGGGACTGCGAGTGGGCAGCCTGCCTGGGAAGCCCTGGCCTGATCGCGCTGCCCCTGGGGTGCTGGGCGCCTCCAGGGAGGTGGGCCGGGAGAACGGGTGGCAACGGGTGGGGACCAAACACTGCAGATTTGCAGAAATCGCCTGGCTTCTTTCTAGGTACGTGTACATCCCCGCAGGCGGGTCTCGGCACGGCCTGCTGGGAACACTGCTGTCCACAGCGCTGACCTTTGCCTTCGTGAGTTTCTGGCATGGCGGACACGAGGATCTATGGTGCTGGGCGGCACTCAACTGGCTGGGCGTCACAGTGGAGGGTGCTGTGCGGAGGCTGGCGGAGACCCCGCGGGTGCGGGACAGCCTGGTGAGCGCGGACCCTGAGACTGGGTGGGAAAAAGGTAGAGGAAGGTGGTCACGAGTGTGTCCCGCTATGGCCATTCAAGCCTCCACGAGCCCAGACGTAGGAGAGTAAGAATCTGGGCACAGCCTGCACAACAGACGGGGCTGGCACAGCATATGGGGCGGTGCTTAGCATGCATATAGGCTGGGATTGGCATGTGGGATGGGGTGGGGCTTAGCATGCAAATAGGCTGGGCTTAATACGTGGGATGGGGTGGGCTTGGTATGCAAATAACTGGGCTTAGTGTGTGAGTGGGGCGGGACTTAGCACACAGGATAGGGCACTGTGTGCTTAGCATGCAAGCAGACTGGGCTTAGAATGTGGGATGGGGCTGGGTTAGTATGCAGGTAGTCTGGGTTTAGCATATGGGACGGGGCAGGGTTTAGCACACAGGATGGAGTGTGAACTTGGGGCGAGTTTAGCGTGTGAAAGGAGATGGCGCTGCCTGTCATTGCACCTTGGTTGCCTGGATCCCTGTATCGTTATGGCCCATGGAGGATGAGATAATAATACACGTGGACTTTGGTGGGGCGGGGGAAGAGTCCCGCTATTCAGTTCAGTTATTCAGACCAGACCCTTGTGGCTGAGCAGTGTCCACCGCTGGCTCTCACTTTTCCTGTATGCATACATGTGGCATCTAGAGCAGCTGTTCCCGAGACACGGAGCTGCTGCCACCTCCACCGTAGCTTGTCTTATCCCAAATTTGAGCTGACCAAGCTTGGTACAGGTCACCCTTTGGATATTTTTTTCTTTTTCTTCAAATATCACCTTCTTATTTAACAAAAAGCCTCAGAACCAATTAAGCACCTCCTCTCCCTTTTATTCTAGCGTGTTAGAACTCAGACCAGAGTCTTACCCACCCTGGGCTCAGGCCAGGCCTCAGGTTCAAGGTGTGGGACCTGTTCTAGAAATAGAGTATGTGCTTCTGGCAGGAGAGCATTGCTGGCCCGGGGACAGTGGAGAGCAGAACCTCTGGGGTTCTACCACCCTACCTTCCCTTTCTAGGGACACCTCACCCATTAGAAACCCTTGACTGCCACTGAGGGCTCTCCCACTGCAGGCAGTGACGCTGACCTGGATGGTGTGTGATGATCTGAGCACAGCCACATTCCTGCAGTGATGGGCTTTGTTCTAGCAGTTTTTATCTGAAATGACGTTCACTTACACAATGGCTGTCTATCAAAAAAGCACACAGATGCATTGTGTCTTAGTGGTGGGGGCTTCCCATGTGTTTGGATAGTACTTGCCCGTGCAACGGAAATGGAGACAAATGAATTGGTTCCCAGACAGTTTCTTGTGGTCAAGGCCTGTCCTGTGCTCTGAACCCCCCCATGTCCTTCCCTTTTGCTGATAGTTTTGTGTGTCCAGGGTGGCTTGATTCTTTGAAGCTCAGCTCTGACTCCACAAGCTGCTAGCCTGCAGCCCACATCACCTGAGAGACTGGCGGAAAGCAAGCAGTTCCACTGGGGAATGAGGAGGAGAAAGGGAATCAACACTTGAGAGAGCACTGGCTGCTCCTGACTAGATAGAGCCAACTACACATCCCAAGTAGAACTGCTAGCAAATTCCCACAATGGAGAAAATAAAGTAAAAGGAAGAAAGTTCACTTTTTTTTCTCTTTGGGTCACACCTAGCGATGCACAGGGATTACTCCTGGCTCTGCACTCAGGAATTACTCCTGGCGGTGCTCAGGGGACCATATGGGATGCTGGGAATTGAACCCAGGTCGGCTGCGTGAAAGGCAAATGCCTTACCCACTGTGCTATCACTGCAGCCCAAAAGTTCACATCTGAGCAGAGAGCTGGCACCCCCAGGAGGGGGAAATGCACCCCACATCTCATAGAGAGGTGGCACCCCTAGCATGGGGAAATATACCTCTTCTCCTCTGCTAAGTTAGTTTCTATACAGTTTTCCCAAACTGCCTTCCTGCCCCAGTCCATTGCCTGGGAGTTGCCAATGGGGAAAGCTTGGAGCTGTAGATGGTCCACTGTGATGTTGCTC
The DNA here is from genome assembly GCF_027595985.1 of Sorex araneus. Classification (NCBI taxonomy): domain Eukaryota; kingdom Metazoa; phylum Chordata; class Mammalia; order Eulipotyphla; family Soricidae; genus Sorex; species Sorex araneus. The sequence goes on from NC_073308.1 coordinate 14,052,379, forward strand.
TAGGCGGGGTCTCTTCTGGGCATGCTCTGTGCCTGGGATTCTGCATCTCAGACCCACCAGCTTCTCCGTGGGTCTTGGGTCTCAAAGGCCTTCATGCTGCGGGCTTGTTTGGGTTGCAGGGAGTCCAGACCCCTCAATCTCTACGTGCAGCATGAAGAAACTGGCAAGCTCTGGTTTTTGAGAAGTTGGGCTTGCCCAGCATGTCTGTCCACTCCCGCTCAGTGAGGGCCTCCACTGGAGAATCATTTCCCCATGTTTGTTCAGGCCTGCAGGCCCTGCAGGCCCTGAGGCTGGAACCTGGGATCCTGCCCCATCTACACAGGAATCAACAGCAGCCACTGTGAGATGACGGACCAATGAGTGAATGAGACAGCGGGTGAGTGATGGAGCAGATGAATGAAGGACTAAGTTAGCAACGAGTGGACAGATGGAGCACATTGATGATTAAACAGTGACTAAAGTAATAAGTGAACCTAGGAGTGAATGTAGGAATGAGTGCAGGGACTCTGGAAGGGGTGAAGGCAGTAAAATGCAGGGATGGGTGAGGGCAGGAGAAGGTGGATTCAAGGATAAGTGAGGGCCAGGGAGGGTGGATGCAGGGATGAGTGAGGGATAGGGAGGGTGAGTATGGGGGAGTGAGGCTTCAGAGAGAGTAGGGAGGATGAATACAGGGGTGAGGCTGTAAGTGCAGGGATTGGGGAGGGTGGGGAGGGTGGGTGCAGGGGTGAAGCCACAGATGCTGGGATGACTCCTAAGGAGCCTCTCTAGGAAGCTGCACAGCTCTGATGTTTAGATTTTGTGTTTGTTTTGAGATCCCTTGACTGTGCTCAGGGATCACTCCTGGCAGGCTCATGGGACCGTCTGGGGTGCTGAGGATGGAATCTGAGTCAGCTGAATGGAAGGCCAGCACCCTCCCTGCTGTGCTCTCTGGCCCCTTCCCTTCTTCTTGTGCACAGCCAGGGGTGCCTCTTCGTGGTCCCCCTTCTGACCCTCCTGCTGTGTCCCACAGTTGCCACCCTGTTCATCTTTTACTCTGGGGGGAGGGGGTGGGGGAGGGAGTGTAGCCTCTCAAGGAAGCTTCCAGAAGGTCCATGGAAACTTTCCATCTGTTTCAGCACCCGTGTCCATTTTTAGCTTCTTCCCACTCAGACAAACATCAGCAGCTCCATGTGAGCCTTGTCAGGTATATGGGAGCATCTGATGCTCAGCCTCCCCAGCCCACCATGGACAAGTGGCCCCACACAACACAGACACACAGACACACACACACACACACACACACACACACACACACACACACACACACACACAGACTGCTATCACCTCACAGCTTTCTCAAGTCTGTGGTCATGTGATTTCCAGGCATGGGGTTGCCATGGAGATGGGAATAAATGACTGCCCAGAAAAGCCAGCTGGTTTGACACAAGTTCAGTGCAGCCGAACGAGGGGTGAGCGGGCTCCTGTCCTGGTGCTCGACCCCTCTGGGGGCCTGGCTCTGGGTGCAGCTGTGTCCTCATACTTGGAGGGGACCGGGGGGGTCACTGGCACACTGAGCTCTGCCCAGGTCATGGGGACCTGATGGATTCTCCTGCCCTCTCCACAGCACTCTTGGTCCTGGGTCCCATAGATGTGCAAGCTCCCAGAGTCTGACCCAGCTCAGAAGCTGACCTTGGCATGACTTTGGTCTAATCTTAGCCTTCTCCACTGATTTCCAGGCTAGGAGCCGTTTCAACAGCACCTGTGCCTGGTGGCTAGGGCACCCGCCCCCCCCCCCCCCCCATTACAAATCTGCATCTATATGCAGGTTCAAGCTCAGGGAGCCCCAGGCGGCATCGAGGATCATGTGACATATACTCTCCTGGGGGGTGGAGGAGGTTTGGGGGTTGGGTCCCCCAGTGAGACCCGCTCTCCCTACAGGCCCGGCTGCTGTCACCGCCCGCTCGCTGCCGGCTGCATGCTGCGCTGGCCTCCTGTGCCACGGCCGCTCTCATCCTGTCCAACCTGGTCTTCCTGGGTGGCAGCCAGGTGGGCCAGATCTACTGGGACCGGATCTTCATCCAAGGTACAGGAGGGCACAGAGTGAGGGGAGGCTTGTGCGGGGGAGGGCACGGGCAGGTGGCATGACTGCGGTCTTGGCGTGGCTGTGATGCTCATATGTGGACAGCATTGTGGCCTGATACCAGGGTGGCTGTGGTCTTGGCATGGCTGAGTGCAGCCCCTTCCTCTTTCTGCCCTGAGTGCCTGTGGCCCCCCAGCTCTGTGTACCCTGAGTCCCCCAGCCTCCCCCGCCCCAGGCTAGCCCTGTGCTGCCCCCATTTACCAAACACCTGCTGAGGGCTCGGAGCGATAGCGTAGTGGGAGGGCGTTTGCCTTGCACGCGGCCGACCCGGGTTCGATCCCTGGCATCCCATATGGTCCCCCAAGCACTGCCAGGAGTAATTCCTGAGTGCAGAGCCAGGAGTAACCCCTGAGCATCGTGGGATGTGATCCAAAAAGGAAAAAAATAAACACCTGCTGAGATCTTGCGCCGAGCATGGCTATGCCAGGAGAACCCCACAAGGCCCTGAGTCCCAGGCACGGACCTCCAGGGGGACTCAGCTTGTGGTGACTGCACCCCCAGATCCACATGAACCCCCTCATCTCTGGTTCCTCCTGAGGGTCTTTGTAGATGCAGCAGCCACAGGGGGTTGCACTGGATCTGAGGAATCCACACCCACTCGGTGTGCAGCTGGGGAGGCTTGAGGAGGAGGAAGCGGAGGACGGGCAGGGCCCAGCCTTTGGGGGTGCATGCCCAGTGCCTCCAGGGTTGGGTGGGGATTCAGCTCATCTTGAACCCTCCAGATGCCATGGGAAAGGAAGGAGGCTGTGGGGTCCTCACCCCATGCCCTGCCCACAGTTGTGTGGGCTCCCAGTGCCTGCTGAGCCCCCATGACACCCCTTCGCTTTCTCCCACTCCTCACTCCGGCCTTGGGGGTGGCTGCACAGGCACCAGCAGCTCCTGGGCTTCTGCCGTAGCCCTGCACCTCTCAGGCCCGTGCCTGCCGTCCATGCCCTTCCAGGCTGGGTGAGGGCCCCTTCCTGCAGGGGCCCGTGGTAGTGGCACAGCCAGACTCCTCATTACCACCCACTAACTGTTCCCGGGTCACTGGGGTCAGCCACATCTCCCACTGCTGCCCAGCACCCTAGCCTGCTCTTGTTTGACTTGAGGGGTCCCTTGAGGGACCCCAGCCAAGGTCATGTCACTCCCGAGGCTCAAAGATCCAAACTGCTGAAAGCCCCATTTACGCCCCGTTCATACCTCATCCACGCTTTCCCACACCGGGTGTGGGAGAACAGAGAACAGATGGAGGAGGATGCCCTCTCAGGTGATGGGGGGTGGGGAGGGCCGACAGTGAAGCGACAGATGGGCAGGGCCATGTTGCTCACAGCTCTTCTCTCGTTCCCGCAGGCTGGCCCTGGGTGACTCTGTCGGTGCTGGGGTTTCTGTACTGTTACGCCCACGTGGGCATTGCCTGGGCCCACACGTGCTCACTGGACTGACCCCAATCCTGCACCCTGAGACAGCACCAGCATGTGCTCCCTGTTTATCCTGACGGGACCCTGGGTAAGGGAGCAGGGTCCAGGCATGAGGACATGATGCCTCACCTTTGGGAGTCCCAGAATCTCGTTCTGTGAGGGGCTCAGGCCCTGGTTCTCTGTCTTTATGGGGCGGGCAGTTCTTGGTGGCAGCCCAGAAATGGCCTGGGGGAGCGCCAATGTCTTCCCTGGCTGCTGCTCTTGAATGGCCCACAGGTGGTCTTGGGAACTCAGCCCCAGTCTGGAATGGGGGCCAGCCCCCCTGGGCCTGAGAACTCTAGCTCTCACCCGCCACAAGCTGTAGCCCGTGACTCCAGCGCCTGCAGGCATGGGGGTAGGTGAGGGGTGCTCCTCTCCCACCCGCCCCAGCCCAGCCAGTCACATGGCTTTGCGGTCAGGAAAGAAGGAGCCTTTTTTCTAGGGTGCAGAAAATCCTGATTTGCTCTGGGCTCCCTGTGGGTGTCACTGAACTGGGGCCCCACTGGGGCGCTGGAGAGGCTCGGTCTCCTGCGCCTGACACTGCAGCCCCTGGCGCCAGTCCGGCTTGCTGGACACTGTTGTGGGACAGCGGATCTGACAGGGACCTGCCCCTTTGCAGAGGTGGTCAGCGCTGGGCATTTGAGTTCTCATGCTTATCCAAAGGTGTTCCTTGTGCTTTTTGAAAAAAATTAATTTTTTAGCGCCACACCTGGCAGTGCCCAAGGATCACTCATGGGGGGCTCAGGAGACCCTTTAGGGTATTGGAAATCCAACCTGGGTCAGCCATGTGTCAGGCCAGTGCCTCAGCTTCAGGGCCGTCTCTGGGCCCCCACACTCCACCCGCAAACTCTGGACTGTGAGCTGTGGGTCTCTTTGGGAACTGCTCGTCCCAAGAAACTGGTGTTTGGGGGTTTGGCAGGCGCTGACCGGTGTTTGGCTCCCATCTGGAGGTGCCTCTGTCTACCGCCCAGGAGCATGGGGCAGCTCCCATCAGCCCCTTCAGCCCCTCTCGGGCCTCTCGGGTGCGCTGAGAGCCCTCTGTAACTGTGAGGGGAATAGACAGGTGAATGTGAGGGTCTGTGTAAAATAGTTTATTGTTGTAATAAATAAAAGTAGACTTTTCTGTTTTACAAATATCCTTGTGCTTGTTGAAAAAGGTGGAGATGATGCCTTTCAATACACTGGGCTGTGGCGGCAGCATTTGGGGTGCTGCTCCGGGGGGAGGGGCTCTTAGAGGTGGCTGCTCGGGGCGGAGTTCTCACAGAGCCAGTGGGGCCCGGCTCGGGGCTCTCCCCGCAGAAGCAGCTCCCCCAGCCCAGGGCCCCACTGCTGGCCCCGCAGGAGGGTGGGGAGTCCCAGGGATGGGGCTGGGGGAGCAATGGGGAATGCCACTCAGGGGTCCCCCAGGGCATGAGGGAAAATAGAAGCTGTAAATTCACATTCTTTGCTAGAACTGGGTGCCTAGAGGGCTGAGACCTTTCTCCCACAGCTGCTGTGGTGGTGGCACAGGGACCCCTGTGCGGTGGGAGGAGGGGGACAGGAGACCCGCTCATGGCCCTTGAGGCTGAAGCACTGTTCTTGTGACATCTCCAGTGATCTGGTTCGCCCCAGGCAGTCTGGGGGACACAGAGGTATGCAGGCAGGAGAGGGGGTCCTTCCCCTCCCCCACCCGCCCAGGGTGCGGATGAGAAGGGAAGCCAGTTGCAGAGCCAGCTCTCACCCCTCAAGGGGCAACCAAGGGGGCAAACATGACGACCTATCCCGCCAGGGGGCTCCCGACACTGAGGACCCCATCCCCTGTGCCCGGAAAGTGCAGCACATTGCTTCCAAGCTGGGTCCTGCGGCCCGCGGCAGCGAGCAGGCGCTGCTGCGCACACGGCGGCCTGGCTGGTTTCTGAGGACAGGGACAGCAGAGGACTCTTGCCAGGCTCTGGGCCCGGCCAGTCAGAAGGACCCTCGCAGGCACAGGCGCAGGCAGCAGCGGCCTCCCGAGGGGCTGGCGAAGGTTTGTCCCGCAGCTCCGCACCAGCATCAGTCCTGGCACCTTCCCCGCTCAGAGCAGCGAGGGAGCAGCCCAGGGCTGGCTCACACCCAGCCCGCAGGCAGCAGCCTGCGCTCGGCTTGGCCCTCCTCTGCTCACTTTCTTCTCAGCAGCCTGGAACTCATGGCCTCGGGGCACCAGGACCAGCCTGTGCATCCCCCCTCCCCATACTCAGGGTCAGGCAGGTGCTCCATAGGACACGGGTCTGCCACGGGAAAGGCCTCAGGTGGGTGGCTCCGTGAGGCCAGACCTCAGGACCCATCTAACCGCCTCTTGGCTGTAGGGTAGCTACTTCCTCCCTCCTTCCCTCCTTTTCTTCTGCTTTTCTCCCCAAGAGCCCTGAGCCCAAAGGAAAGGAGGGGCCTTGCAAACAGAGCCCAGTACCCAAGGGACCCAGGGGCGAACACCAGCACCCCAAAGTCTGTGTAGAGGAGATCTGAGCCATATGGGGGCCTGGGGAGCTGCTGAGGAGCCATCTGTACATACATGAATGCACATGTGTGCACATACATGAGTATACATGTATGTACATGAGTATTTACACGTATGTACATACGTGAGTCAATGCCTGTACATACCCAAGCTCCCTGACCCGGGGCAGTTTCTGCTCAGCAGGATCTGAGCTCAAGGCCCAGGGGTACCACAGGACACTGTCCTCCCCAGCCCGCAGCCCCTGGACACCCGCAGGGCGCCACCCAGCTTGGCCCAGCCTCAGCTGGCTCTGAAGTCATCCTGGTCCTCCTCTGCAGCCACCGCGGGGGACGGGGGCCCTGAGACATCAAAGAGCTCCTGTGGGGACTGAGTGGGCCGGCGGGCAGCCAGTAGGCGCAGCACCTGGCCCAGCTGCTGCTCCAGGCGGGCCACCTGCGCGCCCAGGGCCTGCAGGTCCTCCTTGAGCTCCAGCTTCACCTCCAGCACAGCAGCCTGCAGCGTCTGCTCGGGGATGGGGTAGAAGGAGTGCTTGGCCTCGGGCAGCACGGGGCTGCGGTCTTGCGGGCTGCGGGCCTCACCCGCACTGTCCAGGCGCAGGTCACTCCTGGTGATGCCACTGTCACACGAGTCCGTCTTCTTCAGCGTGGCCTCACACGCTGCCTTTCCCCGCTCCCGCAAAGTCTCCATGGACTCGGCCTTGGACACCTTGTCCCAGTCCTCAACCCTCCCGCCTGCCGCGTCCCGGAAGCGGGCCCAACCCCGGCGCTTGGCACCCTCCATGCCGGCTGCCTTGGGGCCCAGGCCCTCAGCCCCCGGAGCCTGCAGCCGGGCCTGGTCAGAGGCCCCCGGCAGGGCAGCCTGCAAGGCCACAGGTGTGGCGGGGCTCTCGCGCACGGTCACCACACAGGACTCTGGGGCCGGGCGCCCGCCCTTCTCCACGTCCACGTCTTCAGGGTCGCGACCCCCCCGCTCGGCAGCTAGTCGGGCCTCCTTCTGCTGCCGAAACCGCTGGAAGAGCCGACGGACCGGGTGGTCGGGGGGCAGCACCAGGGGCGCCTCGTCTTTGCGCTTCCTGCGCTCCTCCTCCTCCCGCTTGACATCGCTGATCTTGCGGAACACGATCTGGGGGAGAAGGGCAGAGGCACGTAGGGTCAGGGGGCCCGGAACCCCCCTGCTGGCTGGGTCCCCCTCCTCCCGGCTTTGCTGAGCTGCCTCGCACTGACCTCAGCAGCAGCAGGGCTGAGGAGGGCGCCACAGGGACAGTGAAACGCAGCCACTGCCCACACCCCAACTCTGCAAGAGGTCAGGCCCAGGCTTTCCTGAACTCCTGAACCCGTGTTGTCACGGCTGTGGCACACCACAGCCCAGCTGTCCGTGGCCTCCCAGAGGCTCCATCATGCCCTGACCAAGCTGGGTCCACACTCCCAGCATCTCTCTTGGGGGTCAGAGTATGCCACGGCCTGCTCCACTCTGGCACCTCAGAGCACCCCAACCGCAGCAAGGGAGGTGCAGTCAGATTGGGCAGCGTGGTGCCCGCTGGGACGTACAGATCGACAGGCTCTGCACTGCTGGCCAGGAAGGCCCTGAGTACCCACGGCATCCTTGGGAGCAGGAGCCCCCTGGGCTGCCTTCCGTGAGCTGCCGTATGGGAGGCACTGTATGCATGTGGGAACAGTGCGGGGAGGGGGCCTCATGTGCTGGGCTGTGCGTCCACACTCCATCCTGGAATGCTGAAACCCAGATGACGCTAGGGCAGCTGCCTGGGCTCGGCACCTGGAGACTGCTCTGGGAGCAGCGGAGTCACAGGCACAGCACGGGACCGAGCAGTTCACCCAGGTGGAGGCGAGGCTCCAGGTGCGTCCCTCAGGGTGCTGGAAGATAGGCACTGTGGTTCCTAGCACGTCCCTGGCACTGAGCTGTCCGGCCCGGTGGACCAAGTATTTCTGGGATCCCTGTTCACTTCTTGGGGACAGTCCCCAATGTCCCTGCTGGCACTTAGTGCTGGCCCAGAGCCCTGGGACAGGTGAAAGTGCCGTCTCACAGGGGCCCAGTGTCCACTGAGGTACAAGGAGCAGGTGCCCAGCGGAGCCCATCCCCAACCTCTGCAGCAGCTGGGCACAGGTGCACACAGTATGAGGCTAGTCTCGCCACTGCAGAGGGCTACGGGCCAGTGCCCAGAGCAGGACACAGGGCCCGCAGACCCCTGCCCCACATCCCTAGGCCTGGCCCACTCATGGCCTTGAGTCTGGTGCCCACTTACCCATACACCCAGGCTGTACCCTGGGGGTCACCCAGGAGGTCAGGAGACGAGGAAGAAGGCTGCTGAGGGAGAAAGCAGGGGTTTCCAGCAGCCACCACTGCACTAAAGGAAATGGCGCTTTTCTCCCTGGTCCTGTGTGCACTTCTGGAGCAGCACGCTGAGGTGTGTGCAGGTACACATAACACACGGGCGTGGACATGTACAGACACGTGTGAGCACGTGTTCAGGCTGGGCCTCAGCTGGGCTCATGCATAGCTCGAACAATGAGCAGGCGGGCATAGGTCTTGCTGGCCAAAGGCCTGGCTGCCCAGCCAAGGGGCGGAGCCTCAAAGCCAGGACTGGCCCCACTGCGAGGAGGCAAAGGCTGGGGAGGCCCAGCCGGGGCTGAAGGTGCTGCAGGGACCATGGGGCAGTGGGATCTGCAGCCGGGTGTCACGCGTCCCCGTTCCTCTCCAGGTCCCTGTCCTGCTGCTGCTGCTGCAGGTACGGTGCTGAGACAGTGAGATGTTCCCAGCCCTCAGCAGGTGCCCCGCAGCCCTGCCTCAGAGACTCGGCATGTCCCCACAGGCAGGCACAAGACACCATGGGTACCGGGAGTCCCAGCTCAGCCCCCGGCCAGAGGCATGAGGGATATGGCTGCAGGGCAGTGGGGCACAGACTGAGAATGATCTCCCGGCCCCCCCAACACCTCCCCTCCCCTTGTAGCAACAAGTCCCTGCTGCCCACCCCCATGAGCCTGTGATACGAGCTGCAGCCCCCGCCAGGTGCGATGGGACTGAACGAGGCCCTCCATCCTGTGGAGCCTACGGAGTCAAGGACACAGCTGGTGGCCGAGGAAAAGCAGAATGATGGTTAGTTGACTTCAGACACCCCTGCCCAGCCTCAAGGTCAGAGGTCAGATGGCACCCACCTACAGCCCGGGGCTGACCTCTTAGGCATTGTGGAGGCTGAATCAGCCCCCAGAGACAGTGGGGACTCCAGGGCACCCTATCGCTACCCACCTCTGGTCGAGGAAACCCTCAGACATAACTGATGTGGGCGGACCCATTCACCCATGGGAGACTGAGCCTGTGCCACGCTCGCTATCATGTCGGCCCATTGGCTGCGGCGGGGAGGAAGGACAGCCTGGCCTGGGGGCCATCCACACCTGTCACCTGCTGTGGAAAATGCTGGAAGCTACCTTGGGCTTCAGCCAGACACAATACAGACACAGCATTTTCACTTTGCACGGAACCTGGGTTCCACCCCCAGCACTGCACAGGATCCCCTGAGACCTGTCACGAGTGATCCCTGAGCACAGAGCCAGGACTGATCCCTGAGCACAGAATCAGGAGTCATCCCTGATCTCCCTCCCCACAAAAAATCAGATTCAGGGTCCAAGTCGGCCTGAGCAGCAGTGTTGGTCAGCACCGTGGGTAGTGGCTCCCAAAAATCACTTGTCCCGGGGCTGGAGCAATAGCACAGCGGGTAGGGCATTTGCCTTGCACGCGGCCGACCCGGGTTCGATTCCCAGCATCCCATATGGTCCCCTGAGCACCGCCAGGGGTAATTCCTGAGTGCAGAGCCAGGAGCAACCCCTGTGCATCGCCGGGTGTGACCCAAAAAGCAAAAAAAAAAAAAAAAAAAAAAAAATCACTGTCCCACCACTAGTGGGTGCTGAGGCTAGGTGCTCCCTCAGGGGGGCAGCCTCCCGCCCCCCACACACACAGAGCCTGGAGACTCCACAGCGTCTGTGGACAATGAGCAGGAGCCAAGCAAACGAAGCTTCCTGGAGAGGCAGAGGAAGGGCATCAGACAGGGAGCCTGGGCCCCATAGCACCCTAGGAAGTGCCACCCCCAAAAGGCCAGCTGTCCACCCTGTTCCAGCCTGCCTTATGGCGCTGTCTTCCTGCCCTGGACAACTGGACTTTAGTCTCCAAACAATGAGCTATTCTTAGGACCAGGGCAGGTCATCCTGCTCCACATTTCCCACCCATCTCAGCTTGCCGGGGGTGGGGTCAGTCCTGGTGGGGTCCAGATGCTGGGGGTGGGCTTGGGATAGGCAGGCATAGGAGGCTGAGTTGGGGAGGCAACCGTTCCTGATGCCTGTCGTCCTGTCACCACTGGCTCCAAGGTCTTTGCACACGGGACCTGATGGCCCCTGGCTTCTGCAGGGCCAGCCGCCTCCCCACGCAGCCCAGTTCCATGGCGTCATCCGCAGGCTGCACTGAGGACCTGCTGCAGGAGGCAGAGAGGAGGTGATGCAGCCATGAGACAGCTGCGCACAGAATATTCTGGGTCGTCCCTTGTGACCACCCAGAGGAAAGTGTCCTCTCCACAAGGGACTCACCTGTGCCACACATGTCCTCTGGTCCAGCGACCAGAGTGGTCACCTGGCTGCCCTGGACCCAAGAGCTGCATGACTGTCCCCCGTCCTGCATCAGGCCCTCAGGAGTCAAGACTGGTGGCCCAGTGACCCGGCTGCGTGCTGAGCTCAGGGCTGGGCTCCATGCAGAGACATGATGCTGACAGTGTCCCAGCCACACTGGGCACCGAGGACTGTGCATCTCCCCATGTGGAGTACTCAGCACCAGATACCACTTACCCTCCCCAAGTGGGAAACTCAGCAACAAGCATCACACTTCTCCCTGTGCCAAGGATTTAGCATCAGCACTATGCAGCTTTCCCAGGGGAACTTAGCACTGGGTCCCTACTGTGCAGGGTGCTCAGCATGGAGTCCTGTGTTCTCTGACCTGGGCCCCTGGGCAGAGCCCAGGATGTAGCAGACACGATAGGGGTGTGCCATGAGGTCCTTCTGCAAAACACCCTGATGAAGCCCCAGGTGCCCGTGCCCACCAGCCTCCCCACAGGGCTCTTGGTGCCTCAGCCCAGCCTTTCAAACCGCCCCACACCCCATGGCTCACCCGTTTCCGCAGGTTGTAGGTAAGCACGAGGTTTCGGGAGAAGGAGTGTGAGAAGGCCGTGTAGAATTCCAGAACCTTCTGCAATGCATCACGCTTGATGACATGCAGGTCGCAGTAGGTGAGGGCACGGACATTGGCGCACGACTGGGCCAGAGCAGCCTCCTTCCAGAACACATCTCCGAACACATCCCCCTTCCCTGTGGGAGACAGGGGTGAGTCTGGCAATCACCCAGAAAAGGCCAGTGAGGCCCCACCCACCACAGCTGGTGGGTGCCCCCACCAACCCCAAGTCTTCTCCCACCAACTGTGTGTGGGCCACTCACTGCATCCTCCCCTCTACTCCAGTCTCTGAGACATCTGTGCCCGGACATGGGACTGCTGTGGCAGGACAGAGACTTACTAGCATAGGGGTGTAGCAGGGAAACCTCTGCTGTGCCACCCCTGGGCAGTGCCCACATCCATGGCCGCCACAAGCCACAGTGAGCAAGTGTGCCTGAGCAAGTGGACGTGTCAAGAGTTCAGACACAGAGTCGGGGAGCAACTCAGCTCCCTCCTGGAAAAGTGATTCATGGTGAGAACATCGGGGCTCCTGGGGCATTTTGGGGGCACTTGTCTGTCAGAACGTGTACCTGGGCTGGAGAGATGGGAGAGCAGTGACCAGGGTTTGATCCCCAGCACCACATATGGTACAGAGCCAGGAGTAAGCCCTGAGCACTGCTGGGTTTGGCCCCAAAACCAAAAAAAAGGGAGAAGAGGGGGAACTTAGACCTTCACCCCAACCCATGTCCCTTCCCTTCCCTCCTATGCAGGGTGCTTTGGGGGGAATAATCTGGTTCATGGGGTGAAGGCCTGGTGGGACCCCCTCCTCCCCTCAGCCTGGTAGCCATATGTGGTGTGGTGTAAGCTGGGAGGGTGAGGGAGAGAGGGGCGGGACGGTCTGTGCGCTTCCCTCTCCCCCTGCTCCCAAGAACAGAAGGTACTGGCACACTGGGCAGTGGACTCGCTGAGCTCATTGATCTGGTGCTTCCAGGGCACCTGCCAGGGACAGAGCGTTCCAGTTGGTGTGTGACACAGGTATCAGCATACCCCACCGCCCAAGTCCCCATCTTCATGGGTGAAGAACAGTCACAGAACAAGTGGGGGAACTGGGCACAGGTACAGCTCTACCCCCAACTCCTGCCTCCCCTTTAAGCTACGAGGGCTCAGAAATGGGGGTCACAACAGCATGTGGGGGCCGGGCATGCCCTCAGCATTGACCGAGCTCTGACTTGGGCACTGTGGCCTGAGAGACCCGCTGCCCTCAGCCCTACTCTCTGCTGCTGGGCCACAGCTCCCCACAGCCCAACATGGCCAAGCAGACTGGCTGGGATGCAGAAGGGTGTCCTCCCTGGGCCCCTCTAGGCCTCAACTGTGCAGTGGCTCTGGGTCTGGGTGGCAGCAGAGACACGGCCAGGCAGTGGGAGGGGCAGGTTCTGGCCCCTGGGGCCTGCCTCTGCAGGAGGGAAGCTGGTGTCTGCCCCTTCCAGCCCTGCACCCAGCCCTGGTCCCTGGGGAAATGGATGCTGCTCCTGCCCCAGCCACATGGATGCCCCCTCCCAGAGCTGATGTCTCTCCAGTAGGACCAAGTGCAGGGCGCTGTCCCCAAGACCGCCGCGGATCAGAAGTGAGCATGGGCTTTCTCGTGTCCTCCAGTCTATGAAAGGGTCTGAGGGCTTTGGTGAAAATATGGGAGGTTCACTGAGCCACAGCAGCAGATCGCCCTTCAGTTGTCCCCCTGAGATCACCCTGTAAGCTTGAGGGTATCTTCCTGTCTACTTGAATATGTATCATTTGTTTGGGGGGCCATGCCCAGTGATCCTGGTGGGTTTGGAGAATCCTATGTGGTGTCAGCGATCGAACCTGGGTTGGCTGCATGCGAGGTAAGTGCCTTAGCTCCTGTGCTATCTCTCCAACCTTCAAATATGCCACTTTTATGTAGCTGAGATCACTGTACACACTGTCCAGTTTCTGCAGTGGTTTTTTCCCCCTTGTATTTGAAATATATTGCATGCCAACAGGACTTCTCCTATCGTCATGGTAACCTCCACCCTGATTGAAGCTAATTCCCTACAGAACCAAACGTTTTCCCTAGTCCCTGAGGGGGTGGAGAATTTCCTCCAAGACCTACTCCCATGTGGCTTTGGGGACAAGACAAGTGGTCCTTTTAATTGCTTCAGCAAAAACAGACTTAGGCAAGACCGTGGTCTCCCTCCCTCAATTAGGAGACTCCTGGACACAAATATTTGTGCTGACCCCAAGGTCTGCTTTATTCCTCTTGTAGGGGAGCTGTCACAGAATGGGGTGCTGGGATACCCCATGAGTGTGTGAGTTGGCAGAGGCTCGAAGACACTGCTGAGGCATGTTTCAGGCTGGCAGTGCAGCGTTCCCAATTCACAAGGAAGTGTCTCTGTCTCGAGAACCCACCGGGGGCTGTTTAATAAACTGTGGGATCAGTGGTCTCTCCACCTGGAACTCCTCCCCCAGCATTCAAGCTCTGCCCTTCCTACCTGTCCCAGAGATGAAGGCAGAGACTGCTGAGAGCATATGGGCAAGCAAGGCCAATGCAGGGGCTCAGGCTAACGTTCACAGACCACCGCCTGGCTGCAGCCAGGTGTAACCAGTCAGGACCTGAGGACAAGGCATGGTCGATGTGGTGTAACCAACCAGGTTGTGAGAATAAGGCATGGCCCACGAAGTGCAACCAATCAGGTTGTGAGAATAAAGCACAGCCCATAGAATGTGACCAATCAGGTTGTTCAAGCAAGGCGTGGCCCATAGTGTGACCAATCAGGTTATGAGAATTGTGGCCCATGGTGCCCAATCAGACCTGCCTGCCTATCCCATCTGCTCTGCGACTTCTACAGTGACCAGAGCCAGGTGCAGGGGGCAGGCAGTATAGGACCCAGCCAAGCTTGAGTTCGGACCTCCAGGGGATCCAAGGCCACCAGGCCATGGGTGCGGGGGCATGCAGGGCCGGAGGCAGAACTGGGACCTCTGCCCTGAGAGGTGAGTTCTTTGCTCCAGCCCTGTCTCGGCCTCTCCACTTTCCACTCTCAGGAAATCCTCAGGCTCCAGCTCAGCCACCGTCCCTATGGGCTTGCAGCTCACCGTGCATCACGGGTTTATCTGCAGTCGCCCTACCCAGAGTTGGCTTCTCTTATCTCTGTGGGAACCCACTCACCCACCTCCCTGAGCTGGGCATCAGTCGTGTCCATGGGGTCCCAGTGGCCTCCCCACACCCTTTGTTCCTCTGCGCTCTGGATATGAGACCAGCCTTGTGCTTCTGCTCCCAACTTGGCTCCACACACATCCCGATCCCGACTACCTTCTAGGCCACCCACAGCTGTCCTGGGGCCTCCCCCTGCAGCTGCTCCGGGATGGAGCTGGAAACCAGCAGAGTCCATGGTGAGGTGGGCTCTGAGGATCCAGCTCCCACAGCCCCTCTCTTGTTTCCAACCACCCAGTGACTACAGCCCACTCCTGCCCTGGGGGTGCGGGGGAGGGTATTTGAGAATGCTCATGCCCCTGCAGGGAGGGCTGTGCTGTGCCAAGGAGCAGCTGCATCTCCGTGGACTCCCATACTCTCAGTCCTGAATGTGCCACCGACCTTCTGCCTCGAGACCCCAGGTTCCCATGGGTCCCTCCACCTACTCTAGGACGCCCTTCCAGCTTTCACAGGATGCCTCAGAGTTACCTGTACTGGGCCACTGTGTGAGGGACCCCTCAGGAGGGAATGCGCACTCACCCAACACTACGATCTACATTTTATATCCCAAAGAGACTCAGCTCAGGCCCTAACTTCCCCCAATCCTGGCCCTTCCCCTGGGGCAGTGGGGGAAGACCCTCCTCTGCTTGCTCCAAGCACTGGAGCCTGGGCGGCAGCAAGGGGCACGCACCCAGGATGGCCACCACCTCGTCATCCTGGATCACCTCCAATGAGCCGGACACCACAAAGCAGAGGCTATCGATGCTCTCGCCTGCGTGGTAGATGAGGTCGCCCGGCGCACAGTGCACGGTCTGGAACTCCATGGCCAGAGCCCGCAGGCAGCCGTCGCTGGCCAGCCGGAAGGCGGGGTGCTCCTTGAACACCCTGCGGTTCAGGTGCACACAGATGTCTGCCCGCATGTCCTTGGGGCAGATCTGCAGGACCTGTGTGCGAGAACAGCCTCAGGGTCTGTCCTCTTCCCGTGGGAAGGAAAACGGGGCATGGCCATCCCACCCACCAAAGCTGGGGCAGGGCTCCCGATGGGTGATGCTTGTGGCTATCGGGCAAGCAGGGAAAGGACATCCTAGAACACAAAGGCTGCAGTGGAGGGGAGCGAGCACAGAGTGTGGGTGGGGTGGGGGGCACAGAGACTGAGACTTGGTGAAAGTCTTCTGGCCCTTTTGTTTGGCCCCTCCTGGGGGCCCTCAGGGAGGAGTCTCCTACCTGTGCTCAGGGATCCTGGCAGGGGCTAGGGACCATGTATGGTGCTGGAAGATCAGAGCCCGCGTGACTCAGTGCTGGGTCACTGTCCTGCCCCTGTGCTCTAGCTCTGGCCCTGAGAGTTTGGTTTTTAATCCAATGGCTGGGATATCCTCGG
Source organism: Sorex araneus (assembly GCF_027595985.1). NCBI lineage: Eukaryota > Metazoa > Chordata > Mammalia > Eulipotyphla > Soricidae > Sorex > Sorex araneus. Next base: position 14,068,192 of record NC_073308.1, read on the forward strand.
GACACAGGGAGCATGGAGGGGCAGTGCTGACATCATTTCAGGGGTGATGGTGATAGTGACCAGGGTTAGGGTCCCGATGAGGAGAGTAGACACTGGCTGAGGGCAGGGCCCTGCATGCATCAGGGGGTTCGATTCTGAGCTAGCCAAAAGTGGGCATCTGAAGGAAATACCCAGAGCCCTTTTTCTCAGTGTCTTTCTGTGAAGTCTGGACTTGGCATCTTCCTTTGAGATTCAAGGTTTCTGGATGATTCTATGGCCATATGCTCAATCTGAGCTGTCACACAATCTGTTCTTAAGGGAAGTTAGGGGGTTGGGCCATCCCGGCGGTGCTAAGGGCTGATTCCTGGCTCAGGCTGCGGTGGGAACAATGGTCTCTGGGGAGACCACATGCCTACCTTCTCAGTGTCAATGCCCCTGGACATGGACCAGGTGGAAACGATGTAGTCCATGACGCGCTCACTCAGGCCCTTGGGCACCTGGTAGAGCTTGAGGAAGTCACGAACACTGTTGAGCATCTCGTGGTAGCGGTTGGTGTTGGCGTACATCTGCTGAAAGATGGTCGTCACATTCCCAAAGATGGTGGCATACAGGAGGGCTGCATGGGGGACAGCAGGGGTTAGCAGGGGGTGACCATCTGCGGGCCCACACAACCACACATGGGACAGCAGAGGGTGACTGTCTGTGGCCCACACAGCCTCACCTGCATGCCCCCCCGCCTGCCTCTTTATCAAACAGGAGGTCCCGACACTGTGCCCTCTGTGAGACCTGGGGCTTCTCCAAGTGTCCAGCCTGGATGTGTGGGAGAAAAGCTGACTTCAAGCTCCCCTAGGACCACTGGACCCACCTCAGGGTGCACCCAGGAATGCACATTCACAAGCTCATGTGGGATCTGGGAGGAGCAGTCTCTCCTCCCACCAGATCCATTTTAAGTGCCTTAGGGTATTTGATCCCTAGGTCCTTGATCATAAAGTACTTAATCCCAAAGTATGGAAGCCCTAAATGCTTGATCACAAGGTCACCTTAATGTCAAGGTGATCTTCCCACGGGCAGAGAAAAACGTGTTGGAGAAGAATGGGGTATGGAGGCTGCTGACCTGGCAAGCAGGTAGGGGAGCAGGTGTGGAGTAGGGGTGTGGAGGGCATGGCCCTGGCACCGGGTCACAGTGTGGGCAGGCAGTGCCCAGCTCTGGGCCCCTGCCAGCCACGGCCTCGGCACTGCTCACCCCAAATGGCACACCACGTGCCCACACCAGGGACTCAAACACCTCTGCCCCTGATTTCATAACAAGCCTGAAGACGTGCTGCTAAAAATAGCATGGATTTGGCCCCCGTCACTTTAGCCAGATTCCTGCCACAGAGACAGTTATTCTCAGTGCTGTCTTGTCTCCCACTCGGGGCGGCTAGCAGCACGTGGGGGCACCTCATTTCACCTGTGTTTCTAGAGCAGCAGGGGCCAGGAAAGCAGCTCTGTTTGCTCGCAGTCTTGGTGGCAGCCATGGCCGCGGTAGGCCTGTCACACCAAGAGCTGCCCATGGCCCAGCAGCCAGAATCCCTGGGGATGCTAACATTACTGTCGGTTCCATAGACCCCACATTTCATTGTGACCCACTGCCCCCACACACACCTTACCCCGTCCACCTCAATCTGCAACTCATCCTGACCCAGTGAGAGAGCAGAGTGTTCGCCCTCGGGGGACTCCGAGGCCACCGATGGTGCCTGAGGGCTGCCTTGGGCCCCTGCATCCTGCCAGCGTAGGTGACCAGCGCATACTGACAGACAAGCTCAGGCCACGGTGATGCTCTGAAACAGGCTGTGTACCACATGGCTGTTCCGCTGAGCAGCGGGCTGGGGTCTGATCAAACAGCACTTCAGTGAGCACCGACAGACACCAGGCACAACTGCTGTGGCATTAGACACGTCAGCACCGAGCGTGGTCGGGAGCTAGCCAGCGGGCATGGCACCACAGCAGCCACAGCCCAGTCAAGGAAACACGGAGACTGAGTGTTTTATTCCCAGGCCGGAAAACGGGGCTCCATCCTGTGCTCAGACCCAGGTCTGTAAAGATGAGTTCACTTTCTCCAGCCCCTCCTGACACACCCCCTCAGTGATTCTTCACCGTGGCCGCCATGTCCCCACACAGGATGGAGGCCCCCACCGCTGGGGGAAACGGGAATCTGGCTCCCATCCAGATTCTTCCTTAGAGACTGGGAGGAGGAACACCCCTGAGCACCATGGGGGTCGTGGATGACTCAGCACGAGCACCTGCACCCCATGGCCCAGTCCCACCCTCACCTTTCTCGTGGCCCCCTGTCCGAAGTGGGGGACTAGTGCCTAGGGAAGGGTTGGAAGAGAAAAGAAAAGTGGGGTCCACAGCTAAAGGCTCCTGGGCTAGGCTCAGGTGAGGAGGGGGAGCTCGAGGATGGAAGCCTGAGACGGGCACCTTGGCCAGACAGGGCGAGGACGAGCCTGGCGAGCTGCAGTCTGTGTTGCCGATGCAGGAGCCGTCAGGGACTGCGCGATACAGGGGTATCACATGGTGTGGGGCCACTCCCCTCTCTGACAGACAGTGCCAGCGTCCCCAGCCTGCAGGCCTCACTGCCACGGCCCTGATGGCTACTGAACCCAGAACCCAGGAGCGAGAGTGGAGGACGGAGGGGCAGCAAGCGAGAGGGTGTGGGTGCATGATGGAAGCGGTGACCCCTGCAAACACGTGCTGGCGGAGGCTCATGGAAAATGGGGCGCTTCTCCCCCTTCTTCCGCCAGAGCCGGGATCTGGTTTGCCAGGGACTCTGGGTGCCTCCAGCACACATCAAGGCCTGAAGGGCAGGGCAGGAGGCACCTGGGGAAGGAATCTGGGGGACGTGCCCCATCGATGCCTCAACCCCGTAGAGCAGACCACCAGGAGGCACGCAGCTGTGGGAGACTGAGGGGTCTGACAGGCTTCGTCCCAAAGCAGCACATCACCCCCGCTCAGCCAGACCCTGCAAGTCTCCCACAGGCCCCCTCACTCTGCACCCCCACAAGTGTCTGGCCTGACTCTCAGAGTCTGGCTACTCCAGCCACATGTGGTCTCCAGTCACAGCCCAGTGGGGGCTCGGCAGGAAGGGACAGGCTCCAGGCCAGACAGGTCCCCGGGTTCCTGGCACGGTCTGCGGGGACTCAGGACAGCTGCAGTCAGCAATGCGGCTGAAAGGTTTGGAGGTGGCCTGGGGCGAGGGACCTTCCTCCAGGGTGGATCTGGAGGGCCAGAGCAGCAGTTGCTTCCCTGAGAGCAGCTGCATGCCCCCAGGACTAGGGAGGACAGGCACCCCCAGTTGCCACTGTGAAGAGGCAGCTCACAGCCCAGCCAAATGCCTGCTGGGATGTGCACAATTAAGGTCATTAGCTTATGAATGTGCGACACTGGGTGGTGATTCAGTAATGAGAGGACTGCAGTGTGTGGGGGGGGTGGTAAACTCTGGGCGCCACAGAGCCCCCACCACAGAGCCAGGAGCGAGTAGCCCTGACTCTCCGCACCATCCCACCCCAAGGGTGGAGTAGAGGCTGTGGTCTAGGCACTGCCCATTGCAAAGCGCTAGCTGAAGAAGGTTCCAGAGGCACACAGCACTTGTCCTGTGCAGTCCCTTCCCACGGTGATCATGTAGACACTCCAGTGGGCAACCCACAGACCTGACCCCAAATCCTCAGATGGGGCGCCAGGTCATGGCCTGGGCAGCCTGGCCCTGGAAGGTGTGAGAAGCCCAGGGAGCCAGGGACGGGGCAGGAGAGGGCAGCATGGGGCTTCAATGTGTGAAGCCCTGCTGGGCAAAGCAGCTACACACAGCCCTAGAGCCCCCCAAACCCCCAGCATCTCCAGTGCTCCCCAGAGCCCCAGTCCCCAGAGGGAGCCCTACACTCTATGCTGGTGCTGAGCAGGGGACGTGGGGGCCGTCAAGTCGGTAGCCTTCACCGTTTGGGTCCCTCTCGGCCCTGGCCCCTGAGAGGCCTGGAGCACTGGTTTCCAGGGAATCTGGAGGGAAGGCAGGACAGGCAGAGGGGCCAGGTGCTGGGTCGAGGTACAGGGCAGACTTCAGGTACCGAGTACTGAGTACAGGTGCAGATACACAGGCACAGCCTTCTTTTTTGGACGCCCTCATTCCTCGGCCCCATGAGGCCCCACACCACATGGTCCTCCTCTTTCCCCTGCTCTGGTGGAACTGGGCTGCATGCAAGACTCAAGGTTTGTGCGCAGTCTTGCACAAGGAAAGGACAGAAGGGCAGACTGACCAGGCCACCAAGCACCAGCACCTTCTGACCCCGGACAGATGGTGCTTGAGAGAGGACAGAGAGGGTTCGAGAGAAGCCCACCATTGTGGGCACCCTCAGGCTCTCCATTATGAGGTCATGGTGGCTTAGGTGTCTCAGGAAGGTTCCTAAGAGCCTTGGTCTGCAGTAGAGGTGGGGGGGACAGCTGAGTGCTGCCCATGGGGCTCTGGGTGCTGCCCACTCAGACGGACCTGAAATGCAGTCCAAGGGCAGAGTCGTGAGGGCAGTGACCTCACTGTGAGAGGAGCCCTGGCCACGGCCTAGAGCAGGATCCAGTGGTGTAGACAACATCAGGGGACAGCAGGGGGTGGAGGGGTGCTGGGGTGAGGGGCAGCCCAGGTGGGTTCGCAGTGGGGTCCCCACTGCAGAGCACTGCAGAGACAGACTGGTGCTCTACAAACAGCCAGCTGGTCTGTGGCGAGGAAGGGGAACTCTAAGAATAAATGAGGACCCAAGAGTTATTTCTTCCCTGGCATCCTGGACACTGCCCAGCTCCCAAAATAAACACGGCCCCCAAGAAACAGAGCGGCCCCCGCAGGGTAAAGCAGCAATTACAATCCTCTCTAAGAATAGGACGCAAGGGTGGGAAGGGCGCGGGGCACTGTCTCCGCAGTGACAGAGACCATGTGAAGGGGGGCTCTGATGGGCTCTGTCCTGTGTCTGTCCCGCTTGGCTCCCATGGGCGAGAACTACCCCCCACACACCCTGGAAAGGGGAAGCCCCGGCCCAGAGGGAGGTGACGTACCCAGGAACTCAGGAGGGATGACGGGGAAGCAGCGGCTGGGTGGACAGCCCACAGCTCTCTCCACAAGGGCACAAGAGCCTAAAACAGACCCTCCCAGCCCTTCTGCAATTGGGGGTTGGGGGGCAGGTCACCAAGTCTAGCCCAAGTGACTGGGACAAGGATGACCCACAGGGTTCGCTTGTCCTGGCTGCGCTGTGTGCAGCCTCCTTCCTGCCCCTGCTCCTGCTCTCTGGGGCTGGGCACATGTAGAAGCTGGGTGGAGATGCGGAGAAAGGGAGCGGGGGCGGGTGTCAGCAGCCATGAGCCTGTGGGGTACAGGGCCACGGAGACCCAGTCTCTCCTGCTCGCCTTCTCAGGGCCTCCCAGCTGCACCTGGCAGTGTGCCCACACATGTGCACTGGGTCCGAGTGTGAGTCCCCACCAAGGTCTTCTGACCCTGGAGCCTTCTCACTGCTTCACAGCAGGATGCCCCAGCAGCCACCTGGGGCAAAAGCACAGGGGCAGTTCTACAAAGAGCTGCAGGAAGCAGAGTCCACGTCCTCCTGGGAATGACCTTCACTGCTGAGAGGGGACCCAGGGCGCACACACACCTGTCAGTCTGCCTGTCCATATGCAGCAGCAGTTGCGGCAGCAGAGCTTGGTCCCCTGCTCAATGTGTGCTCGGAGAAGCACCTGGACTCCGCGGCTGCAACCGTCCATCTGTACAGAGCGGCCAGCGGCCATGGCATATGACCTGGGGACAAGGACGTGGCCATGTCCCCTATAAAGGGGCAGCTGTGTTGGTGGCTGAGGGGCACCTGGGCTCCTGCCTGCCCCTCGTCTTGTTTTTGGACGGAAGCAGCCACAAACACGGTCCCTGTGGCAGGTGCGGCCCAGCTGGCTGGCCCCACAGTGGCTCTGGAAAGGGAGCCCTGGAAGTGCCCACTCTCCTGCCCCGGCCTTTGGCCTGAAAGCTAGAGGGACATGCGTTTGGACCATTGTGGGGACGGAGTACACGTTCACATGGAAAGGGTCATGGCCAACTGGGAGGGAGCCCAGATTCCTTGAGTTTTCTCAAGATGCCCCCAGGGAAGCTGCTTTGGAAAAACAAGGGCAAACCCAGACCTGGGTTTGCTTCCTCTTCCAGGTGAAAGGTCGCAGGCCAGGCCCTGAGCAGGCACCCTGGTCTGGGCTGTGTATCCCAGTTGAGTGCAGCCCCTTCCCCAAACTCATCCACAGGGGTGCCGGGGACGTGCTGAGCATCTGGGGGACACCAGGCGCCCCAGGCACACAGGGATGGGAGCCGAGCAGCTCTAACTGAGATGGTTCTAGAAAAGTGACAGGACTGGGGCTGCCGACTCAATCTGACTCAGCAAAGTACTCCGCCCCCCACAGGCACGCAGGCTGCTCAGGAAAAGGCCAAACATGCCAGCAGCCACTGCTCCCCCAAACCGATCCCTGCAGATGGGTGCCAAACAGACCCTGTGGTCCCAGCCTGCTGGCGTGGGCAGAGGGGGAAGAGCAGTGGCACCAGGCCCAAGAAGGCAGGCACAGAACAGGCCCTGGGCTCCCAGCTCAGAACCACCATGTCTGCCGACGGCACCCAAGCTTGGCCCCCAGTGGCCACTGAGGGGACCAATCTCGGCGTGCCTCAGTCCAATACTTGTGGCACTCACAGGGACCAGCATGGGGCCATTCCTGCCCCCCCCCAACACCCTGCATCTCAGCCTCCACCAGTGCAGATCTCCCCTGCCCGGCCCCGCCCCTCCTCACAGGGCCCCCTGAGCAGGGCTGTTTGCTCCCCATCAGGCCAGTTCCTCCACCCACCCTGTCCCTCCCAACTGAGTGCAGCCTTCGTGAAGCCTCGGCTCTCCAGCAAGCAGCAGGGGCAGTGATCAAGGGGCAGAGACTGATCTTGCCCGCACCAGCCCTGAGTCCCCTCCCTGTACTCCTCACCTGGCTCCTCACCCCAAATAAGTCAAACAAACACACATTCCTCTTGAGGAGGTCCCTCAGCCGTTCCCAAGTGTGGCCCCTTCCAACCAAGCTTCCTCCCGGGGCCCTCCAGTCTCAGGCTGTGGCCAACCACCACAATCTGCACCTTTGGCTGCTCTGGAACATGCCGGGGATGCCCAGGGGCCCTGTAGTCAACGGGTGAGAACTGGGACTCTAGACCAGCGTGGTGTAGTACAAGCCACCTTTTATGTTTTCTTAGGAGCCACGTGGAGAAAGCCACAGGGGTAGGCGACACTCACTATACCAGAACCACCCAGCCCGGCAGCTCTCACCGTGTCTGACCATCCACCACTACAAACTCTATTTCCCTCACAGATGCACATCCCCACTTCCACGCCATGGCTGCCACTCTCAGTGCTGGGCTGCGGCCGAGAGTGGGCAAGGGGACTGGAAGACTGGCACACTCCCAACCCAGGAACCTGTCCTTCACCCACACTGCAAGGCCTAAGTTCATGGAACTTTCTAGAAATCCCTCTCCCGTTGCAGACACCAGCAGGAAGTGGCCTGTAAAGGGGAGGCGGACCCCTCTGGGAGGCTCCTCCCCCTCCCAGCTCCCTGGGATGTGTACTTCTCTGCCATGAGTGAAGTGTATGAGACAATTCTGTGAAATTCTGCTGTGAAATTCTGCTCCAGTCACAGAGAAACTGACAGGGAAGTCACCCCTTGTTCTCGAGGACAAGCCTCCAACCCTGCAGCCCCCCGGACGGCCCAAGTGCATGGAGCCTGGGCCCCTACCCCCAGCCCAGTGCCCCTCTTACTCACAGCCGATCATCATGATGGCCACGGCGAAGATCTTCTCGATGTCCGTGGAGGGGGCAATGTTGCCGAAGCCCACGCTTGTGAGGCTGGTCATGGTGAAGTACAGGGACGAGATGTACACGGAGTTCTTGCTGGGCCCACCTTCCCACTTCCCTGAGCCCGACCCATTGAACTGGTAGGGGCTGCCGATGTCCAGAGCCAGCTGGTAGAGCCAGCTGTTGTTGCGGATGGTCTTGGTGTCCTCATCGAAAATCTCATAGTCGCCGATGCTGTACCAGATACAGGCCATCCAGTGCGCGGCCAGCCCGAACACACACACCAGCAGCACCAGCACAGCTGCCCCGTACTCAATGTAGTGGTCCAACTTCCGGGCCACTCGGCCCAGCCGGAGCAGCCGCACCACCTTCAGGGAACTGAACAGGCTGCTGAGGCCCTGGAGGGGGGGCACGGCATCAGAGGGGGGAGGCGCGACATCAGGCATGACCAGACATGCTCCCCTGAACCCGCCCAGCACCGCTGTGCATCTGAGGTGCAGTGTGAAGCAGCCCTCCAAAAGCGTTTTAAAGGATTGTGATGTGAGAAAGGCCAGGCTACGCGGGTGCATGCACACACGCTCTCACCGAGTGAGAGACATGCCCATCTGCTTCCTCCCCCACCACCCAATGACACCCCAAATTCTCACAGCAGACGGTGCTGGGCGTGCACCTACAAACGCAGAGGCACCTTTCCCGGTGTCACGGCTAACTTTAAAATAATTTTTCGGACTCATGCTGTATTTCATATTAGGAAATACAAAATACTGGAAGGCTGTGTGTGGGTCTCCCACACAGAGCATGGGGTCCACTCCCTTGCACGTGCACACACACAGCTTCACACACTGAGCAGGGTCAGGGAGACACAGGAAGGCAGGGGGAATGCTGAAGGGCAGAGTTGCCACACTGACCACGGAGAGACCATCATCACATCTGTCACCGCACTCCAGAGCTCATACCTATCAGTACATCCATCATCTTATTCTGAGTGTTCACATTTGTTATCACACCCATCATCACACCTTGAGTGTTTACACCTATCATCAACAACTGTCATAACACTGTGAGTGTCCACACCCACCACCACACTGCAGGTGTTCACACCCATCATCATACCATCATCACATTGCAAGTGTTCACACCCGTTATCACACTGTGACTGCTCACACCCGTCAGCACACCCATCATTGCACCATGAGTGTCCACAGCAGCAGATGCCCTGACTCCCTAGAACCCAGGCGGCTGCTCTGGGGCTGGACGGCACGCCTGAGAGCCTCGCCGGCTTACCAAGAGGGAAAGGGGCTGCAGATTCTGCTGAGGGCGGGGAACAACACTCAGAGCCTTCACTAGAAATGGGGCTCTCGGGGTGCTCGTCTGGCTGTTTTCCTCTTCAGGGCTCCTGCCTTCCCTGATCCTGCAGGGCTGCCCCAAAGGTTCTCAGGAGGAAAGCGTGTGGGCACATGAAAAGGGCGGACAGGATCCTGGAAAGCCAATACTGCCAGGGCGCCCCGATACTGTGTCTCCAGCTGACTGTTCCTGTGTGGACAGTAACTGGGGCACGTCTCCCCAGCGGCCAGCCAGGCACCAGAGAGCAATGGGCAGAACCTGCTAAACATGTACCCCTCCCAACCTTCCCCACCAATGTGGGCCCTCACACCCCTCCTCTCAGATGCGGGCCCTCATCCCCCTTTGCTGGGGATGCCCAGTCCCCAAAACCCCAGAGGCAAATCCACTAGCATGAGGACATGTCGCTCCATCTAGCACTGATCTAGGCCCCTGCCGAGAGCAGAGTCCACACACTGGTGACGCGTCACCCCAGGATTCTCTCAGCCCTGGAACCATCCTGTCCTGGCCACCTGGGATGACCACAGGGACCAGGTGCAGGGAGGACACCATGTCAACAGCCCCCTCTAGGCACAAGGCTTAACTCTGCCCAGCTCGGCGGCTGTAGGGGTGCTAGGGTATAGACCACAGGCAGGGGTGGGAGGTGCAATTCTCCAACCGCAGAAGAAACCACATCTCTGAGGACAGATGTCCCATGTCCCCCTGAAATCACACCTTCCCAGAACAGCATCTTTCTGGCAAGGATGAGGGAAGTGCAGCAGGTCACTGAGCGCTGGCAGGGGCTAGAGTGGCACCTCTGTGTAGGGGCTGCAGGCACTCTTCTGCAAGTCACTTTTGGAGTCCGAGGGGATGGGCAGCTACACATGGAAGCTAGGAAATGCCGCCCTGCCCAACCCAGACGCACCAGGATCTTGGTGTCTGCCTCCCTCCAGCACTGCATCCTTTGCTTCCTGGGATCTCATGCCAAGAACAAGTTGCTCCCAGGGCACTTCCATGAACAGAACCCTGCCTTGAGCCACAGAACCTTCTGGAGAATCTGTCATCGTTCTGGGCCAGGATGTGCAAGGAAACAGAAATCCCATCCACATGCCCAGGAGGAAGCTTCTGGAAGTTCAGTGCTCTCCCTGGCTGTGGGGAAGGATGTCTTCCCAGGGAAATGGACGAACTGCTCCCAGGTATGGGTACAACTGTGTGACCTGTGCACCAAGGTCGAGTCTGTCTCCGGGGCCCCCGCTCTACTGCTGGCCCTTCCCTGAGCTCCCACAGGCTGCTGCGGCTCTCAGAAAGTCCTGCCCATCCTGCAGGTACTGGGCACCAGGAGAGCTGGGACCCAGAGCGGTCCTGGGTTGGCCCGTCCTTCTGCTGGGAAACAGCAGCAGGTGGCAGGCAGCCTCCAAATCTTCCAAATTGTGTCCCCAGGGACGAGGAAGCCAGGCAGAGCCATCCGCTGCTGAGCAGAGACAGGGACATGCACATCTGTCCCCACACCCAGAGGGACCATTGTTTGGCGCTCCTCACGATCCTGACAGCAAGTGTCTAAGTCACCAGTCAGTGAGAGGAGATCACCCTAGTCAATGAGGGAAGATCACCCCAGTCAGTGAGAGATCACCCCAGTCAGTGAGGGAGATCACCCCAGTCAATGAGAGAAGATCACCCCAGTCAATGAGAGGAGATCACCCCAGTCAATGAGAGAAGATCACCCCAGTTAGTGAGGGGAGATTACCCCAGTCAGTGAGGGGAGATCACCCCAGTTAGTGAGGGGAGATCACCCCAGTCAGTGAGGGGAGATCACCCCAGTTAGTGAGGAGAGATCACGCCAGTCAGTGAGAGATCACCCCAGTCAGTGAGGGAAGATCATCCTAGTCAATGAGGGATGATCACCCCACTCACTAAGGGGAGATCACTCCAGTCAGTGAGGGGAGATCACCTCCATCGACCCTCAGTCACTACATTAAGCCAACATGGCTTTATTTTATTTTTGGTTTGGGGGCCACACCCAGGCTGGAGCAACAGCACAGCGGGGAGGGCGTTCGCCTTGCATGCAGCTGAACTTGGTTCGATTCCTCCGCTCCTCTAGGAGAGCCTAGCAAGCTACTGAGAGTAGCTCACCTGCACGGCAGAGCCTGGCAAGCTACTCGTGGCATATTCAATACGCCAAAAACAGTAACAACAAGTCTCAAACTGGAGATGTTACTGGTGCCCGCTTGAGCAAATCGATGAGCAACGGGATAACAATGACAGTGACAGTGACAGTGACAGGGCAACATCCAGCAATATTCCTGGTTCTGCACTCAGGAATCACTCCTGGCAGTGCTTACAGAACCATGCGATTGAACCCGGGTTGGTGCCATACCTGCTGTACTACTGCTCAGCCCTAGCTACTATGGCTTTATCACAGCAATGCCCCTCACCCAGTGTGTCCGCCCTCTGTGCCCCCTGCTCCCCGTGGGCAGGCACCACGGTCGCTCACTTCCCTTCACTTCCTGGAACCTTCACATTCACAAACCATCTTGTGTAAACTGGCTTCTTTCACGAAGCAAAGCTCCAAAGGGCTCTTGTGTGCGGCTGTGGGGGCACAGCCCCATTTGTCCTGCTGCCATGGAAACCCAGGAGCTCCTGGTGAACTCCAGAGCTGAACCCCAATCTCTGCATGATCACAGCTGTTTTTCCTCCTTGGCAAAGGCAAGCTGAATAACTGGAATTTACTCTTCCCAGGGCCGGGGAGAGAGAGCCCAGAGATCAGGGTACCGTCTTCGTATGCACAGCACCCCAAGTTCCAGCACCTGGGAGTAAGGCCCTCAGGTACCCAGCCGGAGGCGCTGTAGCAGTGTCTTCGACTGGGTGTCAGTATTTGGCTGTTCCCCCAAGTGGCCAAGTATCACCAGGAGTGGCCCCAGAACCCCCCCACAAAAAACATGTCCCAATGATTTCACCAAAGTGACCACTGCCCTTGGTATCCCCTACAGCAGTGGGCTGTGCCCACAACAGAGCCCCAGTGCCACCACCCTGACGGGCTCCCCAGTGTCACCATGGCTTGCACGTGTTCCTGCACCTAGCTGCCATGTTGACATCCACAGTGCTCACGTGCTGCTGGCCCACAGCGACTCTTTCTTGTCATCCCATTCCCAGAGCCCTTCAGATGTTTGGGAGCAAAGCCTTTATGAGTGAGAGAACTAATAAGTAACCCCCCGTCGCCCCCTCCCCGGGGGGATGGGGACATGTGGCTTATCTTCTTGTTCTCTTAAGAATTTCAGAGATGACACAGAGGTTCTGGGCCATGTCTTTCATGCAGCCTCTCCTGGTCTGATCCTCATTGATGCTCAGGGGCCCCTGGGCGCCACCAGAAGTGATTCCTGAGTACAGAGCCAGGAGTAAGACCTGAGAGCTGCTGGGGGCCCCAAAGCACCCCCCCAAAGAGTCTCTCTAAAATCCACATATTTTCTGGGTATGCCTCTCCCTCAGTGGGGAACGGTCTGGATTAGATGTGAGGAGTGGTCCAGTCCCCCTCGTCCCAGCCTGCTGGTGCTGAGATGGTCTGCCCACTTCGGCAGGAGCTTGCAGGTTTCTGCCTCTCACGACCCGCTGCTGCCCCCCAGTCTCCTCACCTCTCAGACCCAGGACTGCCAAGTGGGAACTGGAGTCAAGCCACAGTCGGGTCTTATTTGATCGGATCCCCTGCTACCCTCATTCTCCTGTCTGAAAATGACTGGGACAGTCTGACCTGAAACAGACACTGGCAGCTGACCTGGGTGTCCCTAAGCCACCACCATCCCGCATGTTGGGATACCATTCCTTGGACATGCCTCTCATACTTTTGTGCCCTGCTCCCTGAAGTATTAGCAGAACCAGACCAGAGCTTAGGCCTGGCTCAATAATACGCTGTTATGTTTGACTTTTCCTTGAGCTTCATTTGTTCGCTGGAGACTAGTAAACGCACCTCATATAACTGCCTGAGCTGGGACATGAGTGTCCCAAATAACCCCTGTCCAGCTAATGAGGTTTACCCGCCATGCCCCTCATGGCTGCCTGTCAAGAACGCGCCTATCTGCCCTTCTTTCTCTGCTGGTGGAGCCCCAGGCCTTAAGGACGGCGCTGACGGCCAGGCACCAGCTGTGCTCTCTCCTCTCCCTGGTGCTGCTTCATCTCCCAAACACCACCCACCACACTCTAATAATAACTTCACACATTTGAACATGCTCAATGGATTGTGTTTTAGCCTCTCCATCTAGCACCCTCCCGTCTGGTGGGGAGGTCTGCCTCAAGGAGACCCCAGTCTGGGGTCTGAGGCTTGGAGCAGGCTGTGGGCAAGTCTGGGCCCTCTGACTGCACCTACGAGCACTACTGCCGGGTTTGCTTCCTGTGGCTGGTCCGCCTCTGGATACTTCCCAACCCTTTGTGCATTCACCCACCATAAGGGCACTCTTTAAAAAGGCTTATTCATGCCCTGGGAGAAGAGAGAAGCAGAGGTCAGCTTTGAACATGGCTGGCAGAAGGCGCACAAGGCCCCGTGAGAAGCACTGAAAGGAGCAACGGGCTCCGAGAAGGCCTTTTCCGGAACACACTGTGGCCGGGTTCGCTCTGGAGGGGTCAGCCTCCACCCACCAGGCATGGGGCCCCGAAGCCAGGGAGCCGACCTCCAGGGCCGGACAGATCCTCTGTCCTGTGAACTGCAGGAACCCTCTGGCCAGCCTGGGTAGCCAACCCCTGGAGTCGCCCACCACAGGCTCGCGCCCTCTGCATCCGCATGTGATGCCATCCCGAGGACCGGCTCCAAGCTACCAGTCCCCTGCCCTCTAACACCTCTCTAGCACCCACCCGCCCAGTGCTCCCACATGCCCTCCTGACTCTCTAATACCCACCCGCCTGGTGCTCCCACATCCAAGGTTTTATTTTTTTATTTAATTTTTGGTTGGGGGGCCACAACCAGTGGTGCTCAGTGATCCCTCCTGGCTAGGCCAGAGATTGAGCCCACGCTGCCCTCATGCATGGTCTGCTGTGCCTCACCCCTGTGTCTGCTTACAGTGGTGTCCCAGCTCCCACACTGCCCCTTGTTCATGCAGCCCGCTGGAAATCACACTGCCATGTTTAATGTCATACAAAGCCTGACCATGGTCAGTGTCTTTCCGGTGGGAAGCACTTGGGGCTATACCCAGAGATGCTCTGGACAGTGCGCGGGCTGCAGCCTGAGAGGGGACAGCATAGCTCACAGCCTGCCTTTCCTTCACAGCATGCCCGGAGGACACCACAGCAATGGGAAAGCCTGGCCCGGCCTCTTGCTCATTATTCTGCTCAGCCTCCATGAACGGGGCCTGCAGCTCTGACACAGCTGGAACACCACGCACACACAGCCTCAGGTACCACCACGCACACACAGCCTCAGCCAAGTGCCAAACTGTCTTGACCCTTAAAACAAATCTCCCTCCAGTCTTCTGCCTGTCTTTCTCTGTCATAATTTTCCCTACACTGAGCCACATTTACTTTCTTTTGACAACTATATAGCAAGAATATGAACTTTCTTTAAATACTGTAATTTCATCAACATGTAGCTTAATTCCCTAACAGAGGACCCAGAAAACACAATTTTATATGATCTAATTATAGCAAAGGTATAATTTTTAAAGCGCATCTTTGATTATGAGAATATCATACATACTTATCATCATAGACATAAATACAAAGCCCGTGGTCTTTGTAGCTATTTTTAAATGAAAACATCATGTTTCACCCAGACAAGGGAGTCGATACTTGACTGATGAGACTGTGAGGTCACTTACAGTGGTCCATGAACACAGACAGCACCAGGAGGAATGGGCATGTGCGCGGATTCTTAAATCCTTAGAATTATTTCTAACGGTGTATCTGAAGGGTGAGTTAAGTCCAATCGTCCACATTCATGTCACATTTCTTCCTGCTGTCTCCCTAGAGACGCTCTTTTCCCTGATATCTTCAATGTGCAATTTTCATATCTATTTTCAAAGTGTGAGTTTGCATTCAAGCCATACCCACTCAGGAGTGAGCACACGAACAGCGCCTGCAGGCCGGCGCCAACTCCTGGCACGGGCCTAAGGCCATGTGATGAGCATGTAGGCTCTGCGCGTTTCTGGCTTCTCCTGCGCTGGCCCACTGGTCACGGGTGAGCACAGCTCCAGGCTCTGCTGGGGATGGACTGCCAAGACCATCTCCACATGCGTTTCCTTTGCTTCCTCACGTCCCAGGAGGCAGCCTGGTAAGGAGGTCCCCTCCTGCAACATGGGACCTGCTGTTTCCCAAGTGTCCCCCCACCTCACCACCCCCGAACCCACCAGATACATCCTTTGGTGAGGGCGAGTGAGCAAGTACATTCCCCTGCTCACTCTCCTCCTGCAGCTTCCCAGTGATACCCATGCTAAGAACCTTTCCCAGTGCCTCAGCAGAGCGGAACTGCATTACCATTGACCACTAAGAGCTCCTGATGCACCCGAGACTCAGATATTTGAATGGGCACACGACCTGCAAATATTTCCTCCCAGTCTATGGCTTTCATTGCTGCTTTCTTGATGGTGTCTCTGGAAAATGTCTTTGATTCTGAGTTACACTGTTCCATTTTTTCCTTCATGTAGCATTCCTTTGATACTGCAGCTAAGAACTGTTTGACCAGGTGAGGGGGGGAAGAGAGGAGAGAGGGAGGGGAGAGAGGGTGCATAAGAGGGAAAGAGGGAGAGAGAAAGGGAGGAGGGAGACGGAGAAAGAGGGAGAGGGGGAGAGAGGAAGAGAGAGGAAGAGAGGAAGAGGGAGAGGAGGGGGAGAAAGGGAGAGAGGGAGAGAGAGAGAGAGAGAGAGAGAGAGAGAGAGAGAGAGAGAGAGAGAGAGAGAGAGAGAGAGAGAGAGAGAGTTTCTCCTTTCCTCCATTATTTCATTGCAATTAACTCTGAGGTCTGGTTAGAGGAGGAATGAAAGAACCTAACTGTCTTAGCTGTCTGTGGAAAATCCTTCCCACCCGACTCACAGTCGAAGGCCTGTGCATGAGGGCTGCTGGCAGTGAAAGAAAGATCACCTTCCAGCCCTGCAGTGCTCTGGCCACACTCTCGGATCAGCATGTGAAAGGATGACCAAGGGGTTTGGAATCAGTCTGAGCCACGCAATTCTTAATCTAATGCTCTGCAAATGACATCATCTCTCTAACTTCAGATTTTAAAGTTTATACAGCTAGTGTAAAGGAACAGGATTGATTTTTGTTTATTGATCCTTGTCATCATTTTGGTCATTTGTTTTAGCAGGAGCACTCCTCGCAATGTTTGGGGGCCTAGGGTCACTTTGAATGTGATCAGTAGGTACACGGCCTGGAAATGTCCTAGGAATGTTTTATACATAGAATCACTTCATTTGCTTATTTCTCTCCCACCTGGATGCCTGTAACTCTTGTCTTCCCTCCCTTCCTCCCTTCTCTCTTCTCTCCTTCCTACCTGCCTTCCCATCCTTCTTCCCTCTATTCCTTCTCTTTCCTTTTCCTTTCTTCCAGATCTTAGGGATGGAGGTTTCCATCTTCACCACCTCAGCAGCTGTTCCACAGATGCTCTTTACCAAGTTCCCCCTGCTCCTATTTTGCTGAGAGTCTTCATGGAAGGGTGTCTGATCTGATTGATGGAGAGGTACAGATCTGACTGGTGGAAGGCATTGGGGCAGACTGACAAAGGGCTATTCCATGTGGTTGACGGAAGACACAGGATCTGTGTGGAGGATAGTAGATCTGATGGAGGGGTGATGATTTCGCCGATGGAAGGTGTTGGATTTGATTAATGGAGAGTATTAATTTGGTTGATGCATTATCATGATGACCAGGTGGTCTGCGGCCTTTATCAATTTGATTAATTTATTCTTGCCTGTTAACATAACCATGTATTCATTCCTGGGATAAGCCCTTTTGGTCTTGGTGAGAAATCCTTTTTATGTGTTGTCAGACTGGGTTTGTTAACATTTTGTTAAGGTCCTTTGTGTCTGTGTCTAAGAAATACTGGCATGTTGTCTGTCACTCAAACATTGCCTTGCAGAGTCTGGGGTCGCCTTCCACTAGGTCTACTGTGCTCTTGTGCTACTATTGTTATGCTCGCCACACATGCATGTCTCTCCCAGCAGTGTGTGACTGTCATGTGTCTGGGGAGATGAGGGAGCTTAGCCCCACTGGCAGTGCTCAGGGCTTCCCCTGGCCTGTGCTCTGGGCAGCCCCATGCTTGCCCCTGGTCAAGCTCCATCTGTCGCATCTCCCAGACTGTTTTCCTGCTGCTAAATCAGCTGCTATAGGAATTGGGGAGGAAGGTGGGTGCTCAGAGGGTATAGGAGGACCAGAGGGACCCATGATCAGAGAACAACTTCCAGAAAGTTCTCTGAGGTCGGGGAGATGGCACTGCCCCTGGCCTGGGGAGACATTCCAAGATGGAGCAAATGTCTCTGCTGGAGAGGAGGCAGTCTTGCCATACTTGCTCTCAGCCCCTCGACTGGGAAATGCGCCCCCATGAATCTTGAGACCCAACAAGGTAAATATCAGAGAAAGGGCACTGTCTATCAGGCTTGTGTGTATGTGCAGAGTGCATGTGTACACATGCACACGCGTGTGCACACACACGAATACTCCAGACATGGCAGGCACTGCTTTCCACATCCCTGTGTTTCATGTAGCAAGGACCAAGGGTCCAGGCTGGGAGGAGCTCAGCAAGAAGCACCCACCTTACATGCCTGAGGTCCTGGGTTCCAGCCCTGGCACTGCAAAGCAACCTGCAAAAACAACCAAGGAACCAGAGCACTTGTGGGTCTCAGCCTGATCCTCCAGTTCTGGGGTCTGTGAATTTCCTATGGGGACAAATTTTAGGGTCCTAACAAGGCGCCTTGAAACTGGGGGCTCTCCTGACTCCCCTGGGTGGGCAGATCTCGCCCCCATACACACCCACACTCCACAGGAGTGTCTGTGCCCTTGCTGGCTCTGGAACAAATCCTTTTCATGAATGGGCCACATGTGCTAAAGTCAGTGGCGGCCACCCACGTGTCCCTGTGCAGGCCTGATGGCTGACTGTAACCCGAGGCCAGATGGAGACAGGCAGGGGGCCAGCCCCATCTCAGCCGCCTCCCCCGCTTGTGCAGGGCCCATATGCTGGGATAAGCTGCCACTTCAGAGGTCCACTCGCTGCTGCAGGGGACACCTGACACCAGCATGAGGGAGTCAGTGCAGAAACGGCATGAGCCCACCCCCACACCGAGCTGCGTGCAGGCCAAGGAGGCCTGCGAGGCTGGCCACGAGGACCCTCCCACAGGAAGCCTTCCAGGTCTGCAGGCCCCGCGCCGAAGCACACAGGGGCCAGCCCACAGTCCCATACCTCGACCATGTGCCAGTCGCCGCTGTTGTCTGCCAAAGCCAGGCAGCAACCAGGCCCCACCCTCTGGCCTCCCAGAAACTTCAGAAACTTCGGAGCCTCTTTCTCAACACTGGGGTTGTCCCCTTTGCTCCAGTGGCCTCTGCCCCTAGTCAGATCTCAACAGGCAGACAGTGTTAGACAGTGGGGCAACCTGGGCAGTCGCAGGGCAGTGCGGGCGCACGGGCAGGGGCTGAGTGGGCTGCGGCGGTGTGTTCTGAGAGGGAATGACAGAGGCCAGAGCAAACAGAGTAACATTCTGGAACAATCAGCAGTAGTTAGAAACCAGCTGAGGAGACAGGATGCCTGGGCGTCAGTCCTGCAGCAGGAGACAGCTAGACTCCGCTGTCGGCCCTGGTGTGCCCGTCCCCTGCGGTCCAAGGACACACAGGGAAGAGGTGTACACACTGGCCTCCAGCCCTGCGGGCAGCCCCAGGGCCTCAGGCAGGCAGCACTGCCGGGCTGGAAATACCGCAGAGCATGCCCAACATGTAACACACGCCACTGATGACTGATTCCCGGAACAAAAACTGGGAATCAGGTTCTGTTAGAACAGAAAACCTAGAAGCTCAGCTGCAAATTTGTCTGTGAAGTGCAGGAGACTTAGCAGGAAGCAATGTCAGTTACAGGAGCAAGGAACACAGGAAAACAGGTGTCAGAGGGAAGCTGGGAGCACAGAGGAGGCTCGGTGAGGCACCTGCTGGCCAGGTGACGGCAGCACGGCCTCCCCACCCAGTCAGCAGCCAGCTCCATCACCCCAGTCAGTGCTGCATGGCTAGCTCTGGGGCTCTCTCGCTGGAGGGCCACAGACCCGGACACCTGTGGACTCTATCACCTGGAGATCACCTGTAACTTTGGGCAGCCGCCAGGGCACCCAGCCTGTGACCAGAGCCCCTGCCAAGCTCCCCCACAGCATCTCCCAGTGGCAATGTCTGCCCCAGGGCCTGGGCCCCAGCTGATCTCTGAGGCCCCGCCTATGCCCGTGGGTCCCTCCCACCTCCACACTCCCAGTTTGGCTCCCCTGACGTGGTGAAGACTATGAAGCATCGCAAGCTTCTCTGTGCTGAGAGCTCAGAGACATGCCCCGATCCCAGCAAACACATGGGCTTTCTTGCACCTAGCAGTCTGCCACACAGACCCAGTGTCCCGTGCCCTGCCGGGTCACAGGACACAGGACTTGGCAGTTCCACAGCAGACGCTGCCAGAGCCTCTCTGCAGCCCGGCTCTACCCCAACCCAGCTAAACCCCTATCTGAGGGCGAGCACAGGGTGAGGTCCCTCTCACCCTAGGGGGCACCCTGCACAGAGGTTCCTTTGTGGGAGAACAAGGAGGAGCCACACGTCCCCTGTGTGGGGGACTGAGGGGGGAAGGGCTTGCACTGGGGACACTCTTGGTGCTACAGATGGGGCCAAACAAGGGCCTTCCCTGTTGTCCTGCTCTCAGGAAAGTGCCCTGAAGGCCACTGCTCAGAGGCCATTCCAGTTCAGACGCTTCTCTTCATTCTCGCTCTCCTCGTCCATGACACCTGAGGGCTCTGTGGGACTCAGCTGGAAATGGGCATCTCCTTGACACCCCCATGCTCCTTCCTCTCTTCCCCCTGGCAGCCATTCCCCAAGCCTGCACAGGGCCCGAACACAAAGCTTTGTCATGAACCCAAAGCCAGAAGTGCCAGAATGACCTCGGAAATGTCCCAAGTCCCGCACAGGCATAGCTGGACTGTGGCCATGTGGTGACCCACTGCCAGCTGCACATCTGAGCTATAACACAAGAAGACTGCGGTGCCTCACCCTTCACCTGGTCTCCAGCCTCACTGCACCATCTGAGGTCTGCAGGGGTGTGTGGTGGCCCAGACTCCAAAGAAACAAGGCTCAGACCCTACCCTCCAGTCAGACTCAGTGCTGTGAGAAGTTCTATGAGGGGAAGGGAGGATGTGCAGATGCTGTGAGCATAGGAAGTGGGGGTGGAGGGGAGAGCTGTGCAGATCTGTGGGTATGGGGAGAGCAGAGGTAAGGGGAGGAGGGCTGTGCAGATCAGTGGGCATGAGGAGAGCAGAGGTGAGGGGAGGAGGGCTGTGCAGATCTGTGGGCACGGGGAGAGCAGGGGTGAGGGGAGGAGGGCTGTGCAGATCTGTGGGCACGGAGAGAGCAGGGGTGAGGGGAGGAGGGCTGTGCAGATCTGTGGGCACGGGGAGAGCAGAGGCTCCGTTGACGAGCCCTTCCCAAGCTCTTGCTGGGAAAGCTCAGGTATGAGAAGAGCCTAGGGCATCAAGCCAGATGGAAACTAATGCCAATGCAGAGGCCAGGCCAATGGGTGGGCCCAGAGCCCCAGAGCCTTGCACTTCCTGAGCCCCACAACACGGTGCCTGCCCAGGCTGTGGACACTGACCCCAGAACATGCAGAGCATAGTTAGAGGCAGCAAAGGGCTGGAAAGAGTCCAGTAGAGACGATGGTTGCCTTGCATGTGGCTGACCCTGGTCCAGTACCCTGAACAATCCTCTGAGCCCCACCAGAATTGAGCCCTGAGCACAGAGTCAGGAGTGAAACCTGAGCACAAAGCCAAGAGTGAGTCCCGGGCACTGGTGGCATGGTCCTAAGCCCAAACCAGACAAGCACGGATCAGACACTCCAGCCTAGCCTCTCTCGCTGTGAATGACCAGCCCAGCTCGTGAAGTAGACTATGTCCAGCTCTGTACAGTGGGAGGTCTCAGATGTGGGCTGTGGAAAATTCAGCATTTACTAAAATCGGCTAAAGATAACTCCTTCCTTCATTCATCTCTGACCCACAAGGTCCCGACCACAGAGTGGCCAGAGTCAGGAAAATCAGCAACAACTTGCCAGAAAAAGGTGGAGGAAGAGAAACAAAAGAAGCAAAGAAAATATCTTTGCAAAAAACAGATACAGGAAAAAGCAATTCTTACAATGGAAATTAGCACACAAGCTGAATTCTCAAAGAAATAATAGAAATCAGATGATTATGGAAAAAGTACATCCAAATAACAGTAGAATAATTTCCAACCTAGAATTCAATATCCTGTGCCTGCAGCTTTCATGAATTAAAGTGAAATAAAGATATTTACAGACAAACAAAACTGGAGGGAGTTCATCAGCAGCAGAACTTAAATACTAAAGGATGTTCTTCAGGCAGGCGGAGGAGGAGTGGCTGGCAGCCAGGAGCGGGCAGGAGGGGTCAGGGATGCAGAGGTCGCAGACGTGCGAGGCTCACTGAGGCAGCAAGCGCCACACCTGACAGTGACCAAGACGTCTGGGAAGAGGCGTGGGCGCACAGCTGAGCCAGACGGACATATCACATTTCCAGGACACGCAGATAGCGGTTGGCCATGAATCCTGGGTGGAACGAACCAGGGTCTGGCCTGAAGGAGCTGCTCTGACTGACTCCAGCTCAAGATCTTGGTGGCGGAGCACAGTTCCTGAGCAGAGATGGGGGGACTTGAGAGCAGCACGACAATGTGTGTCCATGTCGCACTCAGAGACCCTGGGGCGGGGGGACGGGGTCAGCAGTGCGTGGTGCAGGGAGGCACAGCTTGTCTGTGAGAGCTGCTTCTTCCCTCGCTCCCCAGGTCTCTGACAGCAGCAACCACAGACAATCACAAAGGAAAACTAGCAGGAGTGGGAGAAGGCAAAATCACCAATCCCCAGAGCAGTCAAAAACCAAGGGAAAAGGAGAACCAAGAAACAAGGACGAGGGGGTGTGGAGCACGCTGGGGACATGAAGCAACTGGTCAGGAAGCGTCGCATCACCAAGGGTAGCGAATAGAGTCCCAGGGTCGGACAGGTCAGACAGCGGCTACTCAGAGGGGCTGCTTCAGAGTGCAAGAACAAAACTGGGGCTGGAGCGATAGCACAGCGGGTAGGGCGTCTGCCTTGCACTCGGCTGACCTGGGTTCGATTCCCAGCGTCCCATATGGTCCCTCGAGCACCGCCAGGAGTAATTCCTGAGTGCACGAGCCAGGAGTAACCCCTGTGCAACTCCGAGTGTGACTCAAAAAGCCAAAAAACAAACAAACAAGCAAACAAACAAACTTCTCTCCATCTTGAGGAAAGAGAACCATGCACGACGACAACACCACTCAGTGCCCCTTTATGGCCACCCCAAGTCTGCGGCACAGAGATCGGTTTCCGGGCTCTCCACTGAGCAGGCCCTCTGGGGTCAGGCGTGACGGGGACTGCGGGGCCACTGGCGGGAGAGGCCCAAAAAGGGGTCCCCTGTGGCCATCCACCCAGCAACCCTGTCAGGAGACACCGTGCGCCTTGGGGAATGAAGGTTCCAAACCGCCCCCCCACCCTCGGGCACCCTTGCTTCCCAGGGGGTGTTGGGGGATCCTCAGCCAACCTGGCTGGCGGTGCTCTTTAGATGGGGGGAGGGGTGGACCTGGGTAGTTCGGCTGCAAGGTGAGCCCCTTCACCCCTACTCTCACTTCCGCAGCCCTGCTCTGAAGACCCGTGGAGGGAGGCACCAGGGCTCCCCAGAAGAGCCCGAGAAAGTGCTCAGAGAGACTTTTCAGGAGAGGAAGGCAAAGTCCAGTCCGTCATGCTCTGGCTGCCACGCTGGACTCTGGGCCTCAGCGTCCCTGCAAGCGGGCAGGGGTCTCCTCCTTATGCTCCAGAGAGCTAGACACAGATGGGGGACATCGAACAGCCTCAGGGCTGGGTCCCCCACGGCAGCTGACTCCGGGCTATGGGCTTGAGCTTGAGCTGTCACAGCACAGGGACCAACTGGGAACCCCTGGCACAGCAGGAGACTGGCGACCCACCCCACCCAATACAGCAGGAGGCTGGGGCCGCCCCCACCTGCCACAGCAGGAAGCCAGGACCTCCCCCAACTCAGCACAGCAGGAGGCCAGGAGCACCCCACATCCCCCACCCCTGTCCCCCAGCTCTGGCCTTCAGGAATGTGGCCCTGAGCCCTTTCACAGAGCCAGAGCCAGAAATTCAGCACCTGCGAAACAACTGCAAACAAGACCCAAGGCAGGACCAGACCAGTAGGCCAAGCACCTGCCTGGCAGTGGCAGAACAGCTGCTCAGAAAGATGTATGCACAGTCTGTGCACGCAGTGGAGGGAACGTGGACACCACTGATGGCCCTGAGGGCTCACAAGCACCCTGACAGAAAGCGACACGACCTCCTGTCTGTGAGAGAAGAGGCCGGGCTGCTCCAGACAGGGCACCCGAGAACCCCCGCACAGCTGCTGCCCACGTGGCCTTAGGAAGGAGCAGGCACGCACGGAGCAGAAGTGTCATCAGGAGAAACCAGGGCTGGGATTCGCCCAAGACTCAGAGTCATCAGCCACGAAATCCCGAAGTTCAGCAAATGGGAAGAAAGAAACATAAACAGTGCTGCTTACTCAGTCAAAACACCGAGAAAACAAAGAGGGCGCGTTGGGGGCCACAGAGACAGTGGCACTAGATCCCACGGCAAACGCCATCTGATTCCCAGCAGCAAGAAAGATCACCACAGAGGCGGGGTGGTGGGGTGGTGGGGGCTGGGGTGGGGGTGGTGGGGGCTGGGGTGGGGGTGGTGGGAGGGATACTGGAGGAAATGGGCACTGGTGGAGGGATGTAAATGAAATGCAAACATGAAAGTTCATAAGTTTATAACTGTACCCCACGGTGATTCACTAATAAAAATTAAAAAAAAAAAATCACAGCTGGCCAGCTGAAAGACTGTGGTCAAGGCTGATCTGCCAGAAAAACACAGGCAGAACATGAATGCTTTCATACAATGATTAAAACTCCAGGCCATTTTCAGTTTGAAAGAAAACTAAAGAAAATCAAGAGAAAAGAGTAAAAGCAAATGAATATAAAAATACTGGCAAGTTAAAGCAATCGTAACAGAGGCTTGTAGGGTTGTATCAGACATGGTGGTACAAAAGGCAAGGCGTTTAGAAAGAACTAAACTGTTGTAAACCTACTTTGAAAAGTGGCAAAAATGTAGTCTTTAATACGGGAGCTCTGACTGTAATCTCCTTAGGATAAGAACTAAAAGAATAACACAGAAAAAAGCTAGAGAGAAGATTAAGCGGAACAATAAACAATGGAATGTTGTGGAAAAATAAAAGTGGAGAGAACAAAGTGCCAAAGGCAGGCACGAGACAGAAGCTGTTTCTAGACAGGCCACCAAGGGCCCGGCAAGAGACTCAGAAATATGGTGAGGGGGCCAGAGGCCACGCTGGGGGGTGGGTCACGGACCAAGTGTGCAGAGAAGTCACGCCCTGCACTGCTGCTGGGCAGAGATGGACCAACCATGCTGAAACCAGCCGCCAGCCCGTGCCCAACAGGACAGCAGGCCCTGGCCAGGAAACCGCCAAGAAGCCAGTGAGGCTGAGTCCAGGACAGGGGCCCAAGAGAGTGCAGTGGTCAGTGCTCACCTGCAGTCTACCCCAGTGCCACCAGGACTGTACAGTCTCCCAACACCTCTAAGAGTGACCCTGAGCACAGAGCCAGGTGTAACAGAACAAACAAAACTCCAAGTCACCTCCTGCAGGAGCACTGTTTGACAAGTCCAGCTGGGCAGGGAGACAGCCTCATGGCGGAGGACTCAAGGAGACAGAGAAGAAGGGCCCCCACTCTGACTCTGCTTCCATCAAGGTGGCTCAGCCCAGGGCACACGTCTCCACACGCTCCTCAGGGTCCTTTCCCCAGGCACTCCCTCCAGAAAGCACACCCGGGTCCCTTGACTCCCGAGCCGACAGCAGACAGGAGCCCTTCCAGTTCCCAGGCTCTGTCCTGCGCAGACTCCCCCACCCCCAGCCCCACCCTCAGGGCTAGGAGCAAGGGAAGGAGGAGAGAATGCTTTTACAAAGTCACCACCCTGGGGCTGGAGCGATAGCACAGCAGGCAGGGAGTTTGCCTTGCACGCGGCAGACCTGGGTTCGATTCCTAGCATCCCATACGGTCCCCTGAGCACTGCCAGGAGCAATTCCTGAGTGCATGAGTCAGGAGTAACCCCTGAGCATCTCCAGCACATGTTCCAGCTCTACATTCCCGCTTCTCTGTGGAGAGTCACCTCCTCCTGGAAGCCACCCAACATCAGCAACAGCCCACAGTCAGAAATGCCACCCGCCCGCTCCTGCTCCACATGACTCAGGGTCAGAATGCAGTGACATCCCAGCTCTTGGCCTCTCCAGACATGAGCTGTGGGCCTCAGGGACCAGCCCAGGACAGCCCAGTCACTGGCCTCCCGAGGACCCCCAGGGCTGCTGTGACCCTCCGCCCAGGCTCTGGAGATTTCCGCCTGCATCCTGGGGTGTCAGGCAGGGTCCCTCTGCTTGAAGAGCCCCTGACAGCCCTGACCTGCTCACCTGTCAGGTGCACACATGCACATCGCGCTCGCGTGCACACACATAAACACACACACACACACACACACACACACACACACAACACATAGAGTCAGCTACCGCGACCTGACCATCTGCCGGCACAATGGGCCAGGCCTCTGCTGGGAGCAGCACCAAGCTCGGAAACCACGTGGGTCTGGGAGCTCCGACAGATGCATCTAAACCACAAGCACCCCACAGAGGACCTGGCCGCGCTCAGGGAGACCCAGGCCACAGAGCATCTCCCCTGGTCCACCGACAAGGTGTCCACAAGTCAGCCACGCCAGCCGTTCTGCCCACTTTATGCATGTCTTGTCTTGACGCCAGGGGATCTGGGTGACCTGCTGGGACTGACCCAGGCCCGGGGCACCAGCTGCCCCTGCGCTGCCACATGCAGAGCCCTGCAGAGCAGAATTAAGTGTTTGCTCTGGCTGTAGAATATGGGAGGAGGCCAAGTCGGACTCTCCTGCCATGACTCAGCAGCCGTGCCAACCCGGGAGCTGGCCACAGCTCAGCAGGACTGTCACCACATGCCCCAGTCCAAACTGTCTGAGCAGGCCCTGAGCCGGCGCACCCCGGCCACACCCCACTCCCAGGGCACATATCCTGGGTGGTAGGACCAAGAGCGACCCAGTCTGCTTCTGTGGGGCAGCCACCCCACCCTGAACACCACTGTTCTCCACAAGAACTGACTTGTGGGGCCGGGAGACAGTTCAGCATTTGAGCGGTTTCCACTCCTGAAGGTCCTGGGGACTACTGGGACAGCCGGGGGGGGGGGGGGGTCCCTGGCACCTCGGAGCCCAAGCAAGCATCCTTGGGCCCCTATGCAAAAGCCACGGCCCAGGCTGGGACCCTAGACCTCCAGAGCAATACTTGGGAGCCCTCCAACAAACAACACAAGCTCTTAGCATTTACAAACCAAACAGGAGTGGGGCATGGGACAGGGGAGGAGTGCAGGGCATGTGGGGACAGGAGTGGACGGCATCCGATGCCCAAGTGAGCTCTGGAAGCAGCCAGGTCAGCCTCGGGAGGGAGAAACCACACAGGAGCCACCAGCAGGCAGACACTAGCAGCCACGCACCCCACCCGCCGTGGCCCGTGCACCCCGCCCACAGGACATGGCCAGCAGGCCATGCGTCCCTCATGCCCCGCCCCTCTCCCATGGCATTCGTTCGAGGCTGGTGGCATGTACCTGGCTTTCTCTCCCCTCCAGGGGTGTCGGGGTCTGCTCAGCAAAGCCACTCTTCCCGAGGCCACCCACAGAGCCACTAACCTCGTCCACATTCTCGAAGGCATTGATGACATCGTAGGGCAGACAGGATAGGAGGTCGATGACAAACCACGTCTTCAGGTAGTTCATGCGGATGAGCTTGGGGTCAGAGATGACCTCCCCCGCCGGCCCCACAAAGGTGGTGTGGAAGTTGAGCACAATGTCCACCAGGAAGATGACATCCACGATGCTGTCCACCACCAGCCAGGCCACGTTGTTCTGCCTGGTCTTGAAGGAGACGTTGTAAGGGACCAGGATGGCCGTGTAGAAGGTGAGGATGAGGATGACCCAGTCCCACGTGGTCTTGAACACGCAGTAGTGCAGGATGATGTGGGGTGGAGTCTTGGGCGCCTCCTGCTTGTACTGGGGGAGGATGTCGGAGCCCAGCTGGAGCACCTGCCCACGAGCAGGCAAGAGAGACGCGGTCAGGAACCCCGGGAGCCTCGGACACCACGACTGCTCTCAGGAGTCCCTGGCTCAGAGGGCTCTGCTGTGGCTGCACTGGGTGAGCCCAGGGCACCGAGGCTAGTGGCGCCTCTTCCCCACACGGCAGCCCCGCCCGCTGTGCACACATGCCACAGCCCCTTTCTCCATCACCCACTGAGTCCCAGCAGCTCCTTCTTCCTGGTGTGGGACTGAGCACTGCAGCGAACATGGTGATCTACTTTGTTTTTCTGTGTTTAAGCCACACCTGGCGATGCTCAGGGGTTACTCCTGACTCTGCACTCAGGAATCACTCTTGGCAGTGCTCAGGGGAGCCTATGAGATGGCAAGAATCAAACCCTGATCAGCATTGCCGGCTGCGTTAACCACCCTGCCCTCCAGCCCCCAGTATGTCTGTCTTTCCCATGAAGGCTTCTGTTTGGGGGGCACATGCCAAGAAGCGGGTTCTGTCCACTTGCACATGACAGCTTGGCTGGAGGAAGGGAGATGCTAAGTGAAGTCAGTGACGGAGAAGGAGATGCTGGAGGAGCTCACGTATTTGAGGGGCACAGCGACAGGACAGGGGCATGGAGGGTGAACAATGGCAAAGCCCAGGGCCCGTGTGACTGGGATGAGACTCCAGGAAGGAGGCTGCCTCATCTGGCACGGGAGATGGGTCTGCCCAGCTCGGTGATGGTGGGCACTGAGTCGTGGAGCACATCACCCAGAGAAACAAGACTATCTGCCACGGAGGTGATGTCGAGGAGAGGATTGGGGGTTCCAGGGTGGGGTGTTTGGCATGGGGGTACTGAGTGCTAGGAGCCCTGTTAGAGGATTTGTAGATTCTGGTGCCCAAATAAAAGAGCAAAATCAAATTGGAAAGATATCATAAACAACGGCAGGGTGCTTCTTACCTGCTGGGGCAGAGGTGTCCAGAACTCTCCCCACACTCACGCACTCACGGACCCTGTGGCTTAATGATCACCATGACGGGCAGGTGCAACGCCCTCCACTGCCTGTCGGCCTGGCCCAGCACTATGGGTACCACAGCCCGAGCCCGACTCAGAGCACTGCAAGGTGGGGTGAGCCCCCAGGGCTGGCACAGGAGGACGCAGAGGGCAGGACCAAGCAGGCAGGATCAAACAAGAGCAATGATCAGCTCTGAGCAGGAGCGCAGATGGTGCGTTAGGGTGAGAAGTGGTGGCACCCCGAGGGCAGACACAGCGGGTCTGATAAGGCACTGACCCGCACCCCGACTCTGCAAGAACACAAAACAAGCAAGGAAAATCTGGGGCACTGGCCACCGTGCAACCATCAAGAAACTCGCCACTCTAAGGAGCTGGGCCGACCTCGCAGACGGGGCGCGGGTGCCCCCAAGCCTCCTCACGCACACCAAACCGAGCTTGAGAGCACGCTGCTCCCGGGGACAGAGACAACAGGGGAGTGACCAGCCCCAAGTCCAAGCCACGCTGTCAAGCCCTCTGTGGGCTGAGGAGGAGGCCTGAGTGGGG
This sequence comes from Sorex araneus, assembly GCF_027595985.1. Taxonomy (NCBI): domain Eukaryota; kingdom Metazoa; phylum Chordata; class Mammalia; order Eulipotyphla; family Soricidae; genus Sorex; species Sorex araneus. The sequence continues at coordinate 14,097,291 of NC_073308.1, forward strand.
GTGAGGGGTGGCTAAGGCACAGTAAACTCAGGGCAAGCAGAAACACACAGATCCAATAGGGGCAAGCCGAAAGGCAGTACCAAAAGGCAAATTCTCAAGAAATATTTTCTTAAAGAGGGCTGGAGAGAGAGGACAGTGGGGAGGGCACTTGCCTTGAATTTATTCAGCCAGGTTCAGTCCCCAGCACCCCTTAGGGTCCCCCAAGCCCCAACAGGAGTGATGACTGAGTACAGACCCAGGAGCCAATCCTGAGCACCACTGGGTGTGACCCAAAATCCAAACAATAAAAAAGTTCAAAGGGGAAGAGAAGAGAAGGGGAGGGCAAGGGAGGGGAAGGGAGGGGAGCAGAGGGGAGGAAAGGGGAGGGAAGGGAAAGGAAGGGAAGGGAAAGGGAGGGAAGGGGGAAGTCTCGAATTTGCAGTGTGAGTCCCACTCAAGGGTAGAGGATAAGATAGAACAAGGTGAGGAAAGGAGGAAATGATAAAGAGCAGAAGCTGGAAACGTTGAAACAAGAGAGAGAGGTGGGGAGAGGGAGGGAGGGGGGAAGAATCAGCAGAGACAGAGCAATGAAAGGAGAGAGGAGGAAGCCACACCCCAGTCTCTCTTCCACAGATGCAAGGTTCCTTCATCAACAATGGGCAACAGGATTGCACAATATGTGAAGAGAATTACGGACAGCGGTGTATGCCTAGGTATAGGATTGGTTCCATATTCCAGAATTAATCAGTGCCATTCACGGATGTGGCAAACCAGGTGACCCTATCAAGTGACGCAGAGATAACCTTCAACAAAATCTAACACCCATTCATGATAAAAACTCAGAAAAAAATATAGGAGTGGAGAACTTCAATTTGAAAAATAGCACCAAATTTAATGGTGAAAATTTTGCCCTTCTGATCAAGAAAAAGGCAATATAATAACTTACACTACACTTATTCTGTGTGATTCAAATGCTGCAATACTGAGGGAAAATAGAAGGAAAGGCGTCCAGATCAGGAAGAAAGATAAAAAACTATTTCTGTATGCGAACACACAGTGGTCTCCACAGAACATCCCTGGGGAGTACCTGGAATCCTTCCACAGCTGAGTGACTGCACCGAGACACGTGGCCTGCCACGACACTTTTCTCCATAGTGGACACCAAAACCACGTGGCCCCACCTGCAGCAGCCCCCAGCAGTACTCAGGATTCGGCGTGGAAAACTGTGGGGCACAGACAGTGGATACCATGAGATGCTGGTAACGGAGATCAAGATGTATGAGCAGGGAAGACGGCTCAGAGAATGGGGGTCCCAGCCCCCTCGGGGCCCAGGGTCTCAGCACTGGGGCTGAAGCAGCAGGCACGTGAGGCACCCTGGAGTCCCAAAAAAAAAAAAAGGGACAGAGGCAGAGGGAGCAGTTCCCGGCCCTGACCCACAGCATGGCTGCTCAGACCGTGCCAGCCCTGCAAAGGGGACATGGGGCCCTCGATGGAAGGAAGAGGGTATTTTACCCACGGGCCACAACAGCATCTCACAACCCACCTGGAGAGGAGATCTAAAACAGCAGGGTGGTAGGGACTGACCTCAAAGCTCCCCAGCTCAGGTTCAGGCCCTCTGGGCACTGCCAGGCGGGTGGGGACCCCCAGCATCAGAGGCCTGCACGGTGCCACACCCTGGGTCCCTATGTCGAACCACCAGCCCAGTGGGCGGGGCTGGAGCAGGAGCAAGAGCCGACGCTGAGCCCTGGCAGGAGGCCAGGCCACCAGCTCCAGGCAAGCACTGCATGCACGTGTGGGTGCACGAGCACGTGAGCGGCACAGCAGGGCTGGGGAGGTAAGGGCGGGCTCGACAGGCTCTGAGGCATGGGGCAGTGGCAGGGTTGATTTGGGACCTCCTGGCACTAAGCTGAGCCCCTAAAGATCAGTTCAGAGGGGAGTGGAGCAGGACACAGGGCAAAGGGAGGCTGTCCGGCGGGAGGGCAGGAGCGGATGGAGTTACGCGCACATACGCACTGTCAAGCTCCCAGAAAGGCCCAGCCGGCCAGCAGGCGTGGCTCTGGGCTATTAAAGAAACAGACAGGTTATGAAGGCTCTGGATGGGAAGAGGGAGGCTAGCAAGCAGTGCGACCAGGGCTCCTTCCAAAGGCCTAGATCAAGCATGGTCAGGAAATGGGCCAGAGGACCAGCTCAGGGAAGGTACCTGCCTTGCAGACGACCAACCCCAATTCAATCCCCAGAGCCCCACCAGGAGAGACACCAGAAGCAAACAAGAAACAAAGCACCGGGAACAGAAGTGCCAGGTGGGCAGAAAGCACAAGGCACCATGTGCTGGAGGAGGAGGAGCAGGGAGCGCACACCCATCACTTCTAGGGGCTCTGGGCCCCAGGACACAGTCCCCATAGCTCTCCACGCCCAGGCAGAGGGGGGTGAAGGCGGGGGTATGGGAGAGCAGGCAGGACCCTGTGGGTGGGGTAGGACCCACCTGGGCGGGAGCAAGGCTGTGGGGACGGCAGAGGGGCTTCCATGTCTGGTGTGTGTTCTGTGAGGGTGTGAAGGGCAAACGGGCAACATCCCATGCGAGGGGGACGGGAAATCTCGGGGGCTCTTTCGCAAACCTCACTGGGGTCACTGACACAACTGCTCTGCGGGGGATGGCACCCCAGAACTGAAGACACACTCTGCATCTCCAGGTGCTGCTGGCCAGCGGGGCCCAGACGCAGGGGCCTGTCCCCTCCAGCCACAGCGGCACAAGAGCTGCTCTCTGAGCTGGGTCCAGGGACTTCCCCCTTTCCCACCACCAGACTCCTGAGCCCCCCCAGACTGGTCCCTGGTCCTCAGGCCCCTTGAGCACCCCCTGAGCTCCCCTCCTCCAAGCACAGCACCCAGACACCCCCCTGGAAACAAGGCATTGGTGGCCGGGAGGAGAGGACAAGTCCTGGGCAGAAACTGAGCAGGAGGCATGGCCAGTCACCAGGGTGCAATCACAGGGCTCGGGTGTGGGGTCAGCCTCTGAGCAAACAAGACTGCACACCCCCCACCCCAGCCTGCTGGCTCTGTCCCGCCTATTTATAGGCCGTTTTCCATGATGTATTTGATCTCCTGCAGAAGATAACAACAGCCAACGCTGCTGACCCTCAGCCTTGACACCATGGCCCAGTCATGGGGCACCCTGGGCCATGATGGTGGGGGGGCCTCCTTCCCCTGGGCCCCTCCCTCTTCCTGGGAACACTTCAGCCCATGGTGCAGGCCTGTTATGAAGAGAAGAGATGGGGGGAGCACGACTCAGCACTCCTAGGGGCCACAAAGAAGTGGCCACCGAGACCTTCCCCCTCACTGGCTGCGTGGACACTCGACAGCACCATCTGGGCCTTGTGCGGTGCGAGTGATGCGAAGGAAGTGAATCCCGCAGCCCCCAGCCCTCCTGGAAGGCCCAGCCAGAGACTGCACACATCAACAACATCCCCCGGAGCAAAAGGCGCAGTGCCCCTTGCCTGTGGCTAAGAAGGTACTAGAAGGGAGGTGGCCCCTGGACCAAGGCCTCATGAGGCAAAGTCCAGCTGTCGGCTGATGGGGGGTGGTGAGCAGAGCAGATCAGGGCTCAGTGACCTGAGAGCAGCTAGAGTGTGACAGGGCACCTGGGGCTGCCCAGAGAAGCAGCAGGCGTGCGAGCCAGCCATAAGCTCAACATGTGCCACAGAACCAACAAGAAGGCACAAGAGGGTCTGCGCCTGAGCAGAGCCAGCCAAGCAGCTTGGCTGTGGCATGGACAGAGCAGAGGTGCGGGGGAGCCAGACCGTTTCTTCCCAGTGGGCGCCCACCCCATCCCCCCCACACAGTCCTTCCCGCTCCCAGCCACGGGAGCACTTGGGGCCAACAGAAAAGAGCCACCGGAGGCAGGAGGGGCTGAGACTGAGACAGCAAAAATGGGCCGGAGGGTGGATATGCAGGGGAGGGCCGTGTGAAGGGTGAACACGTGGAGGAGAGACATGTGGAGGAGGGCCATGTGGGGGCGGGACACACGGGAGGTGGACACATGGTGGTGGGCACTTGAGGGGACGGCAGGCAGCCCTGGACGGCAGCACAAACTCCTCAGACCTCTGTGCAAAGCCACCGCATGCAGCACCCCGCAGACAGAGTCCTGGGGTGGGGAGCGGCACAGCTGTGCCCACTGCTCTGTGTCCTGACCGGCTGCACTTACACAAGATGTCGGCCTTGCTGGGGCCGGTCAGGACAGCCACCTGACTGGCTCTACAACTGCGAGACGCTCTCCTCACTTCTGAAAGAAAGCCAACGTCAGGGTACAGTGCTAGTGGGAAACTGGCAGTGTGCAAACACTTGTGCACAGCCACAAGCACACAACAACACGTGCCTGTGGACAGAACCTCAGGACAAAACTGCACCAACGCCAGCAGCAGAGAAACAAGTTCCAGGCTTGTACTCTTTTTTTTTTTTTTTTTGAAGTAACAGATTTTATTTTAGAGGGTTTTAGGGAAAGAGGAAGGGATAAGTGGAAAAGAAAAAAACAGCAGGAGTAACACGCTCAAGAGAGAACGCGGGTTCCTCCGAGGATCAAGAGAGCTCTACACACATCCTAGCACTGGACACGAAAGCATGAAAGTACACATCTCAAGGGGGGAGATGCGGGCGACACATGTGCTCGGCCACGTGGGCACAAGCAGCACATGGCTCAGGCAGCATATGCGCCCAGAGCTCTGATCTTGACTTACAAAACTTCTGCTTGTGAAAGTGAGAAACTGGGAACCTACTGAGGAAGGAAATAGCATAAAAACACAAATGCTTATTCTATGACTGATGAAACCTCTCTGATGTTCTGGAAGAATTCTAAATTAAAACCAAAAATACCAGCCTGAGCCCACCAGTGCAGACCCCGGAGGAACCCCTGAGCACTGCAGGTGCGCCTCCCTCTCCCCCCAAAGAAAATAAAACCCAAAAGGAAAAAACCAAAAAGCTGCCCACAAGGAGGCTCAGTGAGCTGGTCTGACCCGCCGGATCCCTGCGAGCCAGACACCACCAGGACCTGCGGCGGCGGGCTCTGCCACCCGGATGGACACAGCAGCTTTGAAGGGAAAGTGAGTTCTTCTCTCAAAGCACTTCAAGGAAAATTCCCAAACAGATTTAAATTTTTAAAAAAAGGAAATTGGGATATATCATACAGGATGACTACATCGTTGTTTTAGGAAAGTGTATTGAGCAAGTGGCTGACCCTGGCTCACTCCCTGGCACCACATAGAGTCCCTCTGAGCCCCACAAGAATGATCCAGAGTCAACCCTGAGCACTGTGGGGTGCTCCCTGAGCACTGAACCAGGAGTCAGACCTAAGACTGCAGAGTGTAAACCCGAGAAACAGTGAACACTTCACTTTTTTCACTTTATTCCTCTATGCTTTAAGATCTGGTAAAGAACTTATTTTACAAATGAAAACCAAACCAAACTTTTAGGCTCCAAAGAGGGAACTAGCATGTCTGTGGGAATACAGACTGCAGCAGTGGCTGCCTGGCTGATCTGAGCACCTGAACCCAGTCTATGCCACTTCACTCTGCTCTGGGAGCCACAGAATCATTTTGTTTGTTCATTTGTTTGCTTGTTTTTGTTTTTTGCTTTTTGCTTTTTGGGTCACACACAGCCATGCTCAGGGGTTACTCCTGGCTCCGCATTCAGGAATTACTCCTGGCAGTGCTGGGGGACCGTATGGGATGCTGGGGATCAAACCAGGTTGGCCGTGTGCAAGGCAAATGCCCTCCCTGCTGAGCTATTGCTCCAGCCCCCAGAATCGGTTTCTGAACCCTTCTGAACACCAACAGGGAGAGAAAGGACTGCAAGCAGAAGTCCTGACAGCCACTGAGCACTGGCTGCCGAGCACATGGAGGAGAGATGGCGCATCAGAGGGGTCGCCTGAGGTGGGGGTCCACACTTCTGGCATGCCTAGTCAGCTTTACTTGATTCCTCGCACATCCGGAGTATGCCTGCCCCTCCCTCCTTACCCCCCACCCCCCGAAAGAAACGGTCTGAGGTCAGCATGGACCTGTTCCGCAGAGGGCACCAGCCCCAGGGCAGCCTCCCGTGGCAGACAGAGAAGGCAGGACTGCATCACCCCCGAGCTGGGACTCACCTCGGCCAGGCGGGAGTGTTTGTGCACGTTCTCTCCCCGCTGCACGCTCGGCGCCAGCTGCTGCAGGACGCCCCGGCTGCTGGTCAGTGCTCTGGTCAGCCGTGCGAACTTCCCCCAGCCTGAGGGGACAGGGCACGGCAGGTCAGAGGCAGAGGGAAGCACACACCCACCCTGACCCCAGACAGCGCCAATGGGTCCTGGAAGCAAGTCCAGGGCACCCACTGGAACCCACTGTTCAGACACAGGGGACAGCTGCCCCCGCATCCACACACATGCACACACAGACACAGAGCACACACAAATACACATGCAAGTATGAAAACATGCACACACACACACACACACACACACACCCTTGCGGGGTTCTGGACAGAGCTGAGCAGGCTAGTCCCACTACTCAAACAGGGAACCTAAGGCACAGAGCTCTCTCCTGCCAGCTCCAGCCAGGCAGTCCCTGCCTTGCAGTCTCTGACTGGGGGTGCTCAGGGTGCCTCCCCACCAGCCCCAGCAGCAGCCCCAGATTTAGGACTCAGGGGCAGACTGGATTTGGGGTGCCTGTGGGGGCAGGTCTGCTCTGGTGAAAGCTGGAAGCATGAGGGCCTGGCCCCTCTGCCCCCGAGGCACGCCAGCCACCCGCACTGCATGCCTGCGCCTCAGTGACCCACAAGCAAAGCGCAGTGGCCGTGGTCAGCACTGGGCTCTTCCAGGCCAGCCAGAGGGTCCCCTTCCTGTCACAGCATGGGGCTAGAAGCTGCCCGTGCCCATGAGGCTCGACTCGTGCCCGAGGGACAGTCCGACTCTGGGTGTGTCCAGGGAGAGCCCCGTGCTGCCCTCTGAGGTCCCCACGGGAGTCATAATTCCAGCACACGGAGGCAGGGACAGCCCCAGCACCCCCAGATACCTTTGCACGAGTCATCCTCGATGGGCTGCTTGAACGCCGTGATGTCACTGAACGTGCAGAGAAACAAGACCACTTTGTCCTGCTCGTTGCGAATCGGGGCAATTTTCACAAAGAACCACACAGGGGTCCCTAAGGAGAAAGGAAGAGGGTCGGCCCTGCCCGCTCAGGGCGGGGAGACTGGCACAGAGGCCCTGCACACCTGCGAGCGACTGCACCCCAAACTCTTTCTGGCTGGAATTAGGCCTGTGGAAACAGGAAAGCCGGCCAGGCCCACCAGCACCCATGGCCAAACCCCTGCAGCCCTGGAGATGGGGGTCATACCCCATTCAGAGCAGAAAGTGCCCCCCTCCCCCAAGGAAAAACACAAGTAAAGGCCAGGAAAAAGGACGAGAAGGCAGTGACCTCCCAGAAGAGCGCTCACCAAGGCACATCACGGGGGAGCCCTGCGGCTCTCTGGAGCCTGCCCACTGCCCACCCCCATTGCTAGACTGATGTGTAACCAGGGCTGGATGGACGGTGCAAGAGGCCAAGGCCACACTGCTCCTGTGCTCGGCACAGAATGAGCCCAGAGCACTGCCAGGTGCAGTCTGGGCTGTGGTTAGAGAGGTGCCAGCACAATATGGGAGGCTGAGTAGCCCCAGGACTGCAGGACCCAAACAGCACCTCATTCACGGGCCCCTGCACAGCCCACAGGAGGGCCCGGGCACCCTCCCAGGCCTGGGAGAACAAACAGAACACACAGAGGGGAGGGGCACGTCATGCAGGGCCCTGGGCCAGAGGGAGGGCAGGCTGAATGCCTGCAGGACCGCCTCGTTTATTCAGCCCAGACACAGGGCAGCGGCTGCGCCTGAGGCCAAAGTGCACGCAGCAGGGACACGCTCCCAGGCTGGGCAGCACTGACTGGACTCCCAGGCCGCCTGCCTGCCGCAGAGCCCCCTGCAGGCATGTGGGGAGCCCCGTCCCAGAGTGTGGAGGGCGCCACTCCGGCCACGCTCCTTTACCCGGAAGCACAGCGTCTGGAAGCCCCGGATCTCAGCTCTGGGAAGAGACCCCCAATAGCACCTGCAGCTCTCCCCGGGGCCCTCACTGACGTGAGCGGGCGCAGACCCCTCTCCGCAGAGAGAGAGGCCACATCTGACTCCAGGCCTGTCATTCGAAGGGTCACATGGAGACTTGTGGGGGGACAGAAGAAAGGGAGTCTGGCTCCCCCTGGGTCCCAGCCCTCCAGGATCCCTCCAGAATCAGCCTTAGCTGCTGTCCGGTGTCTTCCCTGGGGATTCCAGCTGCAGTGCAAACATCCTGGAGCAAAGCTGTTTGGAAAGAGCCACTTCCAGGGCCCCAGTGAGCAGCAGGTGCGGAGCTGTGGGCTCTGCCTGACAGCCTGTATGCAAGGAGCAGCAGAGAGTGACAAGGACACACCACACACTAGCCACTCGGGGGTCTGCAGGGACAGAAGGCGAGGCTGCCCTTTCACCCCAAAGAAAGGATTTTGTCCCCAAGTTAGACCAGAAGATGCCCCTCAGCTTGGAAGACTCTAAGTCCACTCACAGGCGGGTCTGACACGGGAGCCCCGACGTGGACCACTCCTGTCCCACTCCGAGGGCCAGGTCTGCTGCATCCAATCTACTGGTTTTGTTTTTGTTTGGGGGCTACACCCAGCAGTGGTCAGGGATAACTACTGGTGGAAGTGGGGGACCATATGCAACGGTGGGTTTCAAACCCAAGTCAGGGGCACACCATCTCTCGGTCCCAGCTGGTCCAATCTCCATCCACCCCCAGACTGGGCCCAGGCTCCCAGGGTCTGATCTTGTGTGTCTGCCACTCCCTGGGCCCTCGTCTCCTGCCCTGAGGCGACCTTTCCCCAAACCCTGGGCAGCGGGGCTCTTAGGGGGGCCTTTGGGAAAGCTCTCTGCCTTCTCCTTGGGGGCTCACCTCCTTTACCCTCTCTTCCTAAGGGATTCTTGTCCTCCAGCAGAGCTCATCCCCTCTGGCCCAGCTCTGCTCCTTGACCCCAGGGTCGGCCCCAGTCTCTGTCCAGTACCTGCTGGACAGGCAAGTGCAGATGGCCAGTCCTCAGCCTGGGGAAAAGCCTGGGTTGGTGCAGGCAGATGCTGTCCAGAATCCAGTGTGCCAATGTTCTGGAGACAGGGCCAGAAGAGGGGGCATGGAGGGCAGGGGTGATGGGAGGTACAGAGTTGGGTGAGAAGGTGTGGAGGGCTGGGATGAGGGGATGGAGAGGGCTGGGTGAGGGATGTGCAGGGATGGAGTGAGGGGGTGTGCAGGGGCAGGGTGAGAAGAGGGGTAAGGGGTAAGGGTTAGGGTGAGGGTTGGGGTGAGGATTGGTGGTTGGGTGAGGGGTGGGGTTAGGGATGTGCAGGGGTGAGGTGAGGAGTGTGCAGGGGGACGTGAGTGGGGAGTCAACACATGGGAACCTTAGAGGAAAGCCAGGGCCTCGGGAACAGCAGCTGGAGTGTTCGCTACTACTCACTGTTCTTCTTGTACATGAGGATCTCGAAGGAATTCATCTCATAGTTCTCAAACGTCCGCCGCACCTTCTCTACCGTGTCCTTGTCTGTCAGTTCCCCGTACATGAAGCTGAGGAACAACCAGAGCTGATCAGTCACAGAGACAGGGCACAGCTGTGGCTTCACTGTACCCTAAAACATGAATACTTGTACTACTGTGAATTTTGATCCCCAACTAAAGAACATCTGTCTGCTGGCCTGCTGGCACTGCCATGCACACACTCCCACACATGAACATGCACACACAAACACACATACATAGACATGTGTGCACATGATTACATGGATACACAAAATGCATACATTCACACAGATAAACACATGTGCATATTGTGTGCTTGGCTCCCTTGTGGGCACAAACATGTGTACATGCACATAAGCATGCCCATAACATGCACGCACATAAACACATACTCACATACACACTCTCACATAAGTGTATAAGCATTCTTGCATCTATCCTATACACAGAAAACACACAAACACATATACCACATATACCATCTACATGTGTGTAGCATACGTACACTCACACATTTGTCACATATATGTAAGCACAAATAAATATGCTACACTCATACCATTTACATACATGAAGTGTACAGAAACACACACACAGGCATGCACATATACCACATACACATAAGCATACGACACCATATGTATGCTCACATGCGTATATCACGTACACACATGAACACACACATACCCTCAAAGCTCGTGCTGTCGAGAATAAAAATAGGACCCCTGAGGGCCCAGTGGGTAGCAGCTGGGCCCAAGGACCCTACAGGCCTGGGGGCAAGGCCAGGCAGGAAGGACAGATGGGCAGGGGAACAGGAAGCAGAGACCAGTCACAGAGATGTGAACAGAGAGTGGGGAGGGGAGCAGTGAGGGGAGTGTGGAGGGGAGGGGGGCTTCTGGAAGCTGCTGTGCCCCATGCAGATGAGAGGTGAGTCAGCTGCAGAGAGCACAGCAGCTGCGAGGAGGCCTGGGCTGGGAGGGGGAGGGCTCAGACCCCTGCACCTGCACGAAAGGTCTCAGACAGCCATGACGGGCCTTAACTGCAGGAGAACCACGGGCACAAAGGCACGTGGTCACCCCCTTCCCAAGAAGGGAAGTCAGAATCTTGCCCTGGGGGATGAACAGTACGGGGTGAAGGCATCTGCCTTGCATACAGCCCACTCTGGTTCCATCCCTGCACTGCATGCTCCACTGGACCCTGCCAGGAGTGAACCCGAAGCACAGAGCCAGAAGTCATCCCTGAGCACCTCTTGGATGTGCCCCCCTCTCCACCCCTGCAAAAAAAAAAAAAGCAGCAGCAGAGACGTGAGTGGGTGCTGCTCACGGCAAACACAGCTCATGGCTCAGAGGCTTTCCAGAAGGGGGAGCAGCAGCGGGAACAGTCCATTTCCCACCTAAAAAATTCAAGAAAACGGCTCAGAATCCCAGAAAGTGTCATGCTTTTTAGTCACTCGGCTGAGTCACGCCAGGAAACAGCCCCAGGTCCAGCTCTGTCTGGTGTGGCAGGTTCCAGCCCGGCTTTCGGCCTCATCTGGGTAGCCAGGTCCCAGGCGGCTGAGGACCAACGGGAGGACTTGCCTGGCTTCCCCCTACAGCCATGCACCACAGGGAGTAGAGAGCCACAAAGTATGGTTCCCTGCGGGTGCCAGCTCCCCAAACGCACACCACCCTCCAGCTTGGTGCCACCTGCCCTTGATCCCAGCTCCCATGCACACAGCTGTATCTACAGCCTCACCAGCACTTAATCTGGGGGTGCAAGGCACTCAGCGGCCACGAGGTCCAGGCACCCCACAGGTGCTTCTCATCCAACCAGGCAGTTGGATGAATGCAAGGGCCCTGTGGCTCAGGAACAGCCTGCCAACCCTGCAGCTCTGGGGGCCACCAGAGCCATACCTGGGGGACCAAGTGCTGCTGGGAGATGAGCTTGGGTTGAGCATATGCCAAGCATGAGCCCTCACTGCTGGACTCTGTGCCAACCTCTGGGTCTCTGTTTTATAGCTGAAAGGGCCCCCGAGTCCCCTGATCCTGCACCTGCCTGACTGCATGCCCCTCCCAGCACCACGCACAATGGGGACAGGATACTGCGTGGACACTCCCCGGCCACACACCTGCAAGCGCTGCTCCTCTGCATCACCTCGGCGCGGTGGTAGCCCGAAAGCTTGCAGAAGCCGTCATTGCTGTACACGATGGGCCAGTCCACTATCTGCGCATTCCCCAGCACAAAGTTCGTGTCTGTCAGAAGCAGAGGGAGGAGCAGGTCAGACGCTTCCCGCCCAGCTGCCCCACACCAAATCCACTCTGAGAGCAGCGGGTCCCAACAGTGGCCGCTTTGCAGGCCCCGCTGCATGGCCAGCCAGCCACACACCCCTCGGACAGTGGGGCCCCCCACTGAGGGAAGGCCTGCCCTCATCCCTGACTTTGCTGAAGGCCTGGTTGGTTCCAGTTTTTGGGTTTTGCCAAACAAAGAAACTCCAGAAGATCTTGGATCTCTTGGCGAGAGGAGGCGCAGTGCCAAGGCAGTTCACTGTAAAGGCGCCCCCAGTCTGCTGCTCACCCCTGCAGGGCCGTGCCATGATCAGCCTCAGGTGTGTTTTTAAGGCAGGTTTAAGGCACTTGACCAGTTTGATCCCAGCACCACATGCAATCCCTGAGCCCCGCCAGGAATGATCCCTGAGCACAAAGCCAGGAGTACCCCTGAGCACTGCTGGGTGTGCTCCAAGTCCCCTCTCCTCCACCCCCAAAGCAGTAAAATGACATGTCGGACTGATCTGGGGAGCAGGAGTTCAGAAATGTTTTCCCAGACGAACCGTCGCTGCATTCCATTACAGTTTCCGTGGGAAGCCTTACAGAGAGGGGGGCGAGGAGGAGCCTCACGCAGCAGGCACACAGGGAATGCCAAGGCTCAGCCTCCACCTGTGCCCAGCGGCTGCCCCACTCAGACAGTCATTTGTCTGCCTTTGGGGGAGGCTCTCTGGCTGGGCCAAAGGGAAGGGGCAGGGTTACCTGGCCAGATCCCTGGAGAGAAGGGTCACTCCCCACCGACGCCAAGCTCTGAGGAGCCTGAGTAAATGCAGAGCAGGGCAAAGCCCTTCTCAAGAATCTGCACAAACACGCGTGGGATTCCCACATGTCGGGGGTGGGGGGGCGCGTCCCTTGGTCTGGCTGACTCTGACATCACTGCTGACTCCCTTCAAGACGGAGAGCAGGACCAAGTTTCCCTGGCCAGCACATCGCTGAACCCATGCAAATTGGGAGAATGACTGCTGGGGCGGACGATGGACTCGGGTGAGCTCATTTGCTTTCTTATCTGATCACCAAAATTCAAAATGAAAGTTGACGTATCTTTGACAGGTAAAATCAGGGCCAGAGAAACAAGACAGCACAGGTTTAAAGTGCTCGACTTGCACATGGCAGATCCCAGCCCCACAAGCAATCCCTGATTCCCTCCAGGAATGACCTTTGAGCACAGAGCCAGGAGTAACTCCTGAGCACCGTGGTGTGGCCCAAGTCCCCCACCACCCCCAAAAAGAAGCAAAATCACCAAAAAAAATTTTAAGTGGATACAGTGAAGCAAAAATAATGAAAGAAACAAAACTCTCTTAGGAAATGATTGCTTTACTTTCACTGTCGTGGGAGTGGGGTCATGGCAGCAATGCCGACCGTCAGTGCTCTGGACCAGGCCACTCCTGTCGGTGCTCGGGCAGCAGTGCTCGGTGTCAGTGCTCTGGAGCACCAGGCCATTCCTGTCGGTGCTCAGGCAGCAGTGCTCAGTGTCTGTGCTCTGGGGCACCAGGCCACTCCTGTCAGTGCTCAGGCAGCAGTGCTCAGTGTCAGTGCTCTGGGGCACCAGGGCACTCCTGTTGGTGCTTGAGGGCCCATGCATTGCTGTACATTGAACCCAGGGCCTCCTCCCCCGAGCCACATGCCCAGCCCAGAACATTCTTCAAAAACTAAGTAGTGCCATGAACCCCACCAATGTAACATCCATCGGAAAAGCTTCAGACCCTGCTGTCTGTTTAATCATGGGAACAGATAAAGAAAGAGCTCCTGTAACTAAAAAGGATTAAAACCCAAACACTCAACATGTTAAAGACGTATTAAGTTTCCAGGGAGACATAAGAAACATTAAAATAATACGATGCAGAATTTGATTAACAGGAACAACAAGCATCTAATAGGAGGAGCAAAAGGATGGGCATTGGGAAGATCAGAAATCATTTCTCAGCAATTAAAACAATCAAAAGCACAGGAACAGCAAAGATGCTTGTCATCAGATGCAGGGCAGAATAAAGCCAGTTTCAGGCATGCAAAGACCAGAGGTTACAGCTCAGTCTTCCTGGGAGAGTTTCATGGGGGAGTAACATGGGGAGGTGTATCAGAGGGAGGAGGAGGAGAGAAGCAGACAAGAGGAAGGACTGGCAAGAGAAGTCAAGAAAGAGCTGGGCCTGCAGAGGCTGGTTTGAGGTACTACAAAGTCAGCAGAGGGATGTAATCAGGGATGCAGGGAAGGAAGTAAAAGAAAATTCAAAGCAAGCCAGAAGTAGCAAGAAAGGAAACTGAGCACACCCCATCAGTCACTGTCAGAACCAGGAAACTCCTGATTGGTTTTCGGGTTTTGGCACCACCCAAGGGTCAAACCATGAACCATCTCATTTTCCAAAGTGCTTTCATTTGGCATCTTCAGTTCTGAAAATGCAAGTGAAAAGCCTCAGGATAAGAGAGGTTAAAGGTCTAGAGCTGATCCATAAAAAAGAAAGGGATAAATATTTGTATTTAAGTTGCAAACAATAAACAAGGAAGCAATGGAATGACACTTGGAGGAGAGAGGGAAGCAGATAAAGTGAGCTAAAAATGCAATTACAATGGGTAGATGTCAATGGAGAGCATTTAAAGTTGATCAGTCTAGAAATAGCCATAATGCATGTTATTTAAAGACTGGCAGAAATGATCCAAAGAAATGGCTAAAATTAGCACCTGTGGCCTCTGGTGAGCAGGGTGGACAGACACCAGGCACAGGATGGTCGGTTTTTGTTATTAGCTCTTCACTTTGATTTTTTTAACCATGGACATACATTACTTGGACAAAAATAAGTCTCTTCAATTTTAAATGAATTTAATAAGAAATGATTAATGTATTGGTTAAATTCTTGATCTAGCATGCAGGATAAACTTCAAATTACAGCTATCAAAGCAGTTTCTCAGGAAGGCACCATCTGAAGCCGCTGCGGTGCTCGGGGGCAGCGTCCCTTCACCCGTGAGCCTGGGAAAGATGCCCAGCGGTTTCTTTAGCCAGAGCAAAGGCACAGAAGACTGAACAGCGTCTTCTGCTCTGTCCCTCTTCAGGGACCGCCCCCCCCCACCCCCGGACTGTCACCACGGAAACAGCAATTCTGAGCTGGCCTCCTCTCCCAGCTCATGGAAGCAGTCTGCTTGACTGGTGCGAGATGCATGGCCACTGGGAGGGACAGCCTGAAGCCTGGTTCTCCGAGGACTTTCACGAGTGGGGACAGGAATCTGCATCATCGCCCTGAAGCCACCAGCCTTCTGCAGGAACATGAGTGCACAGTGCCTGCCCCATCTCTGCACACACATGGGTCCTAACACGGGTTGCAGGCGCAGGGGCGGGAGGAGCGGGAGTAGTCTCTCACTGTGAGAGGAGGTGAAGACGGGCTGGCTGGGGCTCAGCAGGACGCAGCCGAGGGATCGTGTGAGGTGAAAGAAGTCAGAGGAGAAGGACAGATCCTGGCTGATCTCACTGGTCTAGGGCTGGAGGGAAACAAAGGCACAACAGTCCCCAAACACTGACAGATGCTTGGCCCTGCATCACAAAAATGACTACCCAGTGGGGAGGGAGCCAGATCAGAGGTCACTCAGGAATAGCAGTGACACAGGGCCAGCAGTGGAGAGTCCTGGGTACACTGATGGGGGTGAGGGACGTGTGCAGTGATTCTGGATATCAACAGCACACACTTTAGCACCATTATAACCATTTTACCTAAGCTAGTGAATAATCCAGATTCCTTCCCATTTCAAAGCTACAAATAAGTGCCCTACAAATGACCTTCAGGAGAACATCCTATATGTGTGGGGGTCACCGATACAGGACCATGATGGCACATGTCGCCCAGGACACCTGGCGGAGGACCATGACGGCACATGTCGCCTGGGACACCTGGCGGGGCAGTGCTGGCATCTCTGAGGGGATACAGGTTAACAGTGTCCAGGCTGGGGCTGACTCGGGGCTGTGTGGCTGATTGCAGTAGGTCCTGAGAAGGGCAATTTCTACAAGAACCTTCAGGCGTGTCTCTTCTCTGCTCTGTGCTATAAAACAGCAGCACAGGGGCCCAGACCGCTGGCTCAGCACAGCCGGGACAGCCTTGCACACCGCTTCTCCCTGACATCGAGTGTGAGTGCCTGTGACATCAGCCCTCAGAGTCCGCTCCATCATTGTCCTCTCTCCACGCTCCTACGCAGCCCTCTCCTCCGACGATCCTGTCCCCACACGAGGAAGCTGAGCAAGGCCTGGCAGAGAGGACACAAGTCAGGGACACTAGTGTCCTCTAGACCTCAAACCACTAGACACACAGAAGCCTCCACTGCCCGCAGCTGCTGGCGGCCATCACCACCCGGAGCAAAGGGACCCCAGGACCAGAGGACAGAGACCAAGACCTAACAGGGTGGGCCACAGGCCCAAAGGGAGCCTACACACAGACACACGCACACACAAACCAACACAAACCAACACAGACACCTGCATAGAGCAGCAGGCCAGCCGGCCGCTGGGACTGGTGATATGCTTTGTGGAGACCCAGAGAACACAGCAGCTCCCCAGCGCAGACTGAACCCCACAGATCAGCGGCCATCAAGGGCGACTGCCCAGAGATCCCAGGGACTGGAGGAGGGCAATAAGAGTAAAGGGGCCCGGAGGCCAGGTCAGGGCTCACCCTCAGCTCCCTGACATAACCCAGAGGGTCAGAATCACTCAGAGGGGCTTCCCGTTCAAGAGCGCAGCGGGGGGGAGGGGGAGCAGGGCCTGGGGCAGAGGGTTCATGAAGGAGCTGATCTGTGAAGCTGAACAAATGAGGGAGCGGAGGGGACCTGAGCCAGCTGCCCACTGGCATCCAGAACAGGCGCAGATGTGGGGTCCCCGGGGAAAGTGGGGATATCTGGCACCAGGACCTCAGGGCAGCAGCCTCCTGAGCTGAGCCTCCTGTACCCCAAGGGCTGGCCCCATGCCTGGGACCAAGATGCCAGGCGAGAGCATTCACGCAGTGCCGAGCCCTTCCAGACCCCGGGAGAGACGTCCGTGCCTGTCCAAACACAGACAGCTGCAGTACCTACTGCTTCCTGTGGTCTGTGAATACACGGACTCGGCAGCCAAGCAGACCTGGACTACAAAAGTCACCATGTGGACAAAACAATCTTCAGAAAAGCAGAGACAGGGCCAGAGAGACAGTCCAGCAGGTAATCACTTGCTTTGCTTGCAGCTGACCTGGTCAATATATGGCACCACAAAGTCCAAAGTCAGAGCAGTGCCAGAAGTAAGCCCTAAGCACTACTAGGCATAGCCCCATAACCGATTCTTTGTAAGCAAAAACACCATTATCTCTCGATTGCCTCTGAACTGGCCTGATGTAGACACAAGATATTTAGAGAATAAATTGAGAAACAATAGAATATCTGTTATTCCTCAACAATAAAGAGGGTGGTTAGCATCATCACAACCATCACTGATGGCACCACCCCAGCACCACCATCACCATCATTACAACCATCACTGATGGCACCACCCCAGCACCACCATCACCATCATTACAACCATCACTGATGGCACCACCCCAGCACCACCATCACCATCATTACAACCATCACTGATGGCACCATGCCACCATCATCATCACCATCATTACAACCATCACTGACGGCACCACCACCACCACCACCATCACCATCACAGCCATCACTGACAGCACCACCACCAGAATCATCATCAGAACCACCATCATCTTTATCACCCATTAGCCATCATCAGAACCACACATATTCAAAATTCACTAGCTCCTATCTTATGAGGTGGGCAACATGAGGACTGACCCATCTTTGTCACTGTCATAAGGACTGACACCCACATCCCACATCAGCAGGATTCGGCTAACATGGTACTAGGCAGAGTTGTGTGGAGACGAGAACCACTAAGACCTGTGGACAAGGCCAGAGAGAGGGTAATGTGTAGGCTGATTACCTTACATGTGGCTGACCTTATTGTTTCCCAAGCCCACCAGGAGTGACTCTGAGTACAGAACCAAGAGTAAGCCCTGAGCACTGTCAGATACGACCCAAACCCCAAAATAAATCAATCATAAAAAATAACCACACTCTGGAGTAAGCAGAGGTCCAGTAATGAAAACACTTCTCAAAACACTAGCGTTCACAGGATCCAGCAATTCGACTTCTTGGCATCCACATCGAGGGCCCAGAACCCTCCTCAGAAGGAACATCAGCACCCCCGTGCTCACTGCAGCTGTTTACAACAGGCAAAATCTGGAACAGCACAAGCATTTGAGGACAGATGATGGGTGAAGAGACTGGGACCCGCACACGGGGGAAGACTGCTTGGCTCAGGAAGCGGCAACCATGCGGCTTCTGGGTGGGTCTGGAGAGACCACGCTAATGAAGCAGTCAGACAGAGAGAGCCAGGCCCTGAATGACTGCTCCCATGTGTGCGATTCAAAGAAACAGAGCACAGAGCAGGAGCTACAGATGCCCGAAGACATCAGGAGCTGAGAGGGGGACTGGCCACCGGGAGGAAGGTTCCCACGGTGGGTGGGGGACAGAACACTGGGGCAACAGTGGAGGGGCATGGACACTGTGGACGGTGCGGCGCTTAAATGTGTTATGAATGAAACCCTCTGGGACTGAGAGGGGAGGGGAACGAGAGAAGGGAGGGGCGGGGCGGGGCGGGCGGACATGGGGACACAAGCTGAGTGCAGGCAGGCGAAGGCAGGCAGCAGAGCATGTGGACTGCACACGTAGAATCTCTTCACCCTGTGGTTCCAGAACAGAGACCCCAGACTGCTGGGTCACCTCTGACATGACGGGAAACGACACAGTTCTGCAGCCTGGCTCACAATGAAAAGAAACATCTGTAGCTGGCCCGGTGAGGAGCCCACCAACCACCCCCAAAAGTGCACCAGGAAACTTAGGTGGCTGAAATCAGGCAAGACTCGCACTCCTGACTGGAAGCAGCCCTGCAGTGTGGGAGAGAACAAGCTCCCCGAAGCAGGCTGCCTGCACCCACCACTGGGCTACAGGGCCAGGCAGGCTGAGGTAAACTCACTGGCTGTCATCTGGAAGCTCCCTCTCAGTTTTCAATGCACCTGAGCCGGAATCTACGTCTCAGTGCCCCGAGGGGCTTTAGCTGCTAGAGGGCTTGTAATTAAATATAAAGTTTTCCAGTTTCAGCCCACACACAGTTTCTTTGGCTGGAATTCGTAGAAGAAAACAAACCTTCTCAGAAGCCTGGAAGGTTTCCCCTGCTCCCCATGCCGCTTCACCAGCTGACAGGACCACAGCCAAGTCCCACCAATGTCCCCACACCTGTCAAATTAATCCACCCAACCATTTGCCCAGAAAGCACAGTGCAGATAGCCCAAAAAAGAAATTATTAGAAAATTGCTTTTCATTATAATTACCGCAAATAACAAAGGGGAAAGTAACTAACGCAATGACTTAGAGAAGTGACTCAGTGTGGGCAATTACACAGACAGAAGCAGCTTTCAGCCTGCAGCGCACATGCACGCAATGCTTCCTGCCAACGCAGGTTATTTAGGGGGCTACCGTAAATATCCCACAACCTGCTCCCTGATCCCCAGGTGTGCACACACACATGTGCCCCAGACACTCAGGACATCGCCAAGTTAGGCTACTTTTTTCTGTCTTCCAAAGACAACCCCAAAAAAAGACAGATAAATGATAAGAAGTTGCTTATAAGCACTAAAGCAAGACCCAGAAACATACTTTGATTTACTTGAATCTAAAGAAAATCCATATCAGAAATTAATTTTTTAAAAGATGGGTCAGGATTTGGTAAGGTGGGGGCGGGAGTGGAGTGGAGTAGGAGGGTAAGAAGCCAGAAGCTAAGTCAGCTGACACATCTCAGCTCCGGCTCAGGACCAGCCAAAGTCATTGGGCCAAATGGTGTTTTTCCATGATCTGATCCATTAGACCAAGAATCATTATAGTCTTCTCCGATATCAGGGACCCTCTTAGCAAAACAGAGACTGAACTCCCCAGAGATCCAATTGGCATTTGCTTTGTCTCTAATTTTAATGTCCTACAGAAAAGCTTTTTTGGAGGGATGGGGGTTGCACACCCAATGGTCCTCAGGCAGACCCCTGTCTCCGTGTGCAGGGCTCACTCCTGGAGGGCTTGGGAACCCAGAGGCTAGAATACAGGGCTCAGCTATGCACACAGCAAGTGCCTTGCCACTGTGCTATCTTTCTGGCCCCAGAAATACCTTTCATTTAGAACATTAAGCTAATAAATTACAACTGAAAGTACACTTTCATTTCCAAAGCGAACTCCAGCATCACCCCTAAACAGCTGGTTTCAAAGCATGAGCCCATCTTTGCGCAGCACCAAATTAAAGGATTTGAAAACAACGAGAGCCCAGCAATCGCAGGCAGAGGCTGAGAGGGGAATGAGAATAGGCATGAAACTGGGTGAGAACAGAGACTGCTGGCAGCTCAATGAGCTCTTACGTAACCCACAAGGAGAACAGCACATGGGGTCACTGAAAAGCCACCCATTTCCATGACCTACGACTGAAGGTCAGTGAGCCAGGTGTCCTGCCCTCATGCTTGGCAGTCATAAGAATATCTTGCTCAAGCGGAAGTGGCACACACTGATGCAAGTTTCGGGTACACCACATGATTGACCACTTTTGCACAAAGCGAAGTGATCATCACATATGTCTCTCTTCTCAGCAAGTCCTAGAAGCTGGCCATGATCTTCCCATGCAAGGACAGCACAGCTTCCGGGTCTGTCAGAATGAGCAGCTAGGAGAACAGAGGTTGGGAAAACCAAACAAAAGCAACATGAAGAAAAGACAGAGAAGAGGAGGTAGGGAGAAAATGAGAAGACAAAGAATTCCCATGACAGTTGCTGGCAACGGAACATTCTAGAAGAACGCGCTCGACTCTGCTAACACTGTTCCAGGGAGGACACTCCAGGGGTGTTTGGGCTGTAACATATGCCCCATGAATCTGATTCACTTTCCCAGCAGAGGCGAAGCCACTTAAAACAGGAAAACAAAACCACAAGCGTGATCTGACACGTGTTGTGTGGAGGCTGCGTTTTCTGCACAACGAAGCTGTAGATTCATTCAAACACAGTCACAGTTTAAATCTGTTTACAGCTCAGTGACAAACCCAAATGAAGGGGGCGGCACTGAAGGGCTCCAGTGCCCCGTGTGGGGGGGTGGGGTGGGAGGAGAGGGAGCCCCAGGCCCCTGATCTAAGGGCGCTTCCCTGCCTCTGCTCTTGTGAAAATGCTAGAAAAAGATTTCAGACACAAAGAGACTGTGCCCTGCTGACCTCGGCCACAGGGTGTGACTTCTGACACAGAAATACAGTACTGCCTGGGGTGGAGGTTATCGCAAAGCACGTCATGAAGAACTCGGGCTAGACATCATGGTGCAGCCAATGTCAGAGCAGCTGCTGGCCAGAAGCAGGTTCTGTTGCGTAAATATCACCGTGCTACCACACATCCCAGAGACAGACTCCAGGGCCTCTCATCCTGTTTGCTAACTAATCATATCAACAACCTGAACCAACTCAACATGCTACAAAAAACACAGCTGATTTAGCAATCTGTAAGTTAGACATGTACATGAGTTTGTACCAAAATGTGTGGTGTTTCCCTCCTGCTCGCAAAAGTGGGTTCTTCAGTCCCCTCGGGCGGGTATGGTGCCGCCAGGGCTGTTTCAGCCAGAGTTTCTCCAGCTTCCTGGCGTGCAGAGCTGCCAGCATGCCTGATAGCAAGTGCTCTGAGTCTGAGCTTCAAACACCAGCCAGCCACCACCCTTCCCGCATGTGCAGACACAGGTGGGGCCGGTCTTGGTCGGTGGCCACGAAGCCAGGGATAGGACACAATGCCCAGTGTGACCACCAGCCACATCAAATCTGATCATGTGTGCCACAACCGCTATCAAACAGCAAATGGTATGGCCCCCTTCAGTGGTCACTGGGCTCTGAGGGGGTCCGCAAAAGAGGCTTGAGTCTTGTGTCCTTTGGACATCCTGAAAAGCAAAGGTGCTATGTGGCGGTGGGAGGTCTGCGGGGACTTCCGAGCAAGTCATGAGAGTGAGGCTGAGTGGCAACAAGGTCTCCTAACCTGCTGGGTCCCCGAGCTGCAGGCCTGCTATGTGGGCTTCCCACAGCAGCCCCCCTGATCTGAGTCAGTGGAGTCCTTAGCCTGGGACCCAGATCCTACTGACAGCCCACCCCACTGCCCTGCGCAGATCTGGGACACCCGAGCACTTGAGAACAGGACCTGGCAAACCTGGTGAAAACACAGCATGCATCAGAGAAATTCCATGCCTCCGTGCAGAGAAAACCCGCTTCCCTTCTGCCTTATTATGACGGGGCGTGGCCCGGGCCACCCAGACACCCCCAGCAGAGCTCAGGAGGCTGTGTGGCACTGTGTGTTGAACCAGGCCGGTGCATGCCAGGTCTGGTGTGACCTATGGTTTGTGGGAACGGGGCAGGGACCGGGGTGTCACCAGATCTGGCCAAAACCTTTGAGGAAAGGCCTGGCTCCGCTTCGCTATGACAGGATGATGACAGTGAGGCACACAGAGAGGGAGCAAGGAGCCCATGGCAGCCCATGCTGCCTGTGCCTGCCCCAGCCACCACACTCCACACCCAGCCTCGCCAGCCCTGACCCCTCACACAGAACAACTTGAAGGAGAAAGGAAACTGTTCTGTCTGTCCAGGGCTGGAGAAGACGAGTGATGGTCCAGTCCCTAGCCGTCCCCAAGGACTGGCTTTCCTGAGTTGTAGAGACAAGCACCTGCAGAGAGACGTGAGCCCGCGGATTCTATTTAGAGGAAAACACTATTTACTTTGGGAACGTCCCGAACCAACGCTAGTGTATTTTAGCAGGAGACAATCAATATTTTTCACTAGGGTTTTTTCCATCACGGCAAAATAATGTAAAGCATGGCAATCGTGGGCGCTTCCCCAGTCTCATCGTTCTCCTACCTGAGTCAGGCGCTATCACAAAAGGGATTCATAAAAGCTGAGTGTCAGGCTGGAATGTCTGCCTCCAAGGGGGTGGGCCGCGGGGAAGTTCACTCACCTCCAGCAAGGTGTCTGAGACTCACTGGGGGCAAATTGGGTGGGATTAGCTTTTTGCTGATCTGAGGGAGGGGTGGCTGGCTAGCTGAAGTCAGACTGCTGGTGGCCGAAATCAAAGTATAAGACTAAAAATAGCCCAATTCCCTTCTTTCACTGACTTTCTTTGCTGCACAGGGAAGCTCTCAGGCCAGCCCAACTGGGCAGCGCTCTCTTCTCGGCCCAGAAGTCTCCCTCCCCTGTGGGGTACAGCTCAGGTTCTCTCAGGGGAGCAGGAGCCCCCCCAGAGCCCAGGCCGCCCAGATGTGCCAGCCAGACATTCCAATGCAGGCCACACCAGACGGCTCTCAGCCAGACCCCCTCGTGCACTTACTAGGTTAGTTGTTCATCTGTTTGTGCTGTGTCCCTGAGCTTGGTAAACACATCTGAGCTACTGAGGGGAAACAGGGATGTGCTCGGGGCCCAAGTGGTGCCAGGAATGGTGCTGGGGATGGACCCCAGAGAGAGCCTGCGCCCCAGCCCTTACTGCTTGGTGCTTAGTGGTGGAATCAGCTCTAGGATGGCGAAGACCCTCCTGCCCGCCCAGGCTCTCGACATGGCCACAGTCCACTCCTGCCCTGCATACGGAGACACCCACAGTGACACAGACATGTTAGGGGCCCCTGCAATCCTGACTACACAGACAAGGGGTCCCTCTAACGCACTGAGCCTCATGCAAAGCCCCCACGTCATAGTTTCCGAGTCATTTCCTCAAAGCGTGCCTCTGGCCATGGCCTCCAACCCACGGGACGCCGGCACCCCCTGTGGGAGGGGGAAGCTGTGTTCAGGGGCTGTGCAGGGTCTCCCTACCTGCTTCCCGGTCTCCTGTGACGCTGAGACCCGGTGGGGCAGGGTGGGGGCAAAGCTCCAGCACCCCTGTCAAGAGCTCAGCGCACAGGCTTCTTCCTGGGAGCGTGCGGGAGCCAGGCCTGCCCACTCGGTGCCGACGGGCAGGCTGCTGAGACCGCTGCGGTTCCCAAGTACCTGCAGCCCCTTCCCCTCGGTCACGGCAGTGGTGAGGGGTGCCCGGCTCCGAGGCGCTGCGGGAGGCGGGGCGCGGGCTCTGCACACGCAGACCCGCTCAGTCCGCGCGCCCCGGGCAGCGCCCTCGGCTCCCGCTCCCGGGCCAGACCTGCCCGGCCGCGCCCGCGCCCGCGCGCTGGGCCCCGCGCCCGGGAAGCTGCGCCCCAGCGAGCGCGGTGACGGCGCGGGCAGGTCCGAGCGGTGGCCGGCGCCGGCTCCCCGCGTCCCCCGCGCCCCCACGCCCGCGCGCCCCCCGCCCCGCGCCCCCGCGCCCTCCGCGTCCCAGAGCCCCGCGCCCGCGCCCCCGCGCCCCCGCCCCCGCGCCCGCGCCCGCACTTTCCCGCGACTCAGCCAGGCCGCCCGCCGCCCCCTCACCGTTGGAGCGGCGCACGATGTTCTCCAGGAACGTGTTCTGCGGGGCCACGAGCCCCCGCCGGCCCCCGGCCACCGTCATGGTCGCGGCGGGGCTCCCGGGCGCTGGGCGCTGCCGGCTGCTCGCGCCCCATGCGCCCCCCGGCTCCTCCGCCCGGGCCCGCCGCCGCCTCCGGCCGCCGCGCCCGCTGCCGGCGCCTCGGGTGGGCGGAGGGACCGCGGCGCGGCCGGGGCGCCCCCTGCCGGGCGCGGCGGCCGGAGCACCCGGGGCGCCCCCGCAAGGCGCCCGCCGGCGGGTAGCGCCACCTCCTGGCCGCGCCGAGGATGCGCGCCCAGGGCTGGGCGAGGGTCCCCCAACCCCCGCCCCGGGGGCGTTTCGGCGCGCCCGGGGATGTTCCGTGTTCGGTGCTTGGCGCTCGTCCTCGCCAGGATGAACCGCCGTCCTCTCCTGTTCCGAGCAGAGCCCCAGGACCCCCAAGACTCGGGGTACCCTTCCAGCTCATGAAGTCGGGCCCTGATTCTGCCCCTGAAGCCGAGTCCCGGCAGCACAGGTAAGGCAGTCCATGGCCTGGCGCGCCTGGCTCATACCTGAAACAATAGGAAATCGAGGTTTCCAGAAGCCCACGCCACCGCCTGGCTCTCTGCTCTAGTCCCTGTTTGGAACCTGGGAAAACCCAAAGATCCCACTTCTCCAGGGGTGGAGAGAGCAGTCACCAGGGGCACCCTCCTCACAGGTGTGGGAGTCACCCCGGGACACCCCACCGTTGTGCTTTAGGGCATGCTTTAGGGCACGCTTCAGTGTGATATTGGAGAGCTGAGAATGCTCAACCGGTTCCCTGCGAATGGCTGAAACCAAGTCTTCCTTCCATAGCCTTCCCATGCAAATCTGTCCTTCGGGAATATCTTGGATACAACTTATAGGTGCTAACATGAGTCCACCAGGTCAGGCTGCAAAAAGGAGCAGACTGAGCACCGCGGGCTGAGTGTAAGTACTGGCTTCTGAGCAGAGACAATAGCTCAGAGCGCCCCAAAACAAACACAAAACCAGAAGTTGTCTCTGAGTGAAGCACAAGGCCCACCACCCTGCCCAAGGCAACTTCAGCCCCCTATGGAGATACTTCCAGTCTCCTGGTCTCACGAGGGTCCTTTCCATCAGTGTTTATTAGCAGGCTCTCTACCCTTCTCTGCGTGCTTCCGGGCCGGCTTTTCCCCTGGGTACCCCATCAGGGAGCCACAGGGGAAGTTGTTTCTTCCAGACAGTTCAGCCTCTGCCTCCCAGCATCATAGACAAAACCTCCTGGGCTATTCCCATGTGCTGAGCCCCATCTTGCAGATGGTCCCAAGGCCAGATGGTACTTTGTCCTGGTACAACTTCTCAGCTTGCAGGCAGATCCTGGCAGGTTCCACAGGGGCAGCAGGATGGCTACATGCTGTCCCCACACAGGGGGCCACAGTAGCTTGGCCTCCTGGTGGGTGCCAAGATCGGGTGAGGTGGATGAGGTTGTATAGTCTCTGAGGGTTCAGGGGAGTGTGGGGTCCACCCTGGGTCTGAGGGAGCAGAGCCCAGCATGGCCACCGCCAACTGAGGCTGCCACCCCTACAACCAGCCCTGTGGTACTGCCTATCCTGGCGCAGAGTGGGTGCTGAGAGACTCGCTGTGCTTGAGTGATGCTCTTTCTGCACGGACAGGCGCCCAGGGGAGCCCCAAGTCCTGCATGGGGCAGGCTTCAGGAGTGTCATGTCCTGCAGCTGTGGCTAAAGGAAAGGAAGGGAGGTGGAGATGCACCTGGGCTTATGGGCTTGACAGAGAGACAAGTGGGTGGAAGGAGGTGGAACCCCTAACTCCGGGTGCTACAGAGAAATTGAGGAATCTTTTCAGCACCCAGCCTGCTGGGCAGCCCCCAGGGCTCCCGAGCCTGCCTGCCTGTGGGATTGGGACCAGAGTCTCTGATTCCTGGCAAAGGCAGGGCCTGTTCAGAAGTCATCCCACCTTTTGGATGCTAGTTTATTGCCATCACCCTCTCCATCAAGAATTTTCCCCCATCAGAAAGAAGCCCTTGAACATGCTAGTCAGGGTCTTTACTGGCCACCACATTGGAAGATGTTACCTTAGTTAACTGAGAGGACAGGACTTGGCCTGAAATGCTCACATGCCTTTTCTCCCAGCCCCACAAGAAGCAGGCCCAGGAGAAAGGGCTGCGCCTGTATCTTCAACCCAAAGACATAGCGTCCCTGACGAGATTAACACAGGACTGAGCTGTGGGATTGCCTGCACCACAACCACTTCCCAGGGGCCCCACTTCCTGGGATCTTCCTGGAAGCCTGTGTGCTCTGCCAATACTGGGGCAGAACTGGGGATGCCCGAGGGGAGAGGGAGAGGCACAGGGCTTGAAAGGGGGTCGCCAAGGAACTCTTCTCCCACTGCCCGGAAGAGGAGATGCCAGGTGGGCAACCTGAGGACAAGGCCACCTTAGCTCCTGCCTCTCCCTTCAAAAGCACACCCCAGCCAAGCCACAGAAAGCATGGGAAGGGTTTCTAAAGAGAAGTTGCCCATTCACTGTTGGTGGGAATATTGGCTGGTTCAGCCTTTACTGAAGCAATATGGAGGTTTCTCAAATAAACTCCCATATTACCTGGTGATTCCACTTCTAGGCATCCACCCCAAACACACACACACACACACACACATACACACACACACACACACACACACACTTTTTTTTCTAAAGGATATATGCACACCACATTCATTGCACACTCAGTACAATAGCCAGGATTTGGAAGCAACCCAAATGCCCAACCATGGGGCAATGGATCAAGAAGTGGTATGTTTACACAACAGAATACTATGCAACTATAAAAATGATGAAGTTATGTGTAGGATAACATAGCCTCAGTAGTTTAGGTTTATCGGGTTACTCCCGTTACAGTGCTCCTATTCCTCTTTGTTTATTTGTAGCTTCTTTCTTAGTGTTCTGTTGACTTGTAAATAATGTTTTTCTCTTCTCCTTGAGTCCTTTGCATAGTTTATTCAGAGCAAGTCCTTTTTGTATGGACACAGGAAGACTTAACAAATGTTATGCTTTTGTAACCTGGGAGTCATTTGACTCTACATGATATTTTCCTCCAGGGCATCTGTTCTCTTGACCTAAGCCTCAGCTGCCCTTACTTCCTAGCACCCCCAAAGCACAGTCCCGACGTGGGACAAGAAGGACCCAGGGCAAACGGTGAGTTGTGTGCTACCCTGGCATCGAGATGGGCCTGGCCAAAGTGCCTAATGCTTAACTATAAGTTAAGAGCTTGATCATGGACAAATGCTGTCATGATCCAAACAGTGATACTAGATTTGGACCCTGCTAGGGTGAGGAATGATTAATCTGGCCTGAGTGCTGTGGTCTGAGCCTGTGGCAAGATGTTGCCAGGAGAGCTGCCTTGCAAGCCTCAATGCTATGTCCATACAAAAATAACTAGTATTAAGATGTTAATAAGTTCCTGGACTAAGGAAAAGAAAAAAACCTTAAGAGTGAGGAAGGGCTTTGGAGTGCCCTGCCCTCAGGAAGGGCTTTCTTATGTTGATTTGGCTACCTGGCTGGTTGTAGCCTAGGGGGCAAGGTGGGAGAGACAAGAGGAGAGAGAGAAGCCAGAGAGAAGCAGAGTTGAGCAGTAGATCCAGAGAGAGGCCGGAGCTGGGAGTGCGGGAGATGAGAAAGATGGAAGATTGAATAAACGGTAACTAATCAGCAACCAGCTTGGTCCTCGTTCTTCCTTCGCCTGTCCTTGACCACCGGCCATCCCGATCCAGTCCACACACTGCAGTTCCAGAGCACCGAACGCGGGTGGTGAGACAGAGCCGCCCGGAGAGCCCGAGAGTGCACTCGCCCCTCGGCGAGCCTTAGTTTTTTACAGTTATGCATTTTGCCTCTATCTGAATGGAACTAGAGGGTACCAAGCTGAGTGAAGTCAGTCAGAAGGGTGGCTCTCCTATAAGGCGACAGGGTCAGGAAGACTAATGGCAAAAGGCCAGAGAGTCAAGAGTCAAAAAGAGTCCAGAAGAGTCATCAAGGCAGAATTTGGGGGGAGCAGGTACGTTGGTGGTGGCTATAGTGTGCATGAGACTGTCACTGACCAACAGTGCTGTAAATCATGGCACCTCCATGAAGTGTTGTATAAAAGTAATCTTAAATATTTGAAAATGAAACAAAGAGGAGAATCAGGATTTGGGGACCTGAGAGTGTAGCAACTGCCACATGCACGAACTCCCAGAAACAGTGCTGCTGAGACCTTTGCAGAAGACAGGAAGCAAGGAGAAGTTGGTCAGGCAGTTGGCCACAGGTTGCTGAGGTGTCACTGGACCTCCTGGAACTTGGTTCTCAGCATGGAGGCCCCATGGGACCCTGCAGGGCACTTGCTGTCACTGTGATGCAGGATCTGTCAGGTGCCCTGAGAGCTCAGAGGATGCAGTGACCTTCTCTGCTCCAGGAGCACAGACATCATCCAGCTCCTTTTGCCTGAAGCGCTGCAACTTGGTGAGGGCCTCTGGGCCTCTGGGCTTCCCATTGTGACTCAGCACAGGCCAGGGTGAGCTATGCAGGAGCTGGGTGGGATGGTGTGCAGGAACCCTTGCCACCTCCAGAACATAAGCCTCCGTGCATACACCCATGCACCATATATACATGCGTACGTACATAAAATGGGCTGGGCCTTCACTGACCAGCTGGTGGACTACCCAGACAGGACAACGTGCCCTCGGGGATTCCCCACACATCAGCTCTAGTGAAGTGAGTGCCTCCTTCTGGAAGACTGAGCTTCATGTCATAGAAGTCTCAGGAAAACAAGAGGATAGGCAAACAGTGTGGTTTAAAGCCCGTTTAAAGTCTACAGATTTTTCAGTTTATTATTGGAATCAGTCACTAATGGTACAAGCATGTTTTTCTCTGAATTTTTTTTTTTAGTTTGAAGTAACTTGATCCTGATTTTCAGGCATTACCATGAAAGTTAATCATCACATCTTAAACAAAATGAAGTGGATTATGCTCTCTTCAACAGTGCAAGGAGTGGCACAGGGAGGGTCAGCATGGGCCCTGGATAGCACAGGATGACATACAAATTCAGGAAGTGTCACAGAGTTTTTTCAAATAAATTTACTCTGCAATACTGCAGAGGTGCATGCATGCACACGCACACCACACACAAGCACACACACACATGCACACATATGTGTGCACATGTGCACACATGAGCACAGGTGTACACATACACATGTATGCACACTCATGAACACACATGAATGCATACATGCATACACATGTGCACACTGGCACACATGCATACCTGCGTACACATGCACACATACACACGCACACACATGCACATGCGCACACACTCGTGTGCTGGCTCTTCTGTTTCTGGAAGAACAATTCTTAAATACATCATCCATCCACATTCCTGTGAAAAAAGTGATTTTGTTTCAAAAATATTGGCCACCTGGGTCTGGAGTGATAGTGCAGCGGATAGGATCCTGGCATGCCATATGGTCCCACAAGCCCTGTCAGGAGGAATTCCTGAGCACAGAGCCAGGAGTTACTCTGAGCATCGCTGGGTGTGGCCCAAAATCAAAAACAAAAACAAAATTGATCACCTCTACATTTCAATTAAAGACTGGAGAATTCAGGTGAAAGGGGTCACTCAGAGGACTGGGCACAGGCTTTACATGTGGGTGGCTTGAGTTCTATCCCTGGCATTGCATGGTGCTCTGAGCACTGCCAGGAATGACCTGGTGCACAGAGTTGGAAGTTGCCTCCCTGAGCCCTGCCAGGTGTGGCCCAGCCTTCCCCACTGCATGGGAATTCATTCTACAGAACACTTTAGAATTCACGAGAAATCTATATAATTATTCCTATCACATGTGTGCAATCTTTGTACCTGTATACCTTCACATCCAGACACACACACACACAGAGGTGTGGATATGCATATCATTCTGGAAAAGAAAATAAACTCAAGTCGAATGTTTATAACTCTGCCCCCAAAAGATTAAAGATTATATACATATTTTGGAATCCAGAATTCATATCAGTCCATAATGCAACTAAATTTGAGTCCTTAAATCAAATCCAAGTGCTTTACTGCCCTGCCCGATTCCCAGTGACTCAGCAATAACAAGCAGAAATAAATGAGTCACCAGCAGTAGAGGTACCTGCGTAGATGTGAGCCAGAGCAGAATGCGCCCTCTTGGCTGGAAACGCTTGCCAAAGCTTAGAGTGGCCACAGAAGCCAAAGAAAACCATGTGCTATATCTTTTTGCATTATCATCACCAACTTTTCCCAATCTTTCCCCGAGAAGAGCAGTGTGATCATAATGCAGTGTCCTGTTTGGCCAGTGTTCTTGAGGCTTTGTAATCAGAGTCCCAGGGCATTGCATGGGAATGAAAACATTAGCCATCGATAACAGTGCAGCATGTTCCTGATTCCACAGCCAGAAGACACTGTGTCCTCGTCAGTGTGGAAGGAGGAGGGGCGCAGGCTGGCGAGTGGCAGAGGGATATGAAGGCAGGCTCCCAGGGAAGCTACAGAGAAGCAGGATGATGCCAAGACAGAGCCTCCTGCAAGTCAGCAGGAACCACTTGCTGGGAAACAGGCACGTTGTAGACCAACTAACCAAGGACCTAGCAGAGTGGTGAGGTGTCAGAACCAAGATGGAAACCTGAGCTCTGCCCATGGCGCCAGAGACAATGCATCACTGAGAGGGACCCCAGGAGACATGAGCTGACTGGTCTGGATGGTCTCAGAGCAGGTGAGTTCCTTCCCCAGCTGGCCGAGGTGCGGGCTTGTCATCACTTGTCTGCTATCATCGATACAGGACTAGTCCTGAGCAGGGCTCAGAGGTGCTGCATGCTGCCCCTCATGTCTCTTGCCCAAGTGGCCCAACCTCTCACAACCTCCAGAAAGAAGGTACGCCCAAGGGGTCCCACTGGTCTTCCCAAGCATGCAGATTTGAGGGGCTCAGGAGCATCCAGTAAAAGGGGTGGGCCATGTAGCAGAGGATGGAAACTCTGTGGGGGTGTCATCACAGGCCTACATGGGCCTCAAATTCTGCTGCACCCCTCAAACTCTGCAGGCAATAAACTAGTGATTTTGGTAAGAAAAAATGGGCCACTCTGGGTTCTACCCCAGACCACACAGTCTAGCTGCACCCCAGAGCCAGGTATCCCAGCACTACAGACCGCATCCTCAGGCCCTTGCACAAAACCACAGGCCCAGATGGCTCAGAGTCCCTGGTAGAACCCCCCCTCCCCCCAGCCAGCTGAACACTACTTCAGAGATTAAAAAAAGAAATGACAAAAGGAAGACAAATGTGGAATCATCAGTTTCCTTTAAGACTTGACTGCAATTCAGGGAAAGTTAGTGTCAGAAGTAAAAGTGCAGAAATATTCCTGAGATTTAGGAACAAACAACACATTTGACAGGTTTTGCTCAGGTTGGACTGAAGCCACACAGGAAAGCATTGGCATTGCTAAGTGGGACGGAACAGTCCCCTGTGGCCAGGTAATCACTGTTGAGCTGATCTTAAGTCACCATCCAGACTAGGCAAGTGGCAGGTGCGGGTGAGAACCATGCGGCATGCAGGAAGTGGAGGACCAGGAATCTCTTAGACCAGAATCTTCCTTCTAGGTGCCATGTGCAAGGGAGCAAGCAAGCAAACAAGCAGGTGCCTGGGCTTCCTGAGACATGAGGCCTGACTGACAGACCCCTGATTCCTCTCCCTGAAGCTTGCAGGCCAGGGCACAGTAAGGGATGCGACAGAAGTGGTTCATGACTTTCTGGCTCTCAGACATGACCCTTTGATTCTAGGGCCACCAGTGAGCAATGGGGGAGAGGGGTCTTAGTCTCAGGGTGAACAGACCACTCTAGGCCACTATCACTCCAGGAGCACCCCTGGATTCCCAAAGTCATGCTGGGGACCCCCAAGCCTGGGTCTGTGCTGGGATCCCAGAACAGCAGTACCAAGTGTGTCTAAATTCAGATATGGATGTCCTAGAGATGCCCCCTCCCTCCTAGGGACCTGCAACCAGGCACAAACCCTAGGAAGGGCACATGAATCCCAAGACAGAAAGTCACCCAAGGGGCTGGAATGATAGCACAGCAGGTAGGGCTTTTGCCTTGCATGCGGCCGACCCGGGTTCAATTCTCAGCATCCCATATGGTCCTCTGAGTACCACCAGGGATAATTCCTGAGTGCAGAGCCAGGAGTGACCCCTGTGCATTGCCGGGTGTAACCCAAAAAGCCAAAAAGAAAGAAAGAAAAATAAAGTCACCCAAATGTTCAGAAACAAAAGTCCAAGTGAACCCATGACCGACCCCCCTCCCCTACATGAAGCCCAGAAATCCCGAGGTTGGGCATGGTATCAGGATCCTCCAGGTCAGGGCTGGGTTAGGGTCAGGGGTAGGGGGTAGTGGTTGGATTGGGTTAGGGTTGGATTTTAGGGTTGGATTAGGGGTAGAGGTAGGGATATGGGTAGGTTTGGGTTTGGTGTAGGGCTGGTTTAGGGTTAGAGGTAAGGATATTGCTAGGATTAAGATTGGGTTAGTGGTAGGATTAGGGTTATGGGTAGCATTGGGTTAGGTTTGTACTAGCACTAAGGTTGGGTTAGGGTTGGGTTATGGATAAAGTCGTGTAGGGGTTGGGTTAGGTTTAGGGTTGGCTTAGGGGTAGGGTTAGCTTAGGGTTAGGATTTGATTAGGGGTAGAGTTCCATTAGGAGTAGGATTGGGTTAGGATTATGGTTTGATTAGGGGCAAAACTTGGTAGGGTTAGAGGTCGGGGTAGTATTATGGTTAGGGTTGGTTTAGGTTGGGTTAGGGATATGGTTAGGGTTGGGTCAGTGGTAGAGTTGGATAGTCTTTGCTCTGAAATTACCCTCACTGCTGCTTCTCCACCAGGCAGAAAGCATACCCTCTGGGGCTTTAGTGTTTTGTCCTTAAGGAAGGACCTGAAAAATCTGTTCCAGAGAGCTCCCACTTTATGCAACGGCTTTTACAAAAAGGCACATTCTCAGGCCAGTTAAAGGAAAGAAGACTTTATCACAATGCCCAAAAGAAAAAGCCTCTGGGTGCAGAGAGCTCCAGGCATACACACCCCAGAGATGAGAGCATGCGGGCACGAGCCCCTTCGCACTTGCAGTCCTGAGTGATGGGCCCTCTCTTTCAGGCAGGGCACTGCTGGCTTTGATTGCAAGCAAAGGCTGAAGTGGAGAAATACTGTTAAACATCCACTAAGCTCATGGTGCTGAGAGAGGCCCTGGAACAGGTCGTGCAGAGACCTGACCTCTCCAGAAGGAGAGTATTGTCTCAGGAGCAAGATCCCAGGGCCTGCGATTTCCAGACCAGAGAGATGAATAGTGACATCTGCAACCAGGGGTATGAATGATAGCAAGTGTTACACACTGGTTTGCATGAAACTGTACAGAATGGAAGAAAGAACCCAGCTGAGTGCATGGTCCACCCTGCCGCATGTTTGGTATTTCCACAGGACCATTCTCATCCAAGCAGCATGTGGGATCAGGGGCACCCCACTGCTCGCTGTGTGGATGTGGCCCAGAATATCCATGGCTCAAAGTTCAGCATGTGCCTGTTCAAGTTACCTGGGTTTAATGATAGTCAAAGTTGCTCATGGTGAAATGCATAAGGACTCAATTCAAGTAATCCTGAGAAAAAGCTACAGCAGTGGAGCAAATCCCCCATCTGAGGGCCTCAGTGTGATGCCCTGTGTTCTTGAGCTTCGCTCTCCTGTTCTCCTGCTTTGTTCATTCTCATGCCACTTTCAGAAAGCCACCTTCCCACATCAGTCATTCTTTGGAGCACTTCCTATTCTGTTGGTTACTGATTTTTATGTTTGTTTGTTTTTTTTTTTTTGCTTTTTTGGGTCACACCCAGCGATTCTCAGGGGTTACTCCTGGCTTTGCACTCAGGAATTACTCTTGGCAGTGTTTGGGGGACCATATGGGATGCCGGGGATTGAACCCAGGTCGGCCGCGTGCAAGGCAAACGCCCTACCCGCTGTGCTATCACTCCGGCCCCATGCTTTTTATGTTTTTTAGTATTAGTTTGTTCCTATAAATCACTGCAGCTTCAGAAGGTAGAAACTGAGATCACAGGCTTGCAATTAAATTTACAAAAATTAATCATCCTCTAAATACATTCCCATAACTTTTTTTTAATATAAATTCATGCTGGAGCCATAGCACAGCGGGTAGGGCATTTGCCTTGAACGTGGCTGACTCAGGTTCGACTCCTCCATCACTCTTGGAGAGGCCGGTAAGCTACCGAGAATATCCTGCTCACACAGCAGAATCTGGCAAGCTACCCGTGGCATATTTGATATGCCAAAAAATAGTAACAAGTCTCACAATGGAGATGTTACTGGTGCCCGCTTGAGCAAATCAATGAACAACGGGACAGTGCTATAAATTTATTTATTGAATCACCGTGAGAACAGTTGAAAAGCTTTTGGGGTTAAGTCTCGGTCATACAATGATGAAACACCCATTTCTTCACCAGTGCACATTTTCCACCACCAAAAACCCCAGTAACCCCCCTGCCCCTCATCGCAAACCCTCCCCCAACCTGTGTGGCAGATGATTTCCACATTTCTCTCTATATATACTTTGATTACATTCAATATTTCAACCATTATTTGTTTGGGATTTCCCCCCAACGCTCAGACCTGCCGAAAAGGCAACATTAGTCAATATGTTTTCTATTGCTGATTTTGAATAGCATATGATGTTGTGGCCGTGCAATTTTGGAATTCTGAAATTTTAATAATTAAATCTGGAGCAAGTTCTGCCAAAGCCACTGGGTTCCAAGATTCATTTGTGTGTCTCTGGGATCATGGCCATTAAGCAGCTTAATCAGTAGCTGGAGGGGCCATTTGTGGGCACCGATTAGGGTCTTGTTGGGGTGGAGGAGGACAAGGGTCCCATAACTTTTGATGGTTTGTTTTTTGCTTTGTTTGCAGGCTACACCCATCAGTGCTTATGGTTTACACCTGGCTCTGTGCTCAGGGATCACTACTGGCAAGACTCAGGGGATCATGGGCTGGAACGACAGCACAGCGGGTAGGGCATTTGCCTTACATGTGGCCAACTCCAGTTCGATTCCCAGCATCCCATATGGTCCCCTGAGCACTGCCAGGGGTAATTCTTGAGTGGAGAGCCAGAAGTGACCCCTGTGCATTGCCGGGTGTGACCCTAAAAGAAAAAAAAATACTCAGGGGATCATATGTGGTGCTGGGCATTGAGCTCCAGTCAGTTGTATGCAAACCAACAGCCTTACCCTCTGTACTATTGTTCCAGCCCTCAATAATATGTTTTTAAAAGTGAAGTGATGTAATGTTTATCATTGGAATCCCAAGAGGAGAGAGTGTATAGAACAAACATTTTTTGCTCCTTCAAAAAAAACAGTGACTAAGAGTACATAAAATATTATGAATAGTGTACTTACACATATATTTAAGAAGCTTAATAAGCCCCAAGCTGCACATACACACACATACACATACATACACACACACACACACACACACACACACACACACACACACACACACACACACACACACACACACACCCCAAGCTGGAGAAGGAGATACTGTAGGTCCAGGAAAGAGCAGTGCAGACCGCTCCATGAGCTAGGACAGAACAGTGCCCACTGCTGGAAGTGCAGAGTCAGAATTCTAAATACAGCAGAAATGCCAGTGCAAGCCGGCTCTCCCACTCCTCTATGGGGGGAAGGTGTAGCAAAGAAAGAATCTAGGCTGGAGCCATTGTACAGCAGGCAGGGCACTTGTCTTGCATGTAGTCAACACAGGTTCAATCCCTGGCACCTCACATGGCCTCCTGAGCCCCAGTACTGATCCATGAATACAGAGCTAGGAGTCAGCCCTGAGCACCCCAAACAAATAAAAACAAATGGAATCTTTTTAAAATGTAGGAGTACTGCTATTTATTCAGCCATTGATTAAACTGATAGAATTGAGCATGAACTCATTACTTAAAAAATTTTTTTTAATAGGATATCC
Organism: Sorex araneus; assembly: GCF_027595985.1. NCBI lineage: Eukaryota > Metazoa > Chordata > Mammalia > Eulipotyphla > Soricidae > Sorex > Sorex araneus. The sequence continues at coordinate 14,133,714 of NC_073308.1, forward strand.
AAGAGAGACCATTACAAAGATGTTCATAATTGGGTTTCAGTCATACAATGATCCAACACCCATCCCTCTACCCGTGTATATTTCCCACCACCAATGTTCCCCATCTCCCCACCACCATCCCCTACCCCCCCAACCCCCAGCCCTCCAAGCCTCCCTTTATGGAAGGCTCTCTCTTTCTCCCTCCCTCCCCTCCTTTTCCTTTTATGCATTATGGTTTGCAATCCAGATGCTAAGAGATCATGGTGTTTGCTCAGGGCATTTGGTATTGTTATTGAGACGGTAAGGCTGGAGTAGCTTTTCAATTGGGTGGCAGTTTTGGGGTATGCATGTGACTGTCAAGACTTCTGAAAGCACAGGGAGATGGGAGGCAGCAGCCCATCCCGACCCCAAGAAAGCCTGGAGATTTCAGTCACAAAACCCACATACCAGAATTTTCGGCAAATTATATCTTGGTGAGGTCCATCCTGAGATGATGGAGTCACACAGGGTGTATGGCAGAGATTTTGGATGTTGGAGGCAAGTGGCTGCTGGGAGCTCTGTATGGGCGCACACAGGCCAACCCACCCCCCTCCGATTTACCCCAGTCTGTTCAGCCATGCATGGGTATGAGCTTAACTGCGGCCGGCTATTGATCTCTTTCGAGATTTATCTATGGGTCTCTAAAGCAAGGCCGGTAGGAGAGCTTACAGGGTGGCACTGTTGGTTCATGGCGGTGACTGCCAGTGCTTCCAGGAGTATTGGGAAGTGGGGAGAGATAGCCCACCCCAAATCCAAGAAAGCCTGGAGATTTCAGTCACAAAACCCACATACTAGAATTTTCAGCAGATTATATCTTGGTGAGGTCCATCTTGAGATGGTGGAGTTAGGCCAGGGGCACGGTGGTGATTTTGGATTGTGGAAGCAAGTGGCTGCCAGGGGCTCTGTTTGGCCCTCGGCCAACTCACCCCCATTTGATTTACCCTGGTCTGTTCAGCCATGTGTGGGTCCAAGATTAACTGTGGCTTTTGATCTCTTTCGAGATTATCTATGGATCTCTGAAATTAGGCCAAAAAATGAGCTTGTATAGCTGAGCCGAAGGTGCTTTGTGGGTGTGGCTCCCACATACCTAACTTTTGGCCTTTTAATTTCTTGGTAAACTTGGTCCCAAGTTGTTGGAATCCGGCCAAAGGAACAGCAGCTATTTTAGGGTGTCAGGAAGCCTGAAGACACCATCAGGCTGCTGTGCACTCACCCTGTAGGTAAAGGTTGACCTGTTGGTGGCACCACACACCCAACAAATGGAATCTTGAACTGGCTGCAAGCTGGCTGAACTGGACTGGAAGGCATTGTGTTAAGTGAAGGAAGCCAGAGGGAGGAAAACAAATGCCAGCTGATGTCTGTGGTATAGAGATAGAGCAAGGAAACAAACAGTGATGGGTGAGGACAAGATCCTTGGCTCTGAATTAGAAACTTGGAGATGGGGAGGAAGCGGCTGACCAGAAGTCACCAGAAGACAGCATGGGGAAAGCAAGCCACAGCATGTGGTAACTGTATTAAGACAGAAAGGCAGACACTGCTGTAAACATGTTACCCAAACAACAATAGATAGATAAATTATGGTGAAAATAAGCAACAATATTACCACTACTTTTAATATTCTTTCTTGAAGCTATCACTCATTTCCAGAGAAATTAACCACTCAAAACTTAAGATTTCTGGGGCTGGAGTAATAGCCCAGTGGTTAGGGCGTTTGTCTTGCACATGGTTGACCCGTGTTCGATTCCCAGCATCCCATATGGTCCCCTGAGCACCGCCAGGAGTAATTCCTGAGAGCAGAGCCAGGAGGAACCTCTGAACGTTACCGGGTGTGACCCTAAAAGCAAAAAAAAAACAAACAAAAAACTTAAGATTTCTGGGGCTGGAGCAATAGTACAATGGGTAGGGCATTTGCCTTGCATGCATCCAACCCGGGTTCGATTCCCAGCATTCCCATATGGTCCCCCAAGCACCTCCAGGAGTAATTCCTGAGAGCAAAGCCAGGAGTAACCTCTGAGCATAGCCGGGTGTGACCCAAAAAGCAAAAAAAAAAAAAAAAAAAAACCTTAAGATTTCTATGAGTGAATATGGAATATAATTTATATCTCAATTTTGTGTCATGTTTCCTAAGGCAGTTTTATTTTTTTCCAATATATTTTCTATAATGCCTTATAATTTCTAAATGGTGTATTTTTTTGTAGCCGTGTTAATTAAAGCTGTATTGTTTCCATCTCCTTAATGTGTATTCAATAATAATTGTGTGGGAGGCTCACCACATGCATTCAGTGGCCATGAGCCACTTCCCCACCACGGCCTGCAGTCACCACCAACAGACGCATGAGGGTGGGAACAGAGCCCACCACACTCGCTGCCATTTACTCCAGTCTTCGTCCCACCGTTTATTCCATTCTCCCCGTGTGCCTATTACAATCTCACTGAGCGCCCAGTTCAGTTTCACATTACTCCTCATCCCGTCTCCTACTTTCCCCGTGCTAGTCTCCCTGTACTGTCTCACAGCCTTGGTCAAGAGCCCAACCTCCCAGGTTAGGGGTAGCAACTACACGTAGGTCAGATAGCACAATCAACACATGACACCCTTCCTTTGGGGAAGCTCTTCTAAGACTAAAAGCCTTATCCTGCTAGGAGATCAGCTTAAGGGCAAAATCACATCTAAGGGCCTATTTCTCCTTTCCTTAGTCCATATACATTTAAATGGTCATCTCAAATTTATTTCTTAATAATACTAGTCATTTTGTATGGACACAGTAAGAGATATATTAAGCTTAAAGGGTGGCTCTCCTGGGGACATCTTGCTATAGATCCCAGACTACAGTCCCCAGGCCAGATTAGTCCTTCCTAACCCCAGCAGGATCCTTACCCAGTCATTTCTCTTTGGATCATGACAGAATTTTTCCATGACTGTGCTCTTCACTTACTAAGTTATATGGCGCTTGGTCTGTCCTGTTTTGATGCCAGAGTAGCTTACAAGCTTGCCCTTAGTCCATCCAAGTCCTTTTGTCGGGAACCTCCTTTTGGGGTGTTAGGTGCTAAGGGCAACTGAGGCTTAAGTAGAGTAATTATGAGAGATGCCCAGGAGTAAATATTATTTGAAGTCAATTAACTCCCAAGTTACAAAAGCATAGCAATAAGTCTTCCTGTGTCTATACAAAAAGGACATTGTTCTAAAGTAAACTATGCAAAGGACATAAGGGAAAGAGAAAAGAAATATTTCACTTACAACTACAAAATCCAGAGTCCTTAGAAGGATCTGACCTTACAAGTCACAGGGTCTGATTTGGGGATATAAGTGATTAACAGAATAAGGGAATCAGAGCACAGAGAAGTTAAAGATAAACACAGAGGAATGGAGTGCCGAGGGAGCACTGTGATGGGTGTAACCCAATAAACCTAAAATCCTTGCAGCAAGGGAGAAAGTGTGGAGGAGAAAAGACAAACCAATGTTATCCTACACTTAAAATCTGTACTTGCAGGTGTTATAGAAACCCAGTGCTCATTGCTCAATAGCTTCCCAGCAGTCTTGCTAAAATAATAACTTCTAATTAAAGATTTAATACTTAAATAATCCAACACATGTATATATAGCTCTAATATCAGAATAACAATTCCTCTGTAGGTTCTGCTACTTTGTAAAATTATTTTCCATTCCTACTTGATTTGCTTTTGCTTACAGGAGGGAAAGTTGGACTGCTAGAGCTTGCTCTTCAATGAAATACTGTATTTCAAAAGATGGAGTGTTTGTGCTTACTCCTCGAACAGAGCCAGGAATAAGCCCTGAGTACCACTAGGTGGGACCAAAATAAAAAAAATATTCAAATAAACTTTTTCCATAGGTAATATTTATCAAATATGGACAAAATATGTTTTTTTGTTTTTTTGGTTTTTTTTTCTTTTTGGGTCACACCCAGCGATGCACAGGGGTCACTCCTGGCTCATGCACTCAGGAATTACTCCTGGCAGTGTTCGGGGGACCATATGGGATGCTGGGATTCAAACCCGGGTTGGCCGCATGCAAGGCAAATGCCCTACCCGCTGTGCTATTGCTCCAACCCCCCAAAGTATGTTTTTTGAAAGAAACTATTTAAAGACATTCAAGAGTAAAATAGGAGAGTATGTAGCTAAAAATCTACAGTTGAAACAGACAAGAATTGATGTTTTTGCTTTAAAGCCAAACTTCAAATCCTCAGGAGAGAAGCAGAAAACAGAAAGCTGACACTTGTCAGAGTGATGAGGTCAGAGGTCAAGGCTGACAGAACCATAATTTGGGGAACCTTCCTGGGCTTTTCAGAGCAAGAGCATCTGAGCATACGTCCGCGCCCAGCCACACTGCCAGTACCTCATGGGTGTGCAGAAGAATCCAAAAGACCCCTAACAACATTAATCCATTCAAGGTCACTTGCCTTTCAAGATGGAAAATGGAAAAAGCCACATCTTTAGAATGATCTAGTGTCGCTACCATGAGGCAACTATGATATTCAGTGCTCCATCAAAAATTCCTAGAAACAGAAAAGATACCCACCGAGGGGAAGTATAGTTCAGAAGAACAATATTCACATATGGACCCCAAGGTTGTATCAGAAATCAATCATTTAACCCAATTCATTCCCCAGTACCATATGTAGTGCCTCAAGCCCCACCAGGAAGGGTCCCTTCACAGAGTCAGGAATGAGCCTTGAGAACAGCCAGATGTGATCCAAAAACAAACAAAAGATGAAACAAATAGAACTTCTAGAAGTCAACAATTTCAAAGCACCAATTCTAAAGAAGTAAACTAAGGGGGGGGGGGGCCCGGAGCGATAGCATAGCGGGTAGGGTGTTTGCTTTGCACGCAGCCGACCTGGGTTCAATCCCCGGCATCCCATATGGTCCCCCGAGCACCGCCAGGAGTAATTCCTGAGTGCAAAGCCAGGAATAACACCTGAGCATCGCTGGGTGTGACCCAAAAAGCAAAAAAAAAAAAAAAAAAAAAAAAAAAAAAAATTAAAAAAAAAGAAGTAAACTAAGGGACTGGAGTTATAGTATAGCAAGTTTTCTTCATAAGTTATAGTGCAGCAGGCAAACAGCACTGGCTTTGCAAGAGGTTGGCCCAGGCCTGATCCCCTGCACCCCATTATCCCTGAGTATCATCAGGAGTAATCCCTGAATGCAGAGCCAGAAGCCCTGAGCACCACCGAATGTGGCCCCAAAACAAAACGAACAAAAAGAGCTGAAATAAAATTGTTGCTTGAATAATGACAGGAAAATGTGGTCTCAGAGGATAAACAGAGAATTTCAATGAATGGCCAGGGAGGACACTATTTTCTAGAAAAGGACTAAGAGATTCTAGAAGGGCAGAAATGCAAATGGTACCTAAGAGTTCAGTATCACAACTGAGATGGTGGAAGAATCTGAAAGACCAAAATGGTCTGTAGAGATGAAAAATCATACAGACGATGAAGCAAGAATAAGAAGCATGGGGCATTTTCAGTCCACACGGGATTGTGGGGCCAGACGGGGTCCCTGAGCCTTGCATGTGGGTCCCTGGGCCCAATCCCACCTGATGCCACCCCCACAAATCTGGTGGACAAAGTAAGTAAGGTCCTGGATTAAGAAAATAGAGAAGACAGGGAAAATGATTAATAGCTGAAATTTTCTCAGCTGTGATGGAAAACATAACTAGGAAGAGCCAACGGGCACCAAGCACCAGGCAGGGAACAGCAGGGGAACTGGGACTCCCTAGTTCACCCCGCCCCACTGCCAGGAACCTAGGGCTGGAGCAATAGCACAGTGGGTAGGGCATTTGCCCTGCACGCGACTGACCCGGGTTTGATTCCCAGCATCCCATATGGTCCTCCAAGCATCACCAACAGTAATTCTTGAGTGCAGAGCCAGGAGTAACTCCTGAGCATCACTGGGTGTGACCCAAAAAGCAAAAAACAAAAACAAAACAAAACAAAAAAAACCAGACTGGCCTGGCTTTGGTTTGCTTGTAGGCTTTTGTTTCAGGGGCCACATGGTGGTGTTTGAGGTCACCCTCAGCAATTTGCTTAAACACACAGGCTGTGCTGGGGTGAACCCTGACCTCTGACAGGCAAAAGCTGCTTTGAATTACAACCCTCCTCTCCCCTCACCCCACCCCCACATCTGGCTTTCTATTTTTATCGTTTTGGGGGGTGAGGTCAGAGGTGGGGGACATGCCTAACAGTTCCCAGGGACTACTCTCAGCTCTGTTCTCAGGGGTCTCTCCGAGTCCCTCTGTGGTGCCAGGGATTGAGCAGGTTATCTGCATGCCAGGCAAACAATTTCCCTCACTGCTGTGCCATGCCATACAATCGTGCCATCCTCCAACCCTTTCATTTGATCTTTTATCTCTTCTGTTTTCTGGGAAGAGTAGGGAGAATAGGGGTTGACACGGGGTTCGAATAATCAGGGAGGATGGGAGAGGCAGGACAGTAACAGGTCACTTATCTGGTTCGCAGTTGAACCTGGTCCAATTCCTGGCACTCATTTCATTTGGCCTCCTGAGCCCCACCAGGAGTGATTCCTGAGTTTTAGATGAACAATCTTTGAACTCACAGCATCTACACAGGCTCTGTGTTCAAGGTGGGGAGCAGTCTTTGGACTCACAGCTTCCAGACAGGCTCTGTGGCTAAGGGAGAGCAAATAAACACTGGGTGCCTCCTCTGGTTCATAGTGGTGCCCGGGCAGTCCCCAAGGCCATGTAGAGGTCCTTTCAGTGAAACACAGGCCTCCAGTTCGTCTCTGCAGAATCTAAGTCTCAGACCAAGCCTCCTGAGTGTCTGTCATTTTCCTGCTGACCCAGGGAAGCAAGTGAAGGTGCCTGAGCCTGCTTGTTGGCCCTGCCTCGCTGCCACAGCCAAGATGTCATCTGTGTTCAGAGGCACTGACAGTTTGCAGTTCTGTTCAAGAGGTGTGGGGAGTGCTGTGGTGCTGCAATATCTGGGGAGTCTGCAGGGCTAGCCATGGAGGTCAGGACCTGCTGGCCCCGCATGTGCCCCGGACTTTCAGCTGCTTCCCAGCCTGAATCTGCATGTCCTGGCTGGTAACAGTAGTGAGGCAACGCCAACACTTTTCCAACTAAAACACACATTTCCACACACACCCTATTGGGGGCTGTTCATCTCTGCTTGCTGGTAGGTATCACCCTATTGACCCAGTTGTGTCTCCCAGGAGCCTCCATTCTGGAATACTCGTAAGACTGAGTTAAGGGGGGGAAGGGAAGCGCAGTAAGAGCCTGAAGCCAGGTGGAAATAAATAGGTGTGGGGAGGGTGTGTGCCACATCTCTGGCCAGAGAATATTTAAGTGAAGATCACAATTACAGCTCCTAAGGCTTGCCAGAGAAACTGGGAGGGAGCTGCTGAACAGAGAGCATCCTGACAGTTTCTAGAGGTTACCATGGAGAAAAGAGACGCAGCAAGAATCAAGGCAGCTTCTCAACACTGGAAAGGAAACAAGGATGAGGCCTACAGCCCAGGTTCCCCATACCTCTATGGAGAAGACAGCAGCTGGGGTGCTGCTGGGGGAGCTGAGAACAAGCAGGGAGTGGGGGGAGTAGGGTGGCTCCAGGGCTCCTGATCATGCTCCTCCCATCCCTGGACTCTGTGCATGGTCCCAGATGGTACAATGCAGCACATTCTGGGCAGCCGTGCTGTGCTGCAGATGGAGTGTGGCCTCGGACAGCAGTTCAGGGACCCCTGTGAGGCCCCCATTTGAAGAGCAAGCTGCACCTGCAGGCATGAGAGGATTAAGAGAGAGCATGCTGGCCTATGAAGGACCAAGTTCTCCCAAGACAATGGGGGGACAGAGGCCAAGCAGGTGTCTGCTTCTCTCCAGTGCTCACACTGCTTCCACTACCTTCAGACTGAAGTGGGGATCCAGGGACATGGCTCAGAGCGGACTCCTGGCAGGCGCGTGGCCCTAAGTCCCAGGCCCAAAGAAATATGTTTCAAAGGGCAGTATGAACCTAGAGAGCTTTAAACTATGTCTATGTCAGAAACCCTCAATATTTTGGGGGACACTCTGCAGTGCTCATGGGCTACTTCTAGCCCCATACTCAGGGATCACTCCCAGTGAGTTTGGGGAACCATTTGGGGTGCCAAGAATCAGAACCGGATCTCCTATATGGAAGGCACGTGCCTAACCTATGGTGCTATCTCTCTGGCTCCTCAACCTGAATTTATTCAAATTGAAACTCAAAGCTTTACTAAAGAAAATCTCCCAGGAGAAACATATACTCAAAATTTCATTAAAGGGGGCTGGAGAGATAGTACAGCGGGTAGGGTGTTTGCCTTGCATGTGGCCGACCCAGGTTCAATTCCCAGCATCCCATATGGTCCCTCGAGCACCGCTGGGAGTAATTCCTGAGTGCATGAGCCAGGAGTAACCCCTGTGCATCGCCAGGTGTGACCCAAAAGAAAAAAAAATTATTAAAATATTTTATTGGGCCAGAGAGGTAGTATAGGAAGTAAGGCACATGCCTTAATTGTACTTGTGACCAGCCCTAATTTAAATCCCTAGATCACATAGGGTCTCCCAAACACTAGCAGGTCTCCCAAACACCAAACTCCTGAGCATAAAGCTAAGAAGAGCTTCTGTGAACAGCATCCCTCCCCATTCCACCCCACACCCCAATCTTTTTTGAAAGCTGCCTAGTGCACATCTGGTATGGGTCAGAAAGTAGGTACAGACTGCTCCAATCTGGACATCTGTGGTCTGCTGAAATGCTGGCCATGGATTGATGATCTGTATCAGTGGCATTTGGGATTTTGATGAATGTGGAACCTTCTGGAGTGGGATCAGTGTCTTGAAAAGGCTCCAGAGGACTTCTAGTCCTGACCCAGGAGAAGCAGCTTCACACTAGTGCTAGGGAATCACAAGTAAGTGTGATTCCCTACCAGGACAGGCCAATAAAATTTCCTGAGCCCCCCACTGCTTTCTTGCACCCGAAATGTTCCATATTTTCCTTTACAACTAGTACTTTTGTGTCCTGTTTAAGAAGTATTTGACTTTTTTAAGCACTATTATTTTAACCTTTGGGCTGGAGCAATAGCACAGTGGCAGGGTGTTTGCCTTGCACGTGGCCGACCTGGGTTCAATTCCTCCGCCCCTCTTGGAGAGAGCCCGGCAAGCTACCGAGAGTATCTTGCCCACATGGCAGAGCCTGGCAAGCTACCCGTGGCATATTTGATATGCCAAAAACAAGTCTAACAATGGTGTTGTTACTGGTGCCCACTCGAGCAAATCGATGAGCAACGGGATGACAGTGACAGTGACAGTGGGTTTTACCTTTAATATTCACACCCACATCTAGAATGTTTTTAGTGCCACTGTCTGGTTTCTTTCTTCCCACCTGGATTTCCACGGGCCAGAACCACTTATTGAAATATGCAGAGTTGCCAGCACACAAATAAAGCATTGGTGGGACACAGCTCAGCCCACTAGTCTACCTTCTAACATGCTGGTTTGAATCCTCCAGTCTGTTGCTCCATATTGTTTGATGATGACCTTCTGAATTTCCACATACATTTTATTTGTTTTTGGGTCACACCCGGCGATGCACAGGGGTTACTCCTGGCTCTTCACTCAGGAATTAACCCTGGCGGTGCTCAGGGGACCATATGGGATGCTGGGATTAGAACCCGGGTCAGCCGCGTGCAAGGCAAACACCCTACCCGCTGTGCTATCACTCCAGCCCCCTCCATGTACATTTTAGAATCAGCTTGTTTATAAACAGAATCTGAAGCCTTCAAATTGAGATTAGAGTAACTCTAAAGATGGTTTGGGGGAAACTTGGGAGGAGGGATCACCTGCTGAGGATGGATGGGGGGGCTACTCCAGGCCATCTAGGGTCCCACCCGGTGAGGCTCAGGGGTCCACAGTGCCGGGGACAGAGCCCAGACCTCCTGCACTCCACCCCTTTTTGAGCTCTTTCTCTGCAAAAACAGAGGCTTCTGGTTCAAGAGTGCTGAGTCTCTGAAAATTTACCTGGGCCCTCCAGTGACAATAGCTAGGCCTGGAGATTCACTCCTGGGTGTGGTGGGCGGGCTGCTACCCCACCAGACAGTCCTAGTCCCTAAGTTTGATAGATGAGAAGGAGGATTTGGGGTGCTGGGTTGCCATCACAGCCTCTTTCCTTGGTGGAGGTGGAGGTGAGAGGAAGGCAGAGATGCTAATGATGCGGGGAACTGGAAAGGGCGTTGCAGGCCATGCTCTGGGTCCCTGGAGGCAAGAGGCCGCTGACCTCTGTCTCACGTGCTTCTGTCTCATGTGGCGATCCGTGGCCACGTGCCACTGTAGCCTCAAGGAAGGAGGTGCATGGTATATGGCCATGGTATACTGACACAGAGCTGAGGGCTCACCCCTGCAAAGATCCACTTTCTCAGAGGAGTTCCAATTGTTTCTCTCCACCCGACCCTTCACTCATCGACTTGCTCAGTCCACCCGGTCCTAACGCTCCTCGGGTGGAAGGGCAGGCAAAGGCTTTCTCCGGATGGCAGCGCAGGGAGCAGCGCGGGGACGGGCCAGAGGGGTCTCATCACCTCCTCTGGAACCTGTGCGTTGCACCTGCCAAGTCTCCCTGATTTCAGCCAATGGTGCCCGGTCTCCGGACGCTGGGACGATGCAGTGCGCGGTAGAGGGTGAGGGGAGGCTTTGCGCGCACCGGACAAGGGTCCCTCCGGCCGCCCAGCGCCCAGCTCTCAGGGTGCCCACAGCCAGCGCGCTTCGGTGGACCGAAGCCCCGACCTGAAGTGACCATTGCGACATCTCGCGCCGCCACCGTGCGGTACCCAGGGGCAGCACAGCTCCTGGCGTCCGCCCAGGCCTGGCAGAAGAAGCGCTCCAGGGAGGCGATGGGGTGGGGGGCCACAGGGCCCGGCTGGGGTCGCCTGCAAACAAGGCTGGGTCTGTGTCCGAGGCTCGGTCCCCGCGCGAAGTTCCCGGGCGGCAGACCTGGCGGTAGCCCGGACCTGCGAAGTGCGAGGGTCGGCGAGGTGGCAGACCGGACACTGTGATGGGGCTGCGGCTACGACTCGAGATACGCTTCCTCGTGGATCCGAAGGTAGCCCCCGCGGGGGCGGGGCGTCGGCCGTGTTAGAGAACAGGCGTCTTCCAAGGGGCGGAGCGTTGCTCTGGAGGCGGGGCTCTAGCCAAAGGGGCGGGGCCCTCGCAGGGGAGGGGCACGGGTACTGAGGGCGGGGCCCTCACCGGGGGCGGGGCGCGGGTCCTGGGGGCGGGCCCTAACCCTGGGGGCGGGGCATACCGCGGCGCGGGCGCTGGGGGCTGGGTAGTACCGTTCAGCGGACTCCGAGTTCCTTCCGCCCCAAGAGCTCAAAGAGTCCCGTAGCAGGCGACCGCACCCAGGCCGTGCTCCCACGCGCCGCCCGGAAGGGCAGCCCGGAGGGGCGACCTCGCGGCGGAGGTACCCGCGGGGACGGCGGGTGGGCGGCGGCCCCGGCGGCCCCTCCGGAGCGGGGCTCCCGGCGCGGCCCCGCCCCGCGGGGCGGAGTGATCTGCGGCGGGCGGGGCGCGCGGGCGGCTGCGCGGCGGGCGGCGGCCATGGCGGCTCCGCGCTGACGCCTCCTCCCGGCCGCCGTCTCCTCCCCGCCCGCTCGCCCGCGCGCCCGGCCCGCTCCCCCTTCACCCCGACGCCGCCCTCGCCCGCCCCCCTCCCCTCTCCCACCATGCCCGGCATGATGGAGAAAGGGCCCGAGCTCCTGGGCAAGAGCCGCGCGGCCGGCGGCGGCGCCAAGAGCCCGGCGGGCGGCGGGGGCGGCGCGGCGGCCACCAACGGCGGGCTGGCCTCGTCGGAGCCCGAGAGCGGCGGCAGCAGCGACGACGAGCACGGTGGTAGCCCCCCCCGCCGGCCCGCGCCCCTCCCCCGCCGCCCCCTCCCCGCCCGCGCCGCGCGCCCGCCTCCTCCCCTCGCGCCCGCGCTGCGGTGGCCGCGACTCCCGGCGCCGCGCCGCGACCCCCGCGCCCCGCGCCGCCGCCCCGCTGAGCGCCTCCCCTCCCGCCCTCCCGCCCGCTCCCTCGCTCCCCCGCTCTCTGTCTGGCCGTTGCTTTGCAGATGTTGGGATGAGAGTCGGCGCCGAATACCAAGCTCGGATCCCGGAATTCGATCCAGGTAGCGCGGGGCGCGGGGGGCGGCGGGGCCCGCAAGGTGAACCCGGAGACGGCGGGGTGCGGGGCGCGCGGGGCGGCGCCGGGCTGTGCCACGGCCACCCTGCCGGCCCAGGGGTGGGGGGGCGGAGGCCCGGGCCACCCGGCCAGTGCTGGTCGACCGTGTAGTGCTGGCGGCGGCTCTGGCTGTCACTCTGGGGCGGGGTGGGCCGCGCCGCGCCCGGGGCCGCCCGCCCGCCGCCCTGGAGGGGAGCCCGGCACCCCGGCGCGGCCGCCGCGTGCCAAGGAGACATTTTACCCGGGGCCGCCAGGCTGCGGCGGCCTGTGCCAAGCGGGCCGCGGGTTCCCCTCGACTTTTCTCCGAACAGGCTCCCCCGGCGGTCACGGGACGCGCGCCCCGACTCGGATTGGGCAGGAGCTGGGCGCACGGAGGCGCCCTGGCTGGAGCCCCGAACCGAACCGGCGCGCAGCCCACGGCGGAGAGGGGCCCGGGCCGCCGGCCCGTGGGCCGCCTGCAGCGCGCACTGCCCGACGTGCGCCTCGCCGGCAGCCGCCCCCTGCCCCGCGCGCAGCCGCGGTGAAGAGGGCGCCGGGAAGGGGCTCGTGGGGCACCAGATTCCGTACCCGGCCCTGCTGCCCTCATGCTCAGAGCATCCGGCTGGTCTTCCCTCAGCCTCGGTTGTCAGAGGCAAAATAAAAATAGCTCCCAGGGGGCTGAGGATGTGGCTCCGTGGTGGCGCTTCGCGGTCGTTCAGTTTCTGGCACAGCCAAAAAAAAATTTTTTTTTTCTGTGCCAGCCTTAGCTGACGGGGCAATTGGCTGCCTCCCAGACTTGTCTTTCAGGCGGCCCCTCATACTGAAGACTGTGCGCATTTGGACTCTCTGGGCTTGCTGGGGCGTGGGGGCAAGTGAATCGGGTTAATTCGGAGTCAGGGCACAGAGCCTGAGCCCCGCCCTGAGCTGCCCCACGCCTGCCTGTCGTGTCCGCGGGAGGCCGCTGCCGACCCTTCCTCCCTCCCGGGTGGGCGTGCCGCAGCGTGAGCAGTGATTTCCGCCCTGATAGATGCCGGGATGAACTTGCACCTCTAAAGTGATCCACTAGAAATTCAGGATACTGAGGTGGTTTCAGTGGTCCCTGGTGGGTTATCCAGTTTACTTGATGATCGTAGATGGCTACTTAGAACAGAACATTTGTGTGGGGAAAACCACTGAACTTTTACTGTTTTCAAAATAAAACTATTTTCAACTTACTCAGATTATAATTGACACTCTGTTAAGAGAAGGGTAAGGGTGACTTTCTTTAAACCGATTCATTGTTATCATGATACTCTCCCAAGGATATTCCTCTGGGGTCATGTCTCTGATCAGCCAATTGAAAGCTTAGGTGGGTTTTCTGTCGTTTTAGGCCAGTCTCCCCCAGATAAGCATGGCTTCCGAATAATGAGACCCCTTTGCCGCCAAACACTGAGTCTGTAGTTGCCTCTGTTTGTTCTGCTTCAAGTGTTACACTGGTGTGGGAGCTTGTGCTTATTCACTTTGTACATCCACTACAATTGGGTAAGAACATTTCCTAGAAAAAGTGGAGAGATATTCATCCCATAAACTGAGAAACATCAGTTCCTCCCTTCATGCCAGTGTCTTTCAACCACTCAGCTTTTATCCTGAGTTCTCACTGAGCCAGCCAGGTCATTGGGAAGTAAACTTCTCTGGGTACCAAAATATGATAAGGATATAGTCAACATGAAAGGTAATTTACTTGTGGGCGATATTTTATGGGGTTTTGGTTGATGTTCAGGATTTACTCCTGTCTCTGTGCTCAGAGATCACCTTGGGGGAAGGGGCTGCCAGGAATTAAACCCTGGTTAGTCATATGCAAGGAAAGCACCTCACCTGCTGAACTATCAGCGTAGCCCCTGAACAATAATTTCATTGGGGGAGCTGATGATAGAAATTAAACAGAAAAAACTATGGAAAGTTTTTTCTTTCCACGGTAGAGGTTTCATTGTTACCATGGTGATGACAAATTTGCTGTGAAGGCAGCATGACCTGCATCCTATGGGCGTATGGCCACATTTGCCTTTTTATGACACTGGGAGCAACTGACCCCACTTTGATATAAAATGAGGCATCAAAGTTTTTTAAAATCTGAAAAATAAAATATTGGGGGGGTTAAGATATAATCTTCAGGGGCTGGAGCAATAGCACAGCGGGTAGAGCGTTTGCCTTGCACGAGGCCGACCCGGGTTCGATTCCCAGCATCCCATATGGTCCCCTGAGCACCGCCAGGAGTGACTCCTGAGTGCAAAGCCAGGAAGTAACCCTGTGCATTGCCGGGTGTGACCCAAAAAGCCAAAAAAAAAAAAAAGATATAATCTTCACTTGATCTTAGCCAAAAAGCCGAAAAGTGGTAAGATATAATCTTAAGGTATTAATGCCTTTATAGCTGGAGTTCTGATTAGTAGGTGCCTTTTCTTTTTGATTTTTTTTCCTGAGGGGAGGGGCATGTCACGTGTAACGGTGCTCACGGCTTCTTGTGCTGTGCTCAGTGGTCCTCAGGAAGCACTGTGGTACAGGGGATCAAACCCAGGGTAGCATATATGGGGCAAGCACTGCCTGCTGTACTAGCTCTCAGGCCCTCTGGGTTCTTGATTGGGATCTTTAGACTTGGGCTTTGTACCCACTGACTGCTGCCATCCAGAGCTTTTATGGAGTGACCAAGATTCTTGTCTTTGTGTGCCTTCATACTGGTGTGTCCTAGTCACCAAATGGAAAATCTGGCCTCGCCAGGCCTTAGTAGTAGTCTGAAACAGGGAGTAAAGGGTTTCTCATTCCTAAAAGTAGAATATTTTCTGTGAAGCCTTTAATACTCAGAAATAGCAAAGCAAGGAAGCAGCCATTCATATTTTAAAGCATTTGTCTTCCCAGGCCTAAGGAATGACATACTGAATCACAGTAGCACACTCTAGACACACGCCAGAACCCCAGATCACCCTGATGTCTGGTAGGAACAGCATAGTCAGGGGACATGCTGAGCCTGTGTAAAGGTGGTACCACGTGTACATTGTGGGTCCTCCCTTCAGGGGTCTGGGAGCTGTGTGTCCTGCGCTGGGGTGATGGGAGACCCAGAGACCAGCACACAGGAGAGGGGAAGTGGTGGTCTGTTGTCTCCTGTCACTGGGATTGGGGGATGGCAGCCTCCCTGCTGAATCCCAGCTTCCACTCTGCGGGGGCCTGTAGGAGGTTTGGACCAGCTTCCATTGTCCACTAGGGCTGGTGGAAGGCCTAAGCCATAATCACATGCACGACTGTAGCCTCACAGTTCTGCCATGGGTTTCTTGTATGTAGGCCCTTGAAGCATCCTCACACCTCCCGGCTCCTACCCAGGCCCTATCCAGAGCAGTGGGACTGTTAGTCCCACCAGAACCCTCAGGGAGCTCCGTGCCTTTGCGCCTGAGCCTGCAGCTGCTCTTCCCTGGCTGCTCTTGGCCATGGGATGCCCCAACTAATTGGGCAGCATCTTTTCACCCTAAATGAGGCCCTGATGTTAGTTCCGTAGGGAGGAACTAGGCATCCCTAGAACCACCCACAGCAGCGTTTGTCCTGCCCTTCAGTGGTTAGTGTGGGGCTCCTGCCCTTTGTGGGCCAGGAAAGCAGAAACGCAGGGATAGTCACTGCTGTTGGGCTCAGGGACTGCAGCCAGGCAGACTGACAGCATTTTCCTGGCATTACTACGGATTTTGAAATTACACTCTCACACTTAAGTTCCTAGTCTATTATCTGTAAGCAAGATTTGGGGAAGGGACTAAGCCATTGCTGAAATTATTAACATTGTGAAACAAAGCTGGGTGTCTTGAAAATGTATCCAGTTAAGAACAAATACTTGATATTGTAACAGTAGCCAACAGACTGGCAGGTTCCTAACTTTGGAGAAGTTACATTGTTTCTTATCTTTGCAGTCACTCTGGGGCCTTCCCCACACTATGCTTGATCTCTTGCCTGATTTCTCTACCAAGGCAATGTGTGCTCTTGTGAAAATAAGGTTCTTTAGTGTTAAATCTCTCCTACGTTGAGTTACTGCAAGTAATGAATATTCAATTAAAGTTGTAGGGTCACAGCAATGAGGATCTTACTAATACTCTTGGTCTGCATCTTGAAAGACTTGTGTGTCCTCCTCCCCACCACACACACACATCTCCTATGAGGGCTTCTGAATTTGTGAAGGGAAAGTCAGCTGCAGTTTTATGGTGTTGGTCCAGAACCTGGGGAAAATGAAGGACTGGAGATTGATTTCTGTAAACAACCCTACACCCCAAAAGACTTTGTTCTCTACAGCCTGAAGCTTAAGATGTGATTCAGAGTCTGCTCACAAATGGGGTTTTATAAAAATCTGAGCATCTCCATGCAGTATTTGAGTTTTTTTGTTCCATCAAAGTCCTTATTATAAATGTCTAAAATCTAAAAGGGAATGGAAGATTTTGACGTGTGCTGCTTTTTTTTTTTTTTTTTTGCAGTTTGCTGTTGATGTAGAAATACTAGTTTGTGTAAAGTCTATTTTTGTTGTTTAGTCATTGGATTTCCCCTTAGCCATAATGGACATACTCCTGTGCATCTTACCACTGGCAGTTAAGAGCTAAACTTTTCAAGGATTGTGTTTTAAAAGTTTTTTCTTTTCTTTTCCCTTTTGTTTTGGGGCCACACTCTGGTGCTCAGGGGCTGCTCTTGGTGGTCCCTGCGGATTCACTTGGGGCCTCTGTTGTGCAGAGTCCATGTTCTAGCACTTTGGCTTTTCTCCCATGCCCCCCAGATGGATCCTTCCATTTGGACTTACTTCTTGATTTGTTCAGTAGACAGGGTACTTCCAAGGCCTGGAAATTTTTGTTAGTGAGTTATTTGATTTCTCAGGATTATTTCTGAGTATCAGATACTTCTGAGCTATACTCTGAAATATTGGTGCAAGTAATAGAAAATAAGCTTTGAATTCATGTCCTTTAGATATTTTAGTTCGTTTTCCCATTTGTATAGAAAGGGTAAACCTTCATTTGATGCAGTGTATTCCCAGGGTGAATATACTGTTTTCAGTCTTACAAGTTGCTTTCTCCGTGCTAGGAGAGGAATCAGGTTCGAGTTGTCAGAACAGAAAGGTAATTGTCATTTTGCTATCTGGTCTTATTTTTCCTTTGTGTTTGGTTTGGGAGTGATAGAGGAGGCACTCCTATCTGCACTTAGAGGTCATTCCTAGTGGGCTCAAGGGACTGGAGGGGATGCAGGGGATTGAACCCAGGGCGCCCTTGTGCAAGGCAAGTGCCCTACCCACTGTACCATCTCTCTGGTCCCTATCCAGTCTTATTTTCAAGGTGATGGTAAGAGAAGATGAGCCATTTGAGGTTTGATATTTCTAGCTGATGCAGTTGGTCCATTGATCAGCCTTTCCAGCGTGGAGTCAGAAGGGTCTCAGAGCTCTGTCTTCACACTCAGGTGTTGGTAAGAGTACACCTGCAGAGCCGGCTGTAGGCCAGGGGCTTTCCACATTGTAACGTGTGTGACTCGGTGATTCCTGTCACTGGTGAGCAGCTCGAGCATCTCCTTAGGAGATGACTCAGAGTGATGTGCCCACACCTTCATGAATTTCCTGGGCAGTGCACCTGGCAGCACACCTGGCAGCGGGAGGGCTCCAGCCTGCAGCCTGGTTACTAGTGTCAGACTCAGCCACCATGCTAAACTGTTTCTTTTTTTCTGAGAAAACTGTGAAATAGGTAATTAGGCAAAAATAAAAATGTCTGTTTCCAAATAGAATCTCTTCTTATCCCTTCTCTCTCAATTGGACCATTTGTTATAGTGTTAAGATTTATGAAAACTTATTTGCCTTGCACGTGGACGACCTGGGTTTGACTTCTCCGTCCCTCTCGGAGAGCCCCGCAAGCCTGAGAGTATCCTGCCCGCATGGCAGAGCCTGGCAAGCTACCCGTGGTGTATTCGATATGCCAAAGACAGTAACATCAAGCCTCACAATGGAAATGTTACTGGTGCCCGATTGAGCAAATCGATGACCAACAGGATGACAGTGACAGTGTTTAAATAATTATGAAAAATCATTTTAATAAAAACCTAGATTATAAGGAACCATTTTTTTGCTGTTAGATTTGAGACTTAGTAGGAACCTTTTGTGGTCTTATTAGTGGTTACTGTCAGCCACTTAAAGGAAAGATGGGGTTCAGGTCTGCACCTTATTGTTCTGATTTAGGTATTCACCAAAATTTGATGTGATTCAAATGAGGCTTGTGGCCAACTCTGGTGTCTAACTTCCACTGAGTGGTTGACTATTTTGTGCCTGTGCTTTTGTTTTATGTGGTTAAAAATCAAATATAATCCTTAACAGACAAGATTTAAAAATCTACTTTTCATTGATATGAATTTTAGAAAATGTGCTTCTGATTTGCATTTTTTAAATGCTCCAGTTTGGTCTTTTCTTAAGTGAACTTTTCACAAAATCCAGTAGAGTTTCTTATAGATTTATGTTTATTATGATTTTCCTGACCTTTCAGATGTGGATTTTTGTTTGTTTGTTTGTTTGTTGTTTTTAATGTAGGAGTACTGCTCTTTATTCAGCCACTGATTAAGCTGACTCAGCAGTGGTTCTTGTTCTCTTTCCACTTCCTTAAGTTTTCCTTATAGTTTTAGCTTTAGATTTTTATACCATTGTCTACCTGATGTTTGCTGGATGAAAATGGAAAACATATATAATGGTTCTGAAAAAAGGGAAAATAATCATTCAAAAGTATTTTTAACCTAATAATTTTAAAGTATTGTTTGACAAATGACATCTTGATGTAGATCATAGTGATGGCCTCTAGCCCTGGAAATGATTGTCCCTTCACATATCCTTTGACTTAATATATCTCATATCATACATGATAGCAAACCTCAGAATTAATGGTAGTGTTTTATGTGAGCAGTTTTGGAATTCTGGTCATTAATTGCTGGTAAGAGTTAACATCTCATGAAAATAAACTGTGACATCCATAGACACGTCTCCCTGAAGCAGGTAGCCACAATGTTTCATTGTTGATGGTTTTCATTACCTTGGATTCTCCTAGGAATTAGCAAAAAGCCAGCAAAAGGCCTACTAGAATTAAAAGACAGACCCACTGCATGTGCTGGCTCTGGGTAGCTATATCAGGCTTTTATTTGTTCTGTCTATTCTTCATTTACAAACAGCCCTAATAGAACTTTTTTTTTCTGACAGTTTAGGTTATAGCATTAGAAACAAATTCAAAAGTGGTGATAGTCTGTATCTGGGTCAGAGGTGGGCCTTGGCTAATGGAATCATCAAAATTATTTCAGTAAAGGGGCCGGAACAATAGCACAGCGGCTAGGGCGTTTGCCTTGCACACGGCCAACCCGGGTTCAATTCCCAGCATCCCATATAGTCCCCTGAGCACCGCCAGGAGTAATTCCTGAGTGCAGAGCCAGGAGTAACCCTTGTGTATTGCCGGGTGTGACCCAAAAAGCAAAAAAAAAAAAAAAAAAAAAATCTGTAAAAGAAAATTTGTGAAAATTGTTGTATCTCACATCATACAGTGTTTATGTCCTTGTCTGAGGTTTTTAAGCTGTTGTTTCAAGTTAAGCCTTCTGTGTTAATGTGTTAGTCAAGATTAGTTGGCATCTACATTACATTCTCATACAATCTGGCATGCTCCTACTGGAATGTTAGCAGTGTAGAGTTTAGAGATGTCCAGAAAATTCAGAATATTTAAGTGGGCAGGCCAGCCCTTGGGGTATAGAGGCTGCAGGGGCTTTGGTAGGGTGGAAACTTGGCCCTCCCTCAGTCCCAAGATTACCCTGGATGTCTCAGCTTGGACTAGATATCTGAGAAATTTTTGTGACTAGTTAATCTCTTTTAAGATTTATTTATGAGTCTCTGGAACAAGTCCAGTAGATGAGCTTATATGGCAGCAGTGGTAGGTCAGCTTTGTTCTTATACAGAGCATTTGTTTTTAGAGATATATAAAATGTAAGGTTACCAGGGAAGTCTGGGGTCAAGAGAGGGATTAAGGTGCTTGCCTTGTTTGATCCCACTGCCAGGAGTGATCCTTGACAACAGCTGGGTGTGGCCCCCAAATAAAAAGGAAGATCTTGCAGATTCCCAGCAGGGAGTTTTACTCTTAAGATAATAAAAAAAAGCAGCTATAAGGAATCCAGGGAGATGGCCACAAGGCTAGAGGAACATGCCTAACACACACAACCCCAGGCTTCATTGTGGCATCTGGTCACCTTAGGAGAACTGAGAGTGCCCTGGTGACCAGCAGGGAGCCAAGCACTGCTGTCAAGACCCAGATAAAGGGGCTGGAGCGATAGCACAGCGGGTAGGGTGTTTGCCTTGCACCTGGCCGACCCGGGTTCGAATCCCAGCATCCCATATGGTCCCCTGAGCACCGCCAGGAGTAATTCCTGAGTGTAGAACCAGGAGTAACCCCTGTGCATCACCGGGTGTGACCCAAAAAGCGGAAAAAAAAAAAAAAGACCCAGATAGAGATGTCAGTGCTCGGAAATCGAAACAGGAAACAAGAGTCCCGAGTGTTAATGGCAGAAAGTTGAATGAGATTGATGATGACCTCATCAGAAGCAGGTCGTGGCCAAGGAGCTTACTCGGGTGGGCCAGGGGCTTTGCCTAGCCCCCAAGTTCAGTCCCCAGCACAAGATGCTTGTCTCTTTTCCCTGCCCCCAAAAAAGGTTATGAAATTAAGAGTGTATTGTTGCTTTTTAATATAACAGGGTAAATACCAGCTTTTGTATAATTTCCTTTCTTTCCATAAACAGAATATCAACTATATTTACTGAAGATGTCTTTTCCTTCTCTTTGTCTTCCTAAATCATTTATTTTGTTGTTGTTGCTGTAGGTACTGTTCAAGAAAAGAAATAAAGCTTACTTTGTCCATAATTACTTGAAAGGTAAATAAGATCCTTCATACTGAGAGCGATTTATCTCTCCACAGGTGCTACAAAATACACGGATAAGGACAATGGAGGGATGCTCGTGTGGTCCCCGCAGCACAGTGTGCCTGATGCCAAGCGTAAGTCTGTATCAAGAGGGCCAGAGCAGTCGGTCAATAGAGATTGGCTATGGGATCTTTTTATCTCATAAGGAAGCAGTTGGTTTTGTTTTCCTTTTTTGATGGAGGTTGTTATGTTAGAATGTTTTTCTGTTTGAGAGATGGAGATTGATCACCTCTGTTGTGTTAGGCCCAGGAAGACTGAGCCCCCTAGAATGAGATCTTACTGCTTAGATCCTCAGCTGGGGGTCATTCTGTAGATATCTGATGGCTCAGCCTCAGTCTGCCAGCCACACTGTGGTGCCCCTACAAGCCCCCATGACCTTGTAAGGAGAGGGGAATGGCTGGCTCCAGTGGCTGTCTTCGCTGTCCATTTCTGGATGGTCTCTGGACCATCCAGACGCACTGTGATCTTCTTGACGCACCTTCTTGACGCACTGTGATGTAGTAGACCCGATCCCTTGCAGCACATCAGAGGTAGGCAACGTGCAGGTGACAGACTGCGACCTCACCCTCCGTTCAGGTACTGTCAACTCCATTCAAAGGACACAGGTGCTGCTGAACAGCCGTTCTGGCAGCTATGAAATACCAGTGTCCCTCGATGGTTTCTTTAGTGCCATAGAAGTGATGTCCTGTGTGCCATCTACGTAGTGAGTCTGATAACTGCTGCGCAAACTGAGCCCTGAAAACAGCCAGGGGGATCTTTGGGAGGGCTGCTGTGCTCAGTGTGATCCCCAAGATTGCACGGCTGACAAAGTAGCCCTGGGAATGACCCCTAACACTGAGCTGGGAGAATTCCTGAGTACCACCTAGTGGACCCAAAACCAAGTAGAGGGGACGGGAAGCTCTGTGCTCCTCTGCAGACCTGTACCCTTGCTATGTGCGTGCTTGGAGCCCAGCCACAGCCTCCCGTCACCTTGGGGCGGCTGCCCCAGAAGCAGCCCACAGAGTACACAGACTCTTGGTCTGGTCTGCACCCTCTGCTTCCGTGCTCACTGCAGGCCGAGGTCTTCGTCCATGAGTCAGACATCAGGTGCTCTTTTAGTGTTGTTTTAGACAATGGTCCATGTCTTAGCAAGGATGAAAATCCAGAAGCCACATGCTGTTGCGTGTGCTTTCCTTCACACTGTCTGGCAGGTGCCTTGTTCCAGAGCTTCCAAAACACTGCTCAAACTAGCTCCATCCGGATGGCTTTTGTTTCAGATCAGACTGGTTTTAAAAACCCTCTTCACCCTCCACACTCTGCCAACCCCATGAACAGGTTTTCCAGCCAATTGCACCTTTGTATTCCAATTGATCAGCTCGTATATAAAACTGACATCTTTTTAAGAACTGTGGGGGTCTAAAGAGATTATATGTCTTAAGGAGGTATATCATCCATAGAGTCATTATTCTGGACTGGAGAGGTAATATAATGGTTTGGGCACTTGCCTTGTACATGGCCAACTGGGTTCAATCCCTGTTATACCATTTTTTCCCACCCACTGAGCCCACTAGGAATAATTTCTGAGCACAGAGCCAGGAGTAATCTCTGAGCAACTGGCTGTGATCCAAATCCCTGTCCCCCAGTTATTTATTATTCTAACATAATTATTGTTTTAATAGCATAGTTATATGTTGATTTCACTAAATATAGTAAATTTTTATAGCGTACTTTAAATGTGCCTGATATTATTATAAGCACTTAGCACACACATTAGCCTGTTTTTTCCTAGGAAGCTATTCTTTTTTTTTTTTCCTTTTGGGTCACACCCAGCGATACACAGGGGTTACTCCTGGTTCATGCACTTAGGAAATACTCCTGGTGGTGCTCGGGGAACCATATGGGAAGCTGGGAATCGAACCCGGATCGGTCGCATGCAAGGCAAACGCCCTACCCGCTGTGCTACCACTGCAGCTCCCAGAAGTTATTCTTTTTAACACCATTTTACAGTGAGAAAACTAAAGTAAAAAAGTACAAAAATGTTTGCCTGAGGTGAAAAATTGCCAGGATCTGAACATCCCACTGAGTACATTGGCTGCTGTTGATCAGATCTTAGTGGCTCTTCTCAGATGAGGTTTCAATGTTCCTTTCCTTTCCATCTGTCTGAGCTCAAGGATCCAGGAGTGGCTCTGAACTTCACTCAAAACTGGGTCCTTCCTGTGGGGAGCGGCAGACAGACAGCCCGCACCAGTGCCTTGGTCCCAGCGAGCTCTTCTGATGGAACAACTCTGGCCGCCTCATGCCATGCCAAGGATAAATGGACATGGGATGCCCAGATGCCTGTGGTGTAGGGAATAGCAGGAGCTGAAGAACCTGCTTGTGATATGAAACACACATGGCTCATGTTCTTAGGTAGAGCTGGAAAAACTAGAAATAAACTCACCTTTGTACCACCATCCAAAAGGGCTTCTGACCCACTCGGAGTCTAGGAGGGCAGACTCAACCGCTGTCCTGGACAGACGGCAGGAGAGAGGCAGGAAGACATCTGGCACGCAATACGGAGCTCGGGGGCCATGGCCAGCCTCAGACTAAACTTTTTTTGTTTTTAAGAAATAATAGTAACATTGGGGCTGGAGCGATAGCACAGCGCGTAGGGCATTTGCCTTGCACAAGGTCAACTCAGGTTCGATTCCCAGCATTCCATAGGGTCCCTTGAGCACCGCCAGGAGTTAATTCCTGAGTGCATGAGCCAGGAGTAATCCCTGTGCGTAGCCGGTGTGACTGAAAAAGCAAAAGCAAAAACAAAAAAAAGAAATAATAGTAACATCATTGAATTTAATAAGTACATGCTATGTGCTCATAGAGGTAAGTCATTCTGAGTAGAATTTTGAACCAGATGAGCTCCTGGTGCTGTTTATAGAAGTAAATGTTTCTGGTGATATTTCATTAGTGATGGCTCTTAACCTTGCAATCTGTTTTATTCTGTGATAGTTATAAAGTAGCCCTTAGGTAGTGAGTGACCTGTGCCATTGTCTCGTTGCAGTGGATGAGTACATTGCGATTGCGAAGGAGAAGCATGGCTACAATGTGGAGCAGGTGTGTGGAGCTGCCGGCCCTGCAGAGCCCAGTAGAAGGAGCTGGCTTCAGCCACGCAGTTCAGCCCCAAGGCCTGAGCGCTTTCTTCTCAATACCTTTTTCTTACGTGAAGTCTCAGAAGTTGTCTGAAAGCCTTTAAGGTCACTCTGTCAACTGGTAACCAAAATGAGAGAGAAATTTTGAGTATAAATAATCTTTAAAAACTTTTTAGTCTAAAAGATCTAAAAAGTTGAACTTCTTATTTTAGTTGGCCAGAGAGATAGTCCAGCAGGTAGGGCACTTGTTTTGCATGTAGCCAACCCAGGTTTGATCCCTGGAAAAACTTAATGGTCCCTCGAACCCTGTCAGGACTGATCCCTGAGCATAGAGGCAGGAGTAAGCCCCGAACACTGCCAGGTGTAGTCAAAAACAAAAACAAGCCAATTAAAAAAAACAAAAACAAAACCTTAAGACTTAAATTTCAAGTGAGGTCAGAAAGATAGCACAGTGCGTAGGCACTTGCCTTAGATGTAGCCAGCCTCAGTTCAAGCTCCAGCACCACGCACAGTCCCTTGAGCACTGTCAGGAGTGGTGCCTCAGCACAGATAGAAGTAAGCCCTGCACAAGCTGGTTGTGACCCCTCACTCACAAATAAAATGTCTTTTCAAAATGAAATGAAATGAAATAAGATGATTTTAGGGGGTTGGGTTTTGGGGTTTTTTTGTTTGTTTGTTTTTGCATTGCCAGGGGATCAACCTCAGAACCTCATGTATGCAAGGAAAGTGCACTAACATGGAAATACACCCCTGACCCACAGAGATAATTTTACAAGGAACCGTATCTAGGCCAGAGCTATGGTTCGGTGGGTAGGGTGTTTGCCTTTCACATGGCCAACCTGGGTTCAGTCCCTGGTTCCCTGAGCAAGAGTAATAGTAATTTCTGAGTGCAGAGCCAGGAGCAACCCTTGTGCATCACTGGGTGTGACCTAAAAACAAACGAACAAGAACAGACCAAGGAGACACATCGTGTGGGTCATTGCCCCTGCTGAAGAGGGACTAGAGAGCATGGACAGATGACTGAGAGTTTGGCGGTGCCAGTGGCTGAGTGCGGCCTTCACACTGCAGACTGAGTGCTGTGCTGCCTGACCTGTCCCTCAGGTTTGACCTCGTTTAGTTTTCCAGCCATGGTCCTTGGGGCTCAGGGGTCACTCCTGGCTGTGCTGGGCATGGAGCTGGGCCGGCCAAGGCGATGCCTTGACCCCTCTGCCCCATGGAGCTCATTCTTAAATTTCATTTCAACAGGATAGTGTTTATCTCTACTACTACCAGGATTCATGTTAAAATAAATGAATTATCTATAACCCAGATTATTAAGTGCTAACTTTATAGTTAACATGGTAAAATGATAAATTATGTCTATAAAGCATACTTATCTCTGTAGTTTTTTGTGAATTTTGAAAGCTTTGATAATGTATTTTGTTCTTAGACTTTCCTCTTTAATATTTGTTTGAGAAAATTCTTAATTTCCAAGGAATACAAAATACTGAAATACAAAAAGTAACCCATTTTGAAAGTTATTTTGTCTCTTTTTAAGACTAGACTTTTAAAAACAAAAGTAAAATTTAGACTTTGTTCTCCAAAGGATACCTAGTATCTTAGAGTGCAGATAAAGACCCAAATAATTACAACAGAAAGGGAAGAGTTGTGAAATTTTGAAGCTTGTCCATTCCTGACTTTGTGATTTGCTAATGAAGTTTTTGAAGTTATTAATATGACTTATTTATTTATAAATAAATATATATGCCTTTTGGAGAGCCTGGCAAGCTACCCAGAGTATCCTGCTGACACGGCAAAGCCTAGCAAGCTCCTCAAGGTATATATATGCAATATGCCAAAAACAGTAACAATAACAGGTCTCATTCCCCTGACCCTTAAACAGCCTCTAATCATTGGGAAAGACGAGTAAGAAGAGGCTGCTAAAATCTCAGGGCTGGGACAAATGGAGACGTTACTGCCACCCATTTGAGTAAATCAGTGAAAAATGGGATGACAGTGATACAGTGATTAATATGCCTTGTAGCAATCCTTTGTGTTCATTATGATAATAAACTTTTAAAAGTTTAGTAAAGTTACAATTAAGTGCTCTGACTCCTCAGAAGTGAGACTACAGCCCTGCTAAAGCCTGTGGTAGTTGTTTATTATGCTTTGGGTACAGTTGGGCCACACCTGGTGGTGCAGAGGTCTCACTCCTAGAAGAATTTGGGACTGTATGTGGTGCCGGGGATCAAACCAGTCTTGCCACTGTATGCACGGCAAGTACCTGAGCCTTGTAGTGTCCATGATATATTTTAAAGGGTGGGTGAAAGTATTTTTCTACTTATACTGAACCTCTAGTTTTAGTTATTTCCTTTGAGTTTTGATTTACTGGATATTTTCTGTTCAACTTATTTTTCTCCTGTCATTGATGAATGACTCAATTTGAGCAGAAATTTGAGCAGAATTGTTTTCCCTTCTTTTTTCTTTTTGTTTTTGCTCTCTCCCCCCGCCCCCCACCCATACCTGGCGATGCTTAGGTCTTACTCCTGGCTCTGCAGTCAGGAATTACTACTGGCAATGCTTAGGGGACCATGTGAGATGCAGGGGACTGAGCCTGGGTCAGTGGTGTGCAAGGCAAGTGCCCTCCCCGCTGTACTGCCTGACCAGTGGACAGTGGGCTCTTGACATGAACCTAAAACCCTCTTCGGTAATTATCAGTCACTCCCTAGCTCATTGGTTTTCCGAGATCTGCAGTGAATAGTATATGTGTCTGTTCTGCTGAGGGCTTGGTTTAAGAGAAATAAATGAGTCTGAGTGTCTGCCATCTGGACATTTGTGAATGAATCTGCAGTTGAGATCATTGGCTTTTGTTTTTGATCAGATTTGTGCTTAACTTTCTTAAATGTGATGGACGGATTTCTCTTCAAAGGCACTTGGCATGTTGTTCTGGCATAAACATAACATTGAGAAGTCCCTTGCCGATCTCCCTAATTTCACTCCCTTCCCGGATGAGTGGACGGTGGAAGATAAAGTCCTGTTTGAACAAGCCTTTAGTTTCCATGGGAAGAGCTTCCACAGGATCCAGCAGATGGTATGGCACTTCCTGTCTCATGCGCGCTGCCCCTGAATAACAGCTTCTGCTTCTCCAAACCCTTCTTAAGCTTAACAGCTTCCTAGTTTAATTTGTAAAAACATTTTGGAATGGGTATATTTGTGTGCAGTGCAACTGCCACAAGTGCATCACCGGGTCTGTGCTGTTTCATTGCAAGAAATTAATTTTTGACTTGAATATGTACACTAGCGAAAGCTTGTCATCCTAGGGCAAAAAAATGATAGCATTGCATTTTTTTTTAACATTAGAGTTTTAGTTTTCAATTTATATTCCTTTGACTAAAGACATCGTTTTTTCAGAAATATTTGTTATTTCACCATTTCTCTGGTGCTGTTGCTATTTTTTCCCCTGCAGGGAAAAACAGCTCCTGAATGGATGATAGCCAGGGATGTAATTCAGCAGTAGAGCACAAAGCACTTGCATGTGTGAGGCCGAGTTTTATCCCCAGTACTATAAAATAAGTAAACTGAATTTTATGTTCGTATATATATATATGTATATATATATATATATATATATATATTAGCACGTGACAGGGACGAATGGAGTTGTTACTGGTGCCCGCTCGAGCAAATCGATGAACAACGGGATGACAGTGATACAGTGATATATATATATATATATATATATATATATATATATACATACATATATATATGTATGTATACATATATAAAAAAATAAACTCTAGCTTGTAAATGGGGAAAAATACTTTGAGTATAAGGAAAGCAAATACCAATGTTTGCAAATAAGTCTGAGTATATTCCATAACCTAGAGAAAATATTTGTTTTGTTTTTGGTTTTGTGGGCTTATTCTGCCACAGTCAGTATTTGGGGTCACTTTTGGTATTGTTTGCTAGACCACAGAGTGCCATGTAAGAAATTGAGATTCGGGTCTCTTGCATGCAGCCTGTGGCCCAGCCCTAGTTGGATTGCTAGTTTGCAGCCTTGTCTGTCTGTCAGGCGTATCAGCCTATGCCGTGAGTCCCCTCCATGTCCATAGATTGATCTGATAGCTGATGTCTGCTTTTTAGCATGATTGATCATTTTAAGTGATTCAGATATTTGTCATCAATAAGTGAGTGGTTTTTCTTAAAGCCATACACTGGTGAGAGAAAGAAGCCAGACACAGAGACCCCTGTGTAAGTGCTCCCATTTCAGGGAGCACCCTGAGTGGGTTTCCTGGCAGAAAGACTGATGAGCACTTGTCAGACACTGAGGGACTATGGTAGGTACAGAAAGCTGCCTTTGAGGTCACAGAAATACTTGGGGTGAGTGCCAGGGGTGGAGCACATGAAAGACCCTGGTCTAGTCTCTGGCACTGTAAAAAATATACATATATATGGAATTAAAAGTTGATGGATCCACAACTCAGTAACTGTTCTTTAAAAAGCTGAATTTTTAGATTTAAATCACCATGGGATGGTGACTCCAAACAGGGACAGCCAGGGATGTAGATCAGTAGCAGAGCGCCTGCATGTGTGAGGCCCTGAGTTTGATCCCCAGTACTATTAAATAAGTAAACTGAATTTTATGTTTATATATATATATATACATATATATATTTTAAAAAAGAAATAAAGGAACTCTAGCTTAAAAATGGGGAAAAATACTTGAGAATAAGGAAAGCAAACACCAAATGCTAACATTACCTGTGCTTGGGGCTTTGTGGAGAGCCCAACATGTGACATGACCTTTCCCCTCACTCTCAGAACAAACAGGAACATTCATTCAGAAACATCAGTGGTACGACTGTGGTTATACAGGTAGGACAGCACTTTGCAGCTCTGTAATTCTTAAAGGTACCCATGAAATACTTTTTATCTATGCCTTTGTATGCCATCTCAAAGAATAATATCAGAACTATTTGTTCTGTTGATCAAGCTAATGGTATTAACATGCTTTTGTTTTGTTTTTAAGCTTCCAGACAAGACAA
Organism: Sorex araneus; assembly: GCF_027595985.1. Lineage (NCBI taxonomy): Eukaryota > Metazoa > Chordata > Mammalia > Eulipotyphla > Soricidae > Sorex > Sorex araneus. The sequence continues at coordinate 14,162,999 of NC_073308.1, forward strand.
TTGCTAGCCTTGTAAAATATTACTATTCCTGGAAAAAAACTCGATCTAGGACAAGCTTGATGGACCGCCAGGCTCGTAAACTAGCAAATAGACATAATCAGGGTGACAGGTAGGTTGGATGCCTTTAAAGAGAGAGTTGTATTTGGAGGACATTGTTTCAACTGTTGGCCTTTCCTAAGGCAAAAAAGAGAGCCCAGTTTACGTTACCCTCCCAGTCCTGGCTCAGCTCTGGTGGACAGAGCTGAGGAGCCGGAACCTAGGGAGAACTCTGCCGAACTGTTCTCTGGGCAGCGGGCCTTGCACTGGTCCTCTGAGCTGTGTGTCACTGCTCACAGGCACCTTCTTTCAGTTGTGACATACCCAGCTAGACAGTATGAGGTGGTGACATAGTCCCAGTCTGTGTTTGGAATGTGTTGAAGGCGTGTGTGCCCTAGAGGGCGGTCTGTCCCAGAGGAACCAAGGAACTAGAACCACGCCAGTGGAGCTGTGTCTCTGACGTTCTAAAATTCATTTTTCGGGGCTGGAGCAATAGCACAGCGGGTAGGGCGTTTGCCTTGCATGCAGCCGACCCGGGTTCGAATCCCAGCATCCCATATGGTCCCCCGAGCACCGCCAGGAGTAATTCCTGAGTGCATGAGCCAGGAGTAACCCCTGTGCATCGCCGGGTGTGACCCAAAAACAAAAACAAAGACAAAAACAAACCAAAAAAATTCATTTTTTTTGTTTTTATGGTACAACTTGGAGAACTAAAATGAGTAGTTTAGCAAGCTGATAGATACATTTTCTTTCCTGATGATACTATATTTTCTTAGCTTTGTCTATGGGGTCAGGCCTGGCTCTGTGCTGAGAGTTGCCCCGTCGTGCAGAGCCAGGGGGTCAAACCTGCATTTGAAGCATATGCTTCAGTTCCTTGAACTATTCCTTGCACCCAGATTTTTTTATTGTTTGCTATCAAGTCATTATTTTTAAACTATAAATGTTGGTGAATATAAATATATGCTCAGAAATACAGATGTTTCTAAACATGAAACTTGAAACAAAAATTCATCCTCTCAAGCTCAACTCCTGTTGGGGAATAATTAGTACAATTATTAAGGTATATTTTATTTTGAGGGGGCTCGAGAGATATTACAGCAGATAAGGCACTTGCCCTGTGTACAGCCAACCCAGGTTCAATCCCCAGCACCCCATATGGTCCCCTGAGCACCTCCAGAGTGATTCCTGAATGCAGAGCCAGGAGGAACCTCTGAGCATTGTCGGATATGGCCCAAAAACCAAGAAAAAAATTTTTTTAATCTTTAAAATGTATATTTGAGTTTGATAAGAACACAACATATAATAAAAAGAAGAGGAATAAATTTACTGATACTTATTTCTTCTCAGTGATGATGATGTGGAAGAAACACATCCCGTGGATGGAAATGACAGTGACTACGACCCCAAAAAAGAAACCAAGAAAGAGGTAATGATGGGGGCAAGTGATGTGATTTTCCTGCGGTCCCCACTCAGAAGCGTTGACTGCGCTTTACGTGCAGAGCAGTCCTGTCTGATGTCTGATGGCTTAGGAGGCAGGACATCTTAGTGCTAGTCAGGGGGTTGGAGGGAACAGTGACACTTCACACTTCAGGGTGTGGGGACAGTGGTCTGGGGTCTCAGGTGCAGTCCCTGCTCTTTCATCTCAGAAAAGAAATAAAATCACCCTTGGGTGATCAAAAAATCAAAAAGCTTCCTGCTTTGTTGCTGAGTTTTTCTGAAAGTATTTTGTGTGTCCATACAATAGCAAGTTGGAAGTCAGTTTTATATGTAATAGCAAGGTAGAAATGAATGCAGGCATATAGGCAGCAGTCAGAGCCAGAGCCGCCTGCAGGATGGGCATCCAGTGATGTAAAGAGAGACACTCTTCGCACCCTCAGGAGTATGATGACATGACTTAGAATCATTAAGGAAAGGGACCAGCAGTAGCAATCAGCGGCAGCACTCGGCCCCTGGGTCATCACACATGGCCACTGCCAGGTGCGGCCCCACAGTAGCAACTGTCACTGTCACTGTCATCCCGTTGCTCATCAATTTGCTCGAGCAGGCACCAGTAACACCTCCATTGTGAGACTTGTTGTTACTGTTTTTGGCATATTAAATACGCCACGGTTAGCTTGCTGAGAGGGACGGAAGAATCAAACCCGGGTTGGCCACGTGCAAGGCAGATGCTCTACCCACTGTGCTATCACTCCAGCCCCTCGGTAGCTACAGTAGCAACAGAAAGCTAAAAAGCACAAACTGTGGCATGTGCTCACTTATAAAGCCAATAATCATATAACTAGAACGAGTGGCTGGCTGCCGATAAGTGAGGCTTCCGTGGTGCGGGCAGCTGGAGAGTCAAGGAACGAAGAAGAGCAGTGGAGACACCTCACCCAGCTTACTGAATCCTGGTCCTCTTTGGGGCCTGGTTGCACCTCATCAACAGAATCTTAGAAATCCTGGTCTCACCTCCACTTGATCTTTTCACTCATTCCCTTACTGCGACTACATGTTCTCAAAGTCCTTGATTGTTTCATCCTCCCTAGTCTGCCTGGTATCCTTGAGCTGTAGGCCCAGTGGCTGTATATTTCCCTGGCTCTCATCTGCCTGTGCTCTGCTCAGCCAACTTCTGTGGCCTGTTGGCCCACAGTGTGGTTCAGCTCTGTTCTGGGTTTGGGGACACAGAGCAGAGGGTCCTTTGAGGCTTGTGTTGGTCTGTGTAGAAGCACTGTGTCTGTGTCCGTCCACAATAACTCTCAGTCAGCGGTGTTGCTGCTCTGAGCCATGATTAGTTTCTGTTTTAACCCTGCTTCTTCCCTCTGTTGCAGATGTGATTGACTGGTGTGTGTGTGTGGTGGAGGGGGGCGTAGGTTTCAGTGTGAAGGTGGAACCCTTCTTCCTGGTGATGCGCACACATATTCAAGGGGGGCATATCAGTGCTCTCGTGAGCACTAAGCCCATGGCTGTCATTGTCACTGCTCCCTTTCTCTCATGATCTCCTGCATGCCAGGCAGCACTGTGGCCGGAAGTCGTCTGCAGGCAGCATGTGGGGGAGCTGAGGTAGAACTCGGAGCCTCCTGCTTGCAGGCAGGCACCTTAGCCACAGAGCCACCTCCCAGCCCCAGGTCGTCGCTGCACCTCTTAACTGCCCTACCTTCCCCCAACCTGACCCCCTCAACATTGGAGTAGATAATTTCAGCTTGTTTCACAAAAAAGGCCAGAGGAATCTGCCTCACATGCCAGCCCTTCTCTAATCTGTGTTACCAGATTAACCTTTTCAGCTTTGTTTTTTTTTTCACTAGTGCTATACTAGTACACACTGTTTTGGGCCAAGGAGATAGTGCAGGGGTTGAGGTGCTGGCTGCATGTGGCCAGTCCTGATTCTGCTCCCTGCACCATCTGGTCTCCCTTTGTACCACTTGGTATAGCCCAGAAGTTGAAAACAAAGACCTGAAAGATGTTTCATGTGTCTCATGAACTCAAGGCAGGGGCTGCGTTTCATTGTACAGCTGGTATCCCCCAAATTCTGAGCACTCATTGTCCATCTCCCTCCCTGTGCTGGTCAAACTGTAAAAATAATTCAGACTGGTAACAGGAAATTGACATGCACTGTTTTCTCAGTTTGACTCATCTAGTGTCTAGCAAGGCTGACAATCTACTGTGTATTTAAAAACATGAAGACACAAACAATAGAATATGGAACAAGAAATGCATTCCTAATCCAAAGCAAAGGATTATGAACAAGGAAAAGAAAACAGTGAATTCAATTTGAGAAATAGAAATAAGAGAGATTTGCAGCAGGGAGAGCGCTTTGCATGCAGCTGACCCAGGTTCAGTCCATTTGGTCCCTCCAGTCTACCAGGAGTGGTCCCTGAGCACAGACCTGGGAGTAAGCCCTGAGCACTGCCAGATGTGGCCCAAAAACTGAAAGAGAAAAAAAAAATTAGAGACTGAGACTAGAGCCAGGGGGTGTGGCCTAGTGACAGTGTTTGTGTCAGTGTTTGTGCCACGCCCAGCACAGTGCAGGAGCCACTCCTGCAGCGAGGGGGGACAGAAACGCAAACAGGTCTGTGATGGAAATGGAAAGGGCCAAACCTGCAGACCAGGTGTGAGTCCTCCTCCTTGCCTTGGGAGCCAGGTACAAGTTTGCAGGGCAAGACACACATGCTGGAAATAAATGCTAGCCAGCCTAGAGCTGGCCTCTTGCATTAGAGCTGTCGAAAGCAGAAGACACTGCAGGAGGTGATGGTGTTTCCTTCCTCTAGCTCAGTAGCGGGGCAGAGGAATGCCAGGCCACAGACGTAGTACCGGGAGAAGGCACTTGGTTGTATGCAGTCCAACCCCGGTTCTGTCCCGGCAATGCTTAGCAGTCCCTAGGCCCCACCAGGAGTGTTCCCTGGGATCAGACCCTGGAGTCAGCCCTGAGTGCCACCGGGTGTGGTCTCAAAACCAAAAATTTTAAAAAAAAGCGCAAGATTTCTATCCCCTAATAACATAAGCTTCAAAAAAAAGGAAAACAGTTCTCCATGACTGATACTCAATCAGCAGCAGAAGCCATGCTGGCAAAGAGGCAAGCATCGAGAGAGTGCACTTCAGTCACAGAACCCACCAGCTTTGATGAATAGCCACTTTCACTTGTACCCAAGAATTCACATGTGTATTCTCCTTAATCCATGTAAGAAACAGTTGGGAAATTCACACTAGTTCTTAAGTTTGCTTAGTGAAATGACCTGCATCCTGGTGGGCAGTTTCCAGAGCATGCCAGTCTCAGAAGTGCGGCTGCTGTGGAATCTGTGTGTCCCACTGGAAGGGTGTTGCGGGCAGAATTAGTTGGAGATGAAAAATCAGTCAGCCTTCGTTGAATTTTTTCAGCCTCTTCTGGACCACAAAGTCACATTTTGTTTTATTCACGGAAATGACTTAGAGTCACAGCATTTCCTCAGGATTAAGATGAGTCTTTGTCCTTAGCCTTCAGAGCCTGCTTCGCCCACACGGTGGCCAGACAATGAAGTGCTGGATCTCTTCCACCCGCTTATCCTCACTCTGCCCCTTTCAGCTGCTGTGAGCTCAGGACACAGTGGCCAAAGGTCCGACCCTGCTAGCTGAGTGCCCGGGCCCTGAAGAGGGCTTTCCTGCCTGCACCCATCTGCCCATCATCACATCAGCGAAAGTGGAAGGAGGGAACATTTTTAACTTTCTCACCTTTCCCCACTTTTTATTACTGAGAGAGAATTTATCCTATCTTGAGGAAAGTAGGTAAAGTTTTGGGTTCAACTTTTTAAATTTCTGGTTGTCTGGGTGTAGAGACTGGGTTTTGTTATGGTTTTATTTTGAAGGTTCCCTGGTTGGTGGGTGAGTGTGTGAGTGTGTGTGTATGCATGTGTGTGCATACACACTTGTGTATGTGTGTGAGTGCATGTGTAAGTGGGTGAGTATGTATGTACATGAATGTATATCTGCATGTCAAGGTGTTTGCAGTGTGTCAGTACAAAAAGTAATGTTATGGCAGTGTGTCCGTTCAGATGGGCCAGCTGACCTGTCCTCCTGTCTCTGTTCAGGGCAGCGCCGAGCAGCCTGTGCAAACCAGCAAGGGGGGCCTTGGGCGCAGGGAATACCAGAGCCTGCAGCACCGCCACCACTCCCAGCGTGCCAAGTGCCGGCCGCCCAAGGGCATGTACCTGACCCGGGAAGACGTGGCCGCTGTGTCTTGCAGCCCCAATGCCGCCAGCACCATCCTACGGCAGCTAGACATGGAGCTGATCTCACTGAAGCGCCAGGTACACACTAGGAGCACGTTTCTGTCTTGCTTGTGGGACCGCGTCTGTAGCACACATTTTCTCGGCCATTCTCATACTTGGTGGTTTGAAAGTCTGCCTGGTTTCCAAACGAGGAGACGCTGCTGACCTTGGCCTTGCCAGTGCGCCCTGGCTGCTGGTGGTTGTGGGCAGTGTTGGCATCTCTGCATACTCCTGTTTTCTCTCTGAAATTTCCCCATACCGGGGCTCCCTCTCCTGCAGGCCACTGGGGGTCCCTGGAGAGGAGGGGGCAGGAGGGGGATGCTGGCATTTTGGGTAGAGTTCAGCTCCAGCACCATCGCACACATCACCAGGGTCTGGAGTGAAGTAGACCATGAGCAGCCTCGGGTGCCCTTAGGGCTGCTCTCTCAGTTCCCTGGGCTTGAAGGAGGGGTAAGGATGGAGGCATTTGGGGAGGGGACATTAAATAGGCTGCAGGCTAGTAGTGCTCCGATGGCACCTGACACAGCCTGCAACTGTAGCACAGTTGGGAGCCGACCCAAGTTCTATCCCTGGCACCCCATAGGGTCCCCCACGCCTGCCAGGAGTGATCCCTGAATGCAGAGTTGAGTAAGCCCTGAGCACTGCTGGTTGTGGCCCATAGACCAAAACTAAAACCGTAGAAACACACAGCTCCTGTGTGAGGCAATGCCAGCAGGCCTCTTGCCTTGGCGCCTCTCACCCTGGACAGGGTGCCTCGGGCTGTGCCCCGTGTCCTGGCAGAGCTGGTCTGCTCCAGACTGCACTCCCTCCCCTCTCGGCAAGCATCAGGATCTTCGATGGTTGGTCTCTGAGCTTTGTCACTCCCCCAGCACACACCAGCCCTGATGGTAACCAAGTGAGGTGTGGTCCACCCTGGGTGCCCCTGGGTTACCTCACCTTCCCCAGGTCAGGGGCTTGTCTCCCAACAACTGTCTTTGCTGCCCACCTGCTTTTACCACTTCTTCCTGGCTCCAGGAGACATATTGTTGTCTTCTTAAAAACCCCACCCCACCCTCCCCCCAGCCCTGTGGTGGTTCTTGTGTGGTTATTTTCTTGCGTGATTTTGCACAGGACATTGAACTTTGAGAGGTTTGTGGCAGGATCCACAGAAGTGGGGGCAGACACAGCATAGATTACTTAAAAAAATAGATACTTTACTACAAATGAAACATGAAGAATGAGGGTTTGTACATGACATTATCCATCCTGATCATTATTATTCCTATTAAAGTAAGGATTCTTTATTCAAAACATGGTAATGTTTGTTTATTTTTGCGTCACACCCGGTGATGCTCAGGGGTTGCTCCTGGCTTTGCACTCAGGAATTACTCCTGGCAGTGCTTGGGGGACATATGGGATGCTGGGAATAGAATCCAGGTCGGTCACATGCAAGGCACATGCCCTACCCGCTGGTCTATCGCTCCAGCCCCAACATAGTAATGTTTGGATTGTGGGAATTTAACTCTGAAATGCTGCAGTTTTCCAGCTGTCTCTGGTCTGTCAGTTGAGTGGGATAGTGAACCCTGAGGAGGATACGTATTCCCCTCCCCTAAAATAAAATTGAAGAAGGCTGATATCTCCCCTATAAATTTATTGAGTATTTTAGAAATTGCCAAAGGACGTAAACTTACTCTTGTTTCGGTTCTTTTGTTGAAGGTTCAGAATGCTAAACAAGTCAACAGCGCACTTAAACAGAGAATGGAAGGTGGGATTGAAGAATTCAAACCCCCTGAGGTATGTTGAAAGAGTGCCTGCTGTTAAACTGGAGCCTCAGACTTTGGGTTGAGGATGATGCTTTGAGTTTGGTTGATCCTCGGAAAGTATTGGGCATGATTGTGCACTGTGCCACTGTTTTGTCAGACTGGTGATTGGGTTTCTGGCTCACTCTCACGGCTAGTGACTGTTGCCACATTTCTTTTCTTTCTGGAGCCATTCAGGTCAAGTAGAACTAGTGAGAAACAGCATCCCAGGTGGACAAAAGTGAGAGAGAGAGAGAGAGACCCTCATTCAGATTTCCTGTGGAGAGTTTGGCATGAGTTTCACTTGTTCTTGTACATCCCAGAAATCCGATTCCTCATACAAATCAGCCATTGTCTCCTTGTCACTTCCAGCTTACACCCAATGCCTTTGGTGACTATGATGATCACAGTAGTTGTCAGATACCCGTAAAGGTCCACTGAATCTTTTACTAGAAGCTTCTCTCATAGGCGCCTCCTTTCTCTTCCATTGTTTAGAGACTCCTATGGTCCTGCTTCATGTCCTGTATTTGCCTATCACAATAATTGATCATTTCTTTGGTCCTGCTGGGATGCCTATGACATAAGTGTCTCCACATGAAATATTCTGTGTGAGGGACTGGCGCCCAGATGCCAGCTGACTCACAAGGGTCCTTCACAGGAAGAACCAACAAACTGGAGAAAGTTGTTTTGATTGGCTTGTTTCAAATACCTTTTATGAAGGTTCGATAACACAAAGAATGGACTGTATGTGCATAAGTAATAACTCATTCTACAGCCCAGGTACAGTGGCAGTTTAGTAAAGTGAGCAAGTACATCATCACAGAGACTGGGCCTCGGGCAGCTGGCCATGGTGAGACTCTGGCCATGAGATTCTTAGGTCCCACTGGGAGAGGCCTCCGTTAGTATAGCCCGTTATGTCTCTTATAGCTGGGAACTTTCATGTAGTAGCAATAGTATTTATTAAATTCATACTTTGAATTAGCAGTTATTGAGTTAGAAGTTTCATTTATTGATTTCATTCATTTGTAAATTTATTATATATAAAAAAAAGGACCATATGGGGGGCTGCAGAGATGGCACAGCGGGTAGGGCATTTGCCTTGCACCCGGCCTACCCGGGTTCGATTCCCAGCATCCCATATGGTTCCCCGAGCACTGCCAGGAGTAATTCCTGAGTGCATAAGCCAGGAGTAACCCCTGTGCATCACCGGGTATGACCTAAAAGCAAAAAATAAAATACCAGTGGGGTGATCTTAAAAAAAAAAAAAGACCATAATCTTTACATTATCATCCAAACACTGGAATTTTTCTATTACTTTGAGGTCAGTTATTGAATTTATATGACTTAGAAAAAATAGACGTATATATCATCTGAAAGTTGCATAGGATGTATTTGTCATATTATTTCTACTGCCTTGTAGAAGAATGCAACTTAACTGATACATTTCAAACTTCTAGATTAACAGTCATACCAAAGACCTTAAAAAGTTATATAATCTACGTCCTTACTTGGTTAGTTGATCCCTAAACCAAAGAATTTCTTTAGCACCTCGTCAAAGAATTCCACTACATTTTAGAACAGGGCCCCAGAATGATGTTGTTGAACTGAAAGTGAGCAGTTACTAACTTGGGTTCATCATTCATCTGATACTGTGTAGAGTGAAGTGTGGCAAAGGGTTTGTCCATTTCCTTAGGTATATGCCAGTGACCTTTCCACAGAAGGTTCTTGCAGGGCTGTGGGGAAGATGGTGCGGAAAAGGGGTCCTCCATCTTCTTGTAGAAGAGCTTCCAATCTACATGGATTTTAAGACAACTGATTGAGGAACCAGAGAGATACTTCAGCAGGAAGAGTCTTTGCCTTGTACATGGCCGACCCCGTTCAATTCCCTGTATCCCATATGGTCCCTGAGCACCACCAGGAATCATTTCTGCGTTCAGAGCCACGAGTAAATTCTTAGCAAAGTTGAGTGTAGCCCAAGTGCCAAAAACAAATAAAACTGATGATGGGGCTGGAGCAATAGCACAGCGGGTGGGGCGTTTGCCTTATACCCAGCTTACCTGGGTTCGATTCCCAGCATCCCATATGGTTCCCTGAGCACTGCCAGGGGTAATTCTTGAGTGCAGAGCCAGGAGTGAGTGACCCCTGTGCACCGCCAGGTATGACCCAAAAAGAAAAAAAAAAGATTGAAATGACATGGTAGATTATAAAGTCTACAGAAAAGAAATGGTTATCACTGATTCTGGCCAGAAGAATCAGAAAGAATTGCAGTTGGATGAATCAGGTTTTTGCACATATACAAAGAGAATAGCAGGGGCCAGAGAAATAGTACAGAGGGGAGGACGTTTGCCTTGCACACGGCTGACCCGGGTTCGATCCCCAGCATCCCATATGGTCCCCTGAGCACTGCCAGGAGTAAATCCTGAGTGCAGAGCCAGGAGTAACCCCTGAGCATTGCTGGGTATGGCCTAAAAAGCAAAAAAAAAAACAAAAAAAAAAAAACCCAAAAGGTATAGCAGGAGCAAAGAGTGGGGAAGAGTCGAGCCCTCTGGCAGTTATAGACCCCCTGCCCCCAAGCATTCAACATGCTGACCGCTGCTGAGACCTTGGGAACAGGACCTTAGAGCCAGAGTCTAGGTCAGAATACAGGCTGGAGTGCAGAGAGCATGGATAGCGGGGGCAGGGGAGCTGAAGGGGCTCATCTAGACTTGACCTGAGACCAAGGGGAATGGCCAGAGGACAGTGTTGGTGACGACTTGGAAATTCTCAGAATTTGCTATGTTTTCTTCAGTATAGAAACTAGACGATAACAATTTGATTTTAAGGAAATCATTCTGGCAGCATTATTCAGGGGGAATTAGGCACTTTTTGAGAGACCATCATGAAGCAGGCAAGAATTGGGTGTGAGAAAGATCAAGGCATCTGCTGAAAGATGCCCACAGAGAAGAAGGTGTGAGATGTGCACCGCAGGGTGCGCCTGCCCCAGGAGGTGGCAGGGAGGCAGGTGCTGGGGAAGTAGCTCTGCACAGTTGGAGACGGCCCCCACCTGGAGATCCCACGCACAGGGACACATGCCGTCCTTACGGGGCCACGGAGTCAGCAGTAGCTCGAGATTGACTTGGTGGCCTTTTCTGTTTCTTCCAGCTCAGGGATCGTTGGAACCTGCTCCTGAAGGCAGTGGGGAGTGGGGAGGGTGTGGTGAAGATAGGCTCCACTGAGCAGGTCATCAGAGGCCCTTGAAAGCCTTTGGGAGCCCACGGCCTCTGCCGTCAGGATCGCTGCACTGGGCTGTTTTATAGCACTGTTTCATTTGTGGCTAGGAGTCCAGAAAAATCTCTTCAGTGGTCCCCGCCCCCAGCGAGTCCCGACTCCCACACTTGGCTCTCTGCTTGTATTCTGGTCATCACTCCCCAGAGCCGTGGGCAGCCATGTGGCCTTTGGGCCCTCACCCAGTTTCTGCTTGTTCTGGGCTCTCACCGCCTCCCTCTGCACTCAGGGCCCTGCGTGTGCCAGGTCAGCCTGTTTCAAGCAGCCATGGACAGACAGTGGCTTTGGTGTAGGTGACAAGACACGGTGCCTACGGCCCTAGTTGGCCTGCCTCTCCCACAGGCTGTTCTCTGCCTGACAGACTCTGCCCTCTGTGGCTCTCATCTGCACTCTGTGTCTCTGGAGCAGTCTTCGGGGTTCTGGCCACACGGCTCACATCTTTTGGAAATAAAGTCGCTTCCTATGTATAGTTCACTGGCACAGAGAAAACCATAGCTACAAAGCCAGTAGGTGTCATGGGCACTTGTGCCTGGGCTCCCTTTATTGAACATCTGCCCGGAGAGAGCACTGAGGAGCAAGGACAACCTGTCTCCCTCGGGAGGATCTTGTTGGGCCACCCTGGCTGTCTTTGTAAAACGTTCGAGAATCATTGTGGGGGTGGGGCCAGAGCAATGGCACAGAGGGTACATGCTTGCCTTGCACGCAGCCAACCCAGGTTTGTCCTCGCATCCCAGAGGGTCCCCTGAGCACCATCAGGAGCGATCCCTGAGTGCAGAGCCAGGAGTAACCCCTGAGCATTATCAGGGGTGGCCCTAAAACAAAACCAAAAATCTCAGCTTGGCATATCTCACATCTGAGAGTTAGGGGTGACACACCATTTTCCAGAACCTGAAAAAGGGAGTTTGAAACAGTGAATCTGTCTTAGCCTTCATTGTGATACCTCAATCCACCAGAATGTCCTGCTGATCGATCACCTTCCAAACCACAGCCAAGTCCAGTCTCTCCCTGGGTCAGTTTCTCATGCCCTGGACATTACCCCTCTCTGGCCTTTCAGAATTAGGGTCCTGGTCTAATGTGGTCACAGTCTCCCATGCCCTCGCCATGGTGGTAACTGTCTTTCTCAAAGAAGCCTTTCGGTCCTGTGCAGCCCTTCTTCCCCACCTCTCCAGCCAGCCTCACTTCTGCCCCACATCTGGTGTGGGTCCTGCCAGCACCTTCTGTGCCACAACCCTGCCCAACTCCAGCTGCCTCACGCCTTGTCCCACTTCCTCGTGTCCTCGGCCCCCAGGATCCTCTGCCTTGTTATACTCATCACTTTTGTTCATGACACATTCTGTCTTGCCTGTGTGGAAATAAGTCTTCACTGTGCATGTTATTCCTTTCCCTTTCTATTTTGGGGAGTGGGATTTGAGCCACCCCTTGCTTGCTTCTGGCTCTGTGATCTAATGGGACCCCGGCTGGTGCTCAGGGGACCATATGGGGGGACTGGGATTGAACCAGCATGGACGTCTTGCAAGGACAGTGCCTTAACCTCAGCACTGTCTTCTCCGAGTACTTATACCTCCTGGCCCAGCACGAGCTTGAAGGTGTTGCAGAGCCCAAGACTCAGGGAGGGTTTTTGCATCTCTTCAGCCTTTTGTTCTGAGTGCTTCCTTCTGTAAAAGCCTGTCAGCAGCCTGCGCGTAGGGAGGTGGTGCCACTCACTGGGGGCTCCTGGCATCATATTGCCATCCTCAGAGTCCTCACCCAGGTTCCAATAAAATTTCTGGGAGGAACATGAAAGGTAACTTGGCAGAGTTTGGGGGGAATCATGTTCTTATCGTGGGACTTGGCTTCAGAAGTATTTTAGGACTTGGGTCCAGTCCCCAGTTCTGTGTTAACTGATCCAGCGTCATTCATGGGGGATAAGGAGAAGGTCACTATCAACATGAAGAGAAGATCTTGAAGTGACTCGTACATGCTCTCCTGAATGCTGGGAACGAGGCTGCAGTCAGCTTTGCATGGGGACATTGTGCTGGACACATGGGCTAAACACTGGCTTTTTCCAGTGTCTTTTTCTAGAGCATGAATGTGTTGTTTGCTTTCCCAAACTCGTATGTTTCCCATCTTTGTATGGGTAAAAGAGAATTCGTAATTTATGTTTAAATCCTTGTCAGAATGGGGTCATGAATCAGGGTTTGAATAATCTCATGTCAATGATTGGTCAAAGTGTTAAGAAAATAAGCACTTTGGAAAATGTGTGTTTCCATGTCCTTATCAGGAAACTTCTCTTTAATCTTGTAGTCGAATCAGAAAATTAATGCCCGTTGGACCACCGAGGAGCAGCTTCTAGCAGTGCAAGGTATATTCGGGACGAGCGGTTCTTGTTTTTGATTGACCCTGTCATGAGAGGCGGCTGCCCCCTCTGTGCCATCCCTCCCAGGGACCCGGGCCCTGAATCCTTTGGGGCTGTGTGTACTTGGCTCTGAGCATGGCCACACTTAGACTCAGCAGGTGAGGGCCGGCTTGTCTCTGCCTCAGGGACACTCTTGCTGTCTGCCGAATGTTGCCAGCCAGTGGCATCAGAGAGCGAGTCTGGGAGCATGGCTGACCTGCTCCCCTATCAGTGTTTCTGTGCTGACAAACCAGATTGGTCACTGAATACCTGTGGGGGCCAGTGATGCTGCTCAGTGACAAACAACTAGCCTTGCATGCACAGGGCTTAGGTCTAATCCCCAGCACAACAAAAGAAAAAGAAACCTGATTTAAAAATTTTAAATGTGTATGCCAAAATTCATTAATCACAAATCGATGCCTATAGCTTCTCCAGTGTATTTTTTATGGGAGTGCTTCTGGAATCAAGGCAGAGCACTTTGTTACTCTGAGCCCCCATGAGTGATTCAGAAGCATCACAGACTCAGATTCTCGTGCTGAGGACAGATCCTCCTTCCATAGCACTTCCAGGAATCTTCTCCCTTCAAGGGGACCTGCTGCAGGGCTGATTGGTTCTGGCTTCTCTCTCTAGGCCAGTCCTCATAGGGCTTCTGCCCAGGTCAGCCATGAGGCAGACTGGGCTCCAGAGAAACAAGCTCCTTCAGAAACAGGAGTCAGACCTGAGGCCACAGGTCCCCTCCGGAGGTGGGAACTGTGTCATCGAAAGTGGGATGATGGGTCAGTGCCGTGGGTTAGGGGCAGAGTGACCAGCCAGTGACTGCCTGGTGTCTGCGGATAATGCCCTATGTCCCTGTGAGCTCACCTATTCTGGTGACCTCCAGAGAGCTGCCAGGCCCTGGACTGTCCTCCAGAGCAAGGGATAGTTCCCCTGTGATCAGCGCAGAAGGAGGCTGGCAAGACTTTCCCGTTGTGCCCGGGTTCCCAGGCAGCATGACCGGGCACTGGGATTGGGTCCCTTTCTTGCACCTGAGACTTCATTCCATCCCCGCTCGGGAACACACAGGGAAGACAGCCAGCCCCAGCCCTCACTTTAGTGGCCAGACTGACATCCTGCACGAGCTGCCATGCGGCCATTCGGTCAGGTGTCCATGTCTGTGCTGGCCTGCCCTGTTTGGGGACTGGCGCCACCTGGATACAGGTCCCAGGGATCCCAGACCCAAGGCAGGTGTGGCCTCAGTTCTTGGGCACCTTCCTTGTGTGCTGGTGTCTCTGTTTCTCTTTCTTGAATGTGACTCTGGAATTTTGTCTCACTTTTGTTTTAAGGACTTCTTGTTTCAGAGGCTCTTTTGCTTTGTTTTGTTTTGTCTTTTTTACATAAGCCATTTGTGTCCCAAATGGTTGTTTTTGAGAGAATTGAAAGGTGCCCCCTGGGCCAGCTGCTGTGACCAAGGTTCACTAATATGATTTTTGTTTGAACCAGAAAAAGTCTGTCTCTTTTTTTGTGCTCTTTTCAGTCATTTGAGAAACCTTGGGGCTGAAGTGATAGCACAGCGGGTAGGGCGTTTGCCTTGCACGCGGCCGACCCCGGTTCGATTCCCAGCATCCCATATGGTCCCCTGAGCACCACCAGGGGTGATGCCTGTGCATTGCCGGATGAGACCCAAAAAGAAAAAAAAAAGAAAAACCTTAATGGGTGTTAATCTTATGGTGGCTTCAGTTTATAAAATAGTAATCATTTATATTTTGATATTAACATGTTTCAATTACTATAGTGTGTTATATTGGGGATATTTTGCATAGATACTCTGATCGGTTTACACTTGTTAAATGTTTCTTAAGATCTTGTTAAGTCCCCCGTCACAGTGGCCTTGAGAATGAACTCTGACATTGCTGGAGGTGCTTGGCCCTCTGCATTGGACAACCTTTTTGTTGTTTCTCTTTTAAAGTAGAGATGTAGGGGGCTGGAGCGATAGCACAGCGACTTGCATGCAGCCGACCTGGGTTTGATCCCCAGCATCCCACATGGTCCTCTGAGCACCACCATGAGTAATTCCTGAGTGCAGAGCCAGGAGTAACCCCTGTGCATCGCCAGGTGTGACCCAAAAAGAAAAAAAAAAATAGAGATGTAGGAGCTGGAGCAAAAGGAAATAGAGATATATTAAGAATCATCTTAGAGCCTTGGGCCAGAGAGATAGTACTGCATGTAGGGGCCTGCCTTGCACACGCTGACCCAGCTTTGATCACCTGAACCCCATATGAGCCTCCCAGGAGTGATCCAAGTATGCCCTGAGCATTGCCAGGTGTAGCCCAGCCCCACCCGTCAGAATCATCTTGGAGCTGAAATAAAGGTTTCTTACTGTACTTTTCATTCTCTTATATTGCCTACCAAATACTGACCATCTAGTACATTTTCTCTTCTTTTCTCCCTGGTTTAGAAGGGGCTTGCCCTGCTCAGAACACATGAGGATCATTTTCTTCTCACAGAGCCAGCCCATTTATTGGGTTTATTTTAGTTCAGAGTTCAGTAACCATGGATGCAACTAATTTAATCTTCTTGAAATATTTACCAAGGGTCGGAGAGTTAGTAGAGTTGGTAGGACACTTGCCCTGCACGCGGTCAACCTGCATTCAATCCCCAGCATCCAGTATGTCCCCCAAGATCAGCCAGGAGTAATTCCTGTGTGCAGAGCTGGACGTGATCCCTGAGCATTGCTCAGTGTGGGAGAAAAAATTGTCAAGAGTGGTATTTGCATCTTACAACCTGTTTCACCCTTTAGAATCTAGATTTTCTATCAGAGCAAATTAGTTATTATAAGACCAATTATACTCTTCACAGATTTGCGCTAATGTTTAGATATAACTTGTAGCTTGTGCCATATATATATATATATGTACATATATAGGTACTTTTATAAAATATTTTAAAATTATTTTGATATTGGGGCTGGAGTGATAGCACAGCGGGTAGGGCGTTTGCCTTGCACGCGGCCGACCCGGGTTCGAATCCCAGCATCCCATATGGTCCCCTGAGCACCGCCAGGGGTGATTCCTGAGTGCATGAGCCAGGAGTGACCCCTGTGCATCGCCGGGTGTGACCCAAAAAGCAAAAAAATAAAAAATTAAAAAAAATTATTTTGATATGTATGATAAACATATAGGAAAAATTAGGAAAAGAATTAGATCCTAATTTCTAAGTATATTTTTCATTTAAAAATTGAACAATTACTAGGTTATAGATGTTGAGCTAGAGAGACATTTAAGTGATCAGAGTCAGGGTATGTCTGAATGATCAAAGAGGACTTGCTTTGTTCATTTTCCTTCTGCTGTTACTGTCTCATCTGCAGTTCATCTGTTCATTCCTTTATGGGAGAAATCAAATAGCAAACCTAAAAATTGTCTTCTTGATTCTAGCTTTAAAAAAAAAAAAACAGTTCTTTTTCTTGTGGGTGGGGCAGGAGGTGGGGCAGCGGGCACACCTGGTGATGCTCAGGGGTTAGTCCTGGTTCTCTGCTCCTGTGCTCAGGAATTACTCTTTTGCAGTGCTGAGGGACCATATGGGATGGGATGCTGGGGTTTGAACCTGGGTTAGCCACATGCAAGTCAGACACCCTCTCCACTGTCCTGTCACTCCAGCCCAAAGCTAGAACAGTTCTAAAAGTGGGAGAGGTCTGGGAGCTAATTGAGGCCAAGGCTTGCCAACTGTTTGCTGCTACGTGAAGGTGGAGAAGGCAGTGTGGGGAGGGGGGTACCTTTGTCGGCAGAAGCACTGTGGCTGTGGTGTGTGCCTGACGTGCTTCAGGTGACTGCTTGCTCCACACGCCCAGCATGGATTGCCTCCACGTCACTGGGAGAAGGACAGGCAGGTAGAGGGAAGTAGCCTTGCCTGGCCACCGCTGACCTACCACTGACCCTCTGCTCAGGTCTTTGCCTTCTTTAGTGCGAACTCTGGAAAGAAATGCACGTTCCCAGTGTCTCTAGGAAGGCCCCACAGCTCTGTGGTCCTGCTGTCAGAGGAGGAGCACTCTCAGCACTCTCAGGAGTGAGCACTGCCCACTTCTGCTAGTGGTGCTCTTACGGCAGCAGACTGGGCTAGAGCAAGAAGTTGATGCCTTAGTTGCACCTCCTAGAGGCTGATTGCTTGTTGCATTTAGTCCAGAATGATATTTTAGAAAATAGTGTTTATTGGGGCTAGAAAGATAGTACAGTGGGTAGGGCACTTGCCTTGCACACAGCCAACATGTTCCATCCCTGGCACCCCATATAGCCCCAGTCATCAGCTGGGTGTGACACAAAAAAACAAAAATAAAAACATTCACCAATAGCAGATTCATAATATTCCTCCTAAGGAAACAAGTACAGTTACATGTTCATGGTTTGGAAATGTCATGTCCCAAATACCTTTGAAGCTACTGGCTTACCAGCCAAAGCCTAAAAAGCCCTTGTTTGCAGTGGAGAGCACTATGACACGGGCTGCAGCACAGGAGCTTAGTGACTTATTTTTTTATTAACTCCAGAACAAAAGTTTAAAAGTGTTCTTGGCTGTTAGGTTGTAAATTTGAAGCAAAATTTAGAAATTTGAGTGAAACTGTTTCCATCTCCCTAAATAACCTATGATTTCTTCAGCATTCTCTGGTGTTTTATCCCAGTAACTCTGAAAGCAGACCCCTTGCCCTAAAGGTGAGAGTTCTGAATCTCCAGAGGGAGATTTCATCTCTGCATCTCTCTCTCCCCCTTTCTGAGTCTGACTCGTCTGTGAGAAGAGAGTGCAGCCCTTCCCTGACACATGGGACAGGAGAGCTAGCTGTGGTCTCAGGGGACAGCGAGTGGCATCCAGGCAGAGCACTGAGATGGGGGGTCAGTCCATGCAGTCTTCAGTCTGGTGACTGCCATGCCACGGAACTGCAGGGGCCACCTTCTAACCAGCCACTGCTGCGTGTTGCCTGGCTTGAAGGCCATGAAGGCAGCCCCACTTGTGGGCCAGGACCGAGTGAGGCCTCCAGGAGGCAGCACGGCCCTCTTCCCGCACCCTCAGCCTGCTGCGGCCCACGCACCCCACCCATGCTGCTGACCCATCTCCATCCCTAGCCCGCCTGGGCCCTGATCCCAGAGCAGGATTGCCCACAGACACCGCTGGGTGTGGCCCGCAGACCCAGAGAGGAGTCAGTGGAGTCGGAGCAAATGGGAAAGATGACGAGTGACACACTTGTAAGGCTGTGGTCCCAAGAGGCCTGCCTGAGACTGTGCTGGTCACAGGCCCTGCCCTGGTCCCCTGCCCTCAGCACACAGCCACTCCTCAGCCAGGCCAACCTGCGGTTCGTACCATCTGATCTGCAGAGTAGTTGGTCCAAGCTGGCATCAGTGAGTCCTTGCCAAATAGAGCACGGTGGCCCAGAACCTCAGTCCTGGGAACGTCTCCATCCCTCTGGGAACATCTCCATCCCTCTGGGGCAGAATTAAAGCTCCTTTCAGAGGTTAGGGGCAGCCTTATTACTGATAAGGCACCTCACTGAGAAAGAGAAAACCAAGTTAAAAATCCTCAAAACAGAAGGGGAAGGGATAGCTCCGTAACATGCAGGAACAACTTATGAGCAGGTGTTGCAGGTTGCAGAGTTTGTTTTGGCAAGTGGATATTCTGGAGACATCCTAGACTTGGGACAGACATGGGTAGTTCCACTTGGGTTTTGTTTCTGGTGCTGGGGAACACTCCGGGGCTTCTCTCACACAGATGTGTTCCACCACCAAGGCCTCCCCAGGCTTGCTCCAGGCAGCTTCCTTGGGCCTGCAGTGTCAACCCAGTTGGCTGGAGGGTTTCCACCCCAACCATGTCCTCAGGGGCTCTGCTCATTTCTAGAATTTGCATCCAGATCCCTCGTGAAGATCCATGTGCTGGTGACTGACTGCCTGGACCAGTTGAGTGACTGCTGAGCTCCCACAGAGTGTGGGTCACAGTCTCATGGGTCAGGGCACAGCGAAGGGCCGAGAAGGAGCCTGGATTTCCATCACTGGGGAGGCTCCTGGTGTTGCTAATCACCATGAGAATTTGCAATTATGAAGTCTAGGGGCCAGAGTGATAGCACAGAGGGCAGGGCACTCTCCTTGCACATGCTCAACTCAGGTTCAATCCCCGGGACCCCAACTGATCCTCCAAACCTACCAGAGTAATCCTGAGTGCAGAGCCAGGATTAAACCCTGAGCACTACTGGGTGTGCCCCCCTTCCCCTGCCACCAACTGAGGATGTCCAAACTGGAAATGAGAAGGGAGCTCTAAAGAGAGAGTGTGTAACTACAGACTGGGTGGCTCCGAGCCCACTGCCCCCTTGTCCTGCATGTACTCCCCTTTGAGAGTGGCTCACCCAGACGGCATTCAGAGTCTCAGACTCTCCAAACAATGAGTGTTCACCCCACGGTGACCCTCCCACCTGCTCAGGCTCCGTTGTTTGGACACGGGGAAAGAGCCCTGTCTGGCAGGTTTGCCAGCTGGCGGTGGCCAGCCTGCCACTTTCTTTCCAGGCCACAGACCCTGTGCCACACTTGGTACCCTGAGTAGGCATTCTGGGCCTTGCTGCTGACTTGACTGTCAGAACAAAGGGCTGTGCCCACCTTCCCATCTCTGCCATCAGTGCGGGGCTGTCTTCAGGCATTTTTAAAGCAGCATTCAGCGGTGGACAGTGTGGAGGACAGGTGTATTTAAGACGAGCACATCCCTCTGTGGGTGTCGAGGAACTTTCCGAATTCCATAAAGCAAAAGTTCCATTGTTTGCAGTTGTGTGACATAGTTCTCTTAGGTTCATAAATCCTTTATCACTCTCATGGTTACCACGTTCCCTCAGTGAAAAGTGACTCAAATAACTGTAGGAGAAGCTTTCTTGGGACTGTTTTGGGCCGCCCCAGGCACTGCAGGCCCCTAGAGTCTGTACAACTGTAGGGCGCACTGACCAGCCGCTCTGACCATGGGCTATTCATGCTTCAGCTCCTGACCCCCTCCTGGGAGAGCGCAAAATCATGCTGTGTGGCCTTGGAACCAGAACTAGTGTGTGTCCCCACTCAGGATGCTCAAGACACCTGCCTGTCCGGGCAGCAGCTCGCTAGACAGCACCCACGCACCTGCTCCCACACCTGAGGCTTCTTACTGATGCGTGGGGACTAGAGAGATGGAACAAGGGGCCCAAGGCTGTCCTCAGACGGGCTCTCTGGAGCCTTGAGGAGAGGCCCGGGAGCACTGTGAGGAGGCTTGGGCAGAGCACCTGAGCAGCCACACATGCACATTTCTGCCTGTGTGGTCCGACAGGCTGCTCTCCCTGAGAGCCCGCCCGGCAGGACTGTGTGCTGGTGTCTCGTGTGTGCATGCTGTGTAGTCCTCCGCTCTCCTGCTAATCCTTCACGGGTGTATTATTTACTTTGCCTTCCAGGTGTCCGCAAATACGGTAAAGATTTCCAAGCTATTGCAGATGTAATTGGCAACAAGACTGTTGGCCAAGTGAAGAACTTCTTTGTAAACTACAGGCGTCGGTTTAACTTAGACGAGGTCTTGCAGGAGTGGGAAGCAGAGCGAGGAACCCAGGCTTCTAATGGTGATGCTTCTGCTTTAGGGGAGGAGACCAGAGGTGCTTGTCATGAGCCGCCAGGGAAGAGCGCTGATGAAGAAGAGGAGGTGTGTTGGTGTGTGGGTTTGGCCTGAGCTTGAGCCAAGGCACCTGCTGCCATGGGCACAGCTGGAGATGGGGCGTCCACGGCCCCACACCAGCAGCCCCTCGTGGCCTTAGTCCAGTGTGAACACTGTTCACTAATAAAGATGCCTGTTTGGTAGCTACGTGGCTTTTTCGGGTGGTTTTTGTTTTCGTTTGGTTTCTTTTAAAATAAAGAGAAGCTTGAGCTTCCAGAAACACTGGTGTTAGGTTTTTGTTTGTTCTGTTTTCCCTGTGACAGCCCAGACCGTAGTAGGCAGTAGTCCCTCGGAGCCAGCGCCTCATGCTGTCTTCTGGCTTCCTCCCTCTAGGCGCCTCGGACTCTGGGTCCCTCACCTCCTGCCCCAGCGTCCACTCCAACACCCTCAGCCCCCGTGGCCACGCTGAACCAGCCTCCGCCGCTGCTCCGGCCCAGCCTGCCTACAGCCCCAGCACTCCATCGGCAGCCGCCCCCGCTGCAGCAGCAGGCGCGCTTCATCCAGCCCCGGCCCAGCCTCAACCAGCCGCCGCCCCCTCTCATCCGCCCCGCTAACTCCTTGCCACCCCGTCTAAACCCCAGGCCTGTGTTGTCCACGGCTGGGGGTCAGCAGCCACCGTCACTCATTGGCATTCAGACAGACTCGCAGTCCTCACTGCACTAGAGACCCAGGCAGACACGGGAGGAAGGACCCAGCCCTGTGGTCCCCGAGCGGCCACGGACAATGCCTCAGCTCTCGGGGCTGAAGTGGGAAACAGCCAGAGGCTGCAGGTCATTTTTCAGTGTGATCTCAAAAAGGAAAAATACGATCAAGTATTCTATATATCAAAGCGGGGGTGCTTTTGTTTTTACTGTATTTATTTTATCAAGGTTCTTTCTATTCCGCCTCTTCATAGTCAAGGTTCTTAGACGGGAAGATTGATTTAGGGATTGTGAAAACTCCTTAAGTTTCATAAGGACGTTGGACTTTTCTCTTCTATCTCTAATTTAATGTTTGATGTCATTTTCCTATGTTAGGAGTGCAAGATGAAATACCCTGCATTTCAGATCCAACATATGTTCATTTTAATGCCTGTTTAAAAACTATAGCTGTGTATCCCTTTTTTTTTTTTTCAAAAAAAGTCTTGCTTTTTTTTCTAAAGGAATTTTGATCTATTCCTTTAAAAGAAAGCAATTTTATCAATTGCAAAGCAATTATATAAAACCACAAAGAATGTACTGACTGAACCTGCTAATCTTAGCATACAGTTCAGGGTGCTGTGCCCCTGGGGACCCCACGGTTGCAGCCTGCCATCGGCAGGAGCAGAGGACGGGAAAAGTTTGCTCCACATATCCATGATGACTTAGTTGTGGGAGAATAACATCTTTAAGTTCCTTGGAATGGAATTCACGCTTTGATTTTTTTTTAATGTTTCTAAATTCTATATGCTTTTAATTCGTAGTTGCCTATATTTGAGGACTGAAAATTCTATTTTATCGGTTATGTGGAGATAGTGGTTAAGGAAGCACTTATTTGCAATGCCCTTTCTGGGGTTAGTTTCCGAACTTAAACTTGCCCTCATACATACTGGTGTGGTCTGCTTTTAACAGGAAGATCACGTTCTTGATAAACTTCTGTTGTACCACTTGGATATATTTGTGTATGGCAGCCAAGGAATTCCTGGACTCTTGAGTTTAGTTTAGGGTTAAATAATCAGCTTTATTTCACATAATAAATTTAAGAATCTGTTTTGTTATCTAGAGATATATCCATATATTGTCAGTTGTATTGCTGAAAATGCCAAAACCCTTTTATAGAGAAACAAGGAAACATTCCAAGTTGCAGCTGAGTACATGGTTGTGGAACAAGCACCCACCGAGGCTGTCCCAGCCGTGAGCACCCATGAAGGCTGTGAGCACCCACCGAGGCTGTCCCGGCCGTGAGCACCCACGAAGGCTGTGAGCACCCACCGAGGCTATCCCGGCCGTGAGCACCCATGAAGGCTGTGAGCACCCATCGAGGCTGTCCCAGCCGTGAGCACCCACCGAGGCTGTCCTGGCCGTGAGCACTCACGAAGGCTGTGTGCACCCACCAAGGCTGTTCTGGCCTTGAGCACCCACTGAGGCTCTCCCGGCCTTGAGCACCCACCGAGGCTATCCCAGCTGTGAGCACCCCTAGAGCCTGTCCCAACCGTGAGCACTGACATTCACAATCCCGGCTGTGCACTCTCTTGGTTTCTCTGCGAGGGTCTGGTGAGGGCCAGATCCCAGAGGCTGCTTCACTAGAGAGCTCAGGCTGAATGTCAGCCTCATCCACTCAAACTGCTTCATGAGGGCTGGAGAGATAAGTGGGCAGAGCACTTAGCGTGCACACAGCCAACCTGGGCTTGATCCTTGGCACCCCATATGGTTCCCCCAAACTCCTCCCAGAGTGATCCCTGAGTGCAGAGCCAGGAGTCAGCCCTGAGCACTGGCAGGTGTGCCCAAAGACCAAGACCTTAAGAAGATCACTAAGTCCCCACCCACACCCGGGAGGCTGTGTGACCCTGCCAGTGATGCTCAGGCCAAAATCCACTGCTGGGTGGAATGGGAAGTTTAGGTCCTGACTGGCCTTGAGCCCCTTTAGTTGACATCTGAGAATACTTTGCAGGATGTAGCCTTTTTCTGGATGGGAACCAAAGAGAATCTAGTCAGGAATTTGTCCCTCCTTTGCTTGAAAGGCCTGGGGACACTAACCTATGACTCAGGGCCACTATTTGGGCCGCCTGCAGCTGTATGCACTCTCAGCTTTTCCTGTCTGTCAGTGGCCAGCGCCTCCTCATGCCACTGTCCAGTGTAGCGAGGGCTCCACCCCCATCCATCTGTCCTTGCCCTGGGCCCTGCCCTCAGAGCTCACAGCAGGGACCCTCGTTCCATTAGTATAAGACACGTGTAGATAGTGATGTCACAATTGTGTGCTTGGCATATTCTGTAAACTATTTGCACGCCATTATTTTTCTTTTTTGTTTAAGCAGTGTTTGGCCTGGAAGACTGATATGCTTGCTGCTTAACCCAAGGATTAAAGAGTTAACGATGTCTATGTCTTCTATTTTTATATGAGTTCATGTTGTATAAGGAATTTAGGACCTCTTCACTGTGAGATTCTAAATAATGATTTTTATATTTAAAAAAAGGTAAAACCCAGAACTTCTTTAATGACCATTAATTTCAGGGTTATCATTTTTGGAAAATCTGCACCCAAATGTTTTCTTCATTCCATAACTAAAAATAAATCACACTGTTGATACATCTGATAATATTAATGAGAAAATATTTTTTCTATGTGATTTAATTCGAGTGTAAATGGAGGTGAAAGGTCAGTTATCATCAGAACTTTTCCCATATACTATTATAATTAAGTGAATGAAGTGAGTCAAATATAATGTAAAATAAAGATGAAAAGATGTAAGATTCTGCCTTATTCTAGATCTACATTCTTTTTAGGAATAGACAGGAAACAAGCCTACCTAGAATGACAGATTTTCAAAGCAGAGATGGTGGGTCCTTTGGAGAATGGACAGTTTAGTCATTTGATGTGTTCTGTTTCCTCCTGCTCTTGAGAACATTCCTTGTTAGCATGGATCACTGCTGCTCCTTCCCACTGCCAGCATGGTCTCTGACCCAGCTTTCCTTCCAAGGATGTCAGTCAAAGAGGACAAGATCACTGAGTCACAGGGAAGTGCCAGCAGTCAGGAGGGACGGCTCCTGGGCAGAGCACTCTCTGCATGTGTGAGGTCCTGGGTTTTGCCTCCCCCACCAACCCTCCCCGCTACCCCGAAAAAAAAAAAAAAAACAAACAAAAAAAAAACCTTGAGAAATCCCACTATTAAAAAGCCTCGTTTTCTGGTAGCTTTTCTGCAAGTACAAAAACTGTTTCCCCTAGAACAGGCGTGCTGTCTGGCAGCCGATGCCTTGCCACTTCAACCCTCCCAGGGATCTGCCATCTGCACCCGGGTGTTGGACCACAGCATGGCATGGACAGCTGGAGGCAGCAGGTGTGTTCCTGGACACAGGTCTGCTCAGAGTGCTGGGCAGTGCTGGGGAAACTGCACAGGTCAGAAATGAGTGTTGGGCTGTGCTGCTCCCCAGCTGCTGTTACTGACCCAGACGAGCAGTGGCCGCCCAGCACCAGGCCGGTGCTCAGTGGTCGTTGGAACCCAGTTTCCTGAAGAGGTTTGGTGCTGGGGAACTGTTTTTTCCCAACGTGCCCAGACACATTGCGCACCGGGTCCAAGCAGACGTGGGGCAAGGATAAAGGGTGTGCGGAGAAGCCACTCCGGGAGACAGCTGATGGCCACTCACTTTATTGCCAACTCAACACACATTTTATAGAGGGTCTCGGCTTACAAGGATGGTCCAATCACATAAAGTTTATCATCACTGACCTATCACCTGTCCAACTCTGCTTTGCCTCAGCCCAATCCCAGATAAGCTAGATGCAGCAGTTAGGAATAAAACTAGGTGATAATTGTTTAATTCTTTTATTAATTCACCATGTGGAAAGTTACAAAGCGTTCAGGTTAAAGTCTGTTATACAATGCTCAAACACCCACTAGGTGATAATTCTTGGGGGACGGGACTCTCAACACCAGGTTCCTGGTGCTTGTAAAATGTGCCCAGACACTCCCCACTGGGTCACTTTGCAGGGACAGGTCTTTTGTTTTCTTTTTAATTTTATTGATTCACCGTGAGATATTGTTACAAGCTTTCATGTTTGGGTTACAATCACACAATGATCAAACACCCATCCCTCCACCAGTGCACATTCCCCATCACCAATATCCCCAGTATACCCTCCTTTCCCACCCTCCCCCTGCCTCCATGGCAGCAGGGACAGGTCTTATCAGCTCTGGTGCCTGTCGCCATGCTCCACAGTTTGGGGGAGCCATGTGTGCTGAGAGTCCGTGAGCATCCTCACCACAGGGCAGGCAGTGATCTCTGGGCCATGTTCCTTAGCTTCTTCTGGGTTATTCTAAAAAAGGATGAACCTTCGTCCACTGAAGTTTCATCTTACCTGAACAAGGCCCCATTGATCCTGCCACATGCAGCATCTCTTGGCTTCCACTTGTTGCCCCCCTGCATACCTGCCCTGTCCCGGCCACCCTTTCAGGTGACCATAATCCATTGTGAGGGATGTGGCCCCAGGCTTGTGTCAATGATGGTCAGTTTCTCGTGGCTCTGCTAGTTCCTGTGCCTCTCTAAGCTCAGTATACTTTTGTCTCCCCCCCACCCCAATCTTCCTTAGATAGCACAATCTGGAATGGTATGGTCCTGCCCCGGAAGGGCAACGTTGCAAGGAGGAAGGTGAGCTGGTCTCCCCAGGCACTTGTTCTGCACACCTCTGCGTGTCACTGGGGTACCAGAGCCAGTAAGGCCTGGAGAAGCCCCAGCTAAGCATCTGCCCTCTCCCCCAAGTGGGTCCAATGCCCAGCAGGCTGCCTCTCCCCAGTACAATCCAATGCCTGGCAGGCTGAGTCCCAAGGGTACAAACTGGTGCACACATGTGGGTAGCGACGCTTGGCCAGCAGTTCAAGACCCCAGTTTGAGGAGGCAATGATGCGAACCACCAGGGGCCCACCTTGGGCAGTACTGGGCTCTCAAGTTTGATGGTGCCAGGGACGACTGACCCCCAGTCGGGCACATGCTAATGGCTGCACTGTCCCCAGAGCCCAGAGCCGTGCTGGGAGCAAATCTGCCCATGCTGTCAGAAACTTACCTGCAGTAAACGTTTATAACCACCAGAGTGAACACTGAATTCATGATTCCAAAAGCACCACGGAAATATGTTGGAAAAATTTATCAAAGGAAAAATAGAAAGTGTGCTACATAGGAGGGAAAAACACATGGGGCTGAGTTAAATATAGTGATTTCAAGGGGGTGGGGGCAGAGGAATATGCATTTAAAACTTTTTTTTTGTTTTTGGGTCACACCCAGCGATGCACAGAGGTTACTCCTGGCTCATACACTCAGGAATTACTCCTGGCAGTGCTCGGGGGATCCTATGGGATCCTGGGAAATGAACCCTACCTGTGTGCAAGGCAAATTAAATGCCCTACCTGCCATGCTATTGCTCTAGCCCCTAAAACATTTCTAAAGTGAAAAAGAAGGGCCAGGATTGTCCTTTAGCAGCTCAGTTCCTGCCCTACATGTATCCCTGGTACTGCAAAATAGAAAAGAGAAAATATTCTGAGTTTTCAGTAAACCAAAAGCCTGTTTAATAATCATGCAGAAAAGGCTGGGAGACGACAGTGGAATAAATAATATGAGAAAGATGCCATGGGCAGTTTTATACCAATCCATCTGGAATGTCTGTGATGGGTAAGTTACGGGAAAATCAACCATATCCGTAGCCATGGAAGGCGTTCAGGCATCGCTGGGCCGGGTGAAGCTCAAAGGTGCAGTAGCACACGCTGCACATGTCCCCGAGGTGTCCCCGAGACCGTCAGAACAGAAAAAGGTCTCTCTGCAGATGGCTATCAAGCTGTGGAGGGGGACGCACCGGGCTGCCCCGGACTGCTGGCCTGCAGTACCCAGCTCTGACTCGAACGGCAGTTACCGTCCCTCCTACGGTTGGGGATACCAGAGCAAAAGGCTCCGCGGCCGCCGGCCGCCTAACGCGGTCTTAGCCACGCCGGGCGCGGGCGGGGGCGGCGGGCAGGGCCGGAAGCGGTGGCCACGCCCCCTTTGTGACGCGGGGGCGTGGCCGGCCCGCGCCTGCGCCCTGGGCCCGGGTGCGGCCGGGTGCGAGCGCGGGCGCGGCGCCGTCGGTCCTCGCGCGCTCCCGCTGTTCCCGCGCCCGGGCCCGGCCGCCAGGCCGCCCTCCGCTATGGTGTACGCCGCACGGGCCCGTGAGTGGGGCTGGAGCAGGGCCCGCGGGGAGGAGCAGGTCGGGCGGCCGGCCCGCGCCCCCTCTCGCCCTCACCGACACTCGGTCCTCCTTACTGCCCCAGAGCCGTCCCTGCCGCTCAGATAGATGAACACCGAACGGATCCCCGCCACGGACAGCGCCGTCCCCATGAACTCAGCCACCCCGATCAAGCTGAGCGCCTCCCGGACGACCTCCTCAGCCAGATAAGCCCCGGAGACCTAGAGCTCTTGTGTATCTTGCATTGGTCGCTCAAACCATAAACTCGAAAGGCGCGCGCCACGTGCACGTAGTTTCAGTGGCGAAGTTGGCCACTGACAGCTGCTCCAGGACCGGGGCGTGGCCCTCTTCCAAGAGCAGGACAGCGGGGAGGCCACTGGGGAGGGCACTGGCCTTGAACTCGGCCAAAAGGAGTTTTCCCGGGCATCCCATATGGTCCCCCCAGCCCCATCAGGAGTGGTGTACAGAGCCGGGAGTCAGCCCTGAGCAGCACCAAGTGTGCCCCAAGAAACGAGAGGAGCAAAAGCTTCCCAACTCATTTTCTGAAGCCAACATTGTCTGATAGTTATCTAAACTAGATCAAAACTGTATAATAAAACTCTTCCTAGCAGGTGCAAAATGCCTGGGGGGGTGGGGGTGGGAAACATTCGCAAATTAAACCCAGCCAATATGTAGAAAGAAAACTACATCATGACCAGGTGTTATTTATCCTAGAAGTCAAAGCTGGATTAACAGTTAAAAAATATGAAACAGGAGGACAGAACAGCGGGTAGGGCGTTTGCCTTGCACACGGCCGACCCGGGTTTGATTCCCAGCATCCCATATGATCCCCTGAGCACCGCCAGGAGTAATACCTCATGCAGAAACAGGAGTAACCCCTGTGCATCGCCAGGTGGAGCCAAAAAGAAAAAAAATGTAATATTGCCCAGAGAGATAGTATAGCAGGCAGAGCCTTTGCTTCACACACACTAAACTGGGTTCAGTCCCTGGCACCACATACATTATCCTGAGCACAGAGTCAGAGCACCATGAAGTATAGATCAAAACCCATATGTATGTATGTATTTTGGTCAGGATAAGGAAATGTCATTATGAGCCCAGAACAGGCTGAAAATTAGAGCTCAGTGGGTTGCTGGGAAAGGGCTGGCCAGCAGCAATCCATGTCCTGTCTGCATAGAAGGGACTGGCTAGCACAGTGGGTAGGGTGCTTGCCTTGCATGTGGCGGCCCAGGTTTGATTCCCAGCATCCCATGTGGTCCCCCAGTCCTGCCAGAAGTCAGCCCTGAGAACAATGCCAGGAGTCGGCCCCAAAACATACCAACAGAAAGGAAGGCTATTACTCCTGCCTCCAGCCCCCCTCTAAGAGGATTCATTGTTGAAAGCAGGGCCCAGAGCTGTGTTTGGTATTGCATTTCAAGAAACTCTGGATTGGCAGTGAGAGCAACTGCAGAGTGAGACCTGAGCTTGGCCGGCTCGTCTGTAAAGGCAGGTGGGGCTGGAGTCCTTGAGGAAGACAATGATGTGCAACTAGCTCCAATAAACACCATGGGTGTCCTTGCCTTAAGCAGCGGCCATGGATCTTCTCAAGCTCCAGCCGGGACTGGATGACTGTCTTCCTGGCAGCTGCGTAGAACGTAGCTTGGTGCAGCTACTTTGTGGTGCATTGGGGTCACCGGCATGAGAGGGAAGCTTGCCATACTTTGCCCTTCCCTGACCAAAATTACCTTCGAAAGAGACTCTAGTCACATTGCACTGGCACTGCAGTGGGTAAATTCTGCAGAAAGCAGTTTGTCTGTGTCGGCTGAATTTCCCTTTATCAATAAGGCAGACCTGTTTGACAGTGGAAGAGGGCTGTCTCAGCAGCGCCCAGAGAGCCGAGTCTGGCTGGAACAGAAACTTCCATAGAGTTTATGAGATATCTCAGACCAGGGCTTGCAGAGACCAGTTGGATATTGTAGTCATGGAGGGCACTCAGGTCAGCTGCAGGGAAGGTCATCACTGAGTAAATAGAAAACTGTTTGGTGAAGAACAAATCGCTGACTTCCCATTTAGAATTTATCCCTCCATTTCCTTTCTTGTTTGTTTTTGTTCCCCAAACCTCCAGTTTGTTTTCTTTTGTCTAATGACTGGCCAATATTTTGATTTTTGCAGACATGGAAGTCAGATGTCAGCAAAAGTGGGCAGTAACACCACTACCAGAAGTCAGGGTGATGTCGGGGGTAGCAGACGTGCAGGTAGGGGGCTGCCTGGCTCAGTTTTGGAATAATGTCAAATAACGTGTGCGAATCTGCATGTGTGTGTGTATGTGTGTGTGTGTGTGTGTGTGTGTGTGTGTGTGTGTGTGGCAGGGGCGGGAGGTGTTGTTTCTGGGCAACTCTCTACAGTGCTCAGGACTTAATCCTGGCCCTGTGCTCATGGATCACGCGTGGTGCTTGGGGAAGCCACATGTAGGGGATGGTGCCAGGGTTGTACTGTACAAGCCAAGTGCTTAACCCCTGGATGTTCTGGGTCTGTCAAGTGGCAGCCAGCAGCGCTCAGGACTTACTCTTGCTCTGCACTCAGGAGTTACTGCTGGGAAGCTTGGGAACCATATGAAGTGCAGGGGATTGTGCCTGCGTTGGCCAGGTGCAATGCAGACTACTCCTGTTTGCCTCCCAACCCCTGTCAAATAATCGTTATAGATTATCTTATCTCGCATGTTTTGTGTTATGTTTTGTGTTGTGCTCAGCTACAGACAAACAAAAGAAAAGAGAAAAGCAAAGCCCCAGGCCCGAGCAGTCCTGTCCTAGAGCATCAGTTTCTAATTATTCCAGTGGCTGTGTGCTTCCTCCTTGTTCTGCATCTTCAGGAAGCCAAAAGACATCAAGTGTTGAAGGTATACTCGTGGTGGCATTCAGTCTCACCAGAATATGAGTGAGGGACCCGGGGAAGCAGCCTCTAGAACTCTGTTACCCAGCAGCGTTCGCAGAGCCTACTGGCTGTGGAGCATGTCTGCTGCGGAGGAAAGACGAACAGACTTGGACTGGAGTAATCATGTAGTGGGGAAAGGCATGTGCCTTGCCTGTGGCCTGCCCAGGTCTAGCAGCAGCAAAAGATTAATAGATTTGACGGTGGGTGCTCTGACCTGAAGCACTTAAAAAAAAAAAGCAGAAATGTTTATTTATATAGTTTGGGGACCATGCCCAGCTGTGCTCTGGAGTGACTCTCGCCACGCTGGGAGACTGTGTGGCAGCGCCCTCCTCTCCTCTCTCGAAGCCTGTGGTGCGGGTGAGGTAGGGAAGGCTTGGGAGAGAGAGGGCTCCAGGAAGAGCCCATGGTGGAGGCTGAGGCCAGACAGGCCAGGAGTTGGGCCCTGGAGAATCCCTCGGTGTGAGAGGCAGGCCTGATAGCCACGGGGTGTTTGGGTCTGCTGCTGACGGACTGTGGCAGGTGGGACAGAATACCCAGTATCGGGGCTGGAAGGAGCGCTGCTCCTGGCACATGGAAGAGGGAACTGCCATACTGAGTGCTCGCTGCCAGTGCCCGTCACTGCTTCTCCCAGGACTCGTGGAGCTTCCGTCACTGCCACCAGGATCCTCACTGCACAGAGACGGGGAGAACCAGGACTGGCCTGTCAGCTCTTCTGGGTTTGGGTTTTTCCCTTGATTTGGGGCCACATATCCCGCTGTGCCCAGGGGCCAGGTGCTGAGGCTGCTGTATGCAGTGCTCAGAGGATTCAAACCGTCTGGCACACAAAGCTGACCTGGGTGGCAAAGGGCAGCCGAGGAGGAGGGGACTGCCACAGGCCATCGGGTGTGACACGTGGTGACCAGCTCACTCGAGTGACATTGGACTTTCTACTTGGGGTCAAGTTCAGACTTCCTACCTCCTCTCATCATTCCCTCCCACAGAGCCATCCTGACCGCTTGGAGTCTTTCTAGAATGTTCTGGCTACTGCGTCAAGCACACGGGTGGCCTGTTGGTTGCTATAAACTGGGCCTGTCTTCCTGTTGCTTTCTGAGAAACTGACACTCAGCTGCAGCGGTGGATGCGGCAGCCCCGGCTAGAAGAGCTTCCCCGTCCTCTGGGTCACACTCTCCCTGAGAATGTTCTCACTGGCTGCTTGGGAACCAGACCACTGTGCCCCAGAGCCTGGCACTGGGCTCTCACCTACGTGACTCTCGCTCACGGGGGGTCAGGGTCAGAGCTCACTGCTGCTCTTCACAGCTTGCTGCCTTGGCTGGACTGGCAGGAGGAAGCCCCCGAATCTGCACGTGCAGACCATCTCACTTGCTGGGGTTATGGTTCGAGGGCGAGTCCCCGGCCCCTTTGTGGTGGCCACACTGTCCTCTGAGCAGCAGTTTTTGTCGTGGTCTGCAGGGCTTTAAATCACCTGTTCGCTTTTCAGTCTTTGTCTCGATGAGAGACAAGAACTGGGGTTGAGGTTGGCCTGTCGTGGGATATCAGGGACTACTTTAGGCTCTGTGCTCAGGAAAACTCCTGGTTGTGCTGGGGATGAAACAGGGTCGGCTGCACGCCACCCCTTTCACCCCGTCTGCTTGGTTATAACCCAACACTCCTCCAGTGATTCACTCCCTCCCTTTTCAGTTTCGTCATGACTGACCATCCCGCTGCTCCTTAACTCCTGTGCCGGCCATTCTTTATTCCGGCTGCTCTTGATTCTGTCTGTTCTCTACTCAGCCATGCATCAGTTTATTTGTAGCATCACATTTTGTTTCTCTTTCACTGAGTCACTTGAATTTGGGAAATTCGTTTTCTGGGTTTACAGTTGCTGGATTTCCTTTTGTCCTGCCCACTGAAGCTGTATTCTGTCCTGTTCTTCCAGACCCCTCCCTCCCTCCAGAAACCTCATACTCTCTGGGCCTGGGCACAGCTATGGGGAGGGTCTCACCACACCTTTGCTCTTGGGGTTCTTCTAGCCTTTCTTGGGTTCAGTCACCTGCATCCTAGACTCTGTGATCCCTTCTTCACTTTCTCCCTTATCTTACTGGAGCATCTTCTAGTAAGTTCTGTCATTTCTAGTAATCACATCTAGTAATTCCCAGGGGAAAGCAGTTAATTCTTACTCTTTTTATAGTTAGAGGTTAACACCATTAAACATGTGTCCTTTCTTGTGTTCTGCTTTGGTGAGATGAGTTGACAATAGGCCGATGCTATTGCCATAAGCAGTGAGGATTATTGCAGGAATCATATTTAAAGGAGATGAAGGGTTTCCAGGGCAAGGAGAGGTGTAGACTCTAGAGGGAAAACATCGATGGAAAAGTGAAAATCCAGGGGAACACGGGCCAGAGGTGAGTGAGCCTCCCAGGACTGTGGGCTCGCTCATGTCAGGCATTGACGAGGCTTAGAGGAGCAGTCTCTAGCCCCTTCCATGGAGCAAGCTGTGTGGTGGAGACAGGGTGAAAACAGTTGTGGGATGAGCATAATTCAAAAACTAAACAGACAAAGCAAGACCCTACAGAAGTTCCAATGCTGGAGTTAGTCTAGAGTTGACTTTACATACTGATGAGTAGTACACACACACACACACACACACACACACACACACACACACACACACACACACGGGAAATTCAAATAAAAATGATCAGAAAATGACTTGTGTCAGGGAAGTAGCTTGGTGGCGGAGGATGCCTGAGCATCCAGGGAGACAGGGCCCACAGATGGGCTGAGGCAGGAAAGCAGATGGGCAAGGGGAGACTGGTCCGGCCTCAACTAAGAGTCACGGAAACCCCACGGTGGGTCACGTTGACAGCTTGCACGGAGCTTTCTTCTTGGGTTACTTAGTTCTGTGGATCAGGCACTGGGGGGCCCCCAGCACCCCCTCTCCCTGCTTCTTCATACTCCCCAGCAAGGCGTCCTGAGGTTGCCTTACCTCCTCTACTGTCTGGACTGGGCAGAGTTGGAGTCCAGCATGTTTGCAGGAACACACTGCTATAGCTGAGCCCACAGCAACACACATATGACCTTGGGGTGAGGTTACTTGCAAATGATTCACTTCCCCTGCTCTTGAGACCTTGCAAGAATTTTATCAACCAGCATAATACTAATTAGAATTCCTCAAAAGTTTTTCATCAGTATAATGGTTTCTAATGCTAGTGCTAAAACTTCCATTTCTTTGTAAAACTTTTAGGCACTTCCAGGGCAAAGAGTAGCAAGAGCAAAAGTCGCGAGAAAGGGAGTGGGAAATGGAGAAAGGAAGAAAGGTAGGTGCTGGCAGAGAGCTCCACACGAAGAGGTCTGACTTTCAGGCTAGCTACGGTTCCTTTTTAAGACTTGTGTGGGTTATTGCACAGAGCTGCAGGGAGGTATGAGGAGTCAGTGTGCAGTGGGGCGGGGTGTCCCGTGCAGCTGGGGGAGGGTGGTATGCTGCTAGCCCAAGATGGGCTTTCCCCGTTTCTGCACTCTCAGAATGCCAGACAAAAGGGCAAGTCTGACTTTTGAAATTCTTTTTATTCCTTTAAAATATAATGTTAACAGAACTAAGCAGGGCACTTGCCTCATACGCAGCCAACCAGGGTTCAATCCCCCACATCCCACATGGTCCCCCGGGCCTGACAGGAGTGACAGGAGCAAGCCCTGAATACTGCTGGGTGTGGCTTAAAAACTAAAAAAAATGTAACGTTAACATAGTTGGTAAAAGGTGCTTTGAAAAAAGTGTAGGTAATGAAATAAGCAACTGACCACTTTTCTGTTTGTTCCACTTTCCTGGAATGATTTTCCTTAAGCATGTGATATGGAACCCTGTTGATTCCCTATGCTTATAGGAATAAGTGAATTAGTTTTTGTGACCAAATGATCAGCATCTGTAAATCTCAATTATTTTAATATGACTTATGGATAAAACATATTTCATATAAAATATTCTATATAAAACACAACTTTGCTATAACATAGAAGTATTAATGTATAGATGTAGTATAAAATATAAAAATTATAGCTTTTTAGAATATAGCGAATGAATTTTTAAGTCAAGAGACTAGAAAAGAAATAATTAAAATAGAAGTTAAATGAATAAGAAGGAAGGAAATAGTAACGATGCAACCTTATAACCTTTAAAAGGCAGAAAACAAGCTGTAAAATAATCCAAGTATTCAGTTTTTGAAAAATCCCAGCAACCTTGGCCAAATCCTTGACAAGTCTGCTGAAAAACAAACAG
Source organism: Sorex araneus (assembly GCF_027595985.1). Classification (NCBI taxonomy): domain Eukaryota; kingdom Metazoa; phylum Chordata; class Mammalia; order Eulipotyphla; family Soricidae; genus Sorex; species Sorex araneus. Next base: position 14,197,871 of record NC_073308.1, read on the forward strand.
GAAACCGGGATCACAGCAACAGGGTACACATAGCAACAGCTTTGCTGCTGGGCCCCGGGCTGCAGGGAGCCAGGCTTGTGTGGGCCCCAAGCAGAGCAGCCGAGCAACTGGGCCTCCAGGGGCCGTCTGCCCTCCTCATGGCTGCGCCAGACGGGCTGCTGATCCCTGGAGTTCGGGGAGGGAGGGGCAGCTGGGCAGACGCGGGTGCATGGTGACTCCATCTCCCTGCAGCTCCCTGAGGGGTCCGGCCTGCTGTGTGCACCTGTCTCTGTCGCCCACCTGCCTCTGCACCGATCTCCTTCCCATCTGCCTTGTCATCTCAGGTACGACAGCGCACACCGCTGAGTCCTGCCGGCCACTGTGCTGGCAGTGAGTGTCCCTGCTCCTGAGAAGGAGTGAGGCTCTCAGGACGCCAGTCACAGTACTAATGGGCTGTTGCGTGTTGCTTTCCTAAAGGGGGACCCGAGAAACAGCCATGCGGAGCCTAAGGAAGGCCTGCCATCCAGTTAGGTGGCCTGCCTCCTTGTCTGAGGTGGCACTGGGGAAGGAGGTTGACCTGGTGATCCTGACTAGGGTCCACACTGACCATTCTGAGTGAGCACGGGGCCTCTGGGCTGGTGGGAAGGTTCCAGAACCAGATCAGAGTGACAGCAGAACAAACAGTTCTGCAGTTTTACTGCACTAGCACCAACCCTTCCGACAGGTCTATTTGGTTGTATGTCTGGACACAGATGCAGTTAGCCTCCATAACAGAAGGGAGACACCACATACAGGAGACCCAGTATTATTACATAGAAGGCAGAATCTTCTTCCCAGCATAGCGATTCTGAAATTTCTTTCTAAAATTGAGTTGTGTGCTGGTGGTGTCAATATGTCTCAGTCTTTCCACGTGGATGATCATTTGGCCTGAAGAGGAGGAGACATGGCAGGGAAGGCCGTACGGAGCTAGGGACCCTGCCAGACCTCCTGCAGAACACGGAGCATTTTCTTGGCCTTTAAACTCATTCTCAGGCCTGAACCCTCTCGTGAGAGATGGCAGGGCTGGACTTGGGGAGGATCATACTGAGTGGAATAAGTCAGAAAACAAGCCCCTCATGGTGCCACACACTGAAATAGGGCAGAGAACATGCACACCTGTGTGATGCCATGCACACATCAGCTCCTGGGCTCTTCATGTCTCATACAGAATGTCGTGGGGTTGGCACCACAGCACAGTGAGGAAGGTGCTCGCCTTGCATGCGGCCAACCTGGTACCCTATATGGTCCCTGAGCACCTTCAGGAATGATTCCTGAGTGCAGAGCTGAGACAGCCCTGAGCAGCACTAGGGGTGGGATGGAAGAAAAACAAGAAAGATCTTTAGTCTGAGTGTCACCCCTGTGTCCTTGCAGTAGTTCAAGGCTTAGCTACAATGGTTGAACACAGTTATATCCTTGGGTGCGGATGCATAGAGCCAAAGGGAGCCCCGGAGCCCAAGTGGGTGGTGGCCCCCATGTTAGATAAAGCTGCCTCAGCTTCTGGGTTCTGGTGGCCTGGCCTTGGCCAGTCTTACACGCTTGGTAATACTGTGACGGGGAATTGCCAAGTCAGTGCCTCATGTCACCCACAGTTTGCGGCCCGGGGTCCATGTGCAGGCACCATAGACAGGGGCTGTGCTGGCCACTCAGGCTAGAGCCACAGGTGCAGTGGACAGTCTGTGAGAGATTGTGTTGTGCATTTTCCCTGGGGCGAGCACCCCGTGGCTCACTGCCAGGCTGAAACCTGCTGCCAGCTGGCCACCAGGGAGAGGATCTGGATACTCAGAAATGACTTTTCCTCTTTCAAACTCTAGCGCATGATCTTGCAGAGGAACAGGCGAAGCAGTGACTGCGCCATCCAGGGCACTTGATAGGCTTGTACTGTCTCACTGCTCAGCCGTCTCATCCAGACCAGCCCATGGGTTCAGTTTGGCCGGTGAGTGTGCCCTTGGCCCACCACTCACAGCCATGCTAGCAGCATCAACAGGAAGGAGGGAGGGAGGGAGGGAGGGAGGGAAGGAGGGAGGGAGAGAGAGAACACAAACACAAACATAATTCCCATAAAAAATGGGTCAGGTGGGTGCTGAAGTTTTATTTGCAGCAAGGAACAAGCAAACTGAGAAAGGTAGTGCAAAAGATCATATTTACAAACCCAAGCCCCACCAGGAATGATCCCTGAGTGCAGATCTGGGAGAGCGCCCAGAGAACCACTGGGGGTGGCCCTAAACCCCAAAATAAATAAACAAAACCCTGGATTGTTTTGAGCCAGAGAGATTACAAGAGTCAGGGCACATGCCTGCACCACCTCAGTTCTACCCCCAGCTCCACAGGGCCCTGGCACTGCTGGGTGTGACCTGGGATGCCCCAATGCCCCCTAGATGTGGCCCTAGTCCCTGGCGCTGATCAAGCCTCAGTAGCTGACTGAGGCAGCCGAGAGCCATCACCGTCCTGTCCCTCCCCAACCCCTGGTCTGTTCATGGCAGTGGGGACAGCAGAGGAAAGAGCCTCTTGGTCGAGGAGGACATCAGGCAAAGAGCTGGGAAGGACCAGGTTGGGGGAGTGGGAGGTGCAGGGTCCTCGGGTTCCTGTCAGCTGCTGGCTGCAGAGCTGGCCTCCAGCCTGAGGGTGGCGCTGTGATTGCTCTCTCCCTAGGAAGTTCGAGGGCCCACAAGGATTGGGCCTACCTCCTTCCTGAAAAAAACAGTTCCCCCTGGAAATCTCCCTTCAGGGCACCTGATCAGGGGTTCTTAGGCCCACCAGGGAGAGGGCTCCCAGGCAGCGCGTCCCGAGCTCAGGCCTCCATCTGCAGCTTTGCCCACCTCACTACTCATGTGCACAGACAGGTGCCAGATCTCGGGCTCCCCCAGCGCTGTCCTGGCCACCCACGGACAGGCTCTCCACTGCCGCTGCAAACCACACTGCAGTGTGCAGAGCTCACGCTGGCTCTGCACTCAGGATCACTCCCCGCACTCAGGGTCCCTCCCCGCTCTGCACTCAGGGTCCCTCCCTGCTCTGCACTCAGGGTCCCTCCCTGCTCTGCACTCAGGGTCCCTCCCTGCTCTGCACTCAGGGTCCCTCCCCGCTCCTCCGCACTCAGGGTCACTCCCTGATTCCTTCTCTTGGTGCTTAGGGACCCCTTGCAGTGCGAGGGATCAAACCAGGTCAGGAGCAGGTATACCCAATGGCTATTATCTTTCGTTCAGTAAGTCTTAAAATTTAGGAACTAATATCATGTCCTTATTGATCTGTGACAGTTTTTGGCTGGAAGATAAATATAAGATTGAAAATAAGTATCCAGAATGCAAATTCAGTGGCCAGAAAGACGGTTCAGGGGCTGTGTTCCCCATATGTGGGGACAGGACGTGACCTCTGGGAGCAAGCCCTGAGCGCTGAGCTGCAAGTAGCTCTTGAGCACTGGGGTGGCCTAAAAACCAAAATGCACAAATCCAGGGATTTTATTATTATATTATCAATTACTAACTTCACCATTTGTGTGTGTGTGTGTGTGTGTGTGTGTGTGTGTGTGTGTGTGTGTGTGTGTGTGTCACAGCCAGCAATGCTCAGGGCTTACTCCTGGCCCTCAAGAATTTTTCCTGCCAGGCTCTGGAACCATATGGGATGCTGGGGTTTGAACTCGGTTGGCTGCATGCAAGGCATGTACCCTCCCCACTGTAGTATTGTTCCGGCCCCACCATTTGTTTCTACTATTGTGGATTTTTTTCCCATTATGGAGCATCAAGGGGCCAGAGCGGTAGTTCCGTGAGGAGAGCATTTGTCTTGCATGCGGCTGAAACTATGTTCAATCCACAGCATCCCATATGTCCTCCAAGTACCTCCAGAAATGATCCCTGAGCATCACCAGGTGTGGCCCAAATCCTCCTCACACTCCCTAAAGATGTGTTTTTATCTGAATGCAATGATATCCAAGTTCTGTTTTTTCTCTAAGTTCAAAGACAACTGTGAGTCTAACGGCACAGCAAGTACAGGTGCATCTGATCTCTCTCCCCTCTGTGTGCAGCAGGACTAAAGCCAGCCTGAACATCCTCTCAGTGGCCAGTGGTGGGTGGCCCCTGGGATGCCAAGCTCAGCCTTGTGACATGGACACCACAGAACACTGTGAACTGGGGCGCAGCTGCTTCTAGCCCAGTCAGGAGGTGCCATGGGGCTGCCTTCTGCAAAATAAAGCCTTGCTAGTCACAGTGCCGCCTGTCTGAGCGCCGGCCCACCCAGCCACTTGGGTGCGGGGCCCGCAGCAGGGCCTGTAGTGGGAAGGGGTAGTGCACATGGGTCCAGCGAGACGGCTCACACCTGCCTTGCTGAGCCCACGCACATGAAAGTGCCCTCGGACTTCTTCCCTTCCCCAGCTGCTGCCCCTCCCCTCACTGTGGTTCTCGGGGACCCGTGCTCCCTCGCACACTTTGGCTGGAGTGCTGGCAGGGGTGGCCCGTAGGGAAGGCATGCTTTGGTGTGGAGCCAAGGAGGCCCCTAGGCAGCGCCTTGCCACCTGAGCCACACTCCCAGGCCCCACCAGCTTCTCAGTGCCCCCTCCTCCCCACCCAGCCCTGTTACCTGTTTTCATCCCCCAGTGCTCACCTTGGCGCACCAGGGGGTGAGGGGCTCTCCCTGAGTGCCCCCAAAGCTGTGTGTGTGGAAGCCCAGCAGTGTTCCCAGCACAGCCGTGTCTCTGAGTGCTGGCAGGGAACCCTCCGGTCTGGCTGGGTTTTGTCGGGAGTGACCCTGTCAACAGGACAGCAGGACAGTGACAGTGCAAGTGGAGGTCTGGAGCTGGACACTATGGCCCGTGTCCCACAGGGCCTCGATGGGTGGCTGACGTCTGGGCAGTTTGTTCCCAGGACAGTCGGTGGTTGGTCCACACCCCTGTCCCTGCACTCCTGGCTCTTCAACTGTCTCGACAGAGGTGACGGGTGACATGGCACCCTGGGAGGTGGGGCTCTCTCTGGAGTCCATGTCACCTTTACTCCGGTCAGAGGGACATTGAAGAAAGGGTTCCTGCCCCATTCCCAGCCCAATCTACCTGGGGATAGGGAACGGGCATCATTTCCCGCCCTTCAGCTCCTCTGCAGAAGGCCTGTTTCTGAAACGCTGCCATGAAGAACCAGGGTGAGGACAGGATGGGATCACCACCATCTGGGCCACTCATGAGGCCATACAAATCAGGAAATTTGGGGCTGGAAGTGCCGCCCTAGTATCTCACCACCTCCAGGAAGCCTTCCGGAGTGATTCAGGAAGAGCTAGAAGCTTAACTTAGTCCATCTGGGACTCTCACAGGTAACCACACCCTGCCCCATCTCTTTTAGTTATGTAGAGGTGGTTAGCAAAATGCCTGATTGGTGAAGACCAGAGGAGCCCAGACTGCTGCTGCGCGTCCGGCTAGACCTGGGAACTGACTGCAGGAGAGGGGCCTGCAGCCCCTCCCAGTACAGGCCACCAAGGAGATTGCGGGTGGCGGGGGGGGGGAGCTGTTGGCCAGCCCTGTGATCTCCCCCAATTCCCACGTGCACCTCTAGGAAGGGCAGAGCTTGGTCGTCAAGACCACCGAGCTGGTCCCTCCTGCCTGTCTAGTGGAGCCCTATAAACTGCAGAGGGTTGTGGGGAGCACCCTGCGAGGAAGCTGCAGGGGTCACTGACCTGGCCCAGGTGGGACTGCCTCTTCTCTCTGAGGACTCCTTTACTGTCTGTTGTAGGAAGTCATGGCCCGGGCCCGAGCAACAGTCCAGGGCATAGGGCTGATCCTACTTAGCATCTTGATTCGTGACGCCAGCCACAGGATCTCCTCTGCCAACAGAGCCACTCTTGGCTATTGCTCTGTGTCTTGTGTCTTGCAGCCGGGAGAAGCTCTTGTTCCTAGCCTGGGCTGGTCTCACCTGCCCCTGCTGGGCCACTGGATGGACAAGTTCAAGTCCAAGTGCTTGTGTTCCTGCCATGGGCACTGTCCAGCCACCAGCCTGCCAGGCTGCCACTCACACCTGGCAGAAATGGTCTGGGGCAGTGTTTTGTTTGGGGGCCTCACCCAGTGGTGCTTAGGCCTAACTTCTGATGGAACTCGGGGGGACTACATGTGATGCCAGCAATTGAACTCGGGTCAGCCGTGTGCAAGCAGATGCCTTAGCTCTTGTCCTCTCTCTCCAGCCCATGAAACATTAAAAAAAAAAAAAAAAGTCCTATTGACATCCAGACAGATGGCTCAAAAGGTTGACCTCACGCTTGTATGCAGAAGGCCCAGGTTTAATCCCTGGCAAGTGCCTGGTCCGCTTAGTACTGAACACCGTGTGACACCCAGCTGTAAGTTGGAAGTAGCCCCTGAGCATTGTCAGGTGTGTCCCAAAAGCAAAACAAAAATCTGAGTCAATGACCCAAAGGCCCTGCACATTCTTTGCCTGTCTGTGCCTCAGGTGTGATGCTGCAGCTGCTCAGGGTCCCAGGGCACCGCAAGCTGGGTGGCCCAACCAAAATCCCCTCTTTTATTTGTCTGGAATATGAAAAAGCTGTGGTTTGCACACAGTGGGTTTTTATTTTTAAGATTAACAGCTCACTAAAGTTAATGCTAAATTAATACAAGTAATAATACTCAGAATAAGCAACAGATGCGAGTTCCCTTCTAACAAATGGCTCCAGGTGTTACAACAACTTGGAAAATGATTTTGTCTGTGAATACATTTTGCAATAACATTTTGTCTTGGAGAGCTGTGTGTGGGCTGAGAGACCCTGCAACAGACAGCATCAGAATTCGACGAACTCTTCATGACATGGTCTGAGGCCCTGGAGGTTTCTCTGGAGCTATTTTGGTGCATTTGCTGTTTGTTGCTAAATGGGACTGGACATAAACATGAGCATCAAAGGAAAAGCCAAATTAAATGTCATTAGATGTGACCCCTGAAAACGATTTTTGGTCAGACCCAGCCATGTGTAGGAGACTGGGGTGCCCTTAGCCAAAGCCCTTTGAACTGCCTGTGTCCCTGGCTCCCACCACCCCTTTCAAAGCCACACTTTCAGTCTAGGTGCTTTTGCAGAGACTCCGGGGCCTGGGCACGCTCTCGGTTTTAGCGAGGTGTTTAGCACGTTCACACCAACGTCACAAGCACGCTCTGCCCCTCGGCAGCATAGGGTCCCCAAATATAAGAGGAACCCCCATCTAACACGCTGTGTGTGTTATGAGGGTTATATCCCCAAACTTCAAGGCCGGCCGCTGGGCACTCGGAGGAGGTGGGCAGGGCGGTCTCGGGCTAATCTGGGAGGCCCTCACTGTGGAGAGAGAGAGATGCTCAAGTCCACGTGTGGGCAGCATGATCCCTCTGCTTGCCCACGTCTGGCCAGGGACACAGACCCTCCCATCGCCAGGAGCCAGGACACCCGAGCCCCATTGAGTTCAGGACCGGCAGTCCGCCCCTCCCCCGCCCCCGCCGCTTGCTCAGACCCCCACCGGGAGGGTCCTTGGGGGGGTCTTTCATTGCTTTTGAATCCGGCCTTACAGCAGGCATCACAACTCCCACAGAGCGGCTGGTGAGCCATGCCAGGGGTTCTGCAGGGGGCGGGAGGCTCGCACAGTGCGGCCTGCTGGGATGGGGAGGGGCGCCTGTCACTTTCCTGGGGAGGTGCGCGGGCGGTTTCACTGCATGCGGTGCTTAGACTGAGCGAGTTGATGTCTGGTCTTCACCAGCCCCCACGTGGCCCTGGCTGCCCAGACCTGCTTTCGCGGAGCCCCCCGGCCCGTTGGGGTCCTCCGCCCGTGGAGCCGAATGTTCTAGCCAGGCACGTTTCCGAGTTGCAGGGGTGCTCACCCCTCGTCCCACTTGGTGCGAGGAACCTGGCCTTTGCCCGTGGGAGACACGCCCTATCCCCCAGTCTGCAGGTGTCCAGCACAAGGGTCATGGCACCGGGAGCTGTTTCCAGAGCTTTCCGCTCCGTCGCCAGCGGGCAGGAGTGACAGGAGACCCTGGGCCCCTAATCGGGAGGCCGGACCCCTCCTCCGCCGCTGACCGTCCCCTCCTCCGCCGCGCTAGTTCCCAGTGTGAGGGGCGCAGGCACTGCCCCGTAGAGCCTGGCTGCAGAGGGGGAGGGGTCGCCCCAGTCTCAGTTTCCCCGCGGCCCCTCCTCGCGCAGGGCGGGGCGCTCAGTCGTCGTGGGGCGCCCGGAACTCGGGCATGCTCCAGGCGCGGGGCGGCGGCGGCGCCACGCGCTCCACGTCCTCGGAGATGGTGCGGATGTCGGGGGCGAAGGGCGCGATGCGCGCGCGGGGCCGGTAGGCGAGCGCGGGCCCCCCGCGCGGCCACTGGCGGGTCAGTCTCTGCGCCTCCTCCTCGCGCCGGGCGCGCTCCAGCACCTCGTGCAGCGCCGTGCGGAACAGCCGGGCCACCTCCTGCACCTCGGGCTCGCGCTCGGCCAGCAGCTGCCGGAACCTGCGCCGGACCGAGGGACAGGACGGACGGTCACCGCGCGCGGTGGACACTGCCTCTCTGGAGGAAGTCCCGGGCAGTGTCCGTGCCGGCCAGGCTCACGGTCTGCACCCCAGAGCTCGCCAGTCACCCCGCCTGCCCTCCCACGCAGCCTCGCAGGGCTTTCTGGCCCTTCGTAGACTGCCCGGCCTGGATCCCACCACAGTGCCCGCGGCTGCTGGTCCCAGAGAAGCGGTGGCATGGTGGGGACCTGAGGGTGGCAAAGAACTGGGTGCGTGGGGGTCCTGCGGGCGTGGGGTCCCGAGGGTGGCGGGGTCCCGGGGCAGCGGGGGATACCTGAGGATGGCGGGGCCACAGTAGCACGGCGGGACTCTGGCGCACACGTCCTCCAGCTGCAGCCGCTCCCCCGGGCTGAGGTCGTAGGCGCTGCGGGGCGCGCTGGCCAGCCAGCTGTAGTCGGCCCCCGTGTGCACCTTCCCGCCCGCCTGGCTGCGCTGGCGCTGCTGCCGCTCTGCCTCCCGCATCTGTCCCAGCAGCTCCATCATCAGCGTGTCCAGCACCATCTCGGCTGGGCTCCGGGCTGCCAGGCGTGTGGGGGCTTCAGGCCACCGCAGCCAGGGGAGGAGGGACATGGCCCCAGCTTCCGACAGGCCAGGGTCCACCTTGCGCTGTTCTGGCCTGTGCTGGGCTCCCCAATCAAGCAGACTCTGTAAGAGAAGTCAGCCGGGGGAGGCGCCTGCCCGCCCTGGCCGAGCACGGTCCTCCCCGATGAATTAAGGGGCTCCCCCTCCTTCACATGCCTGCACCAGAAGCTCTCGGAGCCCCAGCTGGAGCTGTGTGGGTGGACACCTGTTTTGTCCTGTTTCCACATCCCTGCCCACCGGTGCCCCATGTGGAGCAGGCAGGGGCCCTACAGGAGAGCATGGGGACCCCCTTCTTCTGTGGGCAGAAAGGAGGGCGTGTGGGGAAGCCTCGCGCCTGCGCAAGCACACCAGGGGAGGAGAGGCCACAGGAAAAGAAACGATGCAGAGAAAGGTAGATGAGAGGGGAGCTGGAGGCAGGCTCGGACCCCAGCTCACAAAAGTGCGGTGGAGGAGGGTCCAGCTGTGTGTGCAGGGCAGCAGATTCAGTGACTCAGCCCCCCAGGGGCGGGGCCTTATTTCAACTCCACCCTAGAGGTGAACCCTACCTCAGCTCTGCCCCGCAAGAGCGCTGGAATTCCGCTCCCTCCTCCCCTAACTCGGAGGAGCTGCCCTTTTTGGTGGGTGAACCTCACACACGCTGCAGGGGGGCTCAGACGCCAAACGGTACACCTTTTGCTGCAACAGATGAGTCTAACACTCTGTCATATGAAACCTGTTCTTGTCAGGTCTTCCTGTCAATTAGGGGTCAGGACCCGGGGGGGGGGGGTTTGCGGTGTCCACTGCCACCAGGACCATCTAAGCAGAGCCAGTGGGACCTCCCCCCAGGGCCCTTCATCCCCCTAGCAGTGGGGTTCACAGCACGATACTGCTACCCTGGAACACACCCCAAGAAGTCTGGCGGTGGGCGGGCGACCAAGTAGGAGATCTCTGGCCTCAGCACCCAAGGCCTGAGGCGGGGGAACCTCAGACAGATGCCTGCACCCTGGATATCTCCCCAGGTCAAAGACAAGCAAGTAGAACGGAGTTCAGCACAAACCTCGCCCAAGGACAGGGTGAGGCCGGGGTTCGGGGCGCACTCCTGCCAGCCGCCTCAAGGATAGACACCCACATGGCAGGCCTGGGCAGGGACACCCACCTAAGACTGAGTCTTGGGGGTCTCTGGGCCTTCTGTGCAGATTGGGGGCTCTCAGGGTGGGGTGCTCTGAGCTTCCCCTCTCCCCTCTGCTGCCCCCACCCTGCCGGCTGCGCTCTGGTAAAGGCTCTGGTTACTTCTGCCTTGGAGTTGGCTGCTGTGCTTCTAGGAGCCTCTGAGGTCTGGCTGGCGCAGACCCAGGCTGGAGGGAAAGGGTTAGAGGCCAGAAGGCTTATCCTCAGGCCAGTGAGATGTCATGCGACTGGTCACTGAGGGTCGGGGGGAGCCCGGGAGGGAGAGGGCAACAGAGCCCCCTCCATCCTGATTGCCCTTCCAGATCGTTTCCGTGTCTGCTCCCAGTCTCAGTTTCCCCAACTGGAGAAGGCAGAATCAGAACCCAGTTTTAAGGCTGTTAAGTTATGAAAATGGCCATTATCTCACCAGGCCAGTGGGAAATTCTGAGGGTCAACCCAGGGGCTGTGGGTGTCTGTGGACCAGAGCTGAGAGGCTTGTCTGCCACCCCTGACCACACTTCCTCCCTCTTCAACACCCCCAACCATCCCTGGAACAGTCTGGAATATGCTGGTGAGCCAGGAGATGCCTGTTAGAAACCGCCTAGCTGGAGCTCCCACCCCTGAGAATGAGAACGGCCTGGGGCAGGGGGGCCAGAACATGGGGTGTGCCTGCCCAGAGCAGGGCTCTGACCCCGCAGCAGTGGTCATCCACCTCAGGAGCAGGAGGGTTCTGGGTAGGCTCAGGCTGAACCTGAACCAGCAGGCCCCAGAGGCCCAGAGCTCTGTCCTAGCATCAATCCATGGTTGGTGGCTCTGCATGGGAGAAGGCGGTGAAGGTCACAGGCCAAGAGCATACACTCTGCCCTCTTGGCATCAACACTTCCCCTCGGCTAGGCACGAAGCTCCCCTGGGGGCCTGTCCCCAGCAGCACCCCAGGCTCTCAGCCCTGCCCATGACCACCTGCCCACACCATGCATCCAGCCCTGCACTCGCCAGGGAGTGGGGACACGGGAGGTGACGATCAGGGCTGTGTGTGACAATCAGGGAAAGATGAGGTGGGTAGGGCAGGACAGAGAAATGGAGGAAGGCTTCACCCCAGGATTCTGCAGGGTCCCCAACTCTCTGAGCAGAGCAGACCAGTTTCTGGAGGGCCCAGACCTGCCCCCAGCCACAGCCCCGCTGGGTGCCATAACCCCACCATGGCACTGTCTGTGCTGGACAGCCAGTGGCCCCTCTCCCTCCTGAGAGTGCTGCTGCTCAGGGTACAGCCAGTGGTCACCCTCTTACCTGGCTTTGTCAGGTCCACTCAGGTTCCACTCCTGCCCCTGAGCTGGGAGAAGGGGTTTGGATCCCTTCAGGGCAGAGCGTGGAACAGGCAGGCTGGGGGCATCCTGGGCGCGTCCTCCCTCTGAGCCACTGCTCTCCCCATTGTCACCCTCTGGAAAACAAGGTCGGGGCGGAGCTGCGGGGCTGGGAGTGTGTGCGCATGCGCCTCTGGGTGTCCTGGGACCTCTAGGCTGATCAGCTTCCCAGGACACACCTAAGCCTCTTACACCTGAGCTGCCATCTGCAGTCCCCAGGGACCATGAGCGGAGGCCAAGCCCTGTGCTCGCGAGAGACCACCCCTTCCTCTTCGGGGGCCCTGACTAGGTGCAGGGCCCAGCACCCGGAGCCCCTGGGTGGGCTTCAGCAGGCAGGACTAAGAGCCTCTTCACAGAAAGGTCCAGGTCTGGGGTTGCCCCTTTCCATCCCTTTCGACAGGCGAGTGTGGCCTGGTGCCCCTGGCAGGACCTAGACATGGCCTCTGGGCCTCTGGGCCTCGGGGCCTCTGGATGGCCTTCGGAGACAGGCCCCCACGGACTCTGCCTTTTCTTTCCTCTCTTTTCTTTTTCTGACTTTGGGGACGCACCTGACGATTCTCAGGGGTTACTCCTGCCTCCACACTCCTGGTGGTGCTGGGGAGACCATCTGGGGGGTCAAGCTTGCTCGGTCGAGTGCAAGGCAGATGCCCTCCCTGCTGTGCTGTCCCTCTGGCTCCACTCCACCCTCTCTGGGCTTGTTGATGGGAATTCTCCTTCCCTGTATGCAGGCACAGAATAGTCATCGCTGCCCTGGAAGGGATCTCCTCAGGCACGGGAGAAAGCAGGCCACGCGGCCAACCCACCCCTGCCCCTACTGGCCCTTGCTCCGACACTGGTCCACTGTTATGACCCCCACCTGGGTGGACCTACAGTCAGTGGTCAGTGATGCAGGGACAGGAAAGTGGGGTCCATGCACCCCTTCTGTCTGAGTCTGTGGCTCTGCCCTGCAGCCTGGACGGGTCCTCTTGTCAGGCTCTGGAAGTGTGGGCCCTGGACACCCAGTGAGGAGTCAGAGTGACTTGAAGAAGGCCACACTGCCACTTTCTTGAGAAAAGGGAGACCCTGTCTCTGGTGGACCAGTGGGCGCAGCTCAGGAAAGGCCTGAGCTGAGTGGGGGTGGGAGCCCTGTCCCTGAAGGCTGGTAATCATGACAACCAGTCACCTGCCTCATTACCAGTGGCAGCTGGCACCAGACCACACCACCAGGCACCAGGCACAGATGCAGAGGCTGGTTCTGCTGTCCCCAAGGGTGCCAGCACTCGTGGGGCACCCCCACTTGGGGTTTTGAAACTGGGGGGTCAAATTAGGCTTCTTTGAACCCACTTTCTCTGGGGAAATTCCCTTTCCCAGGCTATGAGCCCCACGGTGGGGTGTGGAGACCTGGCCCGTATCTCCCAGACGCTCAAGTGGCCTGGCCACCTGCCCAGGCCTCCTACCTGTGAAGGACAACCCCTCCCGCCACCATCCCCACTCACTTCCCACCCCGAGCCTTCCTGGCTTTACCTGTGCTTGGCTGGGACCCTGCATTTCTTCCCTTGGCCCTTGCTCCGAGCAGTCTAGTTAAAAGTTTTCTTTGTGGGGCCAGAGAGAGAGGTAGGGCGTGGCGCTCGCCTTGCGCACAGCACCACGGAGGGTTCCCTGGGCCTAGCCAGGAGTGAGCCCCGAACACTGCCAGGTGTGAACCCAAAAACGGAGAGAAAGAGGCCGGAAGGGGACTGGGGCATTCGCGGGCAGGGGGCTTTGCCAGGCACAGTTCCAGGCACTGCTCACCCTTGAGGCCCTGTGTGGACCCATGGGGTGGGCCCAGTGGACTAAGTCTTAAGGGGAGTGGGCAGCCCCTGGCCTTGGACTGCTTGGCAGACTGCCCCCCACAGAAAGGGAATTGGCACATCTGTGCCCTGCTTCCTGCTGCCTTCACCCTAGCGCTGGCTCAGAAGGGCCAGGGGTCCTGTGCTCCTGCTGTCAGCGCGTCTGCCCGGGGCGCCTCGCCTCCCTGCACTGCATCACCCCGAGCCATCAGTGAGCCCTGGGGCACCAACACCAACAGGGAGGCGGGGCACCGAGGAGCTCTCCCCGCTCCTCAGACGTTCTCCACACTCTGACACGGACACACACTCGAACACTGACATGTACTCACACACACTCACACACTCACACGGACACACACTGACACACAGACACACATTGACACACACTCATGCACACACTCACACTAACACAAACTCACACTAACACATACCCACTCACACTCACCCTCACACACGCACAGTCGCCCTGACACACACACTGACACACACTCACACACTCACCACACTCACTCACATACAAACACACTCATACACACACTGACACACTCACATATACTTATGCTCACACACTCACATAGTCACCCTGACAAACACACACACACACTCATACACATTCTCGTGATGACACACCAGATGCATACACACACACACACACACACACACACACACACACACACACACACTCTCACCTGTTCCAATGAGCCCTTCACAGTCAGCTTTGCTTCTTCTAGGGATTCTGGCAAACAAGCTCAGACCACAGGTTGCTGTGGCACCCAATTTTGTGGCCTGGCGTGGTTTTGGACATAGTTTTACATTTGAAGTAAAGTTGTGATGATGGTAGAAAAACCTGTAACATGTGGGAAGGGCAGCGGGCCCCCTTCTAGAAAATGCTACCGTTTCTCAAGGGACTTAAATAAATGGCTCTGCCACGGGGTCCAGTGCCCACTGCTGGGGACAAGAAACTATCATGTGCCAGTGGCTTGCATGTTTGTGCCTTGTGTTGTGCTCACTGCCACAGAGGAGCCGTGGAGCCCAGCTCCAAGGGTGGCTCGTTCCGTGACAGCCTGCTCAGATGTCACAGGGGCACGGGCCACAGCACAGGGCGCGGGGTGCTTGCTTGTACAAGGTTGATGTGGGTTCAATCCAAGGCACCCCATATGGTACCCCAAACCCACACACACACAAAAGTGTGTGTTTACTGCAATGTTTGCAGTAAATGGAGGGAACTTAAGGGGCTAATGCAAAGTGGAATCAGCCAGAAGGGACAAAGCAAGTTCTATGCTGCTCCTGTGTACAAAGAAAGGTCATAAAATAGATGAACAATAAAACAAAATGAGAATTAACCACTGGGCATGGACAACAGGACCAGGAAGGAGTGAGGCCATAGGGTGTGACCTATGCACTGCTGGATGGAGCCCCATTTTCAGTAAAGGCAGTGTAATCTAAAGGGAACTAAACAGGGACTAGGGCAGTTGAGGCGCCTGGACAAACACCTTTGTGTGGGAAGAGGCTGGGTTTGTGGACAGAAACTAAAGCAGCTGCACGGCAGTGCCCAGTGGTCACTGAGACTAAGCCCACGGGCAGAGGGCATCTCCTCGATCCCCGGGGCTGGCCCTGGGGGCGGAGAGCAGCGCCACCTGGCGTTCACACCGCAGAGGCCTGGCTTTCCAGACTGGTCCGCGGCAGAGGCTGTGCGCGCGCCGCCAGGCGGTCCCGGCAGTGCGTCCTGCTGCGCGCGGCCGGCAGGGGGCGTCTGGGAGCTGATGGGACCACGGGGAGGCGGCGGGTGTCTGGACCCGGACTGCTGGCCACGGCGCCCCCCGACCCGGGTTGGAGTCCACCAGCCACCTCCAGCCACCTTGCGGCCGGCGACCCAGCGGAATCTGGACACCCGGGGCCTGAAGTTCTCTCTGGGACAGGCGGCGGCCGGCCTCCGAGCTGGCGCAGCGGGAAGGGGACTGGGCAACAGGGACCCCAAGTTCAGCCACTCACAGATTTTTAACCATTTATTTGGGGTGCAGACCTGCAATGCAAGGGGGGCACCGGGCACCAGAATGTCAGGATGGATGCCGGGACCGTGCGTCTGTCTGAGCGGCAAAGGGAGGGCAGTGCACTGTCCCCAGGCAGGGCAGGGGGACAGGACTCAGCTCGGGAAGGTCTGCTGACCGCGTGGGAGTTGGGGCAGCTCCAGCAGTGGTGAGGGTGAAAGGTCGGGGAGGGGCTCCGGGGAGGTCCTAGGAGGAACTGGGGGCCCAGGAGATCCCAGGCTTCTCCTTGCTGGCTAGGAGGGTTCCTTGGCTGTGAGATACGCTGACTTGGGAGGCCCTGGGCCTGTTCCCCTCGCGGGCCAGCGCTTCCCTCTGCCCTTTCACTTCCTCCCCAAGTTCCAAGAAAAAGAAGGTGAGAAGGGGCAGGATGTCTCAGGGGTCCCCAGCAGAGAGTGGAGAGCCCCTCTCCCCAGCTCAGGCACAGTCTGAGCAGGGCCAAGCAGGACCTGAAGGCTGTGTGGGCCCAGCTCTGACCATTGTGCAGGGAGCAAGAGACCAGCTCCACAGCCCCCCTCCTGGCCCACCCAGACTCAGGGCTCTGGGACGGCTCCCACCTGCTCCTGCAGGGAACCCAGCTGGGCAGAGGCAGGCAGTACCCAAACTCCTCTGCCTCAATACCCACCCTTAGGGGCCCCTGAGAGGCTGAAGGGTTTCCCCGGCCAGGCAGTGCCATGAGGGGTCTCATGGGGGTCAGACCCTGCAATAGGGGTGTGGAGTTGGGGGAGTGCCCCATCCGGAGCCTGTGCCCAAGGGCCCTGGTGTCATCCGCTAGGGCTGCTTGCTGGGCCCAGGGCCTTGATAGGGAAGCGGGAACACACCCTGCACACCCACAATCCAGGAGAAGGTGGGTGGCTGCCCTCGACCCTAGCCAGGGTCACTGGAACAGGCTAGAGGTCCTCAGGGGAGGTCCACCACCTTCTCACTGGGCACTTCCTGGGGGCTGCTTCTGGGGGCTTCCAGTACCCCAGGGGTCCTCAAGCTTGGCCGGTGCCTGTGCCCACTTTCATGACCCCCAGCCTCAGTCCCTTCAGCCTTCCCTCAGAGCTAGAGACTACCCCAGCCCCGCTGTTCCTGAGTGTGACCACCTGGTCCAGCCCCCCAGGCCTGGGACAGGAAATGCTTCAGCCGCGGAAGGAAGCACCGGGTGGGTCCAGCACAGCCAGGAGCCAGGCCACATCCTGGGGGGTGGGGGGGCCAGTGTGGAGCAGTGTCCAGCAAGCAGGACAGCCACCCCCAGACCCACCCTCATATGCTCCCTTCTGGCCTCTGAGAACTCCATTGCAGGGGGCCGGAGCATCGTGCTCTGTCCCTCATTACTGTTCCTCTGCAGGAGAAAGTAGTCCGGAAGAGACTCGAGGGTCCCCCGGCTCCCAGCAGCCCGCCACTGCCCTGGGACCCAGGCACCCACACTGAATTGCACTTCGGGAGAAAGAAACTGTGTGTCCATCTGTGCCCCTGTTTCATCTGGGGGACCTCGGGGGTGCTACTAGGTGTGTCCACTTGGTGTCTTCTAACAGCTTTATCCCACTAGGTTGCCCGCAGGTGTGAGCAAATGAATGCACTTACATGAGTATGTGACAGAATAAGTGTGTGCAGAGTATGTGAGTACATGAGTAAATTAATGAATGTATGCATGCATATGTGTGAATGAACAGACAAAGGAATGAATGTGTGTGCATTGGTGAATGTGTGCAGGTGTAAATGAATGTGTGTGCATGGGAGTGTGTGAAGGAATGAATGTGCACGCGTGAATGCATGCTGTGCATGTGCATGAATGTATGTGTGAATAAACCCCTCCCCTTGGGTCTTAGTTTCCAAATCACCTTTGGGGACAAGGACAGAGAGTTCGGGCCAGGAGGCTCCCCAGAGGTGCCCTCCCATACAAACCCTCTGGGTCTCCTGGGGGCTGAGAGGCACCCCCAGTCCTGCTCCAGAGCCAGCCTCAGGACCTCCTCCAGCCCGGCCCCCGCCAGTGCCCCCATGTGGGTGGACGGACAGGACAGCTACGGAGCAGGCTCTCCAGTTCCGTCCATGCCTCTCGTGGCTACAACTCATGTGGCTTATCTGAACCTGTCCCCGATGGAAAGTGGGGTGGGGTGTCCCTACCGCCTGCAATATGAGAAGTTGTGCAGGAGGGGACTTGGTGGGCAGGCACCACAGAACTAAGGAAGGAGAGGAGGTTCTGTCCTCAGAGCCCCCACACCTGAGGGGTCCCCTGTGTGCAGGAAAGACTGTCCCAGCTCAGCCTGGAAAAGGCATCTCTGACCCAGGGCTGTGTGACTTCATGCAAGTTGCTTACCTTATCTGAGCGGCAGGTGAAGGGCAAAGTGTGGCATGATGATAACATGATGACAGTCGTGCCCCACTTGTGGCCGGGCTCAGTGGTGCTGGGGGGAGAGAATACCCTAGGAAGTCCGGAGGGCCTGCTGGATGGAGGCTTTGGGGGAAGAACCTGGGCTGAGGGCAGGGTGAGGCGTGGGGAGGGGTCGGCCTGAGGCACCTAGGAAGGTCAGGCAGCTCCCACCTGGCCGAACCCCAGGGAGAGAGAGAGTGAGAGGGTCCTCCCCTCCTGCCCTCCTCTGGCGACACTTCTCCCGGGTCTCCTTGTCACAGCTGGCCCGGGGTGCCCAGGACGTGCCCAGTCTGGGGTGCCTCCTCCTGTCTCCCATCCCTGAGGGCCTCTCAGGAAAGCAGACATAACTCCTCCTCCTCTGCGCAGAGCCAGGTGGGCAGGAGACTCAGACTCACCCCTGCACCTTCGAGCGGGTCCCGAACCTCCCCATCCTGGCTGCTGTCGCCCTCAGCTCCACATCTCCAGTGTGCCCATGGTCTGCCCCGCATCCACCCCTCCCTGCTAGCCTGCCCTTTGGTCTCCTCCATCTCTGCAGGACCCCCGCCTGGGCGCCTGCCAGACTGGGAGCTTCCTCCAGCTGGGGGTTCCTGGCAGACTCTCTTGCTCAGGCCCCGCCCTTCTCCGGTGTGGGGGGCAGCTGAGGTTTTCCCTCCTACCTTGGAACTCTGTTTCCCTCCGGCCTGGATCAGACTGACTGTAACGTCCACCCAGGACAGCAGCTGGGGCTGGGCTGTAGGGATGTGGGGGTGTGGGGGGTGCAGCATACGGGAGAGCGGCCCTGGGGGCCTGGGGGGCACTGGGGTCCCCTGTGGGGTATGGCAGCCAAGCACTCACCCCTGAGGGGCTCGTCCACCATCAGGACCCCATGGGCCAGGGCCAGCCTGTGCCAAGTCAGCTTTGGGGGCTTCCCTCGCTCCCCGCAATCCTGCCCCAAGCCTCTGCGCCCCAAGCCTCTGCCCAGTGGCCCTGTCTTTCCGTGACACTGTCCTGGGTATGTGGCACTGAGCACCCAGGCCATGCCTACGGAGGGGGTCCAGGGCCTTCGGAGGAGATTGGGATCTTCAGCCCTCCTGGAGGAGAACTCTGGGGAGCCCAGGCCTGGCCCAAGGCAGCTCTTGAGCTTGCAGCGGACTGAGTGGGCACCACCACTCTCTGGAGGGCCTGAATCTGCTCCCTGCCCGCGGCTCCATTTCCCCTGACCGGAGGTGACCTGAGGCCTGGCGCCCTCCGCCTGGCATTGGCTGTTGTGGCGTGAGCCTCCGTTAACTTTGCGGCAGCAGCCCCTACATCTGGCTCTATCAGGCGTGCAGGGGAGGCCCAGCCAGAGGGGCAGAGTGTCTCAGCCTCCTACACTCTGCACTCGGGCACTGCGGGGGTGGCCACGTCTGCAGAGGAGCATGGAGCCCGGCTGGGCCCACTCACTGGCCAGGCCAGGACAGCCTCCAGAGACCCAGGGGCTGCAGGAGCTGCCTGAGGGTCTGGATGTCAGGGCTCCCTGCTCCCCGCCACCACTGTCCAGTCCACAGAAATGTTGTGTTCCCCCGCATTCCCACCTCTACAGACCCAAGGGAAGCCCCGCTTTCCCAGTTCCAGCTCCCGAAGGCCTAAAGAGTGTGGACTTGACTCACAGGCTCTGTGATCAGGGCTGACTCCCGGCTCTGTGCTCAGGTCTGACTCCCGGCTCTGTGCTCAGGTCTGACTCACAGCTCTGTGTTCAGGACTGACTCCAGCTCTGTACTCAGGGCTGGCTCCCGGCTCTGTGCTCAGGGCTGGCTCCCAGCTCTGTGCTCAGAGCTGACTCCCAGCTCTGTGCTCAGGGCTGACTCCCGGCTCTGTGCTCAGGGCTGACTCCCGGCTCTGAGGTCATGTGTCTGGAGCTTGCTGAGGGGGTCTGGGCCCTGCTGAGGGGAGGTCTGAGGCTGAGGTTTGTTTTATTTTTTTAATAAAATCCAACAATTTTATTTTAATGAGATGTGTCTTCTAAATTTTTTGTTTTATTTTTTTGTCCTGTTTTCATACAGTATTGAAAACAAAACGTGGCACATTCACATTTTCCCAAGGAAATGTAAAAATGATCTCTACAGGGATAAATGTTGTAATGCCTGAAGTTCAATCAATTAATGTTGGAAACTCTGAAAGGGAGTACAGGCTTGATCTGAATGGTCAGAACATGTACTGTAATTTTTTTTTTTGCTTTTCGGGTCACACCCAGAAACTGCAATCCACCTGCGGTGCCTCTGCTCTGCGGCTATCGAGGGGTGATTCAGACCTTCAGGAACAGGAGACAGTGCTCGGCACCCCGAGGTTGCCCTTCACAGGAGTCTAGGCTGACTGGAGAGTCCAAGCATATTCTTAGTTTCTCATTTCCAATTTTTTTTTTTGCTTTTTGGGTCACACCCGGCAATGCACAGGGGTCATTCCTGGCTCATGCACTCAGGAATGACCCCTGGTGGTGCTCAGGGGACCATATGGGATGCTGGGGATCGAACCCGGGTCGGCCGCGTGCAAGGCAAACGCCCTACCCACTGTGCTATCACTCCAGCCCCCATGTACTGTAATTTAATAGAAGAGATGGTCGTCTTAATATTTAATGATTTAAAAGAACTTCCCAGTCCATGTGAAGAGTACAGTCCAAGAATAAATCAAATTTTTGAACACATTTTATGCTATGTATGTGTATACTTTGTAGTTATCAGGTGTTTGTGGCAAATATTCTCTCTCAATAAATCCTTCAATACGTTTCTTAATAGCAACTGGTAAGAACTGGACGATTCTCATGCCTTCAGCTGCTGTTACCTCTGCTCCTGACACGTGCTGCGTCTTCTTTCTAGATTCCATTATCTGAACTATAGCAGCTTCTGTCTCATATTTTCTGTCACCATCTATTTTCTCTTGGCTTCTTTCCTTTTTGGGTCAGATTCACCTAGTTTGGCAGCAACTGTTTGCACCTTGACTCTGTGTGCTTTAGATGTGAGCTGGTCATTAGCTGTAAGCTCGGGAACCATATGGGGCACCATTGGGGTCAAACTGGGTTGGCTCCCTGCATTGCTCCTGACCCTTTGTACTATTGCTCTGTCCACCTGGCAGGGCAGCTGAGGGAACCCCCTAACCGTGTTCCTGTTGTGCTTCCTTCCTGTTCAGCCTCTGTGACTGAGCTGGACTTGCAACCCTGAGCGTCAGGTGGGAACTGGGGTCAGGACTCAGCCCATTAGCTACAACCAGAGAACAGGGTGACAGAGAATAGGCGTGATGGCGCCCGGGGAGCAGGGTGACAGAGCAGGGGTGATGGCACCTTCCTTTGGGGCTCTCAGCACTGGCCATGAGGGGAATTGGAGACCAGGATGTCAGAGGTGCCGGAGCCAGACTCAGCCAGGCCTCTTCCCGCCACAGAGAAAGTAGTGCTGGGAGGGAAACACGGGGTGTCTGTGAGCAGAGTTTGGAGTTGAGTCTAGATTCGGGTCTGCCAAGCATTCAGAGTAAAAGGGGACAGGAATCCTTAGAAGAAATCTTCAGGTCAGTGAGAGGGGGCAGGGGTGGGGGACACAGCAGGGGGCCCTGACCCCACCAACTCTGCTCTCTGCTCTGGAGCCCCCACCCGCCAGGAACCTCCTATGGCTCAGTCCCCTCTGGGCCCTCACATCCCCTAATGTCAGACACACCAGAGTTCGTCCATGTGACATTTTTTCCCAGAGGACCCCCGCCTGTGCCACTGCCCGAGGCTGGGTGTCAGGCCTCTGACACATGGCTTTGGGGAGCTCTGTCCAGCCACTGCTCCCTGAGGAACAGGGCAGGAGATTGGGGGGTGGGCGGCTGGATGAGACCGGAGTGTCATCTTGCTCAGAGGGAAACAAATACAGGAGGGCATGAGGGTCAGTGCATGGGTGCATGGGCACGAGCTCCTGCCAGCCAGTTCAAGGTCACTAGTCCAAACCTGGAGCTGCCCGCACCTGTTGTCAGCACCCAGCTCGCTTGGAGTGCCCAGCCCTGTGAGCCCAGGGTTAGAGCAGACCCGAGTGATCCCTGCCTGCCTGTGCCCCCACGAGCACCCTAGCTCAAGTGAGCACCAAGGGGGGCATGGGCATGACCTCATGTCACAGCAGGACATCAACACGGAGAGAGGGTACAGGAGAGAGAGCACAGCGGGGAGGGACCTTGCCTTGAATGTAACAGCCAACCCCAGTTCCATCCCTGGTGCCACACAGTGCCCCCAAGTCGAACCAGGAGTCATCCCTGACTTTGGAGTCACATATACCGCCTCCAGTGACACCAAGACAGCAGGAAGGAGCCAGGAGTCAGTCCTGAGCACCACTGGTATAGTAAAAGAAGAAGGAGGAAGAGGAGGAGGAGGAGGAGGAAGAGGAAGAAGGAAGAAGAAGAGAAGGAAGAGGAAGAAGAAGAAGAAGAAGAAGAAGAAGAAGAAGAAGAAGAAGAAGAAGAAGAAGAAGAAGAAGAAGAAGAAGAAGAAGAAGAAGAAGAAGAAGGAGGAGGAGGAGGAGGAGGAGGAGGAGGAGGAGGAAGAGTAAAAGAAGAAGGAAGAAGGAAGAAGAAGAGAAGGAAGAGGAAGAAGAAGAAGGAGGAGGAGGAGGAGAGGGAGGAGGAGGAAGAGTAAAAGAAGTAAAAGAAGGAAGAAGGAAGAAGAAGAGAAGGAAGAAGAAGAAGAAGAAGAAGAAGAAGAAGAAGAAGAAGAAGAAGAAGAAGAAGAAGAAGAAGAAGAAGAAGAAGAAGAAGAAGAAGAAGAAGAAGGAGGAGGAGGAGGAGGAGGAGGAGGAGGAGGAGGAGGAGAAGGGGAGGAGAATGAGGGAGGAGAGGGAGGAGGAGGAGGGGGAGAAAGAGAAGGAGGAGGGGGAGGAAGAGAAGGGGGAGGAGGAGTAGGAAGAGGGGAAGGAGAAGGAGAAGAGAACTTAGAATAGGGGGAATCCTTCCTGCAGTGAGATTTGGCCATGACAACAAGAACAGTAGCAAAGAACAGAGACGGATTTCATTAGAGACAAAGCTGAGTGCCCTGAGGGTCACAGCCAGAGAGAAGCCGGGGACACTGGACAGAGGGATATGAGGACAGGAGGAGAGGAGGACAGAACAGGAGGATACAGCCCCAAGGACAGCGGCTCGTGCTGCAAACATCAATGAATGCCTCAAACTCAGCAGTCCAGAAGCAAATGCAGGGATGAAATGTGGGAAAAGATTTTTCCAGAAGAGACGCAGCCAGAGAGAGGGATGCCGGAGCACCCCCTGTCGGATGGTGGGACTTGTCCACCCACGAGGCCACCATGAGATACCAGTTCCTGCCCAGGAGTACAGTTGTCATGGAAACTGCAGGGTGAAAGACACTGAACTTCTGAGTCTGACAGGGTCCACACGGCCCACAGCACTTCCATATGGAGGGTGCACTGCACCCCAGGGTGGAACCAGAGACCCCGGCCCATCACAGCAGCCAGAAGTGGGGCAGCAGACACTCTCTAAGGGTGCAGATGGTGTCAGTGTCCAGGTGCAGCTGAGTGCCCCAGAGCCGCACCCACAGGTGCCCGGCTCTGCAGGACACAGGCGAGGGGCAGCTGGCACTCGGGGACCAGCTCCCATTGGCAGTAATGATGGATTCTGGAGCTGGATGAGGACCAGTCCTGAGTGCAGGTGTCACGGCCTCCCAGGACACGACACTGGGAATGTGGGTGGTGACCAACATGAGGAGACATCACTCCAGAGGAAGTGATAACACAGAGTGAGGCACCAGCCCGGCATCCTGGGCATCACGTACAGGCCCCCTAGCACCACCAGGGGTCACTGTGGAACACAGAGCCAGGAGTAGCCCCTGAGCACCCTGGGTGCCCCCTGACCCAAATACCTCAAACCTAGGAAACAGAGAATGACTTGGAGCTTGGATGTCAGCGCTGTTCTCCAGGAAGTCCCTTCAGTGAGAATGTCGGCCTGCGACAACCAGGCCTCCTGCCCGCCCCGCCGGCCCCACACAAGTACCCCAGAAAAATAAGTCCAAAGAAAAGCCTTTGCAAGAAGGGGACACAGACACCAGAGAGCAAGTGTTCATGACACAAACATGCACAGGAACCTGGAGGAGCTTGTGGCCTTCGCTCCCACTGGCCACATGTCCCCCGCCAGCGGCACCGAGACAGCGGACAGGGCACCATGTAGGTGCAGGAGCTGCTTTGCCAGGCTCCCCACTGTGTGCCACGGGGGCAGGGCTGGGGCATCAGGAGCGTCTGTGTTGCCGGGTGGGAATTCCCCAGGAGGCTCCAAAATTCCCATCTCCTTTCTGGGGTTTATCTTAGGGGTCGCCCTCCGGAGACCAGTTCCCCACTCCCTGGCTAGCCGGCCTAGCTTGCGGCTTACACAACTCAGAAAAGCCCGAGTGGACATGTACCTGGTTCTTGGCTCCAAAGTCCAGGATCTGGCCCTGCTGTGCTCTGCCAAGCCCTCCTCCTCCTGGGGGACACAGCCAGAGGGTCCTGCCACCTGGGACCAGGCGTCTGCTGCAGGCCCCCAGGAGGCCAGAGCAGGCCAGGCCAGGCAGCAGCATGCCTTCAGGCAGAGGTGAGAGGCGCGGCCCCTGGCTCCACCTGAGGCCCAGCTGGATCCTCGTGGTCCCCGCTGGTTCTGCAGGCTCGGGACACAGCTGAGTCACCAGACAGTCACCTCCTTGCACAATAATCTGAACCCACGGCCAGCCAGCTCCCCAGCACTCGCCCACGAGCTGGGACTCACGGGCAGGTCCAGGTGTTGGAGGGGAAAGACCTGCTCAGGGGCACCGGGAGAGGGCTCGGAAGAAGGGGACGGCCTTTGCTGCGGGAGCCCCGTGGCCCCCAGCCCTGTGCTGGGGCAGTGCCTGCACGGCTGGCTATGGCCCCAGACAACAGACGGGGCCTGCTCTGGGAGCGACTCCACAGGCAGGAGGCCCAGGCTTGAGTCCCAGCACCACGGAGGCCCGTGTGAGCACAGAGCTGGGAGTAGCCCCTGAGCACACAGGTGTGGCTAAGAGAGAAACAAACAAAACCAAAAATGTTGATTCTCTGTCTAACCAAAGAACAAGACCTTAGCTGTAGGAATAGAGACCTGCCACTCCACCTCTGTCCCCAGACCCCCTGCTCCGCCCCTGCCACCCCTCACGAGGCAGGCGCAGCCCCTTCTCCCCCAGTGGCTGTCTGTGCCAAGGCTACTTGCCTTCTCTCCTTTCTGTTGGGGGAGGGCACACCCAACAGTGTCTGGGGCCGACTCCCGGCTCTAAGCTCAGGATCACTCCTGGTGGGGCTCAGGGGGGACTGCACGGAGGGCCAGAGGTTGGCTGGGCAGCCGCTGCGAGGTGAACACCTGCCTGCTGGGCTATGCTCCAACCAACCTTCTTGTGTTTGTTTTGGTTTTGGGGCCACACCCTGCTGTGCTCAGGCAGGGCTGACTCCTGACTGCACTCAGGGACACTCCTGGTGGGGTCAGGGAACTCTATGGCGTGCAGGGATGGGAGCGGAGCCGACTGTGTGCCCCTGAGTTCTCATCATCTCACTGCCGAGCGTGGTCTCTCACAAGCCGGCTTTGTTAGTGGTGCGCGCTGCCTGCTACGGGATAGGCACGTGTTTCTGAACGGGAGAAAGTGACCTGGACCTCACAGGGAGACGAGGGCCCTGGGTCGGGGCCCCTGCTGTTCACAGGTGACATTGAGGACTGCTGTTTCCAGACTGAGACTTCACATCCAGCTTCCTTTGCCGGGAGCTCAGGGGAGATCAGTGGGGCCCTGGACCAAGGCGGGCACCCTCTGTGGGCTCCCTTGGTGGCACTGACCCGGTGCCAAGGACCCAACCGCCATTAGATCTCTAACGATAAAGCAGATCCTTGAGCCTGGCCGTGGTTTCCCTAAAGAGATCCCTAGAAAAAAGCAGGGAGGGAGGGTTTGGGCCGCAGGAACCTGTGTGCCCACCTGTGAGCCGCCCGCCCGTCTCCCTGCCCCCTCACCCCCATGCACTGGCATATGGGAAGTGATTTATAAAGACGTTGGCAGCTTTTTATGGATCACACCAGGCAGAGCTCAAGGTCTACTGCCTCACCCCTCAGTACTCAAGGGGCTGCCCCTGCAGTGCTTGGCGGACCCCTGGTGCTGACATCTAACTATGAGAAGCATGTGCCCAGCCTGGTAAGCCATCTCCAGTCCTCTAAAAACAGAAAAAAATGTTGCTTTCTTGGGGGTTGGGGGGTGGTCACACCCAGCGATGCTCAAGGGTTACTCCTGGCTCTGCACTCAGGAATTACTCCTGGCAGTGCTCGGGGGATCATATGGGATGCTGGGGATCAAACCCTGGTAGGCCGTGTGCAAGGCCTACCCACTGTCTTATGGCTCCAGCCCCAACAAATTATTAGAATCGCTCAATAAACCCTGTTGGCTATAATCTCAGGTTCAACAAGTGCATGAGCAGTTCAACTTATTTGGGACATGGAGACTTGGTGGTACTTTGAAACATCCAGTTTCAAGATGCCACCTTTGAATTCCAAGGTGACTCTGAGGTGCAAGTGACAGTAAGGTCTCACCTGGAACGGTCAGTGCTTTTACTCAGCCTGAGCACCGCCAGGGGTAATTCCTGAGTGAAGAACCAGGAGTAACCCCTGTGCATCACCAGGTGTGACCCAAAAAAGCAAAAAAAAAAAAAATCAGAAATAAAATCCAGGGGATACAAAGAGAGTCAAGGGCACATGGATGTGACGCTTCATGTGCTGACGTCAGAAATAGATCAGAAAATCTGATTTAGCGTTTTGGGGTTTTTGGTTTTTGGCCACATCCAGCTGTGCTCAGGGCTTACTCCTGGCTCAGTGCTCAGGGATCACTCTTTGAGGGACTTGGGAGACCATGCAGAGTGCCAGGAAATGAGCCCCTGTTGGCTGTGTGCGAGGCACGCGCCTTCCCCACTGTACTATCTCTCTGGCCCAACATTAAAAAAAATACATGCATGGTAACAGCGTTTCATCTTAGACCAGAGGTTCCAAGACTTACATGACTGATTATCTCCTTTTCAGAGAAAAAAAATCATACAGCACCATCCTGGAAATCAGCCTTCTTGAAGCCCACAGACAGGAAGTGACTCCATGTTACCCCAAGCTACTTCCATGCTGAATGGTCCCAGTGTCCCTGGAGGGTGTGGTCCACCTGGTTTAGAGAATGAGATCTGCACCAGCCCTACAGCAGAGGCAGCAGGGAACTGTGGCCGGGTCACACCCCCTTTCCCCTGAGCACACTGAACTTGGGCGATCTCAGACCCTGGGAGCCACTTATCCAGCGAGCCCCCAGCAGACACCAGGTGGGGGCAGGCGGGTACTGAACCAAAACACATTCATCGCTCTTCTCTTCACCTTTGCTTTTGGGGTGGGGGGTGTCCCTCGATACTATGCTTCTGAAGCCATGGAGAAGCCTGGGCAGGGTGAGGCCACGGCCAGGCGGGAATGCCTCTGACTTCCCGCCACCTTCGCTGCCTAACTGCAGAGCTGCCCAGACAAGCTCAGCTTTTACTCCTATTCTTGTTTTGTTTGGGTCACACACCTGGTGGTGTTCAGGGCTTACTCTTGGCTCTGTGCTCAGGGGTCACTCCTGGCGGGACTCAGGAGTCAGGGTCAGCCCAGTGTAAGAAAAGTGGCTTTAACCCTGGTACTACCTCTACAGCCTGAGCAAGTCTGGCTTTTAAATGTGAAATATAAAAGGTGGCACTGGCAGCATCTCGTGTTGTTACTGCTGTTCTTGCTGCTGCTGGTCATGGTGTGATTTGGTTTTGGGGTCATGCTAAGTAATTCTCAGAGCTTACTCCTGGCTCTGTGCTCAGAGGTCACTCCTGGTGGGGTTCGGGGAACCCTGGTCAGTGTCGGGGATAAACCCTGCTATCCAGTCTCTTGGCTCCTCCGATGGCTTTTCATGGATGTGCTTGTCACTGGTGCTTTGGACTCTGCCTCCTCCTGAGTGTCCAGGCTTCCCCTCCCTATGTCCAGCAGAGGCCTGAGAGATAGGCCCTGCCCTGCACAGACTGCCACGCACTCCCTGGCCTTGGCTGGCTGAGGCAATGACCGGGATTGCCTTGGTTTGGAAGCATAGCAAGGCTCACTCCTGGCCCCTCCAGGCAGAGTCTCAGCAGGGACCCTTGGAGTCTTGTCTGTGTTTTGGCCACTGTCTTCCATGCTGTGGTCACTGGTTGGTAAACCAGCATACCCAGCACTTGGTGGGTGGGGCAGGTGGGTGCTGAGCTGAATCTACAGGGTCCTTCCTCTGTCTGCTGTTTTAACTGGCTTCCCTGAGCCCTCCTGCCTCCCAGGGCATGTTTGAAAAGGTCAGGGCGTCTGGATGATGGACCAGAGTGTCCCCAGGAATCTGTGCGACCAAAGGTTCCCTATGCTGGTGTCTTCTATGATCAGCTGATCCAGCTCAGGGGCTCTGGCCTGGGCACCCCATGCACACGAGTGACGTGGCCCGGGGCCCCTGTAACACAGATTGCCATTGGCCCTGCTCTGCTCCCAGAAGATGCTGATTTCCACCTACAAGGATGTTCAGGCTCAGGACCAGCTTTGGATGACCAGCTTGCGTACACTGGAGTCTGGCTTAGGGACTTTGGTGTTTTCACCTGCTGATTAGCTCTCTGAGTTTGCCCACGCCAAAGGCTTTGACCCTCATTCTTATTTCTTTGGTCTACCTGTGCTGCTCTTGAGACAGAACACCCCACACTCCCCCCTTAGAGTGTCCCTGAGCAGCAGGCTATGTGTGTGTTGGGGGGGCAAGTGTACGCCCACCCCACTGGTGAGCAAGTTGGGGTGATTTGGGTCAGGAGCTGGCTACAGTGGGACAGTGGTCTATGGAGGAACAGTGGAAGCTGACTGCAGCCACCATGTCAGCTACCACCCACAAGGCCTGTCCATTGGGTGCTCAGCTCCATGAGAAGCTCCCGTGAGGGGCGGTGGGGCTGTCAGTCAGCAGTGCCACACAGTGCCCACAGTTTTTTTGCTGTTTGTTTGGGGACCACACCCAGCAACGTTCAGGATTACTCCTGGCTCCGCACTCGGGAATCACTCCTGGTGGTGCTCAGGGATCACATGGGTTGCCGGGATCAAACCCTGGTCAACCGCATGCAAGGCAAGTGTCGTCCCCACTGTATTAACACTCCAGTCTTGTGGTTTTCATCAATGTTCATCTCCCAGTGGGAGGAACGCTCTCTAAAGCCCTCTGAGTGACCACGAACTTCCCAGCCAATAGTCCCGGTCACATCACTGTCAACCACTGGCCTCTGTCAGGAGTCATGTGTGGAAGCCAGAGCAGCTGATCCCTCGAAGGGACAGACCAGCACACACAGGCCTGCACTCTCGCCCCCCACTCCTCAGGCTGCTCTTGCCCCCTCCCGTCATCCTCCTCCTCCTCCCTGTTCAGAGGCCTGGTCCCTCTGCCTACTCCTAATGCCTCTGCACCCCACACCCCTAGCACAGAGAGGAAACAGGCACCAAACAGTGCTGTAGAGTGAAAATTGGTTTATTTTTCTACTTTTAATAAATGAGAAGCAATGCAGCAGCCTGTCTTGCGTACATCTCTCACACAGAACAGTCCACAGAGCCTTTCAGCAGGGTGGGAGCGCCTGGCAGCAGGAGGGAGCGGAGGCCGGACACACGTTGGTTCAGATCTCCTCCACAGCTGGCACATGTCGGGTCACATTCCCTCAGTGACAGTTCGCCAAAGACACAATTTTGGTTTAGAAGTTGACATAGAAGAGGCCCTTGTGTCAGTGGGAGTGACAGTGAAGCCAAAGAGCATTCGCCTGTCTCTGCAACGAGGCCAGGTAGAGATCAGTTTCTATCTCCAGCCTATGTGGCTGCTCCAAGTTAAAAAACAACAGACCCAGAGCTCCCCACATCCATACGAGCTTTAACACTGATTTAGGACTAAACTGAAGATGATAAATGTTCCTGCATTGTAGAATTTTCTTCAGGTGAATATTCTCCAGGGGCGTGGACGCTTAGGAGAGCAGGTGAAGAGCAGTCATTCCCAGGTCATCCGTGTCTGAGCAGCTCAGGCCGCCCCAGTGCCACTCTTCCCCTTCATCCCCAAGACTCCCCTGAAGTCCCCTGGGCCTCCTCCTTCATATTTTCAATCCTTCTCAATCCACTGAGAAGGGGGAGAGAGAGAGAGAGAGAGAGAGAGAGAGAGAGAGAGAGAGAGAGAGAGAGAGAGAGAGAGAGAGAGAGAGAGAGAGCGCAAGTGTATTGTAAAGAAATAATTCTCTGCTAAAACTCAAGAGGTGAGTCAGTGCCCAATTCTGCTATTAGGACAGAAGAAAATGCTACAGGCGTCCCACTGTTACAAAGCTGCTTATAATCAGGGACAGTGACAAAACTAAACTCTAAAGGCTGTTACCTTCAGAGTACACTAGAAAGAAGCCCTTGGTCCTTGCTTTGACACACCACTAAACCCCTCCTTTAGCTGATGTCTGCTATTCCACCTTAGCCTGTGTCCAGAAACTGCCCCACTGTGTAATCCGTGAGGTGTTATCATAAATGTCTTATTACTGAAATGTTCTGATGACAAACGATTTATAGAACTGAACATTTTTGTTTTGGTTTGGTTTTGGGGGCCACACCTGGTGATGCTCAGGGGTTACTCCTGGCTCTGCACTTGGGAATCACTCGTGGTGGTGTTCAGGGGACTATGTGGGTTGCTGGGATTCAAATTCTGGTTGGCTGTGTTCAAGGCAAAGTCCTACAAACTGTTCTATCGCTCTGGCCTGATTTTCATCTTATTACAATTTGAAGTTTTCTATTACTTACCCATATTTATGACACTCCCCACTTTCATGCTTTAACTTTACCCCCCAGAATTCAAATAACTAACAGTGTATTTGAGGAGTTAATTGCACAATAATAGATCACAGTATTCAAGGTGTATTGCATATCAACAAGTTATGGTTTGGCCCATTTATAGAAAATATGTACTTACAATGTGTTCATAAAATGACCTGTCTTGCTGGAAAAGTTAGCTGTTCTTAAACAGACCCATTGCCAGCAACAGGAGTATTCTAGAAAAAATAAACCACATCATCTACCACAGATGATCATCCTTTCAATGAGTTAACTGTCAAATACCAACACTTTCATCTTAAGACCCTTAAAATAACAAATTATCTCAAATCCCAAAATGTAAACATCGATAATGTAGTCAGCTCTGGAAGTGACTGATGGAGTCAGGATACTAGGTTTCTAGAAAAATAGAACTATACATGAGGGCTGATGTTAACATTCATCCATCTGAGAGCAAGTATCTTTTTTTTTTCTCCACCAAGCATAACCCATCTATCACGAAAACTATAACTTTAAATGCCCTTCAATTGTATTTGTAGTTCTGAAATCCACAGCAACAGCAGCCAGGATCAGTTTCCTGGAGAGACAGTTGGGGCACTGAGGTGAGTAACGGGTGGTGTGAGCAGCCTGCTCCCTTGATGAGGACCCAGGCCCGACTGCACCCTCAGAGCTGCTTCCCAGCTCAGGATGTGCTCCAGGAGCCTCACCTGGATCCTGCCGACACCAGAAAATGGTTTTGTTTCAACACCCATAATCTCAACAGTCACCTTAACAAGCTGGCACTGAACACGTGATCTCATGTTGTTTCATGTCCTTGAAGCAACGACTGCCTGCATGCTTCCAGCAAGTCTCAGAAAGCAAGGCTCGGGGTACAGAGTCCAGCTC
This sequence comes from Sorex araneus, assembly GCF_027595985.1. NCBI lineage: Eukaryota > Metazoa > Chordata > Mammalia > Eulipotyphla > Soricidae > Sorex > Sorex araneus. The sequence continues at coordinate 14,229,352 of NC_073308.1, forward strand.
TCAGACAAACTCTGGCAAAGGGAATGTGAGTTCCTATCTCGGAAAATTTAGAGATGTAGATTGAATATATATTTTTGTGGGCCACACCCAGTGACACTCAGGGGCTACTCCTGACTCTGCTCAGAAATTACTCCTAATGGTGGCTGGGGGACCATATGGGATGTCGGGGATGGAATGCGGGTTGGCCACATGCTAGGCAAGTGCCCTACCCACTTCACTGTCTCTCGGGCCCTGTGTAGACCGAATGTTAATTTGCAAGTGCTTTAAGTATTTCACTTGGTAAACCGACCCTCCCTGTCCTGTGTGAATGATAGCAACTGGTCAGTTAACTCACTTTATTAGAATACTCAGCAATGGCCCAGACAGGATAGTCACTGATGCTTAGTATGAGAAATACGCCAGGTGAGGAAAAACAGAAACTGTCCCTAGGAATACCCATGAGTCACTTTCCAAACATGCTGCCACTGTGCTATGTAATGATCTCAAAGGGCAGGTCAATATTTCTTATAGTGTCAGAGGAAACAAACGATGATTTTTTTAAAGTTCGAGCAATTACAATGTGAACAAAATATAACAACAAAGAGGGGAAAGAAAAGCAGAGAAAACCCAGTAACAATTTTATTTATCCCCCAAGTTAATCTTTTACCATGGAAAAACTGGAAATCAAAAGTCATTATGTTATATAAGGTTTATACTTACTTTAAAACAAAAAATGTAACATAGTGTTAAAGCTGGCTTCCTAAAACTGTCCAGCACAGCTGTGACCCCACCAACATTCACAAAAGTTGTTGTAGAACTCTGTTCAACAGTCCCCGTGAGTTCTTACAAAAATAGAATGAAACTGTGGCCAGACAAGGACTTCAAATCACACTACTTGGCAAACTCGAAATTTGATGGAGTCTTTAAAATCAAACATTGTGTCCTTTTCAAGCCTCCTTTATAAAGAGGATTCGGGCTGTTTGCTTGGCATCTTTTTAATCTCTATTACAACAGCAGGTATGTTTTCCACTTTAGTCCTCCGGGGCTTCTTCTCCAGACTTTCACTAAGTTCTAAACATGAAATGCTAACCGCAGGGGTCTTCTCCCCGTCCTTGGCCCCGGGGGGCTGCGGCCGTGCACCGCAGCACTGCTTTAGTGCGCACTGAGTCCTGCAAGCCAGCTCACAGGGGGCCATGCTCTCCCTGCCCACGCTGGCGAACTCGGGCTGGATGGTGGTGGCGTGGATGCCATGGTCGTGGAACACATCCTTGATGATCTTGGCCACGTGCATGTAGGAGGCGGGGTCCTCGCATTTGATGTGTGCAGTGGCAATGATCCTGCTCCCAGCCAGCTGCCAGACGTGCAGCTCGTGGACTTCATCGACCCCCTCGACGGCTCGCAGCTCCTTCATCAGATGTTTGATGTCGATCTGCTTGGGCACCGTCTGGAGCAGGATGAGGGCAGACTCCTTCAGTAGCGGGTAGGTAGTGTAGAGCAGGATGCAGACCATGACGATACAGAGCGTGGGGTCCAGGTAAAGGACCCAGCAAGGCCCAGCCGTATGGACGTCTGCCTGTGTCGCATTCAACATTTCCACAAAGGCTTTGCAAGGGTCGGGGCTACACGGGTTCAGACAGAACTCCCCCTCAGGACAAGCTTTCCAAGAAAAGTAAAAGACCAACGCATTTAACACCACAATCACGGACCCCAGGGCATCGCCGAAGACATGCAGGAAGACCCCGCGCATGTTCAGCTGTGCGGAGTGGTCGTCTTCCAGCTCCCCGGGCTCCGGCTCTGCCATGAGGCTGCCGTTCACCTGCACGGCTGAGGCATCAGCTCTCGACTGGTCAGTGTCTGCGAGGAGATGACAGTCAAGCATCAGAGTCAGTCAACAGCAACACCCCTGTCCATTCCCACATGAAGGAGGGAGGGAAACTTCGTGAAACCCACTTTCTGAATGTGCCTGGGGCTAGTCAGTAGAGGCAGCTAGGAGCCAGCCAAGAGCTGCCGGCCAGGGACAAAGTCATGGCAGTGCATGTGGGAGCCATCCACAAAGGGCAGAGAGTCTCAGCAGCGCCCTTGCCAGTCACTCTGGCACAGAGGCATGGAGGTGTTGTGGAGAACTTCTAGACTCTGACCCGAACCATGACCATGAATGAGAGGGTCCTGGGCGGGGGGGGGGGGGGGGGGGGGGGGGGGGTGCAGGGAGTTGGAAATGCACCAGCATCACAGGGGTGGTGGGAAGCCTGACCTGGACTCCTGTCTTCCTGCTCCGCAGGCACCAGGGTGGTGGTCCTTGGGCCTGACACCCGTCTGGTGGGAGGGAGTCGGGCTAGGTCTAACCTTTCCCCACGGGCCACATGACTTCCAGCGGCAGGACGGCAGGTGAGTGAAAATGGCACGGTCGGGAAGGTCACCCCACCGCTCAGCTACCGGCGGCTGGGGTGGTCCCCCCTCCTCGGGACTCAACCCCCTTCCCTCCGGCAGGCTCTCAAGTTCCCGGTGAGGCGGGGAAGGCGCCCGGGCAGGGTCCAGGGCTGAGCTGGGTCGGGTGGGGGCACTGGGCGCCCCGGGCACCGGCTGAGGCAGTGCAGCCCCCGCGGAGCCTGCGCGCAAACCTGCCGCCCGCGCCCCCGCCCCCGACGGCGGGACCCACCTGAGCGCTCGGCCTTCAGCCCGTTGGCGCCGCGGCCGCCGGGCACCAGGATGTTGGTCTCCTCGGGGTCGGGCCCCGGCTCGCTGGCCGCGCCGTCGGGGCCGGGGCTGCCCGCCCGCGCCGCCCGGGGCGCGCCGTGGCCGTGGCCGTGGGCGCCGTGCGCGTGGCCGTGGCCGGCGCCGCGGCCGAAGCCGCTGTGGTGGTGGAAGAGGCAGAGCCCCAGCACGTTGACCACCAGGCCGGCCACGCCGACGGCCAGCACCACGAGCGGCCGCTGGATCTCGTGCGGCTCGATGAAGCGCTCGACGGCCTCCAGCAGGATGGCGAAGCAGAGCCCGGTGAGGAAGATGGCGTTCACCAGCGCGCCCATCACCTCGGCGCGGATCCAGCCGAACGTGTTCTTCTGCGTGGCGTGGGTGCGGCGCGCGAAGCGCTCGGCCACCAGCGCCACCACGAGCGCCAGCACGTCCGACAGCATGTGGAAGGAGTCGGAGAGCATGGCGAGCGAGGCGGTGACGCGGCTCACCACCACCTCCAGCACCATGAACAGGAAGGTCAGCAGCAGCATGCACAGCAGGCGCCCGCGGTTGCGCCCCCAGCACCCCATGGCGGCGGCTAGGGCCGGCCGGGCGGCCGGGCGGGAGGGCGGCGCGGCGCGGCTCGGGCCGCGGGCATCTGCGGGCGCCGGGCGCCGCCGGCCGCTCTCTCCGGGGCGTCCGCCCGAGTCCGACCGCGCGGCCGGCGCCCGAGCGGCTCAGGAGGCGGCGGCCCGGCAGCTGCACCCGGCGCGGCGTCGGGCGCCGTTCTCGCCCCCCCGCCTTTGCAGACGGTTTACAAAAAAACTTTGCTTTGCACTCGGAACCCCCGTTTTCACACGGACCCGAGCGTGACAAGGCCCCGGCGCCCCGCCCCCTGGGCCCGGCACGCTTCCCCATTGGCCGGCGGCCCCTCACGACAGCCGCCGCGCCTCGCCTCCCGGCGCTCCCCATTGGCCGGCGGCGCGGCGGGGCGGGCAGGGGCGGGGCTCGGAGCGGGGGGCGGAGCCTGCCCGCCGGGTGCCGGGCGTGGGCCGGGGACCGCGGCCCGGGTGCAGCGGCGGCGGAGGCGTGGGGGAGGGTCGGGGTCGCGGGCCGCGTGCAGCGGCTGGGCGGGGTGGGCCGGGCCGGGGCGCAGGCGCGGGTGGGGGGCCGCGCAGCCCCTCGCGGACTTTGCTCCCGCGAGCCGAGTCCACGTGGGGCGGCCGCACGGCCCCGCTCTGACACCTGCCCGGGCGCCCGCGTCTCCGGAGCCACCGGCCCGGTCCGGGACGGGTCACAGGCCGGGCGCCTGGTCGGGCGCGCGGGCACCGGGGGTGGCGGGGGGCGGAGGGGAGGTTCGCCCGGCCCTCCCGCCCGAGGCCTGGTGTGATTGTTGGCGACTTGGCGGGGACTGCCGCCCGTCCGGCCCCTGACTGGCCACCCCAACAGGGTCAACTCCGGACCCTGGAGTGGCTGCTCGGTCCGCAGAGGGACGAGCAGCCCGAGGAACTGCCCGTATTCCTCCTGGCGCTAAAATTCGAGGGCTTGGTGATTTCACAAACATTTTATTTATAGCCCGAAGCCCGCCGAACCCTGTGCTAGTTGCTATGGGGAAGGGGCGGGGCAGTAAGAAGAACAGAAGAAGGAGCTTCTGTCCAGGTGGAGATAGAGCCGGACGCAGGGAAAGTCCAAGTGTGCTCACCGCTGTCTGACGGCCTGGCCCGGGTTGGGGCGCGTAGTAGTCAAGAACTGTCTGAAATTGAAGACTGGGAGCAGCGTGTCCCCGGCTGACCTCAGGAGCCCTGACCCCAGCCCCTCGGGATTCCTCAGTCAAACAAACCCAGACCGGCTGACCAGGCTTGGGGGCTCAGCTTGGCTCTGCTGTTTTTTTTGTTTGTTTGTTTGTGTTTGTTTGTTTGTGTTTGTTTTTGTTTGTTTGTTTGTTTGTTTAAACCTCCCCTCCCCTTTTAATACCTGCGCCTTTCTACAAAGTATTTCTTACCTTCTAGTGCCTCTGTTAGGGTCTCTGGAATAGGAATGGGGAAAGTTTCCAAGGCCTTCCAAAATTCTAGGATTCAGTGACTGGGATCTCCAGGGCAAAAGCCAAGGAGAATTAAACACATCCTGTTTGTGTTTCTGACCTTTGAGATGGTGAGAATGAGGTGTGGGGGGTGGTTTATTGCTTTGTTTGGGGGTCACTCTGGGTGGGGCTCAATGCTGGGGATCACTCATCCAGGGGACTGAGAGGCAGAGGGCTGAGCCCTGGCCTCCTGCTTGAAGCATGCGCAGCCCTGAGCTATCTGTCCACACCTTCTGTTGGTGATGGTGGTAGTTTGGAGGAGCAGGTTTTTTGTTTGGTTCTGGTTTGGGTGGTGTTTGGGGGGTATACTGGTGGTAATCCCGGATCACTCCTGGCAGAGCTGGGATACCAATTGCAGTGATAGGGACCAAGCCCATTTAAGGTGCGTGTCTTACCCTGATTTATTTCTCTGGCCCTGGAGGAGTAGGTTTTAATGGGAAATGGTGAGCTGGATTTGTTTGTTTGTTTCGGGGGCTGCACCCAGAGACTCTCGCTGGCTGGGTGCTCACAGCCCGCTCTTGGTGCTGCTCCGAAAGCCTCCACGTGGCCTGTGTTCAGCCCTTGGAGCACGTTCCTGGCCCTGAGCTGGCTTTTAACGGGCCAGTTGTGATTGGGGGGTTCTAAGAACCAGGCAAGGGACCTTTGTCTCCACATCTCCCCTTCGAGTCAGGTGACCGTGCTGGTCTGAAGCTCTGTCCAGTCCCTCCCTGTGGAAGTCAGGGAACCTCTGGTGTCGAGGTGCCCATGGAAGGCGGCAGGCAGTTGTGAGTCCATCTGTTTGGAAGTCACTGAGTCTCTTTATTTGAAGCAAGAGGCCCCTGGAAACATGAAGCTCAGCACCCCAAACGCAGCACAGGGGCAGCCATGCAGAGAACGTTAGCAGCGGAGCTGGGAGAGGCTTTGGGCTAAGCAGGCAGCTTCCAGCTCCAAGGGCAGCTTCCAGCTCCAAGGGCCCCCATGCTGGCATTTTTCTCCTGTCAGCCGGCTCCCAGACTAGGTGCTTTTCTCCTCTCCTAGCCTGGGCTGGAAGGGGTCAGTCCGACACCCATTGTTGAAGCGGTTAAAAGTTAGAATCATGCCCTCCAGAAAGAATCATTCCATTGGCATAAGTGCGGGACGTTTCAGTCTGGGACTTTGCCTTCCCCACCTGTGGGCAGTGAACTCTTGGCTTTGAGCCACACCCAGCTGTGCTCAGGACTCTGCACACGGGTCACTCTCGGCAGTACTAGGGGACCCTAACCAGTGCCCTCCCCGCTGTCCCATTGATCCAGTGCCCTGGCTGTACTACTCTGGGAGCTTGACCCTTGACCCCAACTGGCTCTTCGGTTAATTGTCCCAGTGGTGTCACACAGCCAAGAGTGGGGTGAGTGTGGGACAGCCTTGCTTCTCATCAACACAGTCCCTTGGCTGAATGAAAATGATTTGTTTTCTCATCCCGCTCTCAAAATTCAGATCAGGGGCTGGAGCAATAGCACAGTGGGTAGGGCATTGCCTTGCACATGGCCGGCCCGGGTTCGATTCCCAGCATCCCATATGGTCCCCCGAGCACCGCCATGAGTAACTCCTGAGTGTAGAGCCAGGAGTAACCCCTGACCATTGCTGGGTGTGACCCAAAATGCAAAAAAAATAGAATAAAATAAAACAAAAATTAAAAAAACAACTCAGAGTATCTGCAAAGTGTCATAGGCAACCAACGTGACCGAAGGGCAGCCTCGTGCCCCTCAGCCAGAGAGTGAAGCCGGGCTTACCCCGGGCCACTAGACCTCTTCAAACACCAATGGGCTAGTGCGGGGCTGCATGGGCGAAAACCACCCACCTCCAGCCCTGGTCCTACGTGCCGTAGAAGCACGACAGGGCCCCAACCTGTCCTCTCCCGACTCTCCCGATGCCGAGCTCCACCCACTCAGGGAGGCCTTCAGCATCCGCCGCAAATGCTGCTGCTGGATTCCTGGATTCCTTGGGTTCTTCTGCTGCTAGGAATCCAAGCCCAGCAGGCCAGCAGGTGGTCTTGACTACCTGGAATTCAAGGCAGAGTTCCAGAAAAGGATGCAGAAAGCATGTGCGGCGGGATCACATCTGACTTTGTGGCCTAAATTACTACTAATGCCCTCTCAGAACAAAAGCAGGGGTGGGGGGTGGCTGCTGTTTGTTGGGAACATAGGTGAATAATTATGACAAATCAAACTGATCTCTAGCAGCAACACTGAAGGTCAAAGTTGGAACTTTTAGTTGTCTCCTGAGAGGACAGGCAGTAAAATGAGAATAAACAAGTAACAATGAGTAATAAAACCAGTGCCATGACAAAAGGTCCAGGGTAAAAGGGAAACTGTGCAGGAAGGTCAGGGCAGGAAGCAGAGGGGGAGCAGGCAGAGAGCCTGGTACGCCCCAGAACAGCCGAGCGGCCTGCAGGGTGGCTCCACTGAGGGCACAGGGGAGGCGGGCAGCAAAGGCAAACACACTTTGCGGCAGTTTCCAGTCGTGACTTGTGTACATTGTACCAGATCCCATTTGGAGGATTGTGCGACCTTGTAAAGAGTGGACCCAGCACCCTCTTCCCTCAGGTCCACAGAGCACGGGGCCCGGCCTCCTGAGAGGGCAGCAAGCTGCCTGGGGAGGTCCCGATCCCTCTCAGCACAGTGCAGACGTTGCCAGGTGACCCAGCTGTCCCCTCAAAGCACACAGCAGGAGCGGAAGGAAGATGAGACTTAAGCTTTCAAGGCTCTCCATTCCTTCCCTGTGAAGGCGAAGGCAGGGCTGTCGGGGGGCTTCTTTGGTTCTTTGCTCTTTGAGCAACCTCCAAGAAGCTCAGGGCTAACTTCCCGTGGGACTTGGTCTGACTTGAGCCTGCCAGGGGCAAGGCAAGGCCTTGATCCTTGTACCATGTTTCAATCCGAAGGAATTTACTATTATTATTATTATTATTTTAAAAATAATAAAAAATAATAATGTAGGAGCACTGCTATTTGTTCAGCCATTGATTAAGCTGATTGAATTGGGCATGAACTCCACATTACTTTTTTATTTTATTGTATCACCGTGAGAGTTACAAAGCTTTCATGTCTGAGATTCAGCCGTACAATGATGGAACACCCATCCCTCCACCAGTGCACAGTTTCTACCACCCACATCCCAATCCTCACCCTGCCTCTATGGCAGACAATTTCCCCAATACTTTCTCTCTACTTTTGGGCATTATGTTTTGCTCGAATTTTCCCACCACCATTCAAGCCTACCTGCCAGGGATAGACACTAGATAATTTATTTTTCATTGCTCATTTTGAATATCATGAGAACTCGTGCGGCCGTGATTGTAAATGTAAATTTCTAGATTGTAAATGGTTGGGTTCCAGAGACATCTCTGTATGGCACTAATCCATTTTGGGTTCAACTGGGAGTCTCTGGGCCAGGTCTGTTGGTGTGCTAAGATGGTGCCTGGAGGCAAATTGTGGGCATGACAGCCAGTCTGCTGGGCGGGAGGGGACACGGGGAGGGACAGCCCAGTTATTTTTAATGCAGTTGCAGTGCCAGGGATCGAGCTCAGGGTCTCTCGTGCAGGGCAGCCTCCATCTGAGCTGCGCCTCCTCCCCGTCAGGAGAGCAGGCTGCGTCTGCAGTTCAGGCACAGCCTCGGGACTCCCAGGAGGACAGGAGAGGGAGGCACCTGTGAAAGTCTCACACGTGTGCTGAGCTCAGGGCACTGGGCCTCTTGGAGGGGGTGTTGCAGGGCTTTGCACTCCCGCTTTGTGACTTCTCACAGACTCCAGGGGCCCAGAGGCCAGTTGTGGGGGCCAGCGGGGGGGGGGTGGGGGGCTGGCGCTTGCAGCCACCAGCACGCACAGGGTCCCTCGCCAGGCTGGTCAGCAAGTGTCTGCGGGAAGAGGGGGCATGGAGAGCTTGTCCCTTCACTCAGGACTCCTGCATTCCTGCCCAGCGTGCCCAGCCCTCTCCCCACAAGGCACCCTGCTTCCAGCAGCTATCGTCCTTCACGTGATCTTATCTCACCCAAGAGGCAACTAATTGGACGAAACTGGGACCCACGCTTGGCGTCTGCACGATAACACCCTGGTTCTCACGGTTTCCAGAGCTCATCACTCCCCCGCCCCTCACTGGACGCGGTGGTCCGGGCCAAGTCTGAATGGGGCCAAGGCTTAGAGAGGCAACTCAGTGCCCCAGGCGGGGGTGGGGGAGCACCCAGCTCATCCCTGATGACCTCCCGTCATCACGTGGATGCTTGCTTCCTGCCAAATTGTGGGGGGCGGCAACGCAGGGAAAACTGGGGACTCCGTGTCCCACAGGCAGCTGCACAAGGCAGGAGTGTGTTCTGGGCTCGGGAACACCTGGAGCCTGCCCTTTTGAGCAACTGGCAGCTACTCGGGATCAGGGAAGCTGGCCTACTGTGAGACTCACCTCGACAGTCACCCTTAGCCTCCAAAGGTGTGCCCCTGTCAGCCCCCTTTACACACAGCTTAGCGGGAATGCGTTCATTTTCCTGTCTCCATCTGTACCCACTTCTTCCTTCCGATGCCAGATCACTGACCAGCTGCTGTCAGGTGGTTGGGGACCCAGAGCTGGGCTCCCAGTGAGCTTGGGGGCTGCTGTGCTGGTCATTTGCAGGCCACACTTTGGAGGCCTAGGGGACTAGCTTATTTATTTGGGTGGGTGGGTGGGTGGGTAGGGGTTGGGGGTTTGTTTTTGTTTTCTTGGGGGGCGGGAGCATAGCCAGTGGTGCTCAGGACTTACTCCTGGCTCGGCACTCAGGGATCACTCCTGGATGGGCTCCAAGGACCATAAGGGGTTCTGGGGATTGGACCCAGGTTGACTATATACAATACAAGTGCCTTCACCACTACACTGTCTCTCTGGCCCTCACTTGTTTCCATCCCTTAAGGAGAGTCTGTGCACATGAGATATTTCCATCCAAAAGAAAGAGAAAAAAAGAGTATCCTAAGCTCAACTTCAGCCTGTTTGCTTTTTTGATAGTCATTCTTTCTATCTGAAGGCATCACCGTGGCATTCTGCAGAAATAAAATTAAGTATCCTGAGCTGGGGAGTAATACAGGTGGTAAGGTGCTTGCTCTGCACATGGCCAGCCCAGGCTTTGTCCCTGAATACTGCAGAGGGTCTCGTCAGCTCTGCCAGGAGTCATCCCGAGCACTGCTCAGTGTGGGGCTTCCTTCTCCCTCCCAAAAGAAATCCAGTCTCTTGCCCCAAGCAATAGTGCAGCGGGTAGAGTGCTCGCCGTGCGTGCAGCTGATCCCAGCCCAATCCTTGGCACCCCATATGGTCTCCCAAGCCCCACCAGGAGTGACCCTGAGTGCAGAGTAAGCCCTGAGCATTGCCAGATGTGGCCTAAAGCCTAAAAAGACCAGTACTTGTTGAGTTCTGGCCTAGTTGATACCAGCAGTGACAGATGAATGTTCAAGTCCCCTCGTATTGCTGTGTTCCCTCCGGACTGTGAACGGTAGGTTTAGAGCTTTCATGGCCATCATTAAGTCAGCAGTGTTTTTATCTCCCTGCTCGCTTTCATTAAAAACAATTTTTATTTCCCTGAGGTAGTGGGCTTGGACCCAGGGTCTCCCTGTTCAGAATGGCTCTGCCACGCCCCGTCCTGACTCACCCTTCCTTGACAGTGGCTAGCACACTGGCTTGCAGTCACACAGCAGCTAGGGAAGCAGAGACACAGTGGGAAGGAGGGAGGAAGCCACTGCTCCCTCCCACCCCGGGTCCTAGTGGGCAAGAACCTGCCCCTCTGGCATGCCCGTTCTTCCAGGCCCTGCGTGCCCCTCTGTCTGTCTCTCCTCACAACTGCTGAACCATTTCTCCATCTCTCTGTGTCCCCAGAGCTCGGCCCGTGGCATACAAGTCAAGGCTGTGTCAGCCTCATTACCACGTCCAGAAGAGCCCCAGTCTGTCCTCGCATTGTCACTGCCCCTTTCCCGCGCTGGTGCCTGCAGGGTGCTCTGGCAGTGCTGGCCACTGGCACCTGCGGCCACAGCTTCCCCAGCTGACCCGAGTCCTCTGACTCCCAGGCTGGCCACACCTGGGTGTGGCTGGGGAGCTGAGCTGGTGTGGGTTGGTGAGACAGGCCCACTCCAACGTGCTGGCCAGTGAGCCCCTCACAGTGGGACCCTGTGACACACCCAGTGCTGGTGGAGGCCTGAATTGGGGGCCGCCACCTGAGGTCACTCTTGGGGAGCGATTGGGGTGCAGTGTGGGGACAGGAGCCAGGGCCTTGGACACATGGGGCATGTGCTCTGCCCAGCTCCACCCCGGCCTGCCTGGCCTCCTGCGGGGCCCTGCCCAGGCTTGGGTGGCAGAGGCCCTGTCTGACAGACTCTGGGGACAAGTCTCTTATCTGTGGCTGGGCAGCTCGAGGCTCTGGTGCCTGGGCTCAGTTGGCCAAATTTGCTCTCCAGGTGCCGTCCTGCCCTGTGGGCCAGGCCTGATGCTCATCAGCCTCCTCACTGAGCCACCAAGAGCAGGTGACATCAGCATCTTGGCCCCATGCTATCACCTCCCTCTTGGTGACAGGTTTACTCCACAGAGCTACGGGAGTTCCATGAGTGCACTTCGCTCCCTGGGCACCTACTGCCGTGGTCCCATGGCCCCTCTGTGCCCCTGTGTGCCGTGGCCCCCTGTGCTGTAGCCCCTCTGTGTCGTGGCTCTGCAGGAGAGGCACTTTTGGCTTCTCTGGTCCCTTAGCTCCTTTTGTCAGAAATTTCCGCTTATTAGCCTTTCTCTGACTTCTACAATGTTAACTTTGTTGGAGGTACAAGGGGTACACCCGGGAGCCTCCTGTGAGCTTCACTATGTTAAGTACAGGGGCTGGGACCAGGGTGACTTTGTGTCAGGGTGTTGGTGTTCAATCCCTGCCACCACATGGAATAGTCCCAAAGCCCACAGTAGCCCTTGAGCAAGGCCAGTGTGGCCCAAAACCCAAAATAATGATGATAATCTATATAGGGGCTGGGGAATTAGACCAGCGGGCAGGGGCACATGCTTTGCATTTGCTGGGGCCTGAGTTTGTGCCCCAACACCACCTGTCCCTCTGAATGGCCTGAGCAACTGCACTCACACTGCAACCCCAGCACTGTCACCTGGCATGGCTGGCTGAGAGTCTGGGGTGGAGGGGTGCCACTGGACCTTCCCTTACGCCCAGGTACCCTCTTGCTTTTATAAAGAAGGAAGCATTTGTGCAGAAACCCTTCTTTACGTTCTTCAGACCCCTTCTCCAGCAGTCAAGCAGCTGTGACTCAGTTTCTCCCCTGTAGGAGGCCACGTGCCCTCCCTCCAATAGGAAGCAGCTTCTGGGGGGTCATTATGAGGGTCTCCTACTCATTAGCACTTCCCCTTGCCCTCCCCTTCTGCCGGCACACCTTTACCTGGATGGCGCTACAGTGCGAGTGTCTGTCTCCAGTGCGCGTCTGGGTCCCACTTCTCTGTCATCTCTACCTTATCTGCACTCAACCCTTCCCTCTCTCTGCAGTCTCACACACCCCCTCCCCCACCCCCAATCACCCCCATCCCACTCCCCGTGTTTGAAGCTCATCGCTGTGTTTTGTGCTAAAATCTATTCCAGATTTGGGCAGGGGGAGCTGCTTCCTGCAGGCTCCCAGGTCTGATGGGAATTTACTGATACTTTCTGGATTTTGATGGAAATTTAAGACTCAGGTGGTTACTGGCCATACCCTAGGGAGAGCAATCTTGAGTCCATCCAGCAGCGTTCTCTCTCTCCCTCCCTCCGTCTATCTCTCCTCTCTCTCTCACTCACCCACACTCTCTCACTTTCTTCCTCTCCCCTCCCTCCTTTTCTCTCACTCTCCCTCTCTCACTCACTCTCTTTCACTCTCCTCTCTCTCACTCATTCTCTCTCCCTCTCTTTCCCTCCCTCTCTCACTCCCTCTCTTTCACTCTCTCCCTCTTGCTCTCCCTCCCTCTCTCCTTCTCTCTCCACTCTCTCACTCTCTCCCTCCCTCCCCTCTCTCTCTCCTTTTCTCTCCTCTCTCACTCTTTCCCTCTCCCTCTCTCCCCTCTCTCTCACTTTCCTCTTTCACTTTCTCACTCTCACTCTCTCCTTCTCTCATTCTCTCCTCTCTCTCTCATTCTCTCACTCACTCTCACTCTCTCCCTCCCTCCCTCCCTCCCTCCCTCCCTCCCACTGGCTCTCTTTCTCTCTCTGGTTTTTGGTCACACAGGTGGTGCTCAGAGCTTACTCCTGTCTCTGGGTTCAGCGGTCACTTCTAGCAGTGCCCAGGGCACCCCTATGCGGTGCTGGGGATCAAACTGGGGTTGGCCACATGCAAGGCAGGTGTCTGAGTCTCTCTCCTGGGCACTTGTTTTTTTTTCTTTTTGGGTCACACCTGGCAATGCACAGGGGTCACTCCTGGCTCTGCACTCAGGAATTACCCCTGGCGGTGCTCAGGGAACCATATGGAATGCTGGGAATCGAACCTGGGTCGGCCGTGTGCAAGGCAAGCACCCTACCCACTGTACTATCGCTCCAGCCCCATCCTAGGCATTTTTCTTTACTGTGATGTGTCTTGGGTAGATCCCTTAGACCTCTCTGTGCCTTAGTTTCCCCTGGCTGTGAGAGAATGTTGGTGAGCAGCTCGGTGTAGTCATCGATGCAGTCCTGGCTCTGCAGGGACTGGCTGTGGCCTCCCTATGACTTTGATGCTAGCCTGGTGGCCTCACCCATGACAGGTGCTGCAGTGGCTGCCGGCCAGAGACAGCCCAAGTTCTTGTTTGTAGGCTTCATTTCTGGTCCTCGTGCAGTCCGTGGGGCCAGGAGTGCCCCCGTCCCTGAGAGGAGGCAGGGCTCCACGTCTCCTGCCCTCAGCTGTGATTCCCAGCGTCGGTGGGAAGCATCCCTTCCCATGACTCACCGGCGCCAGGACTGACACGCTCCACTTTCATTCTCCACCTCCCACTCAGTTTCGCATCCCGCTCTGAGTCTCTGGCCCCTGCCCCCACACACTCCCCCAGCTGCACAGCGGGGAAAGGAGCATCTCCCTGACCCCCACTCAGGCTCCGTTTATAGAGCTGAGAAAGGCCTTCAGTTGCCACCACTGGTGTGCAGCCGCAAGGCCGTTGGCTGCTCCAGCATTCCATTCAAGTCCAAACCCCAGAGCAAAATGCACATATCTGGACATAAAATGTTTATTTCAACCTCCTCAAAATTGAAAAAAGGGGCTGGAGTGATAGCACAGTAGTTAGGGCGTTTGCCGTGCATGCGGCTGACCTGGGTTCAATTCCCAGCATCCCATATGGTCCCCCAAGCACCGCCAGGAGTAATTCTTAAGTGCAGAGCCAAGAGTAACCCCTGAGCATTGCCAGGTGTGACCCAAAAAGAAAAAAAATTTGGAAAGAAAGAAGGAAAGGAAAAAAAGGAAAGGAAAGGAAAGGAAAGGAGGGAGGGAGGGAGGGAGAGCAAGAGAAAGGGAGGGAGGGAGGAAAGCCAACCAGCCACCACCCACCACAGCCCCTGGTTTCTTCTGGGATGCCAGGATGTGGCTGGAACCTAGATGCGGTGGTGCCAGTGCCTGATGCTTGGGGCAACTCTGCCCTATGCCAAGATATTCCGTTTTGTACTGTTTTTCTAGAACTTGCTCTGACCTGTATAATTTGATCCTGCTTACAGCAAAATGCTAGTAAAAACCCTGAAATATTTACAGATGGCATGATATGATGTCTGGGATTTGCTTCAGAATAATCTGGAATGTGGGGGCTGTGGGGAGGGGTGAGAGGGAAGCCAGACTGGCCAGCGTCGGTCCCCGCAGACAGTGGGGTGTGTCTGCAGCCCCCAGCGCACCGACTGCAGCAACGTTTTCTACACCAAGCCCCTCTCCGTAACTCATTTCTGCCCCTTTCCCCTGCATGTTGCGTTTTTCTGGGTCCCAGTTCCCCTCCGTGCCCTCAAACTGCCCTGCGAGAAGGGTCAGACTTGTGCTGTCTCGTGCCACCTCCAGTGCATGTCCTGCACATGCCGCATCTCATTTTCTGTTGCCCAGCAGCCTGGGTTTTGGTTAAGGAGCAGAGCATGAGTCATGCTTGGGGTCACATGTGCGTGCATACATGCATGCACACGTGCACACACCTGGCACCTAGCACAGCTGAGCTCAGTGAGGCTGCCGATCAGCGGGACCGCTGAGAGCTCTGAAAGCACCGAGGCAGAGGGCAGGCTGCAGACCAGCCCCGTGTCCCCTTCAGTATGTTGGCGCTGACGAGTGCCACCAGTGGCTCACACTTGGTTCTCACCCTTGGTGCACACCACCCGCCGCCCCACATACCGATGCCCCCTGGACAGACCTCCCTCATGCCCCACTGGACAGACAGCACTGCCAAATGCACACAGTGGTTCATCAAACTGGTTCTGCAAATAAGAAAAAACCTACCAGATCATTAAAAATAAAATCATTCTTTGATAATCCCAAACATGTCTATGCATTGAAAGAAAGTCAGATATCTTTAATGCAGCCTCCAGACAGAGCTGAGGGCCGTCGTGCAGGGGTCGTGCTGGTGTCAGGGCACCCCGGAGAACCGGGTTAGGAGACTCCCTGCTACTGCTGGAGAAGCCACAGAGGTTGGGTAATAACACCCAGTAAAGCAGGGGGCTAGTGGGTGGGGAGGGGTGGTGCCCCCAGAGTGAGGAGTGGGGTGCCAGCCTGCGTCTGCTCCCATGGCCACCTCCTGGCCTGGGAATCGGGGGAAGGTCAGTACCCCTCTCAACATCTCTTTGAGCCTGCGGCCGTCTCTCCGGTGGGTTGGTCTGAGCTGGTTGCTGGGGGAGCAGGTGCTCTCCTCACAGGCTCCACCCTCCCGTCAGCTGGTGGGAAGCTCCCCTTTGCCCCCCCACCAGGTTTCTGGAGAGAGACCTACTGCAGACCCTCTCTGCCACTGTACCCCACTCCCGCCTCTGCTGGGGCTGGCTGGACTCATGCCTATCTGCACCCAGCTCCTGCATCTCGGCCCCAGGGAAAATGGCAGGGCAGGGGCCCGGGGAGGGAGACCGGTCATGTCAGGGCGCAGGAGAGAGCCCCATGCTCAGAGCCGGACCTTTGCCTGCTCTCACACCATGGAGCCTGTCCTTCTGGATCCAGTATGCTGCCTGGGTCCCAGGAACCAGCACCCAGCCTTGGCACAGGCAATCTGGAACTGTGGTCAGGGTCTGCTCACTTGCTTGGCCGCCCATCCAAGGGCACTGGCCTCAGGACATCCCTCCTGATGACCGTACCCTGCAGGTTCAGACCCTCTGGTTCCCCTCCTGCTCCCCAGTCACCCCCTGCAACTTAGTCACACTCTTGATTCTCAGCCCCAAGCTGAGTGGGGGAGACAGGGGCAGGGGTACACCCTGGCTGGGTTGGACCCCGTGACCCCAAGAAGTAAGGGAGGGGTGAGGCACACCCTGCCCATGGGTGCCTGGGGCCCAGACCAGAGGGTTGTTTCTCCCAGAATGAGTGACCTGTGCTTGCCTGGCTCTGCAGAGAAGCAGGACGCGTGAAGAGGCTGGGGGACAGTGAGGGCAGCCTAGATTCAAGATGACCTGGGCCAAGATTAAGTGCTTGCACCCCGGGAACCCAGGCGGCACCCCAGGTTCCAGGAGTTTCTCTGAGTTCCCAGCAATATCCCTCGAGGCTGCCCCAGCACCCTGATATTCTTTTTGGCCACAGCTGGGTCAGCAGTAGCCCCATGCTGCGCACAGACCCGCCATCCTGTTTCAGGGTGCTGGGGCTGGGAGGGCAGCTCGGAGCGGCGTCCCTCTCAGAGACCCCCAGATAGGCTGTGACTTTGTGACTTGGAGCTGGGCTCTGTGAACACAGTCACAAACCTCAAGGGGGCAGGGGTCATGTCAGGAAACTGCTGTGGGGGTTGCTTGCATTCGTATCCCCCAGAGCATCCACACCAGCTGCTTCCAGACCTGTCCGGGGTTGGGGGGCTCCAAAGGGGTGGGAGTTTCCAAATGGGGAGAAGCGGCTGCGCACCAGCACTGGGGGCCCTGGGAATGGAGGGGAGCCAGGCTGCGGGGCAGCGACCCTGTTCTGTGTGACCCTACCCTCTTACGACCCGACCTTCTTGTGACCACGTAAGGAGGGCTGCACCCAGCCTGAAGGCCCCGACTTGGGCCCCACCTGTCCCCCTGCTCTACCTCCCCCTGCTGGACCCTGACTCTCCGCTGCCCATGCCAGCCCCCAGACCTGCTGAACTGGACACGTAGAGTTTGTGAAAGGCCCTACAGGGCCCACCTGTACACCTGTCCGGGATCGGGGGCTGCCTCGGGCTGTCCCAGGCTCTGCCTGCAATCCTCCGTAATTTAGATAATTGGGTAATTACTGGGCTGACCTGTGTGTGTGTTACTGGAATGGAATCTGCCGAGGGGCCGTTTCCCTCTGTGTGGGTTCCCACCCGCCCACTCCTAGGCATGGACAGGGAAGGTCTGCAGGGAGCCCCTAGAGACCTGGCCCCTCTCCCCAGGGACCCAGGCTGAGAGACACAGAGACACTAAAGTGACCAGGGGGCCCCTACAGTCCAGCCCCTGACTTGGGATTTCTCTTTCAGCCACGAGTCTCTCCATCCAGGTCACAAGGAGTGACCATGGGAGGCAGGGCAAAGGGCAGAGGACAGAGGACAGAGCTCTGTGAGCTTAGCCCCTTTGTTATTGTTGTTGTTTGCTCTGAGTTTGGGGGCCACACCCGGTACGCTCAGGGATACTTTCAGCTCTGGGCTGGAGGGACCATGTGGCGGTGGGGATGGAACCGGGACCTCATGTGCAAGACCTGAGCCCTAGCCCTCTGCACCATTTTGCAGCCCTGCTGCTGGCAGAGAGGGCCACTGGGGCCTCCAGCTGCCCCCACATGCACCCCTGGGGAAGAGGAGTGTGTCCTTTCCCCATGCCCTGCCCCACCCCCACTTCTAACTTCTGATCTGCAGAGACATGGGACAGGGCTCTTGAAGGGCCCCAGTGCCCTGCTGAGAGACCCAGAACTCAGGCACCTGGGCACAGCCCGAAGAGGGCCAGCGGACACACCCCCTTGTGTGAGAACCTGGGTCTGGGTCTGGGCCCCAGGCACCCATGGGCAGGACCCGGGCAGGACACCCAGAGCCACAGCCTTGCGTGATGGAAGCTGATGGCCAGGGTGCAGACGGGTGACAGGGGCCTGCATGCATCTATCCATGCTCGCACACTCCCTAGCTTCTTCGGACCCTCCTGGGGGCCCCAGAAAGAGGGTAGGTATCTGCAGCTGCCATCCTGCCACAGAACAGAATCACAGGGTGGTGGGCTATGTTCCCTCCACAGGGGCTGTGGGGCCGCTGTGAGCCTCACAGGAGGGAGGGGCCAATTCCTCACCAGAAGCATCCAACTTTGTTTTAGATTTTTTGTGGGGTCACACCGTCTGTGCTACGGTATCACTCCTGGTGGGACTTGAACTTTCCTGTGAAATACCCAGATTCTTCCTTCCTTCCTTCCTTCCTTCCTTCCTTCCTTCCTTCCTTCCTTCCTTCCTTCCTTCCTTCCTTCCTTCCTTTCTCTCTCTCTCTCTCTCTCTCTCTCTTTCTTTCTTTCTTTCTTTCTTTCTTTCTTTCTTTCTTTCTTTCTTTCTTTCTTTCTTTCTTTCTTTCTTTCTTTCTTTCTTTCTTTTTGGGCCATACCCTGTGATGTTCAGGGGTTACTGACTCTGCACTCAGGGATCACTCCTCATGAGGTTCAAGGGCCACCATCCAGACTCTGGGGGGACCATATGATCAAACCCGGGTTAGCCACATGCATGGCAAGCACCCTGCCCACTGTACTATCTCTCTGGGCCTCCAAGATAACTTTTATGTATGCGAAACTCCAGACAACGCTTTTGGAAGAATCAAGTGGAAGCTCTGTCTGAAGGCTGTGCGGGGCTCCTCAGGCCGTGTTCTCCCTTGAACGCTCTCTTGCTTGTGTGCCTCCATGTCTCTGCTCCCCTATTTCCACTCTGGAGAAGCCCATGTTTTCCGGTGTGTGTGTGTGTGTGTGTGTGTGTGTGTGTGTGTGTGTGTGTGTGTGTGTGTGACACCTGGCAATACTCCAGTGGTTACTCCTGGTTCTGAACTCAGGAATTACTCCTGGTGAGACTCAGGGGCCCATAGGGGTGCCAGGGATTGAACCAGGCAAGTTGTGTGCCAGGCAAGTGCCTTCCCACTGTCTGGTCCTCTGGCCTTGCGCACACTTTTTCCTGAACACACTCTTCTCTTCCCTTCTCTCCCCTCACATATTTCTTTTTTTTTTTTTTTGGCTTCTTTTTGGGTCACACCTGGCAATGCACAGGGGCCACTCCTGGCTCTGCACTCAGGAATTACCCCTGGCGGTGCTCAGGGGACCATATGGGATGCTGGGAATCGAACCCGGGTCAGCCGCGTACAAGGCAAACGCCCTACCCACTGTGCTAGCTCTCCAGCCACCCCCCACATATTTCTAAATAAGTTTCAATAAAAAATTTCTTCCTTCACCATTTTCTCTCCTCTTAAAGTCCTTTTCTGTGAGGGAAGGTGACAGACCCACAGTTCCTGTGCAAGGTAGGGCTGGCCTGATCCACGCCGGGCCCTTCCCCGAGTGCTCATGGCCAATATGGGTTGAGCAGACATAGAAACACTTTTCTTGAGTGAACCTCCCATGCTCCCCACTTCACTGAGACACAGCAACGGAACTGTCTGGCTCAGCTGATTTTCCAGAGACCAGGGTCCCTGTAGCATAGCTGGGTGGCCCCTCACGCGGACACAGAGACTCTACACGGCCAGCACTGCTTCCACACGAAGGAAGCTTCCGTCTACATGCAGTTGTTAGGGTTCATTTTGAAGTTAGTTAACCTTGCTTTAATAATTGGAAATGAGAAACTAAGAATATGCTTGGACTCTCCAGTCAGCCTAGACTCCTGTGAAGGGCAACCTCGGGGTGCCGAGCACTGTCTCCTGTTCCTGAAGGTCTGAATCACCCCTCGATAGCCGCAGAGCAGAGGCACCGCAGGTGGATTGCAGTTTCCGGCTATTGCCTCCGTGTTCCGAGGACATTGATCACAGGGCCTCTCACGCCCAGGAAATTACTT
This sequence comes from Sorex araneus, assembly GCF_027595985.1. Taxonomy (NCBI): domain Eukaryota; kingdom Metazoa; phylum Chordata; class Mammalia; order Eulipotyphla; family Soricidae; genus Sorex; species Sorex araneus. The sequence goes on from NC_073308.1 coordinate 14,249,151, forward strand.
CTCCCTGGTGAATTCCTAGAAGGGGACAAGCTCTGATAAAGGGGCGCCTCTCAGAAGGTGCTTATCTAGCGTGGCCCCTGGCCTTTCGCCCCCTCCCTGTGGCCTCGCGTATTAGTAGGAGCTCTCCGCATGCCACAGCTATTGGTGCAGGTGTGATGCCAGAAATCAGTTCTGTGGGTGCTGGGGATAGCACAGCAGGTAGGTGCTTGCCTGCCTCACACGGAGTCAGCCTGCCAGCCTATCCCCATCACCCCACACGGTTCCCCGGCACTGCCAGGATAATTCCCAAGTGCAGAGCCAGGATTAGCAACCCCTGAGCATGGCCAGGTGTTGTCCAAAACCAAACAAAAAAAAAATTTTAAATAAATAAATAAATAAATTCTGTGACACAGTCCCAGGCAGGCGCTAACTGTGGGGGTGTCCTTGAGATCCATCCCAAGGGTGAGTGGAAATTGGCTGTGGACAGAGACCCCACTCAGCGCTGAGCTCCGGCTGGGGTGATGCAGCGCCTCTCAATGCAGACACCAGATTATTTGCACACGGAGAGGAACGGCTGGTGACGGGTGCCACTCCCTCCTTTGCCCCGTCCTTCTCCTGCTCCCCCTCTGCACTGCAGTCACCCTCTCTCCATGGTTCCGGGGTGCAGAGAGCACCAGGCACCTGTGACTCTCTAGAAGGCAGCTGAGTAGCCCCAAGATCTGTGGATCACCATGATCTGACAGCTTCCTCCCGGCCCTTCCAGACCAGAGGGAGCACCTTCCCCCAGCTGAGGAGGCGCCTCTTGGGCCCCGGAGCCCAGGGGCGAGTGGCTGGTTCCTCGGAGGCAGGCACCCGCCCAAGGGAAGCGTGGGCAGCTGTGAAGCTTGAGGAACCTGTTAGCAGCACATGTTCCAGGGTGGGCCCCCCTTCACCACCCACCCCCGTAAGTGGTGGGGAAGTGCCCCGTGAGGAGCTGCATTTCCAGGACGGAGGTCCCAGGGCAGGCAGGGAGGATGTGCTGCTGGTGTGCAGGGAGCACTGGGAGCATCGAGCGGCAGGGCTTGTTCCCTGCAGCTCGGCCAGGGTGCTTGCACCTGGGGAGGCCCCTGAGGCTACTCACTGTGGAGACCCCCCAGCCGGCCCTTCTGGGGAGCTCCGTGGGAGTCTCCCCATTCATGCTCTGTGAGATTAGTGCCAAGTCATTGGGTGGTGTTTGCCCATTTGAGGGACCCCAGGGGGAATCCAGTGCTCCCACCAGCTGTGCTTGGCCCATGCTGAGCCTGTGCCAAGGGCCCCGTTTTCTGTACAGCACCCCTTTTCAGTCAACCTGCAGCACCCACCTGAAAGCCGTCACCTGAGGAGGCAAGACACTTGCCATTCAGCCTTTCTTCTGCTCCTTCTGGCCTGCTGGGTGGCGGGACACAAGCTATCCTTGGCATTCAGATGATGGTCAGACCCCAGGGCTGGGAGAGGAGTGAAGCCGTGAAGCCGGGTGGTGGTGGTGGTGGTGGGGAGGGTCAGACTTTGTAGGTGGTTCTGGATAACACGGTGTGGAGGCCGGGGTGTCCCTCCACAAGTGCAAAATCCTGATAGAAGAGCCCAGAGCACTGACCTTGCAGCCCGAGTCCCATCTGTGAGGGGGATTGAGCAGCCTGACACCCCCCACCGCCCGTCAGCTCTGAGGGTGAGCCCAGGACCTGGGGTGTGAGCAGCGCAGGAGCAGATCCCGGGGGCCCGACTGCGTGAGCACTGGCGCAGGCACAGGCGCAGCCCACGGCCGCTGCAGCAGAAGCAGTGAAGAAAGCGAGCTGAAGCTCATCAGTCACAGGCCAGGGGCCAGCGCAGAGCTGGACACAGTTCTTTGGCAGGAGCTTGGGTCCCGCCCAGACCCCAGGACCCCTAAGCACTTTCAGGTGTGATGCCGCCCCTCCCCCCAGGAATTTGCAAACAGGACACAAGGCCCAGGCCGCGTCTGGGGAAGGACCTGGATCCTCCACTCATTTGTTTCTTAAAGATATTCTTGGAGTTTGGCCTCAGATTTAAACCGCAGACAAGGGGTCGGAGATAGTCCGGTTTGTCAGCGCTTCCTGGCGTGGGGCAGACTCCTATCAGGAGTAAGCCCTGAGCACCAGTGTGTGGCCCCGGGCTCCCAAACAAACAAGCAAATAAATAAATAGATCCCAGCCAGACAGGACATCTGTGTCCTCACGGAGAAACGAGAGGACATGACACTCCACAGACACCGCAAGGGTGACAGTTCCAGTGCTCCCAAGAGGGCGGTGCTGGGGTCTGGCCTTGCCTGGGCCACTCCAACGGCATCAGCAACTCAGGACTCAGCAAGTCGCAGCCAAGCCCCCTGAGGTGGATGCTGGGGAGGGGGCGAGGTGCCGGGTTCCCTGGCTGCCTCTGTGTGAGCGCGCTGGCAGGCCGCGGCTGACTCAGCCTGAGGTCATAGAGCACTTATCTTCAGGAGCAGCGCTTAATACCCCATTGTGCAACGCGACCAGACCGGGCTAGTTTTACTTTCGTTGAGGTGAAATGTGTTCATGCAGCACGAGTGAGAGACAGAAGCCCACACTGCCTCCCCACCCGGTGGGAAAAGCAGGCCGTCGGTGCTGAGCAGGAGCGGCCGCCGGACACAGGCTGCAGGACATGGTTTGCCGTCTCTGTACTGGCCCCGATCAGCCCTGCTCCCAACTGGCACGTGCACACACGGTGAGGGGAGGGTTTTCCACTAGGCGATTCTACTATTTTTTCTCCCTTCCAAGGCCCACTCCCAGTCCCCTCCACAAAGACACTTCAATAGTCTCTGACCTAGAGGCACCGAGAGAAGGGACAAAATGAAGTCCTGAACCCAGCCAGTGCTGCCTCCCTCTGAAATACTCCTTTTGAAACCTTAGCGGGTTCAGAAACCCTGAAAGTGATAAACAAAATACAATGAAGTTTGGTGAGCCAGGACCAGGGCTAGCTCCCTGGGGAGGTGGGTAAGGAGTGCTGATATTTCATTATCTTGTAACATTTTCCCCCAGTGGGCACCTCTACCCATCCCGGCTGGCCGCCGCCATTGGAGCGGCCAGTACACACTCATGTGGACGTGGCTTCCAGACCCGCTCCAGCCTCTCCTGGCCCCAAAGGCCTGCTTTGGAGAAACTGACAAACACTCTAGAATGTTCTGGTCTGAGAAGCAAGCTCAATTGTCTGAAGGTTAATCCAAAGAAGGAATGAGTTCAGATCTTTACAGAGAAGCCATCCCAAGCAGGTGCTCATTCTGTCCTTGCCTTAACGGGACAGACTGACCTCTGCGGACAGAAGCAGCTCGGGCAGCGGCGTGACCAAGCATGCTGTCCTGGGGGTGGACGGCATGGAGAGGGGGACAGGCGTGGAAGCAGGAAGGCACCCCTTCATGGCCACCATGGGTGCCTTTCTCCTTTCGTCAGCGTCACTGTTGTTTCCAGACACACCTGGATGTGCAGGGGATGGTGACATGCCAGAGACGGAGCCTGAGGTTCCTGGAAACAGACTAAGGTCAGAAGGGGTAGGATAGGAGCAAGTCCCAGAAGGAGGCCGTGTGTCCTGCGCTAGACTGACTGAGCCTATCTTTCTCACTAGTTTGCTGTTCGGGGCCCTGCTGGTTCAGTCTGCCAGGCTCCTGCCTGGCCCACAAGAGGCGCGGGGAGCTGTGACTCCCCACTTGCCTTCCCAGCACTGCGTGCTCACGAGCTGCAAGCACATGTGGGAAGAAACTTTTAGCATGCTGGTACTCAGGTCATGTCTGAGGAAGTCTCTGGTGCTGGCAGAAGATCACAGGGGAGATAAGGCAGTGGAAGGGGCGAGGGGCTTCTGCAGATCTCAAGCAGCACAGGCCTGGCCACAGTCCCCAAGAAAACGACTGGCTGGGGGAGGGGAACCTCATCCTTTCCAGACTTCCTGGGGGCAGGAGGGCTGGCTCAGCCAGGCCCATGTGTGCGGTGGTCGTGTGTGGCCCTGAACCACTCGTCTACGTGGGGTGCCCGGCGCCCCCTTCTTCCTGGAGGAGGCCCAGAAGGGACAGCCCTGCGTGCGCCCTGTGGGGCCCCTCTGCTCCCGCCCTTGTTTGTTCCTCCATCCCCTCCGCCTGCTTGCCCGTTCGCTCACCAGAGCACCTTGGCCGCGTCCTTCTCGCGCTGACTGTGGGGCCCTGTCTGGGGCTGTGCAGCGGGTCCTGGGGCGGGGGGACAGGTCTGGACAGGCCATTCTCAGGTTTCCTGGACTCTGCCTGCTGGCTGCCAGCACGGGAACCCCACATCCAGGAGGAACCCAGCCTCCCTAGCCCTGGCGGGCAGTCGCCGGCCGCCATTTTGAAGTCCGCCTCAGCCTGATGACCTGGCAGTTCCAGAACCTTCTGGACACTGTTGTCTGCCCAGGGTCTCACGGGGTGAGGGTCAGGCCTCGCCTGCAGTGGTCTGATGAGAAGTCACGTGCCAGGAAAAGGCTGCTCAGGCTCTCCCTCCGCCCTCCCGCCAGCCGCCCGGCCCCGTGAGCATGAATCAGCAGAGCCCAGTGGGGCAGGAAGTGACCGCCATGACGCTGCACTTTCCTCGGACTCTGGCCTGCCACCTGCCTCTTCCCAGCATTCCAACCAGCAGGAAGGTCCCTGCCCGCCCCCTTCCCAGCCTTGAGCCCGCTGGGCCAGGCGGGCCCCCCGCTGCTGTCTGCAGTTTCCAGCCCAGCACACAGCGGCTCGTGACAGTGGACACTGTGCTCATCCCCTCACCCTCCCACAGGCTGGCCAGCACATGGCATCTCTCTGGCCTTCTCAGAAACAGCCCAGTGGGCAACAAGGAGGCCTTGCCCAAGGAGTCAGGGCCACTGGACAAAGACCCCGGGGTTTCTTGAGGGCAGTGATGGCCCTCACAGATGGGGAAACTGAGGCTCGGCAGCAGTGGAGCTTGCGAGTCTCCCTTCTAGCCCTAACCCTGCTGCTCCCCAAGGGACTTGCCCTGCATCCTCCCCAACAAGAGCCCCGGGCAGGGGGTCCCCTTGTAGTTTAGAAGGACCCCAGCCAGGCTCAGGCTTGAAAGAAACAGCGGCCTGGAAGGTGGTGATCCCACCAGCTCCAGCCTCTGGCATTCCCACCTCGAAGTTCTGGGGAGGGCCCTTGGCCACTCTCAGGAGAGCTGCATCTGGATGCACAGTGGAGGCTAACGAGGTCTCATGGCATCATTTGGGGTGCACCTGGTGACATGTCGGGGGCTGGAACCTGGGGCTCCCCATGCAAAGCCTTTGGTCCAGCTGAGCTGCTGCTCTGGCTCTTCACACAGTTAGGACATGGCCAAGGAGTGGGCAGTGAACGAGCCGGAACCCACGGACACTGGGAAGTGAGTCTTCAGCCCACTTCCGCCCGCCCTGTTCATGCTCACTCACCTGCCCTGATTCAGCTCCAGATCCTCAATTCTGTTGTGTGTCGACGGGCTCGTTCCCATCTCCCACGTGAGCGCAGCCCGGGACGGGACTCCTGTTGGTTGCCGTGGCCCCGCAGTCAGAGCCATGGGAAGGACGCAGTGAAGGGTCACTGAAGGAATGGGCAGGTGCATGGACAAGTGAATGAAAGTGCGAGTGAGGGAATGAACAAGGAGTGAGCAGGAGAAAAAGGAAACAAGTAAATCACTGAAGGAACTGATGACACACAAGTGAGAGGGTGAGTGAGTGAAGGCCGTGAGTGGGTGAGTGAGTGAGTGGGTGGAGTGAGTGAGTGGGTGAGTGAGTGGGTGAGTGAGTGGGTGGAGGCTATGAGTGGATGAGTGGGTGAATGAGTAAGTGGGTGGAGGAGTGGGTGAGTGAGTGTGTGAGTAAGTGGGTGGAGGCTATGAGTGGGTAAGTGAGTGAAGGCCATGAGTGGGTGAGTGAGTGAGTGAGTGAGTGAGTGAAGGCCCTGAGTGAGTGAGTGAGTGGGTGGAGGCTATGAGTGGGTAAGTGAGTGAAGGCCATGAGTGGGTGAGTGAGTGAGTGAGTGAGTGAAGGCCCTGAGTGAGTGAGTGAGTGAGTGAGTGGGTGGAGGCTATGAGTGGGTGAGTGGGTGAGTGAGCGAAGGCCATGAGTGAGTGGGTGAGTGGGTGAGTGAGTGAGTGAAGGCCATGAGTGAGTGAGTGAGTGAGTGAGTGGGTGGAGGCTCTGAGTGGGTGAGTGGGTGAAGGCCATGAGTGAGTGGGTGAGTGGGTGAGTGAGTGAGTGAAGGCCATGAGTGAGTGAGTGAGTGAGTGAGTGGGTGGAGGCTCTGAGTGGGTGAGTGGGTGAAGGCCATGAGTGAGTGGGTGAGTGAGTGGGTGGGGGCTATGAGTGGGTGAGTGAGTGAGTGAGTGAGTGAAGGCCCTGAGTGAGTGAGTGAGTGGGTGGAGGCTATGAGTGGGTGAGTGAGTGAGTGAGTGAGTGAGTGAGTGAGTGAAGGCCATGAGTGAGTGGGTGAATGAGTGAGTGGGTGAGTGAGTGAGTGAAGGCCATGAGTGAGTGGGTGAATGAGTGAGTGGGTGGAGGCTATGAGTGGGTGAGTGAGTGAAGGCCATGAGTGAGTGGGTGAGTGAGTGAGTGAGTGAAGGCCATGAGTGAGTGGGTGAGTGAGTGAGTGAGTGAAGGCCATGAGTGAGTGAGTGAGTGGGCGGAGGCTATGAGTGGGTGAGTGAGTGAGTGAGTGAAGGCCGTGAGTGAGTGAGTGAGTGGGCGGAGGCTATGAGTGGGTGAGTGAGGGAGTGAGTGAGTGAAGGCCATGGGTGAGTGGGTGAGTGAGTGAGTGAGTGAGTGAGTGAGTGAGTGAGTGAAGGCCATGAGTGAGTGGGTGAATGAGTGAGTGGGTGGAGGCTCTGAGTGGGTGAGTGAGTGGGTGAGTGGGTGGAGGCTATGAGTGGGTGAGTGAGTGGGTGAGTGAGTGAAGGCCATGAGTGAGTGGGTGAGTGGGTGAGTGAGTGAAGGCCATGAGTGAGTGGGTGAGTGAGTGAGTGAGTGAGTGAAGGCCGTGAGTGAGTGAGTGAGTGGGCGGAGGCTATGAGTGGGTGAGTGAGGGAGTGAGTGAGTGAAGGCCATGGGTGGGTGAGTGAGTGACTCAGTGAGTGAAGATTCGCATGTGCCTTCATGGATCGCTGAATCCCTGTGGAGCCCTCCCTCTCATTCCCTGGGGAGTGGGATCCCTCCCCATACCTCGGGCCATTTGCAGAGCAGGATAGAGAGGGGCTGGTTGTGGGAAAGAGTCCCCAGGACTGTCAGCCCTGGCTGAGGACAAAGGAGACTGTCCCTCCCCCACCCCAGGATCCTGCTTTTGCGAGCTCCCTGCTGGAGTACGGCCAGCGCCAGAGAGCAGGGACTTTCCAGAAGTGTCCACTGGTACTGAGGGCTGCCTGGCCCCAGCCCACACCTGCTCCCACAGTGCTGCTGTGCCTGTCACTTCCCGGAACCCGGGCTGAGCGGCACGTACACAGGCGGATGCTGAGCGCGTGTTCCCCAGCCCTGGGAGTGAGGCACCGGGGCACAGATGAAAGGTTCAGGCCACTGAGCTCCTGCCGTCCATCCGTCCGTCCAGCCTGCCCTTCTGGCCTCGCACAGATGAAAGACTTCCTGTGGGCCAGCAGTGAGCCCACCGCAGGCACGTGGCCAGGGCAGAGGGCCAGAACAGCCCTTCAGCGATTGGTGGCGCCGGCCAGGGCCTCCTTGTTCCCTTTGTCCCCTGCCTGGGCCCTTGGCTAGAGCGACCCTGGGTGATGTCTGGGGACAGGCGAGCTGCAGGTGTGGGGGTGGCAGGCAGCGCACACGGGCGAGGAGGGCCTGAGCCCGCAAACCTTGGCCTCCTGGCCTGGCGTCTCCCCCAGGTTCTGGTGACTCTAGGTGAGAAGACCCACCCCAGCCCCCCGGAGTCTGCATCAGTCTGTCTGAGGGGCCCAGAAATCTGGCTTCCCGAGAGGCAGCCAATGTTCTCCTGCTTCCGTGGCCTTGACCAAGAGGCGGTGGGGACAGGACAGGTCTGGCCTCTGTCCTACCGGGGCCCCCAAGGCTTCACTTCATTCCAGGCCTTCGGGTTCCTTGGTAGCCCTGGCGTTCCCAGCCCCTGCCAGTGTGCTGAAGACACTCCCGCCCTCCTTGCCCACGCCCACACACAGCGGCCGAGAGGCCCCAGGCCGAGACCTTCCCCACTCGGGTGGGAGAGGCCAGAGGCGGGCAATGGTCCTACCACCTGCAGCATTCTCTCCGGGGTAGAGGAAAGAGCCCACAGCCCTGCACCGACCTTCTCTGCACCTCACCAAGCTTTATCCAGAAAAACACACAAGGGTCCTTGAGGGAGGGCAGGGCCCAGACTGGGGGCACCTTAAACCCTCATGTCCTCATGGCGTCAGACACAAGCACATTCCCTCCAATAGTCACTGAGTCACACACTCACAGTCACACAGTCATATTCCCTCACACTCAGTCACGCACAGTCACATGCTCACCTTCCCTCACCCTCACATACGTGCCTGTTGTCTCCCACGGAGTTGCCTGCACACACATCCCCCCACACACAGAGCCCACAGACCCTAACGTCACAACCCCACACCAGGCCTGTGTGCACATTCCTCTCACTCACACACAGCCCCGCCTTCCCGCCACACGCAGTCCCAGCCCACACACTGACACTCACGGACTCCAGGCCCTGCAGCGTGGGCCCCGCCCCCCACCCTGTCTCTCTCTGCCCCCCTCCATCTCTCCTTCTCTCTCAGTACCCGGCCGGCCCGAGCTTGCCCTCTCCAGGCCTGTGGAGGCAGCTGTGCTTCTGGTACCTTTTGGACGCTACCGACACCGGGAGACAAGGCACATCCGGAGACTCCTCCACAGGACAAAGGGAGGGGTCGTGGAAGATTCCAGAACTGCCCTTTCCTCCCCTTGGCCTTCTGCCCTCAGGGCTCAGGTCAGCTGACTGCTCGGCCACCACTGATGAGGGCGGAGGGCCAGGGAGGGGCGTGGGCCCCCTCCTCTCTGTGAGGAGATTCCCACTCACCACAGGGGAAGTCTGTGTCTTGGGGGACAGCCCGAAGTCCTGACTCTGCCCACTCTAGCCTGGAGCTGGCAGAAGCTTCTGACTGGACAATCCCAGCTCTGGCCTCTCAGCTTCTCCACTGGCCTCCAAGACCCCACACCCATGTTCTGGGGGCCTCTAGGGGTCCCAAACCCGCTCCCTGACCTTTGCCACGTCCAGCACCACCGCCCCCAAGAGGCTTGTCTGAAATGTGCCCCCACCCCTGGGAGCCAGCACCTGCAGCCTCCCTAATCAGGACACTGAGGCCCCTTGGGGACAGGGGGGTGGGTGGGGGGTGGGGGGGGTCGGGGGCCGGGGGGAGCCCCGCAGAGCTCGGGCACCGGTGGGGGTGAGCGGGAGCTGCAGCTGCCGGGGCGGGGCCTAGTCTCTAAGGGAGGGATGCGGGAGACAGGAGGCCTCAGTGCTCAGGGCAGATCCTGCCGAGGGCCAGGGCCACCGCCAGGACCTGCTCCTCCGCCTGCACCCCAGACTGGTGGGCAGCAAGGCCTCCCCTGGGGCCTCGGCACCCCCAACCACGCTGTCTGGCCCCTTGTTAACGAGACCATTTCACCACACACTTTGATCCCGGCTTTAATGAGCCCAGCCCGCCCCAGCCCGGCGCCGGGGCCCACACCGCTCAGGGCAAGCTCTGGGGAGCGGGGGCTCTGCTGGTTTGAACTGGGGTGCTGTGAGATTGTGAACTCCTCGGGTGGAGAAACTCTATTGCTAATGAACTGGCAGTGCCAATTCACTCATTCGTTCAATGGGCTCCTCTAGTCGTAGTATGACTTATTCTTTCAGTCATACTCTTAACTGACTCAATCATTCACTCATTCACTTACTCTCTGAACTCAGTCACCAACTCACTCACTCACACAATCATTCACTCACTCCTGTAACTCACTCGTTCAGTTCATACCTTGCTCATTCACTCACTGTTCATTCATTTATTCACTCACTTTCCATTCACTCGGTTATTTGCTCACTCATTAATTCCCTTAATTCCCTGCTCATTCATGCACCAGCACCTCTATATGCTGAGGGGGGATGGGAAGCTGCAGCCTGGGATGGGGGGTCCCCAGGATAAGCAGAGGGGAAGTCTGCGAGGGCAGGGCTGGATGGGCAGAAGTGCTGTGGCTCACCACCATGGGGCAGATCTGCTTCTGCTCCCTTGACAGTGCTCAGACCCAGTGAGGCCCAGGGGGCAAGGGGAGCCCTGGAGAGTAGCATGTTCCCTCCCCACAGGAACTGCCCCTGGGGCCAGGGTCTCAGGCTCTCGCAGGTCAGCCACTGGACTCAGGCATCGCAGTTCCAGCAGGGTTGGTCTGGGCTGAGGAGGAATGGCCATAGGGTCACTGCACTTCTCAAGCTCCTGCAGAACATCCAGAGGAGAGTCCCCAGGCCCTGGTCACCCTCTCCTAGAGCCCCAGCACAGCTGTTCTACCTCAGTGTGTGTGCATGTTTTCATGTCATGTGCATGTATGTGCCTATGCAGAAGTGTGCATGTGTCAGTGTGCACATGTGTGCACTGTGTGTGTGTGTGTGTGTGTGTGTGTGTGTGTATGGATGGCAGACCAAGAATCACAAAACTCAAGTCGCTCCACCAGTGGGCTGAGGCCTCTTGGGATCGACCCAGGAGACTTGAGCCCCGAGCACAGCCCAGGTGCTGGCAGAGCAGAGCCCGGCCAGGCGCCCAGGCCAGGGGAGCCAGCTTCAGAGAACCAAACCCAGAGGCACCAAAGCCAAATTTGCCAAGCGGAGCCGCCATGCCCAAGGGTGCAGTGCTTTGTGCCGGGAGGGTTGGTGCTGGCTTTCAGCAGGTGCCCGTCAGATGTGCTTTTGGGCGTCGAGGCAGTCCCCCCACGCCTGTCTCCTGTGGCCTTGCCCAGCGACAGAATGAGAGGGAGGTGGGCCGGAGGGGCTTCCAGCTGGGAATGCGGGAGTAAGGAGTCGCAGGGAAGCCTCTGGCTCAGGGTCCCCCTATCAAACCAGGTTTGATCCCTGGCACCCCATAGGGTCTCTTGAGCACTGCCAGGCGTGATCCTGAGTGCAGAGCCAGGTGAAATCCCTGAACATAGCCAGGTGTGGCGGCCCCAAAAAACAAAATAAAAATAAAATACGGTTAGAGATGGGCAGAGTGAGCTCAGGCGGCCAGAATGGTGCCTGCAGGTGTGAGGCTGGAGTCAAGGCCCCGCACAGCACCCCCAGGTGTGGCCTCGACAAACAGGCGGGAGAGATCCCTGTTGCCCGTGAATCTGTTGCCAGGGTCTCCTGGAGAGGAGGGAAAGTGGGACAGCTCAATCCCTTTGCCGGCCCCTCTCAGGGGCACCGGGGTCACAGCCACAGTGTCTGGCAGTCGGCCCAGACAGCAGCACAGCCTGTGGGCTTCTCTCGGCCCCTCCTGGGCTGGGCCTGTCCCTCGGTGAATGGGGTGAAAGGGCAAGGGCCCAGGGTCAGCTCTGTGGAGTCCCTGGACACGGTGCTCCCAGATGCTGCTCACCTTTCCTGCCTCCCCCCACTCCAAGCTCCTAGGGGCTCCAGAGTGAGGCTGTTTGCAGCAAGCAAGGCTGAGGGCTCTGCCTGCATCAGATCTATCAGGACGGAGGGCTGCCACTCCCCTCTCTCCTGAGATCCCGAGATATAGGCGACCCGAGGTCTCACAACAGAGCTGCTGCCCACTCCCCAAAGTGTCGAGGGTGAGACAGGATGGACAGACTGACGATGGGCAAGTCGTCACTATACACACGTGGCTTCGTGACGAGTCTGTGACCTTGTGGGGCCCAGAGCCGTGTTCAAGGTGGCAGCATGGCCAAGAGCACCATGTCCACAGGCAGGAAACTTCCAGAGCAGAGTGGGTCCCAGGCAGGAAGCCCCCGGGGCACAGCGGGGTGGGGCTGTCTGTGCTTGGGGACCCCGTCCACATCCAGCTCCACCCCCACTCAAGGCCAAGACTGGGGCTCTGAGGGAGACAGAGACGATGCTCGGGGAGTCGGGGGCTCTGAGGAGACCCCCCAAGTGGCGCTTTCAGCAGCTCAACTCAAGGTGGGGGCGGGTGGCTCTTGAGGGTTGTGGGGAAAGTCAGGCCACTCACAGACCTCCATTTCCCAGTGGGAGCACCTTCATCTCTCTCGTCCCCTCACCTCCCCTTCCCTTCACTCCTCCTCTCCCTGCCCCATGTCCTGCCTCTCCACTAACCCCCAGGTGATCTGGAAGCACCTCAGCCCTGCCAGTGGGCTCCTCTCTCTGCATGTCAGGGACCCCCGGGTCCTGAGAGAGGGGCCTTCTGCCTTGGCCCATCGTGCCCCCCCCTCTTCGACCCAGGTGTGCTGTTGTGAGGGGCCCCTCAGCAGCTGACCCTTTCCAGGGCCACACCCCCACACATGCCCCGCGGGGACAGTGAGGAGCATGTGGGCTGCGGGCACTGACTTGCCGCCTCCCTCTGCCTCAAGAGTCTTGAAAGACGCCGCCGCTGAGGGTAGCCAGGGAGGCGCCCTGGGCAGTGCAGGGTGCCACCTTCTCTCCTCCCAGGAGGAGCCCACAGGACCCCCTGGCCCTGGGGAGGCCCCGCCACCCGCTCTCCTCTGGCTGCTCCTGGAATCCTCGGAGGGGTGGGTAGAGGAAGCTTTGGCGGACACAGAACAGTGGGGCAGCCCCAGGCAAGGCCCCAGAGCAGGAGCAGGAGGTGACAGGAGCCCCCAGCACACCCTTTTGGGCATAGCATGGAGGATGCTGGGTATGAATGGACTCAACTCCCCCCCCACACACACACTGGCTGTGTGGGAGCCCCTGAGGGACAGCTGGGGTGGCTCCTGGATAGGCCCTGGGAGGGAACGAGAACCAGGACAGCTGGGATAGCTGTTATCTGGGCTCAGCAGCCTCCACCTTATCGGGCTCCATGGAGCCCAAAAAGCAGTGGCCAGGTCAGCCTCCCGGTCCTCACGGGCTCCTTTACTCTGGATTCGTGGCCAGTGAGCTGGGCACTGGTGGGTGGCCCTGCCTGGGTACCTAGATATGGGGCTTCCCCCCCCTTATGTATTCACATGAGCACAGGTACTCATGCAAACATGCACAGGTGAGGGATGTACCTGTATGCACAAGTATACACTCATGCACACACGCGGCCACAGCCACACATGTACATATGCACATGTGCACATGCAACCACAGGCACACGGCACACATATACACATGCACACTCAACCACACGTACATACACAGGCACTTGTGTACACACACCCACAATCACACACATATACAGTACCCCAGTGCATACACAGGCAAGTGCACACGCATATGTCCCTCAGGGAACCTGTTTCCTTCTATTCCAACACACAAAGTATGTTTTACCAGCTGTGGAGAGGGCTCAAAGGGCTGGGCACGAGCTTTGCAAATGGAGGCCTGGGTTTGATCCCTGGCACCACACAGACCCCTGAGCACCTTGGTGTGGTCCCAAAGCTGCCAACACAAAGAACTAGCAGGCTTATTCTTCAGGGCCTGGGCTCAATGGGGCTCCCTCTCAGACACCCCATCTGGACAGGAAATGCAGCAGGAAGCCCATTCTATAGAGAGGGAATGGAGACCAACATTTCCCAAGGTCACATACTGGGTGGGACCCCAGGCCACTAGGAGGGGCTCAGGAAACCTCCCTATGAAAGGAATCTCCCACTCAGCCCTCAGCCTGGGGTCCGTGTGGGTGGGGGGGTGCACCGGGGCAGGGGCAGGAGTGGCAGCCACTCGGAGGTCAGAGCAGCCAGGCAGGCTGGTGTGGGGAGAGAGTGCCAGGGTGAGGCACAGCGCATCCAGGCTCCATCCCTGGCACCCCAGAGGGTCTTTCCGAGCACCACCAGGAGTGCGTCCTGAGCACCGCCTGGCATGGTTGCCAAACCACAACAAAACAAGAAACTCTCCTTGCGGTTCGTGAGCCCCCAAAGCCCTGGCGGCTGGGAGGAGATCCTTGTTTTTTGGGAAAGGCCTTATTCCAGGTACCCTCGAGGACTGAGCCCGTGAGACGCGGCCTCTGCACAGTTCAGGGGTCCTGGCATGGATCACCAGGCCATCTAGGGACAGTTCCTTGCTCCCTGGCTTCTGGCTAGGCGGCTGGGCGGTGGCCACTGACCCTGCCGCTGGGACAGAGGGTGGTGTTCTAGCACCAATCAGGCCTGCTTCTGGGCTGGGGGAGGGCAGGGGCCAGTGCCTTGGGCGTGGCTGCAGCTTGTCAGGCCCGTGTAGGTCCCCACCCCCAGCAGCGAGGCGTGGCCGCTGAGCCCCGGCTTCCAGAGGAAGGGGGTGCCTCTGCTTCCCTGCAGGCTGAAGCACCAGCCAGCCCCTGTCTTGGGGCTTTCCCCAGGCTGCAGAGGACCCAGCTGGGAGGCACCGTGGAGGGGTTCCTGGAAGGAGCCTGCACCTCTAAACTGTTCCTCATCAACACCCACCAGAGAAAGGACTTCTTCCATTTTTCAGCTGCAGCGGGAGCGGCAAACTCTGGCCTAGGGCCCATTTTGTAATAAAGTTTCATTGGCACATATCCTGTTCCATCATGTACACCGTCCTGTGGCTGCTGCCTATTTTTTAATGACATTTTATTGAGCCCATCTTGTTCCTTCACACACTGTCCTGTGGCTACTTAAATTTTTTATAATAAAGTTTTATTGACACACATCCAGTCCTTCACACACTCTCCTCTTCCTGTTGCCGGTTTTATAATAAAGTTTTATTGGTACACATCTGTGCTTCATCACAAGAACCAAGCTGAACCTTCGTGGTGGAATTCAAAGGCCCACAACTCCTTCAAGCGTCTGCTCCTTCACAGAGAAACTTCTTCCTGCCCTCCTCAGCAACCTGGCCTTCCCCAAGGCCACACTACCCAGGGGCACAAGAGTGGTTGGCTCCCCCCCCCCTGCCCCGCCTTGGCACAGACACTCCTGCACCCACACCCACTCCAGGGGACTGTGGTCTCCACAGAGCCGCGAAGCAGATTTCAGAAGGGGCCCTGGGCAGGGACAAGGGTCACTCCTGCTCCATGGCAGAAGCTGGCCTCTTCCCGCCCTCAACCAACAGCGCCTGGAATTGGCATCCTTGGGTCTGCTCAGTCATGGAAGCTGGAAACCAGGAAATGGGTCACCTCCTGCTGGCAAGTCTGTCCAGTGACTTGACCCTGGCCAGTGACTTGACCCCAGGAAGCCTAGGGTGTGCCCTGTGGGCTGCTCAGACACACCCAACACTCATCACCTGTCTCTTTCGCAACTTGTTCAAGAAATATCTGTCTGGGTGGCCCTCCGGCCCAATCTGCCTGATATCATCTATCTACCTGAGGCTCCGGGCATGAGGGCTGGACAACCTCATGAATATTCCACAACACTCGTGAACATTCCAGAATATTGCACCCAGCCTGTGGCCACAGTGCAGTGGGGCTGCTGGCCCACACCTGGGGACCTCCTTGGGAACTCCTGCAGCATGAGCCCAACCCAGGACCCCACCTAGCCTCTGACCCAGAGGTTCTCGCCACTGCCCAGATTTGCGTGTGGGGTTGCCAGAGCTCCCCACCAGCTGCTGACTGAGTCTGGCTTTCGGCACGCAGCACACACCAGCTCCCTGTGCTCTGCAGGTTTCTCTGCCGGCAAACCCATCTCCCCCTGGGCTCCTGGGCTGTGCCGAGCACCCAGCCAGCCCTGCTGAGATGATGTGTCCCTGGACCGTTGGCACGGAGGACCCCAGGATATACCCCCACCCCTTGAGGGAGGTCTCTGACTTTGGGGAGTGGACCTCCAAGGTCGGGAACTCCTGAGATCTGCCAGCACCTCCAGGAGATGCGGAGCTCATGCAAACTAGACTCCTCATGCAAACTGGAGGAAACTCCAGAGGGACTGAGGGCCACCGGGGTTTGTGTCAGTAAAGGGAAGCTGAGCCTTGACCACATTTATGGCCACATCTGCACTCCTCCCAGACCCCTAATGGCTTTTGTTTTATTTAAAACTTTTTAAAGTATTTTATTTTATTCATTTATTTGGCCTTTTTGGGCCACACCCAGTGATGCTCAGGAGAATCACTCCTGGAAGAGCTTAAAGGACCATATGGATGCCGGGAATTGAACCCAGGTCGAACCCAGGTTGGCCACATGAAAGGTAAATGCCCTACCCACTGTACTATCACTCCAAAACCTCCCAGTAGCTTTTGAAAGCACAGGTAATCCCTCCTTTTCATCGTTTCTCCTTTTGGGGGGCCACACCCGATGGTGCTCAGCGATCACTCCTGGCAGGACAAAAAGGGTGTCAGGGATGGAACTGGGTTGGCATGTGCAAAGCCAGTCCTGTCAGCCTCGTACTTTCTCTCCTGCCCTAACAGCTCATGTCCTGCAACTCTATCACCATCTCACTTACACCTCAAAACAACCATGAGTATAAACTTTAGAA
This sequence comes from Sorex araneus, assembly GCF_027595985.1. Lineage (NCBI taxonomy): Eukaryota > Metazoa > Chordata > Mammalia > Eulipotyphla > Soricidae > Sorex > Sorex araneus. Next base: position 14,265,552 of record NC_073308.1, read on the forward strand.
TGTTTTCTTTTCAAATCTTATTAAATATAGTCATAGAAGAAAGTTTCATATAGAGACTGTGCAAAGATCACAGACAAGAATGTGCAGGGCCATCTCAGGAGTGTGCAGATGTGAGAAAGGAGGTATATGTGTGTGTGTGTGAGAGTACTTGTGTCTGTGCATGTATGAGCATACATGTGTCTGTGTGTATGCTTATCTGTGTGAATATACCTCTGTCTGCATATATGTGTACCTGTGTCTGTGTGTATGAGTGGTACGTGTCTGTGTGAGGGTGTGTGTGCATGTGAGAGGGTATGTCTGTGGATATGAGTGTATCAGCGCAAGTATGTACACATGTGTGTGCATGCAACCATGTGTAGGCTCTGGACCCTGCTTGGGTCCTATCTAGTACTTAAACTGCATCACCCCAGATCAAGCAGCCCCTCGACTCAGTCCGACCTCCTGGGGGCTGCATGTTGGCCCCACGTCCCCCACAGCGTTCCCCACAGCCCTCCCTGATGTGGTAGTCCTCACTGGCCCTGCCTCTTACTCCAGAGCTGAGTGCTGCCCGCTGGAGTGACCCCTCCCCCCATGCCAGTGGGGGCCTCCGAAGACAGGGGCACCACACGGGGGGTGGGGGGGGCGGGGGGCCTCCACCTGGGCCTGGTTGATCCCCCAGCTACTGGCCCAGCAACTGCCCGTCTGCCAGGCTGAGGTCACTGAGCGGAATTTCCTTTTCTCACTTCTCTCTCTCCTCACTGCCCGGCTCCCTCCTTCCCCTTTCCCTCTGGAACCTTCCTGTGTCAGCAGCCCCCCCAGAAACGCCACTTTCCAGTGTGGCTCATTCACACTTCCCATGACCCTCTGCTGATGTGGGGCCGTGGCTAGGCCACCCTCCAGGACAACCATGGCCCCGGGGCAGAGAGGCCCTGAGCCCAGCAGGAAGCCCAGAATGAGAGCCTGGCCGGCCTGGCCTCTTCCTCCTTCAATGTGGTGCTGAAAACAGGGCAAGGGTCTCTCTCGGGTGCACTCACACGCACACTCACATGCATGCACACACATGTGTACACACCAGCTCATTCACACTCATGTGTGCACACATGTAGGCCAACATATGCATACAAGGATGTATACAAACATGCATGCGCACATGCATGCACACTTGCACACATATACACACATGTCCAAATGTGCATTCACACATACATACATATACATATACTCATGCACATGCACACATACGTACCTCAGTGTGGCAGTTCTTACTGAGGGAGTCAGACACCTTAGAGAAACTGATCAAAACCTTGAAAAATGCCCCAAAGGCTGGTGACCTTGAGGACGTGTGTGTGGTGGACAGTCCCCAGACATGTCTGTGTACTCAGCCGACTGGCAGCATGAACAGGTGAACCGGTGACTCCCTGGGGTGAGAGCTCTGGGTGTCCCTGGATGGTGCCCTTGGGCGCGTCCTCTGGAGCCTGCTGCTCTCAGAGTCTGTATCCCTCCACCCGCCTGGCCCCAGCACACAGACAGGGGAAGGCTGAGTATGGATCAGAAAGGGGGTGAGGGGTGTGGGACAGGAGGTGCTCCCACCCCCCTGGTGTGGGGGGGGGTGCCCGGCCTTTCTTCGAGAGCATTGTCTGCCAACGCGACCTTTGTCCCCTGAAGCCTGATAAGACAGGCTCCCCAGACACTTCTGCTGGCCCAGCTAAACTTGTGCCACAGCTGCCGGGTGTTGGAAAGCTCTGGGCTCACCTCAGCTGCCAGAGGGGGTTGTCATCAGGGTTAATCATTAATCCTTCCCCACCTGCCAGGACCAGCCCCCTGGGAATGAGGGCACCACCCCCCAAATCTGACCAAAGACAACCCTACAAGGGCTAAAAAGGGCTCCCAGGGTATGGGCCTGTCCCGGGGGCCACCAGAGCTCGGCCCTGCAGGACCTGGATGGGGGGCAGCCAGGACACAGAGAAGCAGAGTACATATGTGATGTGCATGTATGAGTGTATGTGTGCATGACTGAGTGTGAGACGGATTATGTGTGTGAGCGTGTATGTACGTGTGTGAAAGCATACACATGCAGACACTAGGTATCAGCACGTTTCTATGTGTGTTCATGTATACATGTATGTGTGTGCACAGGAGTTCCTGAATGTAAGTGGGCATGTGTGAATCAGCATTCATCACCTGCCCATCCACAGACCTCTGCTAATCTCAGGCATAGAAAGCCCCAAGAACCTTCTAAGTCCCTGATCTGTCCTTCAGGGCTGGGGGGAGGGGGTTGAGGACAGAGAGGGGGGTTTGGGTTGGGAGGGAGGGTGGAAATGCCTGAACTGATCCAATGCAGGCTAGTGGCCCCAGGTCAGGGCGGGGCTCTTGCACCAACAGGTCCATGATGCCACCTTGTGGTGGTGAAGGGTAGTTCAAGGCACAGGTCCTCAGCTGTGGAGTCCCCAGAACACCTTTACAAAGGCATGCTGGGAAAACATGCTCAAGGAGGACCCTCACCCTGTCCCTACCCCGTCACGAACAGCCCCTCTCACACACGCCATGTTCCAGCTCCAGATGCCGGGTGTGGTCCATCCCAGGCCTAGGGGCCTCTGCAGGACGCTGCCCACCTGTGCTGGGGGCCTTGGCCCCAAAGGGATCAGACGCCTGCCCCCAGCTGCACTACGCAGGGGCACCCTTTCCGAACATCACTGGCTCCCGTCCATGCTTTCCCCACTGTTGCACTGTGAAAAAGCCTCGCCACCACGCCTGGCTAGCACTCAGGTTTGGAAGGAAGAGACACGTCATCAGCCAGGACAGCCACCAGCACGGCCAGTGCCAGCTGCAGTCATGCGTCCCCTGCCATTCACTCGCCCACACACTGCTCTGACCTCACCCAGCACATCACCACCCGGAGCCTTCTCTGCAGTGAGGAAACTGTTCCTCGTCCAGGCCCTACACACGGTAGGAAGATTCCAGAGCACAGCAGGCATTGCTGTCCAGCGTCTGCAGGGGTCTGTGCTCTTGGGCACTAATCCTGCTTCCATCCCAGCCCCCACCCTGGCCCAGTCATGGTCACACTGGACGCCCGCACCCCACCTCACCCACATCCCCACGACGCAGAGCCAGAAGTAGGAAATAAGCATCTTTATTCCTGGTGAGCAGCTGCAGGGACAGGGCAGACAGCAATAGGGGCAGGTGTCTGGGCAGGGTCGCACCCAGAGAGGAGCCAGGCCGCACACCACTACACCCACTGTCCGAGGGCCCCTCCCTGGAAATCTTCTCCTAATGCTACCCTGCCCCCCGCACCCCAATATTCAGAACATGACCTTTCACCTCCAGAGTGGCCGCAATCCAGCCCTCAAAGCCCAGGCCACTGGCAAAGGCCACTCTGCACGGACAGCGGTCCTAGGAGACAGGCGAGAGGGGCAGCCAGGCCCCAGCTAGCGCATGCCCAGAATCTGGCGGCTCTTGAGGTGGGAGCTACGTTCCAGCTCGGCCAGGGCCTGGGCGCGCAGCTGGGCAGCGTGCAGCCTCTTCTTCAGCTCTCTGCACGGGGGCTTCAGGGCGCCCTCGCCCAGCAAGTTCTCCTTACTCTCTCTGCAGCCGCCAAAGTGCACCTTCTTCCTTGCTGCAGACGCAGGGCACTCGGGGCGCTCTTGGGAAGGAAGATGGGAGAGGGAGTAAGAGCATGAGCGGCATGAGGGCCACACTGGGCCCGGCCCCCAAGTCTGCTTCGGCAGTGGCCTCCCCTGCTCTGAGGCCAGAGCTGCCTGAGCATGCCGGAGCCACACGCCAGTCCCTTGAGCACTGAGCCCCCGTAGGAAACTTCTGGAAATCAGTTTTTGGTCTTTGGTTTTGGGTTTCTGGGCCACAACCATGGTATTCTGGGGCGACTCAGCTCTGCACTGCTGGGGACTGAGCCTGGGACTTCCGTACACCGGCCTGTTCTTGGGACCCTAGGGGCCCTCCCCACCCCTGCCCAGCCCCCTGGCCCCTCCCCAGGCCCCCAGCCAGCTCTTCCTTTCTTGGCTTCACCCTCACAGGCATGTCTCTTGAAGTTTTGGCCAATTAGTCAAGAAAAGCATGACAAAGCAGCTTTGTTGACCAGAACCTAATTCCCAAAACAGCTTGGTGAACTCAGTGTGGGAAAGGTGACTCAGGGGATTGTGTTTTACAGGGAAACCCTGGGGGGCCATAGAGCAAGGTGAAGCTGGGGGTGGGTGCAAAGACCTGAGTGTGACACCCTCATTGCATGAGCAACCTCTGCCTATCCATTTAAGCGCCACAGAGAAATTCGCGTTTCGTGGGAGTTCAGACACTAAAGCAGAAGTGCGACATCTGGGGTGCTGGGACTGACCCAGGGTCTCCCAGTGCAGGGGGAGTGGCGCTACTTGCTACCCAGCAGCCTCTCTGCAGGAAACAGAGAGAGGACAGCAGGGAGGGCTCCTGCCTGGCACACAGTTCAATCCTCGGCATCCCAGAAGACTCCCTGAGCAGAACCCGGAGTCAGCCCTGAGTACCTCCAGGTGTGGCCCCAAACACAAAATACATACATACATATACACACACGTAAACAAAGATGTGATATGTCTGTTTTTTTTTTTTTTTTTAAAAAGTTAGAAAAGGGGGCTAGAGCGATAGCACAGCCAGGAGGTCACTTGCCTTGCACACAGCTGACATGGGTCCCATCCCAGGCACCCCAAGCTAGGCATGATTCCTGAGTGCAGAGCCAGAAGTAACCCCTGAGCATCACATGTCAGGCCCCCAAAACAACAACAACAAAATTAGAAAAAACTGAATGGAAAAGGGCAGATGCAGCTCCCTGGGCCCCACCCCAGCATCAAAGCAAGGAGAAAAGACACCGTCCGAGTTTCCACCTGATACGCAGGCTGAGAGGGAATAGCTGGAACAGAAATGACAAGACAGAAGGCAGAGTCAGGGTTGCAGCCAGTGGCCAGCACATCTAAGGTGTGACCAGAGAGGAGGAGGGGACTTGGAGGGGGTACGAAGGGGCTGTGAGGGGCAGTGGAGAAGACGTGGAGGTGGAGGGGATGCTGGATGGACACGGAGGGGCTGTGAGGGGCTGTGGAGGGACTGTGAGAGGCTGTGAGGGGGCTGTGGATGGGGCTGTGAGGGATGAGGGACTGTGTGGGACTGTGAGGGACTGTGAGGGGGTCGTGGAGGAGGCTGTGAGAGGGCTATGGAGGGGCTGAGGGGACTGTGAGGAGCTGTGAAGGGCTGTGAGGGGGTGTGAGGGGAGTGTGGGCTGAGAGGCTGTGGAGAGGGCTGTGAGGGGATGTGAGGGGCTGTGAGGGGACTGTGAGGTGCTGTGGAGGGGCTGTGAGGGGATTGTGAGGGGCTGTGGAGGGGGTTGTGAGGGGCTGTGAGGGGCTGTGAGTGGGCTGTGAATGGGCTGTGAGGGGGTTGTGAAGAGGTTGTGAGGGGGTTGTGAGGGATTGTGAGAGGCTGTGAGGGGGTTATGAGGGGCTGTGAGTGCCTGTGAGGGACTGTGAGAGACTGTGAGGGGCTGTGAGGGGCTGTGAGGGACTGTGAGGGGGTTCTGAGGGACTGTGTGGGGGCTGTGAGGGGGCTGTGAGGGGGTTCTGAGGGACTGTGAGGGGGTTGTGAGGAGGTTGTGAGGGGGTTGTGAGGGACTGTGAGGGGCTGTAAGGGTTATGAGGGGCTGTGAGGGGTTGTGAGGGGGTTCTGAGGGACTCTGCGGGGGCTGTAAGGGGGCTGTGAGGGGCTGTGGAGAGGCTGCACATGACAAGCACATATGGCATGCACACATGAATGGACACAGAAGCTTATTTACAGATGTTTGCAAGGGCTCCACCCACAAGGACCCCATACGGCGAGTGCCCACCTGTGCCACAGGCCAGGGTCAGGAGGTGCTGCTCCTTGCAGGCGCTGTAGTTCTTCAGCAGATTGTCAGCACGGGCCAGCTTGTCCTCAGCCAGCCGCTCGCGCACGCAGAGCTCACGCTCCTTCTCTGAAGGGCCGGTGGAGCGAAGTGTGAGCCCAGAGCTCCATCTGGGGCTTGTGGCTCAGGGGTCAGCAGTGTGCATGGGCAGCCTGGCCCCGAGTCCCCACCCCTGGCCTCCTGCTCATGGGGCGCTCTGCAGCGTCAGAGCATATCCCAGCAGCCACGCAGGACCCCAGGAACGGGAGCTGCAGGCTCGGCTGAGGCGGGGGACCCAGGTGTGATGGGTAAGTCGCCCTCTAAGCTCTGAGGCCTCCTGAATCTGACGAGGAGCTCGAGGCAGTTCCCAGGAGGCCCACGCTCGCCCCCAGGGGAGTAGGAGCACAGGGGCCCCGCAAGCACCTCTGCTGGGCTGCTCCTGCAACACCCCTGCCCTGCGCCCTCCCTGTAGCTGCTGCCCCTGCAGCCTTCCTGCTGCACCTCCCAGAGGGCAGGCACCAGAGCATCACTTTATGGCCCCTCTTTCTGGAGGGTTCCACTGCGCTGGCTCAGAGAAGCCCCTGTGGAAATGGGCAGCCCCCGGAGGGCTCTGGAAACACAGAGTGGCCATAGGGACAGGGTGACACGTGGGCACAGGTAAGACATCCTTGCTTTCTCATGCCTTCATAAGAACGGTCACATGGCACACACATGCTCACACATGTACTCATACAGCACACATGTACACAAGGCACACACATGCTCACACTGCACACGTGTACTCACAGCACATACACACTCATACATGGCACACATACTCACATGGCACACACATGCTCAAACGCACCACACATGTTCCCAGGAGTCCAGTGCCCGCAGTGCCCACTCACGCTCCAGCCGCTCCTCCCGGGCCCTCAGCGCGCGCTCCCGCTCCTGCAGCTGCGCCTCCTTCAGCCTGAGCTCGCTCGCGACAGGGCACGAGTCCTGCAGCTTCTCAGGCTCCCCGGGGCGGCGGCCCCTTCTCTCGGGGTTTCTCCTCTGCTCCTCGGCCACCATGTCTGCGATCAGAGGGTGCTCCAGGATCTCCTCCACCGAGGGGCGCTGGTAGTCCTGGGAGGACGACCTTGTCAGACTTGCTCCCCTGGAGATGCTGGCACGGGGCCTGGCTCCCAGGGGTGCCGTTTGGGGGGGCCCTAGATCTCGGCACTGGCTCAGCACCCTGGAGCCTTCGACGTTCCTCGGGCCCCTCGCAGCAGCCGCTCTGGCACCCACGGGCTGAGGCCCCAGGAAGCCGCTCAGCTGTGTTCCTACTTCCCGCCTTAGACACACACACACATGCGTGCACACACCACACACACATATGTGCATGACTGCCAACAGGCGGGAAGTCTCCAATCTCTCAGTAGAGCCAAGAGTCAGTGACGACCTAGGCCCCCCAGACTCCAGGAGACAGCCCCCCACCTTCAAATGCAGCATCCCCGCGATGAGGCCATTGAGCTCCTCTGAGTAGCGGTAGGGGATCCTCCGGAACTTGCCCTCCCGGATCTTCCCAGCCAGTTCTTTCTGGCTGAACGCAGTGAAGGGGGGCCTGGGGAAGGGGCGAGGGTGTGAGGGCAAGGCTGGGGGCAGGTCTGCGGGCTGGTTCCCTGGCTCCCCCCACAACCACCAGGGCCCTGCACACCACCAGGTGGGACTGCAAAAGCAAAAAAGTAGGCGCCAACACCCAGCATCCCAATAGTCTCATGGGTCTCCAACACTTCCAGGTCCCAGCCCTGGCCATGAGGGACGACTCCTCATGCCGGGGGTCCTGCAGGGCTCATAGAACCCACCATCCCACCATCAGATGCTAGCTGCACCCCTGGGAATGTGGGGGCCAAAATTCCCTGGGCTGCCACAGCCTCGGGGACAGAATCACTTAAGGATAGTGAGGGAGAGTGGACAGAGTGAGGAGCGGGAGACAGTCTGGGCTCCTTCTCACCCTCCACCCGCAGCCTGCCTGACACCCACGCCAGGGGCCACCTGCCGCATGACACCTCCCAACTGGGCGTCCCCTCCTGCATCCGAGCCCTGAGCACACTTCTCCCTGTCACGTGCCACCACCCAGCAGTCCGCAGGACTTACTCCTGGCTCTGTGCTCAGGGGACCACATGGGGCGCCAGGTCGGCCGAGGGCCAGTACCTTCCCATGTCTCTGCTCTCCCAGCCCAAGGATCTACTCAGACTGGAGGAAGCAAGGGGCTCCCTGAGGTGACGATGATGGGCCAAGGGTGACCTTGTCCTTCACCAGCCCGCTGTCCACACAGCATGCAGCCGCCCACGTGTACTCACATCAGCGCACACAGTTCATACAGCAAGCAGCCCAGGGACCAGATGTCAGACTTCTCGTTGTAGGACATGCGACTCATTTGCTCCTTGGTGGGGAAGGAATAAGAAAGCGGTTCAAGAGCTCAGAAAGGGTTGGGAGGTCTGACAGTCAGGGTTCTATTCCCAGGGTCCCGAGCGCTCCATCCCACTGGGTTGAGAATGCCTACTGGAGCGCCTAGACTCCTGAGCATTGCCAGGAAATGCCCCAGAGAGAGTGGTTTGTTTAAAACGTGAGAGAGGGCTGGAGCGATAGCACAGCGGGTAGGGCGTTTGCCTTGCACACAGACGACCCGGGTTCGAATCCTAGCATCCCATATGGTCCCCTGAGCACCGCCAGGGGTGGTTCCTGAGTGCAGAGCCAGGAGTAACCCCTGTGCATCGCCAGGTGTGACCCCAAAAAAGAAAAAAAATTAATTAAAAACGTGAGAGAACTATGCCTGAAATAAAATGGAGTCTTAAAGTTTGGCAACAGTCATTTGAGAAAAAAAGAAAGCAGTTACATTATAAATGTCATGTCACAAACTCCCAGGTGGCCATTCTGGCACTGTCACTCCCTCCTCAGAGCTGGGGGCGGGACACTTCGTGCTGGTGGTGAGACATGGTCCAACAGGGCGAGAGAGACCCCGACCTCCTGACCAAGGCAAATTCATCCAAACCTGTGAGAATGAGCAGTCTGAGATGAAGCAGCACCAGATGGCTGCCGGGATGACTCATTTCTGCTGTTCATTTGGGGGCAATCCTGGCCCTGGGGGGGCTCCTCCTACAGATGCTGGGACCCAGGCCCTCCTCAGCTTTCCACAGTGCTGGGCTCAGTCCTTTGTGTGAGTGTGTGTTTTAAGTGGGGGTTGTGCCACACCCAGTGGTGCTCAGGGCTTACTCCTGGCTCTGCACTCAGAGATCACCCCTGGCAGGCTCTGGGCACCGCGTGGGGTGCTGGGGATCAAACCCAGGTCAGCCACATGCAAGGAAAATGCCCTGCCCCTGTCCTATCACTTCGGCCCCTGAAGTCAGTCCATCTTGCACTGTGGGGACAGCTTGGCCCTTGAGGTCTCGCTCTCCTCTCCTCCCTCCCAGGTAAGAGGCCCCTCTGGGGAGTGAAGGCCTGGGCTGATCAAATGACAAGGCCAGAAGGGAAGAACAAAGAGTCAGAGCAGACATCCCCACCCCACAGGCTCATGTTCCCACTAACAGTCTCCTAATTATGACCTAGGCCCAAAAATCACTCAACGTATAAAGTTTTAGGGTGCAGTCTGATCAGATAACGTAACTGAAAAATAGTTTGAGAATCTTAGAAAAGCTTGTGAACTAATAAAATAATAAAGCATCCCTCCGCTGCTTCCCTGCAGCTATGAGCTGACCCCAGGCAGGCAGGCGGTACCAGTGAAAGCCCTTGACTAGCGCTACAGCCTGAGGCGGGAGCAAGGCCCAGAGTCTCTGGCACAAAGGGCTGGATGCTCAGAAGGGGGAGGCATCCGGAACCAAACAGGCACGAAAGGTAAGGGAGGGTCCCCACGGTCCTCACCAGAGCAGGGCTAGTGTGTGTAGGGGGGTCCACAGTGGAAAGAGGATGCGGGGGCACAAGAGCCTGCTGCAGGATCCAGACTCAGGATCCCTCATCTCACACCAACACTCCAAACAACCAGCCTGGCACCTAGCACTGAGGCTCAACACAGGACATTACACCATGCCCTTGACACTGTACAACATTAAACTAGGTCACTGACTCTGCGAGTTATTAACCTATACGGGTTGGTACTGTACGCTGTTAAACAAAGGCTCCCTCTTGCTTGCAGCTGAATTCTAAGTAATTGGACGAGAAGCACTAAGTGAAGCACTAAGACGTCTGAAGCGCATGAAGAGGAATACTCACAGGAGACATGTAGTAAGGCGTGCCCACAAAGGTTTTTGCAAAACTGGTGTCGTGGTTTAATATTCTAGCCAACCCGAAGTCGCCCAGCTTCACGTTCTGCTGGCCGTCCAGGAAGACATTGGCTGGCTTTAGGTCACGGTGCAGGACCGTGTGGCCCCCATCACTCCGCCTGTGGCACTCTTTAAGGGCCAGCGTCAGCTGCGTCATCACTCGGAGCACAAACTCCTCATCCAAGTACTGCCTGGAACAGAGTTCCGCAGCAGCCTGAGGTCAGCCTCCTGAGGCCAGAACCGGGGACCAGCTGACCTCCCGCCAAGGCCCGCTGACCTCTCCCTGGCGCCCCTGGCGATGACGCTGGCCAGGTCCCCGCCCTCGCAGTGCTCCATCACGATGTAGAGCGTGGTGTTGGTCCTGTCGATGATGCGGTCGTAGTAGCGCACGATATTGGGGTGCTTGAGCTCGCGGAGCAGGTTCACCTCCGACACCAGCATCTGCTTCTCCGTCTCCGTCATGGAGCCGTAGTCAAGCTCCTTCCAGACGAGCACCTGGGCACGGGGTCCACGCAGGGACCTCACATCACGCGAGGAAGCAAAGCCAAGCGCCCGGTCCCGAGTCTCCAGGGGACGTTGGTCTCTGGGTCCAGGGCGGAGGACCTGGGGCCCGAGTCTCCGCCTCGTCCCCTCCTCATCGGGCCGTGGGAGGAGGGGCGCAGGCCCTCCCGGAGCTTGGCGTCTAGAGGGGGCTCAGGTCTGGGCAACCAGGGGGCCAGCGCGGGGCTAGGTCCGGGCGACCCCGGGGGACAAGCGCAGGGCTAGGTCCGGGCGACCCGGGGGCCAGCGCGGGGCTCGGTCTGGGCGACCCCGGGGGCCAACGCGGGGCTCGGTCCGGGCGACCCCGGGGGCCAGCGCGGGGCTCGGTCCGGGCGACCCGGGGGCCAGCACGGGGCTCGGTCTGGGCGACCCCGAGGGCCAACGCGGGGCTCGGTCCGGGCGACCCCGGGGGGCCAGCGCGGGGCTCGGTCTGGGCGACCCCGAGGGCCAACGCGGGGCTCGGTCCGGGCGACCCGGGGGCCAGCGCGGGGCTCGGTCTGGGCGACCCCGGGGGCCAACGCGGGGCTCGGTCCGGGCGACCCGGGGGCCAGCGCGGGGCTCGGTCTGGGCGACCCCGGAGGCCAACGCGGGGCTCGGTCCGGGCGACCCGGGGGACCAACGCGGGGCTCGGTCCGGGCGACCCGGGGGACCAACGCGGGGCTCGGTCCGGGCGACCCGGGGGCCAGCGCGGAGCTCGGTCCCGGCGGCCCGGGGCCCGCTGGCCGGCCCGCCCCTCACCTTGCCGTCGCTCCTCCGCCGGACCTTCTGGCAGCGGCCGTACGAGCCGGCGCCGATGGTGTGCAGTACCTCGTAGTCCTCCACCCGGGCGGGCATGGCCGCTGGACGCTCCAGGCCAGCCGCCGCCGCCGCGGTTCCGGCCCGGTTTAACCGTCGCGGCCCGAGCCTCGCAGCCCATTGGCCGGCCGGGTGGGCACCCGGCCACTCTGATTGGCTAACAGAAGTATAACCCCGGGGCATCTTGGGAAAAGTCTGTCACTAGGCAACCGCGCCGGCGTCAGTGTGACGTCAGCCTCAAGCTTCGGGCAGAAGCGAGCTAGATGCGGAACCAAGAGGGCCCTGCGGTGACGGCTTCCGTTTCACATCACTTAAGTGCTTGACGCCAAGTTTCTTTTCTTTTCTTTCCTTCTCTCCTCCCCTCTCCTCTTCTTTTCTCTCTTCTCTTTTGTGCCACACCCCACGGTGCTTGGGGCCTATTCCTGGTGATAACTCCGGGCAGGTCAGAGGACCATCCGGGGTGCCAGAGATAGAATTGGGCCGACTGCATGCCAGACAAGCACCCTCCCCGCTGTACTACCTCTCCGGTCCCTGAAAGAAACTTTCAGACGTCCTTCTTAATATAAAAGGGCGAGCAAATCAGTTGTGGAAGGTGCTGCACACGGTTACACGGTTTGTGGGATGTTAACACCCCCCCCCTCTCTCTCTCTCACACACACACACACACACACACACACACACACACACACACACACACACACACACACACTACAATGTTCTGGGCTCCCAAGGCCAGATGGAAGATTCCATTTTACCTAGGGTGTGGGGACAGACGGCTGGAGGAGGAACATGTGTTGTCCCTGAAAGCCCCACACCCCAGCTCCCCCAGACCCTGAACATTGCTGGACATGGCACAAAAAATCTGCTCAGAGAGGGATCAAATGTAGACTGGTGTTCTACTAATAAAAATCATCTCCTTAGGGACAAGATTGTGTGCACAGAAAATAAAGCAATTGTTGTCAGTCAGGAGAACTTTTATTTATTTATTTGCTTTTTGGGTCACACCTGGCGATGCACGGGGGTCACTCCTGGCTCATGCACTCAGGAATTACCTCTGGCGATTCTCAGGGGACTGTATGGGATGCTGGGATTCGAACCCGGGTCGGCCGCGTGCAAGGCAAATGCCCTACCCACTATGCTATCACTCCAGCCCCAGAACTTTTAAAGTGACATAGGAGGACACTATTTTGCCTGGAGAGAAGAGGAGTGATTCAGGTATGCTGCATGTTTTAGAGACTGAGAACCCTTCACTGGCTGTCCCACATTCAGTCCTGCACTTTCTCTCTGCCCTTCCTCTTCCAGGCCCCACATCTGACCGGGCCCATGTTCTCAGCTGCCCACCCACCCCTGCCATTTCTCTCATTTGGAGCGCTGTCCATCCTTCCCTATCTCACCCCCAGCCCAGTGCCCTTGTCCAGAGGTTAAAACTGGCCTTTCAAGATTCACTGCCAACTTCCCTTCCTCGACTGTGTCTTCACAATTACCTTGCTCATGTGGCTAATTTTAATTTCTATTTTGTGCAATATAAAACAGTTTTTTTGCATGACATGTTTTCAACCTTTATCCAGGATAGTGTTTCAGAGACTCTAATTTCATGTTTTTGTTTGGTACTGTGTGTTGAACCCAGGGCCTCACATGCCTACTACTGTAAGTTCTACCACAGAGCCACTTCCCTGCCCCAGAGACCATAATTCTTCAAAGCTACTTGGGGCTACGGATGCTTGAGAGGCCAAGATGCTTGCTTTGCATGTGACCAACCAAGATTTGATTCACCAGCATCACGTGGCCCCCAAACACCACTCCCCACCCATCCCTCGGAAAAAGCCACTTGGAGGACTAATGATCATCTTCAGCTGAGCATGACCAACTCAGTTTCCTGATATTTGCTGGGGTGTGCTCTGCCTTCCGTCTCCTTTACTCTGAGTAAGGGGTACATGTGGTTCTGGTGCTGAATTTGGTTGCTGCATGGTCCCAGCCCCTGAGACTGCTTGCTCAACATCTGGTCCCTGGATGGATAGGGGCTGCGCTGCCTCTGGGCGGGAGGCATGTTTCCCAGTAGAGGGCAGCAGAGCACGGCATATGGAACCGGTTCCTTTGTGAAGCCCTGGAAGGCCTGCGCACAGCAGGCAGGGCACTGGCTTTGCACACAGCCAACACGGAATTCACCCCAGCACAACAGCGGCCCCCAGCCCCGCCAGGAGTGATCCCTGATGCAGAGTCAGAAGTAAGTCCTGAGGGGGACTGGAGTGATAGCCCAGAGGGGAGGGTATCTGCCTTGCACGCGGCCGACCCGGCTTCAATTCCCAGCATCCCATATGGTCCCCTGAGCACGGCCAGGAGCAATTCCTGAGTGCAAATCCAAGAGTAACCCCTGTGTATTGCCAGGTGTGACCCAAAAACCAAAAAAAAAAAAAAAAAAAAAAAAAAAGTAAGTCCTGAGCGCGGCCAGGTGAGCACAGGAGTAAATAGTGGAGGTTTGGTTCTGGGCCGGACCATGAGTTCATCACACTTCTGTCTGGTAAGCTGGGTAGGCTGGTCTCAACACGGGGGAAACAGGCAGAGAACGAATCACATATTTTACATGGTGCCCGTGATGGACCCAGCCCGCTGCAGCTGTGTCCGGTGGAGGGCTGAGCACAGGCACCTTGTCAGAAAGCTCCATAAAGAAAACTCTGGGGCCAGTGTGGGAACTGAAATGAGGGCAGGAAGATGGGTGGGAGGGATGGGGATGCCCCAAGGGCCACAAGACCTCCTCCTGTTGAGGGGAGGCCGAGGCCTGGGTCCCTCCCCTCGAGGGTCCCACTGTCTGGTCTCAGGGATCTGAGCTTAGCGCAGAGTCCGCCTGCCCAGCTGAGTCCCTCAGAGCTCTGAGCACAGCTGAGCTTTTGTCCAGCCCCTGACAATGAGTCATGGGGACACAGGCCCATGGGGGGGTGGCTGTCCCGGCTGTCCCGGCTCCCAGCCCAGGCTCATCCGGGCTCTGAGATCCCCTGTCCCTGTCTCTGCTCCTCTCGCTCCACCCAGGGCTCGGGCTTCCCAAGCCCTTCTGGGGATCCCCCAGGCCCTCTGCACACCTGCTCCTTCCTTCCTTCCTTCCTTCCTTCCTTCCTTCCTTCCTTCCTTCCTTCCTTCCTTCCTTCCTTCCTTCCTTCCTTCCTTCCTTCCTTCCTTCCTTCCTTCCTTCCTTCCTTCCTTCCTTCCTTCCTTCCTTCCTTCCTTCCTTCCTTCCTTCGCTTCTCAGCCTGCACCCCACTCATGCCCGCACACAGGCTGCTTTAAGGGGTGGCCCAAGTGGAGACCCCACAACCACACAGCCTCATGCAGCAGCTGCACCTGCTGGCCTGGCCCCATCACCGACATGGGCCGAGGGGCTGCCCATCAGGCTCAAGAGGCAGTGAGGCCACACAGGGGGTCTGGCTCAGTCATAGGCCGGGGAGCCTGGGGGACAGTGCAGAGGGTGCACAATTCTGGGTGGTCTCTGGAGTGAGCGAAGTAAGGAGACCCTCCGCAGGAAGGGGCCAGGGTCTGCACTAGCCCCTCTGGCCCAGAGCCAGCACGTCCCTCCAGAGGGTCCTGGGACCCCACTTCAAAGTTTCTCTGCTCGGGGCTGGAGCAGCAGTTCTGTGGGGAGGGGCTTGCATCACACATGGCTGACTGGAGTTTGGCCCCATCTCCCAATGTCCCCTGAGCACTGCAGGAGTGATCCCGAGCACAGAGCTTGGAATAAGCCCTAAGCACAGCCAGATGTAGCCCCCAAACAAACCAAAGCTTCCCGTGCTCTGCCTGGGCATGTGCTGATGTGGCCTCACTTGAGGGCTCAGTCTGGTTCTCACTCAGTTGCCGTACCAGAGGCCCACACCAGCCTCTCTCCCAGCTGTGGCGCTGTGCCACTGTGGCCCCAGGAGGACATCTAGTCACGAGAGGCGGTCCGGGCCCAGAGCCCGAAGTCCACAGAGTGGCACGTGGGATCCAGAAAGGGAGGGACTCAGGGACCAGCTTGTGTGTGCCCTGCAGCGGGAAACCAGCACCTGCCTGTGGTCATGTGACAGGCCCAAAAGTGAAATCGGGGGCTAGAGGGATAGCACAGTGGGGAGGGCATTTGCCTTCCAGGTTCAATTCCTGGCATCCCATATGGTCCCCCGAGCAATGCCAGGAGTAATTCCTGAGTGCAGAGCCAGGAGTGACCCCTGAGCTCATCAGGTGTGACCCCAAAAGCAAAAAAAAAAAAAAAAAAAACCTAAAAAACAAAGGTGAAACCTACACTTGAGAATTGTGTCTTAGGAATGTGCACATGTGATCATGTATTTGGTGGTGCTGGGGGCCCTTGTTGTGCGGTGCCGGGGATCAAACCTAGGGCCCCACACACGTAGTGGGCCTAAAGAATAAGCCCCCGTCCACCAGCCCTGAGAGACGGGGGAGGCCAGAGCTGGGCAGGGGGCCAGCAGACCAGCTTGCAGTGTGTCAGATGGTGGTAGGCACCTGCAGGTAAAGCCCAATCATATGAGCTCACATCACTACTAGGCAAGAGGGGCTCCTTTTATTTTATTTTTTAATGTATTTATATAGCTTTTAAAAAAATAATTAATTTTTTAATTGAATCACCGTGAGAACAGTTACAAAGCTTTCAGGTTTAAGTCTCAGTCATACAATGATCAAACACCCATCCCTTCACCTGTGCACATGTTCCACCACCAAGAACCCCAGCATACCCACCTCCCACCCCGCCCCCCACCTGTGTGGCAGATGATTTTCACTTTATTCTCTATGTTTACATTCGATTTTCAACAGAAAACCCACTATTATTACTTGGAATATTCCCCCAACAATCAGACCTGCCGAAAAGGCATCATTAGATACTTTGTTTTCTATTGCTGATTTTGATTTGAAGAGCATATGATGTCGAATGGCCATGACAGTGGCTGTGTGGTTTTGGAATTCTGGTATTTTAGTAATTAAGTCCAGAGGAATTTCTGCCAGCAGCCTCTGTGTTCCAAGATTGGTTTGTGTGTCTCTGGGATCATGGCTGTTCAGGAGCAGAGGAGCCGTTCGTGGGCAGCTGCTTGGGGTCCCATTTTGGGGGGGTCGGGCCGGTTCCGGGGGCCCCCCCCCCCGCCATGGCAAGATTTCCCGTGCTCCCCATCACTGCAAGCCCCTACCTCTCTGTCCAACTGGCTCTGAAAGGTGGCGGTCACCATGCTGCTGCAAGGGGGAAAAGGCCAAGGGACAAAAACCCTCATGAGGGGCTTCTTCTAATGAGGGTGATTTGTCCATGGGTAAGGATGGTCGACAGTCACATGTCAGCTGAAGGCAAATCTGAGACACTAGTGGGCAAGGCACAGCCCAGTTTTCAGATTATGACTGAACTGCAATTACTCTAGGCAGCATCAGGGCCCAGGGAGAAAATACTCAGGGACTGCGTCTGTGCACACCTCTCTCAGCCTGCCCAGATTCTAATTCAGAATGTTGTGGTTTCACATCCTCTGATTTTTTCAATACTGTCGTACTTACTTGCTATCGGCAAGAATTTTAACACTGTCATCTCCTCTGTATGCCTGATTTGTTGTTGTTGTTTTGCTTTTTGGGTCACGCCCAGTGTTGCACAGGGGTAATTCCTGGCTCATGCACTCAGGAATCACTCCTGGTGGTGCTCAGGGGACCATATGGGATGCTGGGAATTGAACCCGGGTCGGCTGCGTGCAAGGCAAACACCCTCCCACTGTGCTATCGCTGCAGCCCTGTATGCCTGGTTTTCTTTTGGAATAAAGGACCCTGGATGCTCCAGGGGCTGCAGGCCAGGATGCGTGGGCTGGCCTGGAACTGAGGGAGGTTTGGTGGCACTTGGCACTCCACAGCCTGCCAGGTCCTTAGCTCATGCAGCAGATGTGAATGTGTTGTATCTTGAGCAAAACACAAGTACCACAGCCGACGGCGTAAGCGCACTTAGAAAAAGAAATCAACTTAATTTTTTTCTTCATTAGAGAGAAGGAAGCTAGAGAGGTAATAGAGCTTTGCACACAGCTCATCTGGGTTTGATGCCTGGCACCACATATATAGGTGTGCCCCCCCAGGAGTGGCCCCTGAGTGCAGAGCCAGGAGTAAGCCCTGAGCACTGCCAGGTGAGACTCAAAAGCCAGAGGGAGACAGACGGAGCTGCTCTTGTCCACCTCCACACTTCTAGAAGGGCAACGTGGTGACCGAATCCAGCAGCCACCCAGTCCAGACTGGAGAATCGAATTGCAGTGTCACTGCCCTTCACGCTCATCTCCACTGTCCCCTGCCATGGCAGGGACGTGCGGAGGACAGTCAGCAGATGGCCCGGGGAGAGGAGGAAGCACAGTGTATGTGCATGTGTGTACATGTATGTGGGGGGACCAGAGGGTGCTTCCTGACCAGCCACCCGCCTTGCCCAGGCCCTGTCCTCCCAGTGCTGCCCCGGCACCTAGAATGCCACTTCCCTTTTGTGCCTCCTTTTCAAACTCTTTTGCTTTTGTTTGGGGGCCACATCCAATAGTGCTTAGGGTTATTCTTGGCTTTGTACTCAGGGGTCACTCCTGGCAGTCCTCGAGGAACCCAGGGTCAGCCACATTCAAGGCAAGCACCCTCCCTGCTGTGCTCTCCCCAGCCACTGAGCTGTTTTTCCTTTAACAAGGTCACTGTATCACTGTCATCCTGCTGTGCGTCGATTTACTCAAGTGGGCACCAGTAACGTCTCTATTACACTCAGCCCTGAGATTTTAGCAGCCTCTCCTTACTCATCTTTCCCAACGATTGGAGGCTCTTTCAGGGTCAGGGGAATGAGACCTATCGTTACTGTTTTTGGCATATCAAATACGCCACGGGTAGTTTGCCAGGTTCTGCCATGTGGGCGGGATACTCTCGGTAGCTTGCCAGCCTCTCGGAGAGGTAGGTATATACCTGTTACTGTATTTTGAATATGAATATGCCACGGGGAGCTTGCCAGGCTCTCCTAAGTGGGCAATAGACTCTCGGTAGCTTGTCAGGTTCTCCAAGAGAGAGAACTAGGCTATTAAAACAAACTTAGAGAACTAAGCACTACTAGGCACTTCCAGGAAATTGGTTTTATAGTCTCTGGATGTTGGCCGTTGATGGGATTACACGGGCACCAGGGGCAGTCTCTGGGTGTGACCGCCTAGCTACTGGAAAATGGGGGATCCGGGTGGAAGAGGCCCAGTCCCAATCCGAGCAGTCTTGGAGATCTCGGCCCCAGGTCCCACACACCTCAGTTCCTTTGCCGGCTCCCTCATACGTGAGGCTCGTCTGAAAGTGTGGAGAGTAGCCCTGAGCATGGCCGTGGCTGGGTTCTGGAGGCCCTCAACTGTCGAGGCTCTGTGTTAGGGGGTGGGTAGATATTTAACAAGATATTAACTATAAATATCCTCAATCATGAAATCTGCAGGAAAACCCAGTGACTCTGCAGAGCTGCAGCCCTGCACCCCAATATTTCTGTATCCTCAGCTGAGGGTTCAGTTCTGTACTGGTGGGGTCTGAAGCGGAGTCAAGTCCTATGGCCTTGGCCCTCCGACAGGGCCACTCACCTGCTCCCGGGCTCTCCTGATGCTGCCACCCTCCGGGGACCCCAGCGCCCAGAGAACCCTGGCTGACTCATGCTCACCCACACACACCTCAAGCTAGGGACACACCCATTGCTTTGCACTGTCCAGGCCAGCCATGGGGCCTGAGGACGGGTGCCACAGAGGCTGAGTGGGACCTATGCAGGGGTGCGGGGCTGCAAGCAGAGGGGAGTGCAGCTGTCACTCCATCTTTCCGGGGCTCCCTTGCAGGCCCGTAGGCTGGGGGGCTCTCGTGTCTGCCCTCCTGAGGTGTGTCTTTCCTTGTTTCTTCCCTACACATGGACAGAGCCCTCAACGCACCAGCAAGAGAAACACACAGCTCAGAAGCAGGCATCTGCACCCTAAAACTGGCAAGGAACCCAGCAAGGAACAGCAGCCAGATGCCAACACTCAGACCGAGTGTTGAGTCTACAAGAAGGCCACAACATTTGGGCCCCCAACTTCTTCCCAGTGAATTGGACAGTCCTCCTTGTTCCTCGCTGCAGAGAACTCAGGACTGGTTATCACAAGAACCTCTGAGAAACTGGGCCCACAAGAGCTCACTTCTCTTTTAAACAGTCCACTTCGCGGCCTGCCCCGCTGGCCCCACGTGGCACTCCCCACTGCCGACTGTCTGCCATTCGCTGGGCAGCTCCCGTCCCCCACGACACTCCAAGAGCAGTGTCCAGAACGAGCTGACCCAGAGCCTGGCCCGTAAGGCGACGATGCAGCAGTGGCTGGCCACCCCAGCTGCTGCCCAGGGTCTGTGCAGGCTTTGTGCCTTTCCTGAAGACTGAGGCACAGATTCTCCCAGGGCCCTTCGTCTCACGATGCAAAGGGAGCACAAGCCCCGCGCTCTTGTGCTGGGCTGCCCCGCGGTCTGCATGCAGGGCCTTCCCTGGTCGCCCACACCCCAACGTGCCGCCCCTGAACGCCAGCATGTGGGAAGGGGCTAGCTCGGGCTCACTCTCAGATGAGAGGGGCGGGAACACCAGGTCACAGTTCCTGGGGACATTCTGGCGCCCATACTCTGTCAACTGTGTGTCTCTCCACACTGGACTCAGGACCTGGGGGGCAGAAGGGGTTGTGCCACAGGGGCAAGGTACAAGGCAAGACATACGGATTCGAGGGGCTTCAGGTACCCCACTTCCTTTCAACAGCAAAGGCCGGGATGCAGGCACCTCAGGGGGCAGCCGGGGGAGAAGCAGCACACCCTGAGGGCAGTTCACTGCCTCACCTGGCTCCCTCCTGCCCCCCGCCTGCGATGAACACCCCGAGATGGTAATTATTGCCACAAGCTGTCCTCTGAGGCATTACCCACGCTACATCCACTGACGGTCACTGTCCTGACACGCCCACTCACTGCGGTAGCTGCCCACACCGTGTCCATCTTGGGGAGGCTGCTGTGGCTTCACCTTCCCCATATAATGGGAGAAAACAGAAAATTCACATCTTCTCAGGATTTGGGTTTTTTGGGTTTTTTTTGGTTTATTTAAAAATAAAAAAATTGGTCTTCATTTTTACTTTATAGCCTACTTTTCCAAGTTGTCATCTGTATGATCAGCGACACCAGGGCAGGGAGGGGAGGGTTACAATGCTGGGCTTGCAGAAAACGACCACCGGTTGATAAGGGACCCGACCCAAACCCCCTCAACACCGGGTCCCAGGGCCAGTATCAGGTCCTGTGGCTGGAGTCTGGGTCTCCTGTGAGGTGAACTGTGTGGACATGGAGGCAGACAGCTGGGGATTAGTGTCCAGCACAGGCTCTCTCCTCTTTAACAGCAACTGGGAGCGAGAGGGGAGCCTCTGGGGGTGGAGCTGGTGGGGGGAGGGCAGGCCAGGCTGGGGGCTGGGAGATGAGTGGCCAGTGAACGCCAGTGGCCTGGTGGAGGCCAGTAGGGCTCAGCCCGGCTTTCCCAGTGAAGAGCAGCTTGACCTCCTCCAGCTGGTCTGTAAGTTCTCGGCCTGACTTAGTCTTAGCCATCCGCAATGCATCTGGTGTGTTCTGCCCCCGTGGGAGAGAGAATCAAGCTCTAACACAAGCAGCCTCCAGGGAGAGGAGCTGGGCCGCAGACAGCCCCAGGAGCCGTGCTCGCGCAGCACCCCACCTCCGCTGACCCCTGACCTGTTCTCGATGCACCGGTGGAAGGTGCATTTGCTGACATGCCCATCAGTGCCCTGAAGACCGCCCCCCCACCCCCCCTTGATCAGGAGCAGCCCCGGGCAGTGCAGGTCCCCCTGCATGGGAGTGGGTTGGTGGCACATGTCCATGGGCCCTGGTCCCCCGGACCTGCTGACTGCTGGTGCCCCACCTCACCACGAGGGCATGAGCGCCCCCAGGGATCCATGGGGGAGCCCAGGGCTACAGGCCACATGGCCTTTCCCTGAGCATGGACGGAATCAGGGAGAGCAGGGCCAGTTACACGCACTCAGAGGGTCTCGCAGAATGAGGGGCTGAAGCTTCCTCTGCTCCGAGCGCACTGCTTGCGTAGATGTGTGGGGTAGAATCTTTTTAAAATGTGAAAAGTCCTTCAAAACTATGAGCAGGCCATTCAAGGGCTGATCCTGGCTTAGCTGAGTCTACACTATCCAAAGGGGCCCAGGCGCAGGTCCTCTGCAGCTCTGCCTCCGCGTCTGCTCCTGCTGGCTTTCGCCCTGCGCCAGGAGGCAACGCGGCAAGGCTCACGCGTGGCCGGGCACTGCGGGGCTTCTAGAACAGGCAGTGGTAGCAGTACTGCAAGATGCTGTACCACATGTAGCCGGACAGAAAGGCGAAGGACTGGATGAGGACGATCCACAGGTTGCTGAGGGTCATCTCCCGGGACACGGCTTCCTTGTGGCCCTCAGCAGGAGGAAAGGCCCCTAAGAGACAAGACAGAGACTGGTCTGCTTCCTGGGCAGGTGTGCATGGGCGGGGGGGGGAGTTCTAGGAAGCAGTTTAACGCTGGAGACGCTGGGCACTGTTTGGTTTTTCAAATGCATCTGTCACTCCCTCACTCCCAGAGGGACATTGCACCACAGAACCCCAAACTCTGCATGTGTGCACACGTGTGCGCATGTGTCTTGCATGCATGCAAACATCTGTGTGCGTGCATGTGCCTATCAGCATGTGTGCACCTGTGTCTGTGTGCATGCATGTCACCTGTGTTCTGTGTGCGTGCATGTATACACCTGTGTATGTGTGTGCATGTGTGCATCTTGTATGTCTGTGTGCGTGCATGTCACCTGTGTGTGTGCATGTATACACCTGTGTATGTGTGTGCATGTGTACATCTTGTATGTCTGTGTGCGTGCATGTCACCTGTGTGTGTGCATGTATACACCTGTCTGTGTGTGCATGTGTACATTTTGTGTGTCTGTGTGTATGCATGGTGCACCTGTGTGAATGCATGTGTATACCTGTGTCTGTGTGTGTATGTATGCATCCGTGTGTGCCTGTGTGTACATGAATACACCTGTGTGTCTGTATGCGTGCATGGTGTACCTGTGTGTCTCTGTGTATGTGTGCAGCATTGTGTGTGCATGCATGGTATGTGTGTACATCTGTGTAACTGTTGTCTATGTGCATTCAAGTGTGCACCTGTGGTAGCTGTGTGCATGTGTACACCTGTGGTGCCTGTGTGCGTGCATGTGTGAGTCTGTGTGAATGCAAGTGTACACCTGTATATAGTTGTGTGTGCACATGTGTACACTTGTGGGTGCCTGTGTGTGTACATGAGTGCACCTGTGTGTGCCTGTGTGCATGTGCATGAGCTCTGAGGTCCTGTCCTCAGCTCAGCCAGTGGTGGTTCTCCTGCATGCTGCCCACAGTAGGACCAGCTGTCCACACCACCATCCCTGCTGATCTACCTCTGTCTCCCCCTGGAGTGTCGGGGGCCACTGAGCCCCTCCCACAGCAACTGACCTGGGGTGGGCTGATGGCATGTCAAAGTGACAGGTGTGCTGGAGCATTTCAGAGTGGCAGCGGCCCTCCCAAATGTCGCGGCCAGGCGCCCTGTTCTGGGTGGCCTTTGTCTGGCTAGGAGTCCCCCTAAGCTGATGCACAGGATCCGCTTCTCACCAGCAGTGTCGGGAGCACACGGCCAAGTGCTCTCTGAAGAAGCCGTCACTACGGGGCTTCCGTCAGTGGGAGTCTGAGAGGCCCAAGACACGTGGGGCTCCTCCCTCATGCAGCCTGTCCCAAGATCAGGGCCCGCCCACAGCTGGGAGGGGCGGGCAGTACATGTCCAGGTGGATGAGGCCACAGGACACAGGCCCAGCTCCTGTCACTGGGGTCCTGCTCCCTGCGGCTGGAGCCACAGAGCTGTCTGCTGAGGGCAAAGGGCATGTGCCCACAGTGTGAAGAAAGACATGAGGCAACTCCGCAACCAGGCAGGCATGGAATCCTGTGCCCGCAGGCAGAGTCGCAGGATGAGGAAAGTCTGTAGGGGTCTCCAACACTAAAACGTGTTTGTCTGTCTGTTTGTTTGAGGGGTGCACCTGGAGGTGCTAAGAAATCACTCCTGGTAGATTCCAGGAACGTGGGGTGCCGGCAATGGAACCCGGGCCAGCTGTGTGTAAGGCAAGCTCCAGCCCGCAACACGGAAACATATTTTGGGTGTTGGGAGCATTGGGACATGGAGGTTCCCTCGTACTGGCCTCCCTGTGCCATAAAGTGGTCAGGACAGCAGTCACATACCTGTCTCATAGAAATGTGCCAAGAGGCCCTCCTTCTCGATGAAGCGCTGGTAGAGCCAGTTGGCCAGGCTGTCGCCCTCCAGAGGGACGTCTCTGACGGGGAAGATCCTGTGGAGACAGAAAAGGGCAGCACCGCGTCAGTCTGGGTACCACTAGCCGCTGGACGGGTACAAGAAACTGCAGAGCCCAACCCCCTGCTGGCTCTGTAGGGCTGTTTCCGAGCTTCCTGAGACCCTTGGGGCTCCAAGCTGGGTTCAGGGGTCCTGGGGCCACTCTTGGCAATGCTCGTGCCAACTGGGGTGAAGGATTCCATGCTCAGCCCCCAGGGCCGCCTCGGCAGTGCTCAGAGTCCATGACAAGTGTCAGGGCTGAGCCAGGCCTGCGGCTTCACCGCTGAGCTATCTCCCAGCCCACACCTCATTTTTCCAAACAACTGGTCGATTCCAGAACGGACTCTGTTCACGCATCTGCTCAGTCACCAAGGGAACACCGGTGTCGGCCACGCCGGCCAGTGCCATACGCCCTCCTGTCCCTGCGGTCCCAACGATGGGAGCAGGATGGGTCTCGCTGGCAGACCGGGGAGCAGCTATAGCCAAGGGCAGCCTGCAGCCTGCTCTGGGCCGCCCCCACCACGACGAGGCCCTGGTATCTGGTCCAGGCAAGTCTCCTGGTGCTTGCCCTTTTCTCCAGCTCCTTAGACTCCGTCCGTTCACCCGGAGCCTGTGTGAGCAAGGCAGGGGCCAGGGAAGAAGAGGCCTGGCCTGGCCTGCTGAGGCGTAGCACAGGAACCCTGGCAGCTCGGGTTTGCTGCCAAGAAGAGACCCTACAATGTCAGGCCGGACCCTGAGAAGGTGCCTGGTCACTGCACCATTGACCTCGTCTGTGCTCAGGCCAGAGCCGCGGGGATGTCGGGGATGGGCCATGGGCTGCCCTGGACAGCCACCCCCTCATCCTGGTCTCCCTGCAATGGGCCACCTGCCACTGATTCCCAGGCACAGAGGCAAGTGTCTGTCCCCATCCAGGCTCCTGCGGGGCTACAGGAGCAGCAGCAGCGCCTGGGCTGGGTTTGGAGATGGGATTCTGCTGGGTGGCCCCTCCCCGAAAGCGCAGGGCGGCACCACACACAGCAAAGACACTACAAGGCCTCCACACCCGCCACTGACACGCCCTCAGGCGGTCTCTCCGGATTTGCCATTTGTGCTGGGCGGGCTCCATGCCAGAGGGCGCGTGGTGCTGTGCGGGCTGCCCAGGGCCATCCTGGCACCAACACTGGCCAGCAGCACAGCCTTGGCAGCTACCGCCCGCGCTTGGGCTGGCACAGTCCCCCAGGGCTGCCATGCCTGGGGTCGCACGTGTCCTTGGCAGCGGCGAGCACACACCCGCCGCCCCGGGGACGAGTGTCCACTCCCTGGGGGAGAGACACAGCCTCACGCCCCACAGACGGCAGCCCCCCAACAAGCGTGCCCACCCATAGCCACCATGGAGCCCGGCAGGCCACACGGGACAACAGGAGCTGGAACACAGATGCATCCCGGCCCCCGCTGTGCTTCACAGACAAAGCGGGCCGGCGCCCGCTCCTCACTCACCCTTGCCCCAGCCTCCAGGGAGCGGAGGATTTTCCTTCAGACCCGTCAGTAAAGCTTGT
Organism: Sorex araneus; assembly: GCF_027595985.1. NCBI lineage: Eukaryota > Metazoa > Chordata > Mammalia > Eulipotyphla > Soricidae > Sorex > Sorex araneus. The sequence goes on from NC_073308.1 coordinate 14,290,929, forward strand.
TTCCTGCTGGCTCCTGCTCAGGGCTCCCTAGCGTGGGGCCCACGCACAGTGAACCACCAAGGCCCTGGACACTGGCTCCAAGTTCTGTCTCTCCTATGTGCACATCACATGACTGTCCTTTCCTGTCACGCGGCCTGAGCAGGGGCTGGCCCAGGACGAGACAGCGGCAACAGTACCTGGTCTGCCCCTCGAGACCTTTCAGAGGAGATGCGGGCTAGCGGCCCTCTCGCCTGGCACTGGCCGTCAGTGCATCTCCGCGGCTGCCAGCGCAGCCTCCCACACCCAGCCGCTGGGTATGGAATGCCAGTCATGACTCCATGAGATTCTTCCCACAGGAAAGATTCCTGTTTCACCAGCATAGTGAAGCACTCATTACGTTATTTCTCTCTCTCTTTTTTTATTTCTCCCTTTATCCCGTCACCTGACGAATTCACTGGTGTGACTCAGGGTGTGACGGCAACGTCTGTTACTGGGATGCACGTCTGAGCACCCAGTGCTTTAGGGCCAGGGCATGTTCCCCTTTGGCGCGGCCGAACAGGCAGTCCCTGCCTTATCTCTGCCTGGTTTCCCAGCAATATGGCATGAGCCCGGAAACAGCTGGGCCCACCTCTGCGCAGATGACCTGGCTCTCCAGGTGGGGGTTCTGTGCTGACAGGGTGTAACTCCTGGGGACATGGGCATACACCTGGGTTTGTTGGTTTTCATTTGGTTTGAAAACCATCAAAGATGTGCTCGAATGCAAGTAATAAAAAATATTTTCCTGAACCATATAAAATGTTGAGAGTAAAAACTTTTTTTTTTAACTTCTCTACATCTTCTTTTGGGCTAGAGCGATAGCACAGCGGTAGGGCGTTTGCCTTGTACTTGGCCGACCCGGGTTCGATTCCTCCGTCCCTCTCGGAGAGCTCGGCAAGCTACCGAGAGTATCTCACCTACACAGCAGAGCCTGGCAAAATACACGTGGTGTATTCGATATGCCAAAAAACAGTAACAAGTCTCACAATGGAGACGTTACTCGTGCTCGTTCGAGCAAATCAATGAGCAACGGGATGACAGTGACAGTGACATCTTCCTTTATAAAGAAGAAAGGCCATTTTTTTTTAAATAAACAAAATAACACAACTTTTAAAAAAAGTAATCAGCCTAGACCCCAATCTTCAGGGAATGTTAATTCACTAATCGAGAATTCATATGCAGTGATTCATCCTCATAGCACTTTATATTTGTAAGGTACTTTGTAATTTTTAAGGTTCTTCTACAAATCAGTGTATCGCATAGACTTGGCAGTACCTCTGCCTGTCCCCTGGGCCCCAGGCTGGGCCTCCCTGTCCTGCAGCAAGAAGGCCGAAGGGACAATGCGGGCAGCACCTGGTCTCCAGTCCCCCCGACCCGCAGTGCGGGGAGAGGCCTCAGGATGGTCCGTGCTTGGAACCTGTGTCTGCAACAGGTGGGGATGCCCGGAAGGGAACTCAGAGCTTTCAGCCGGCACCACCTCACACTTGGGGTGTGCCCAGAGCACAGTAAGAGATGAGTGTGCCAGAAGGCAGGACAGCGGGGGACAGCGAAGGACAACGCCTCCCAGACTGCACCCAAGGCCGTGTTTCCAGCATCCTTACACCAGACCCAACATTGAAGCACTCAGGCTGGGGAGCCGTCAGGTTCCAGACGAGTCCTGGCTCCAGGGCTGTGATGTGCAGGACACATCCCTGTCCACCGCCAAAGGTGGGTGCTTGTAGTCCTGCCCAGAATCCAGGGCTCTTCAACCACTATGCCATCCCGGGGTCAATGACTCACTGTGTGAGTCAGGCCCCGGGCTGAGAGTTGGCTGAGAAAATAAAGATAAATGTCCCCTCGGGCTGTATCTCTCCAGCTCTACCAGCCACGTGCTCTGAAACGCAGACCTACTCACATTTCTGTGACTTCGTAAAACACATTCAAACCTTTCAAGAAGCTAGGCCAGAAATGCAACAAACATACTTTGCCACTGTTCATGCAGATCACACAGGCATTAATAAAATATTTATAGCTGGGAGTGTAAGTCATTACTAAATGGTCAATTTGAGCATTTACAAAAATGTAAATGCATTTACATGACAAAGATCGAAGAATACATTTCTATCAGCACTAATCTCCTGAGCTGGAATGGGTGACATTTGCGGGGATCTGGGCCACACTGCCAGTGCTCAGGGCTCACTCCTGGTGGGCTCAAGAGACCAAATACAAGTTGCTGGGGTTGAAATCAGAGTCGGCCACAACCACCTTCAAGGCAAGCCCCTTACACCTGTATTACTACTCCGGGCGCCCCTGGGCCATCTTCTCAATTAATTACTCTGGCTCTTGTGCCAGACAAACATCATGGTGTCCCTAGAACACCTTTTATTTGGTGGTGCTTGGGTGGCCCCTGGCATTGTTCAGGGGCCCGTGGATGCCAGGAGTAGGACACAGCCTCCAGCTAAGTGCCTGGTCCCAGACACTATTTTCAGAGACTTCATCACTCGGAAAATGAAAGCTTCAAATGATAATTTTGTATTAAAAATTTCAGCATAGGACCAGATCAATAGCACAATGATATGGGCACCCAAGCACCACCAGGAGTCTTTTTTTTTTTTTTTTAATTGAATCACCATGAGAGGGGCTGGAGCAATAGCACAGCGGGTAGGGCGTTTGCCTTGCACTCGGCCAACCCGGGTCCGATTCCCAGCATCCCATATGGTCCGCTGAGCACCGCCAGGAGTAATTCCTGAGTGCATGAGCCAGGAGTAACTCCTGTTCATCGTCGGGTGTAACTCAAAAAGCAAAAAAAAAAAAAAAAGAATCACCATGAGATATAGTTGCAAAACTGTTCATGATTGGGTTTCAGTCATACAGTGTTCCAACAGCCATCCCTCCACCAGTGCACATTTCCCACCACCCGCCACTCCCTGCCCCCACCAAGGAGACTTCTTGAGTGCAGATCCAGAAGTAACTCCTGTGCATTGCTGGGTGTGGTCCCCCAAAAACAAATAAAAATTTCACATAAAATTGATTTTAAGCCAACTATTTTCATTATCTGATTACAATACTAAACATTCATACAGTCCCACGAGAGTTTATACTGGGAAAGCAGAATACTCAGGCAGACGCTTACCTGTAATGGACATGTGTAACTGTAGGCTTCCTGTAGCCGAGAATCCAGGTTTGGATATCTATGGGCTCAGCTTTGGGGTAAGCTATGGTCGCATCTATTATCCACTGGAGGCCTTTTGATTTGCTGTCTGAGAACAAAATAAAAACACTATTTAGGGGCTGGAGCAATAGTACAGCGGGTAGGGTGTTTGCCTTGCACGCAGCCGACCCGGGTTCAATTCCCAGTATCCCATATGGTCCTCTGAGCACCGCCAGGGGTGATTCCTGAGTGCAGAGCCAGGAGTAACCCCTGTGTATTGCCAGCTGTGACCCATAAAGAAAAAAAAACACCACTATTTAAATTGGATAAATGCTGTGTGTGTGCAAGCATGTACGTGTGCATGAATGTGTGTGCATGTACATATGTGCATTTATGCATGTCCAAGTGCATATAGTGCCAGATAATGAACCCAGGGCTCGTGTATGCAAGGTGGGTGTTTACTGTTGAACCACACCCACAGGCCTACATAAATGCTTTGTATTGTCTGCAGTTGTTGGCAAGCTCCCCGTGGAGTATTTGATATGCCAAAACCAGTAACAACAAGTCTCACAATGGAGACGTTACTGGTGCCTGCTTGAGCAAATTGATGAGCAACGGGATGACAGTGATGATGACAGTGACAGGAGCCCAACCACTGTCTGCAGTAAAGAACATGGAACAGAGCAGGAGAGCAGAGCCGAGCATACTGATGTACCTCTGGCATAAATTTTTGGGCAACTGTTCTATAGGATACACATGTGATAAAGATAAGCCTTTCTGTAAAATGGGTGAATCTCAAGCAAATCAGAGGTCCTGTGAGGCAAGCTGTGTGCAATGAGATCATACACCTTTCAAGTCTGACAGGCACTTCAGTGCCGTTGAAAATTGATCTATGAGGTCGGAAGCGAAATGATCACACACAAGAGTGAAAAATCAGAAAACAAAACATTCAGTCACTGAATATGAACTGAGTGCTGGCACCAAGCTTCATCAGAAGAACCATGGGCAAATATTGGAATAAGGCCTTAAAATGAAATAGAAGTACTTCATTTTACTAATACACAGTGTTTATAACAAGACCAGAACCTTTCTGTTTCAGGGCTGGAGTGATAGCACAGTGGGTAGGGTGTTTGCCTTGCTTGGATTCGATTCCCAGCATCCCAAATGGTCCCCTGAGCACCTCCGGAGTGTGACCCAAAAAGCAAAAAACAAAACAAACAAACAAAAAAAACTTTCTGTTTCTAAATCACACACAACTAAGGCCGCCAGCTGGCCCTCCCAAGGAGATCCAACAGGGGGCGCTGGTTCGGGTGGGCAGGGCAGAGTCTATCCACTCTGGTCCTTGGAAGCTCCTGGTATCCTGGTAAGAAGCTAAACTTGTCAAGAACTGAGGAGAAAGTATGTAACTATACCTCATGGTGATTCACTATTAAAAAAATTTAAAAAAAAAAGAAAAAAGAACTGGGGCTGGAGCGATAGCACAGTGGGTAGGGCGTTTGCCTTGCATGCCGCCGACCGGGGTTTGATTCCCAGCATCCCATATGGTCCCCTGAGCACCACCAGGGGTAATTCCTGAGTGCAGAGCCAGGAGTGACCCCTGTGCATTGCCAGGTGTGACCCAAAAAGCCAAAAAAAAAAAAAAGAACTGAGGAGAAACTGTGAGAATGCTGCCGGCCAGCTCAGTCTGCGATAGTGCAGCTCAGGAGCAATTTGGAATTTCCCTGAAAACAACAAAAAGAACCAAAAGAATCTCAATCACATGCTCAAATGGGCATTAGGAAATCATTATTATTATTTCTGTATGATGTCAAATAATTAAAAACTGGCCTTAAGTTATTCTTCTATTTGTTTTTGTGTTAGGGTCAAACCCAGTGGTGCTCAGAGCTGATTCCTGGCTCTGCACTCAGGCATCACTTCCTGTTGGTGCTTGGGGGACCATATGGGGTGCTGGGGACGAACCCCATCTGGCCTTATGCAAGGCAAACTCCCTAACCACTGTGCTATCTCTCTGGCCTTTCTAGGTTTTTAGGGTTTTTTTCTTTTTGGGTCACACCTGGCAATGCGAAGGGGTTACTCCTGGCTCTGCACTCAGGAATTATTCCTGGTGGTGCTTGGGGAGTCCCAATGGAATGCTGGGAATTGAACCCGGGTCGGCCGCGTGCAAGGCAAATGCCCTACCCGCTGTGCTATTGCTCCAGCCCCCTTTTCTTGGTATTTTTTTATGACTTAAAACCAAAGCTAAGGGGCTGTAGTGATAGCACAGTGGGTAGGGCGTTTGCCTTGCACGCGGTCGACCCGGGTTCGATTCCCAGCATCCCATATGGTCCCCTGAGCACTGCCAGGAGTAATGTGCATGAGTCAGGAGTAACCACTCTGCATCGCCAGGTGTGACCCAAAAAGCAAAAAAAAAAAAAAAAAAAAAACCCAAAAACCCCAAAGCTAAGTGCATTTGCTAAAGTAAAATTTGCTAAATAGATAAGTCATCTCTGAATGAAACACTTGAACATGAATCGCTGGTTTACCTACTCTTCCCTTCTAGTTCCAGCAAACTTAAAATGAGTCTGTCTACAAGCAAATATGTTTTGCCCACATTGGAAACTTCGCTATTAGGAAAATATACATATTTGCAGAAACTATGCTATCAGTTTCAGAAGTTAGACACCCCTCCAATTCAACTACAGTAAGATACAAACGCTTCACTCTGGTTATGAAGAGAAGCTGCGGGTGTCATCTGCGAGACAGGCTTGTGTGGGCCCCAGGGAATGGACACAGCCTCTCGGTCTTTCTTGGGGCACTGACCCCACTGAGCAGCCTCTGCCTTCCAGCTTGGGCTTGGCTGAGAGGAACAAATCCCTCTCCAGCAGCGAAGCTACTCAGAACTTTCCTTTTCTATTAAAAGACTCTTTCAATTTGTCTTTTTAATAGATGATGAAAGAGTGGCAGAGCTGACTGCCAAGAAGCTGCTTAGACAAAACAAATGAAGGGTAAAGTTGGTGCCATCTCACGCCATGATTCTGGTCTGGCCCGACCATCAGCTAAGAGCTGAATTTCTGAGGGCCAATCACTTAATGTTAAACGTTATCTACAGTGCAGGGGAAGGAACGGCAAACCTCCACGGGGGACACAGACACGCAAGTCCCTCTTGGCCTTCTCAGTTTGTCACCAATGCCGTGTCCACACATGGCTGGCTCTACCATGTCCTGCAATTGCTGGCCAGGGTGTGTCCCCAGGTGCACTCAGGGCCCAGCTGTGCTCGGAGCCGCCGTTGCTAGGCCAGGGGTTGTATGTCAGTGTGTGACAGGCCAGATGAGACACACAACCATGCCAAACCGGACATGGGGTCCAGCCTTGGGGACCAACATCCACGGTGCCTCTGCCACCAACCAGACGCCTCCTGCAGCCGCTAGGGGTGGCACCCGCACACTACAGGAACCTCGGGAAGCCTGTGGAACAAGAAACAGGCATCCCTGGTGGACAGACCAGCTCAGGTGGCGGCCCCTGCCCTGGCCTCAGCTCTTCTCTCTTATTCAGGATGCCAGGTGGGAGCCAGGGGCTGTCCTGCTCCCATCACCCCAAGACGGGACATTTTCTCAGCCAGCACTCTCCACACTCAGGGATTCTGAGCACCCACATGGGAGCCCCCAACATTAAAATCACACCGTGCTGGCCAGGAGTGATAACACAGCAGGAGGCTGTCCTTGCACATGGCTAATCCAGCTTCAATTCCTGACACCATAGATGGTCCCCCAAGCACCACCAGGAGTGGCCCCTGAGCTCAGGACCAGGAGTCAGCCCTGAGCACTGCCAGGTGTGGGCCCCAAATCAAACAAAAACAAAACAAAAATGCCCGTATGCATCATTTGTAGTGGCCAGGCTGAGCTGTAGCAGGGGCCGTATCTGACAGCTATTTAACCCTCCTTCCCTTGACTTTCCCCAACTCTTTTTTCTATTATCAACAACTTGATAAACTTCTTTGCCAGTGTTCAGATTATTGTGTTTATGTAAGTACTGCCTAGAGTAGAATGAGTCACTTATCAATACTGTAAGCCTCTTGTAACACAGCTGAACAGCATCTCAGCATTAAAAACAAATTCTAAATTTGTCAAATGAAAAATATGCGTTATTGCTTCTACATGTCTATCTATGGTTAGTTTATGGTGAGTTTTTGTGTGGTCGGAGACTGAGGCGGCTCTGTGTGAGAACTGGAAGGTACCACGGTGCTAGGCCTTGGGCAGAGGGGGACGTGGCGTCCTCCTGTTGCCACTCCCGTGTCTTCTCCTCTCATGTACCCCTTGAGGTGTCCCCACCACACAGAGCAGCGCGTGGACACACGAAGTGGCTCTCAGGGCGCACCACTGGCGCGGAGGCAGGAGATGCCTGGGACACAGCCTGGTCTGCAGCAGCTAAGTAAACAGCACTGACGCTCAAAACCCAGCGCCTGGAGAGACGGTGCAGCGGGAAGGGCGTTTGCCCCGCACGCAGGCGATCCAGGTTCGATGCTCGGAATCCCATATGGTCCCCCGAGCACCACTAAGAGTAGTCCCTGGGCACAGGGCCAGGAGCCAGGAGTAACCCTGAGCATCACCAGGCGTGTCCCCCACACCAAAACAATAACAAACCCGGCCGATCCTCCCCTGCCAGAGAGTGACTCGGAGTTGGTGACAGCTGAGAGCAAGGTGCGGTGAGCGAGGTGCGTGGCCGCCTACCTGGGCACCTGGCGTCACCGCCAGCTGGGCTCCCGTTCTCCTGCCGTGCCACCAGCGTGCTCAGGAGGACACTGGTGGCGCCCACCCTCGGCAGGGTGACGTGCGTGAGGAATGGAAGGTTGTTTTTCTTGGCGAATGCTTGGCTTGTTTCGCGCCTCTTCCGCAGGAAGCCCCCTTCTGGAAACAAAACAATCCATTTTCTATCTCTGCTCCTGTAATTATTTTCTAGGTGCTTCTTGAGAAGCAGCAGCTGCCGGTCCCGGTGAGACTTCCCCTGGATGGTGGACACAACATGAGGTCAGGCAGGCGCTCAGCCACGGCTCCGCACCTGAGCAGCCAGAACCTTCCCAGGCCACCCCCAGGGAACTCAATCCTGGCACCAGCCCACTGTCCCCTGGGGGAGAAGGAAGAGGCCCCCAGGCGCTATAGGGGGAGGGGCAAGCAGGCGCTGCTCAGCTGCAGGTCCTGTCAGGGGGTAAAGAGGGCCAAGGGCTGGGATCAGTCACGGACAGGCCACAGGCGGAGGGAGTGGCAGGGAGGGGCAGGGAGGGAGAATGAGGGAGGGTCCTTGGGGGCAGTGAGGGGCAGTGAGGGGCAGTGGGGGGCAATGAGGGACACTTGGCATTGGGTGGGTCTAAAAGCAGGTGCCCTTCGGGCGCCCGAGCTGAAGGCTGCCCTCCAGACGGAGTCATCAGGTTGTGCAACCGTCTGCCAGCCCACCAAGCCCGAAGGCCACTCTGAGGGCACTGGGGAAGGAGACAGCTTGGTTGGCCGGGAGGGCCAGAAGCTCCTGATCTGAGGTCACTGAGGTTCTTCCTTCCTGTCTGGCCAAGTCACTGGCTTCCCAGCTAATGCCATCACCCAACTCCCAAGTAACACACGTGCTCTCTCAATCTCCTGATTGTCCCAGCACAAATCGGGGCTGGGGCGACAGCACATGGGGAGGGTGTCTGCCTGGAGCATGGCCCACCCAGGTTCAATTCCCATATCCCATATGGTCCCCGAGCACCACTAGGAGTAATTCCTGAATGCAGAGCAAGGAGTAACCCCTGAGCATCACCAGGGTGTGATGTGACCCAAAACAAACAGCAAAATAATTATTCCCAGCACAAATGGGTGAAATATTTTCTCTGCTTGCTGAGCTCAGCAGATCAGCTAGAGTTCAGTCAGGCACCTGCATTCCTAGCGAACATGAAATCCATTTTCACTATTCTTGGGATCTCTGACCACAGCTCCAGCGGTTTTGTTGAGCACTGATACTTTTTCCCTCCCGTCCCTCCATGGTCTTTATTACAATCAGTGGGAAATAGTAACCCCACTTTCCTCTTAAGAAATCAATTTGCGAACTTCTCTGATATTTGGAAACACTCCCAAAGCACCTAGGCCTTGTGCTGTACAGAAGGCAGGCCTGGGAGCACATCATTCTCCCCAGCCGCGCCCCAAGGACGTGCCATTCACTAGGACCTTGTCTCTTCTCGTACCTGAGGGTGACCAGGTAGGGGCCAGGCAGGCCCTGCCCACCCTGTTGTATCTGCACATGGTCAGATATGACCTCAGTAGCCATCAGGAAGTGAGTCCACATGGCACTGACCAGAATCTTAGGAGCCATTCCCAGCCCACCTGTATCATCCAACCCACAGTCATTCCTTCCAAACTTCCTTTTGGGCTGGAGGCCCCGTGTGGTGGTGCCCTGGGAACCCTGCAGAACTGGGCTGTCCCCGCCATGCTGTCTCCCTGGAGCCCAAATCTCAAAGACTCACACGAAGCTTTACCACAAAGACTCTGCTCTGCACTCCCTGAGCCTGGATGTCCTTTTTTCTTTTCATTTTTATTTTTATTTTTTTATTATTATTATTATTTTACTTTTTTTGGTCACAACCAGCGATGCACAGGGGTTACTCCTGGCTCTGCACTCAGGAATTATTTTTTTTTCTACTGTGAGTGACGGAATGATGCCCGATTGACTTAACACTCTCCCTCCTGCTGATGTAGGTGCCTTCTGAGTCACTGTCGGAAAGCAGCTTGTGACCAGGAACAGCTCTAAGGTGCCGACAGGGCTGGGGGCTGGAGGTGTCGTGTGCCACCACCAGTAGGCCTCCCCCGCACCCCCCGCCAAGAAGCAGCCCTGGGCCCCGCTGGGCCCAGCAGCAGGAAGAGACACGGGCCATGTCTGCAGCAGCGAAACACAGGCATGAGTGGACAGAGCTCTGGGGAGCAGGACGGGGGCTGGTGCACCGACTGTGGGCCCAGTGGGCTTGGGGACACCATGCACATCTGGGAGCCTGGCACCAGCTGATTATGTTTACTATCATCACTTACCTGCCTTATGAAGAAGTCGCCATGAATCAAGGAAACTATTCCAAAGTTTGTGTACTTAAAAATGTGATCCATCAACCACATCATCTGAGCGACCACCTGGAATATTTGAAGCAGGAAATAATCAGATATTGGATGAAGAAGTATCTCCGTGTTCCAGCCAGGTCCTATTGTCCCCGAGTGCTGCTCGGCCTCATGCTGGCCACAGGGAATGCGGTGACAGGGCCCCAGGGACAAAAACGCAGGCAGAAAACAGCGAGTCCAGCCCACATGGGCCTAACACTTCTGCTGCATTCTAAACAGTCTCTGCAAATCCTCATTCAATCTGTAAAATTCTTCTGGAACTATACAATAAAGCAGCAAAACTTCTCAAAGAGGGCTGGATGTTTAATAAACACTAAAGCCATATGAAGATGAGCTAAAATAGCAGCTTAGCAGCTAAAATATTTTTTTTAATTCTTTTATTGATTCACTATGTGGAAAGTTACAAAGCTTTCAGGTTTAAGTCTCAGTTATACAATTTAGCAGCTAAAATATTACGTTACAAAATGAAATTTAAAATATCTTTTCTAAGAAAAGATAAAGCAAAAAATGTCTGAAAAGATCATGAAGTTCCATTTAGTAGTTAAATAGTATAGCAGGTACGGTACCTGCCTTAAGGCTACAGACCCAGATCCAACTCCCAGTACTCAGTCTTGTCCCCCAAGCACCCCAGGAATGATCCCTGAACACAGCCAGGAGAAAGCCTTGCACACCAATGGGTATGCCCCCACCACCAAAAAAGAGAAATTCATTTAACAGAAGGGCTGGGGATTGTTTCAGTGGTGAAGTACCATCCCTGCATGTTTGAAAGTGGGGTTTGAACCAGAGGAACACAAGCAAACACACACACACACACACACACACACACACACACACACACACACACACACACTCACTCTCTCACACACACTCTCACACACACATATTCTCTCTCTCTCTCTCTCTCTCTCTCTCTGCATTCAGTAGTAGTCTCTGGTTCTCCGCGGTTCCAGACAGCATCTGTCACTCCAGGAGAGATAACAGTCTCTGTGCAGAAGTGTTTCCTGCTCGTGCTTGTCCGGCAGCCACTGGCCCTGCAGCACACAGCTGCGAGTAGGAGTCAGGTTTCAAGCCAATCTCAAAACTGGACGCAGGTATAAACAGGGTCTCCTCAACGTGCTTCCCACCGACGAAACCACATCTCTTCTCACAGAGGAACGAGCGGGAGCTGCTGAACCTCGGGAGGATACGCGCGCCCGGCTGTCTCTCAGAGGCGGGAAGGAAGGACCCATAAGCGCTCTCGAATGAGGACAGAGCACCCACCAGGGACAGAGCAGGAGCCTCTGCCCCCTACGCATCTCAGGTGAGGTCAGTGACAGTGCTGTCCTGGCCATGGGGGGCCGCTTTTTTTTTTGTTTGTTTTTGTTTTTTTGTTTTTGGGTCACACCCGGCGATGCACAGGGGTTACTCCTGGCTCTTCACTCAGGAATTACCCCTGGCGTTGCTCAGGGGACCATATGGGATGCTGGGATTAGAACCCGGGTTGGCCGCGTGCAAGGCAAACGCCCTACCCGCTGTGCTATCGCTCCAGCCCCGGGGGCCGCTTTTAAAAGGCTTCCCCAAGCCATAAGTGCAGACTAACACTTTCCAATCTTGCTCTGTATTGATAAACAGAGCTTTAAAATCCGTACATTTGGGCCAGAGATGGCCCCTGGGCTGACGGTGGGCTCTGCAGACAGGAAACTGGGACAGGACCCCAGCAACAGAAGGTCCCAAGTGCCGCCAGGCCTGCACATACACAACACACACACATGCACATGCACATACTCACATGCACATACATACATGTTCATATTCACACACATGTGCACACATGCACTCACATATACACATGCATACTCACACATGCATTCATGCATGCATTCATGCACACACATATACACATGCATACCACACTAAGCAGATGCACATGCATGCACACATGCACACGTACACACATATGCACGCACACTGCACACTCTGCTCCCCACACCTGGCCTCTACCCCTAAGACAGTCAATCTACGAGTGCTAAGCAAAAGCTGACTTGTTGTTATTGTTGTTTGGGGGCCATACCTTGTGTGCTTGGGGCTTACTCCTGGCTCTGGGGCCATATGCGGTGCCAGGGATCAAATCCAGATCAGCCGACACAAGACAAAACGCCCTCCCTGCTGCACCTCTGCTCCAGTACCTTGACTCTCTGAAAAATCCCTTTTCCAGAAGTGACTCCCAATAATGCCTATGTTTTTACTTTGCAGTTTGTAAATATTTCAGAACTACACAAGTCTCAGTGGAAACAAACCTAAGAGTCCATGCCCCCTCACCTATGCCCAGCTCCCCAGCCCCTGCTGCCCCTCCCCTCCCCCGCCCCCACTCACCTGCCCCTTGTCCTGCAGGCACATCATGAGTGTGCACACGTCCCCAGTCGCCTGGTGGTTCACGAGCATCACGGCCTCGTCCTCTGAGATGGCTCTGACATCTTCCCCCCACTCCATCACTGCAGAGAACAGAGTGGCACAGCTCTCACTAAAGGTACCCCAGCACCCCAAAGGCCCTCTGCAGAAGGGGTGGGCACACTGGCCATCAAGGCCTGGAACCGAGTCTGTCCTACGACCACTGTGGGGCTGTGGAAGGGCTCAGGAGCCAGTGTCCCAGGGCCTGATGTCTCCTCCACGTCCTGGTTTGGTAGACACATGCAAGCAGGTGTGGCACACTGGGGACACGGGCTTGGTGTGGCCAGGTAGAAATGTCTGGAAACCAGTCACACAACAGTGCGACTAGATGCCCTGGTACTGGAATTCTCGCAATGGCTACGCAGATACATCCATCAGAGAGAAAGGAAGAGTGTGTTAGTGAGCTGAAATGCAAAGGAAGGTTCAGATTGCCTGATGATTGCACATGTGCAGGAAAGAATTCTGTACACAGTAGAGTGGAGTCAAGAGTGACAGGTACCATCAGCAGGCCTGTCCAAGGACGGAGGGTGCGGTCACTCATGGAAATGCTCAGATGGGGCTGGAAGGATAGCACAGTAGGTAGGACGTTTGCCTTGCCCGCGACCAACCCGGTTCGATTCCTGGCATCCCATATGGTCCCCCGAGCACCGCCAGGAGTAATTCCTGAGTGCAGAGCCAGGAGTAACCCCTGAGCATTGCTGGGTGTGACCCAAAAAGAAAAAGAAGGAAAAAAAAAAGCCCAGACGATGCATCTGCAGAGACTCTCCACCCACATACAGTGACATGCACACACAGACACACAGGCACACACAGAGCGTCATACACAGAGGCCTGCACAGAGCGTCATACACATGCTACGGACATGCACACAGCAATAAATGCACATAGACATGCACACAACAACATTACATACACACGGGCATGCACACAGTAACATACACACATATGGACACGCACACAGACATTCACACAGGCACACACAGAGATGCACAATGACACACACTGGCACACACTGAGGTATGCACACACTGACACACACAGAAGCATGCATACACTGACACATACAGAGGCGTGCACACACTGACACACAGAGGCACGCACACAGTGACACACAGATGCACGTGTACACTGACACACACAGAGGCACGCGCACACTGACACACACAGAGGCATGCACACTGACAAACACACAGAGGCATGCACACACTGACACACACAGAGGCATGCACACACAAACACAGAGGCATGTACACATGAACATATACAGAGGCATGCACACACGAACAGAGGCATGTACACATGAACACACACAGAGGCAAGCACATTGACACACACAGAGGCATGCACAAATGAACACACACAGAGGCATGCAAAAACGGACACATACAGAGGAATATACACACTGACACACACAGGCATACGCACTGACACACACATAGGCATGCACACACTGATGCACACAGAGGCATGCACACACTGACACACACAGAGGCATGCACACTGACACACACATAGGTATGCACACACTGATGCACACAGAGGCACACACACAAAGGCACGCACACATGACACACACTGACACACATGGCATGCTCACACACAGAAACATACACACAATGACACACACACACACAGAGTTCTTCATTCACTCATGCCATCTGCATCAGACATTGCGAGGCATCGCAGCTACACGACATCTAAAACCAAGCATCATTCCAGCAGCCTTGCAGAAGCCCAGGCAAGCTGGCCGGGTTCTACGATCACTGGGCCATTAGAGGTAATGTAGAAAGTCTTCTGACTCCACATCTATATAAATAGATGCTCACGATCAAAGATTCCTTTAATGGAATCTCTGTAATTGAATGGAAAGTACTAGACAGGGGCCCGTGCAGTGAGAAAACAAATACAGGGCTAGAAATATAAATAAAAATGTTTCACACGAAATGCATCGTGTCCATCTGCCTTCTTTAAGAAAGAGCCTAGCAAGGACTGGAGCGATAGCACAGCGAGTAGGGCGTTTGCCTTGCACGCGGCCGACCCGGGTTCGATTCCCAGCATCCCATATGGTCCCCTGAGCATGGCCAGGGGTGGTTCCTGAGTGCAGAGCCAGGAGTAACCCCTGTGCATCGCCAGGTGTGACCCAAAAAGGAAAAAAAAAAAAAGAGCCTAGCAAGCGTGTGGGTTAGAATTAAAATACAGCTTGACTCTAAATGCTCAGCTGGGGGACAATCCCCACCCGAAATGCCCTCCGTCCACAGTCATGGATGTGATCCACTTAGACACAGGCCTTGAAGGGCCCTCAGTGAGAGACCAAGCAAGGCTATATCCACTGACTGGGACCACGGGTCTCGGGGCAAGGGTGGGCAGTGGTGTTGGGGGCCGCAGAGGCTGGCGGCGGCCCCCAGGTCTCAACCCAGCCACTCCAACTCAGCCCAACGCTGCCATGAGAAGGGGGCAGGAAGGTCCTCGCAGGAAGGGGTCTGCTCAGAGATCTGAGGAACGGTGCTCCCCATCTCCCCCATTGTGGGGAGATGGTGCTCGCCACTCCCCACAGATCTGGGAGATGGTACTTCCCATGGAGCTGGGGACAACGCTCCCCACCCCCCACCTGCCCCACCTTCCATGGCTCCCTCCACTCCCCACGTAGCTCTTCTCTTACCAAGTATAGAAAAGATCGCTCAGACTCTGCTTTACGCCTACAATCTTTTTTTGGGGGGCACTGCTGAAGAGCTCAGGGCTTGGGGGTCGGTCACGCATTCTTTGCAGTGTGGTGCTGGAGGACCCCACGAACAGCCTGTGGAATGTGGACTTGGCCTTTGAGCTGGCCTGGCCCCGCCAGGTGGTTTTAAGACATTTAACACCATAACAAAGAGCTCTAAATGCCCATTTCTAAGTACTTTCAGGATATTTAACTCATTAAGATTAACCCAGTACATCTCTCGACCATGACACAGCCAAAACTGGTTTCAAGTTAAATATTAATTAATTAACACCTCACATAGCACCGTAGCCCAAACAGTTGGGAGGGGCTGGTGGCCTTTAGTTAAGGGTCTGCAATGTGCAGGGGCCATGGTCCCTCTGCCAGAGTAACTTCCACTACCTGAAGCATTTTCCTTTCACCATGACGTGCTTCTATGAGCACCGTCAGAAGCTGTGTGACTCAGGAAGAGAATCCAGGTGAGGCTGCTTGTGGGGAGAGGGCTTCCGTCCTTCGGAAAAGTCCAGGCCCCTGTGTGTCTCTGAGCCACATGATGTCAGTCAACAACCAGCCACTGGAGGGGGAGGGGAGGAACCTGCCAGTTCTTCCATCGCACTTAATTAGAAGAATAAGAATATTTTAACACAATGTTCTGTGAAATGAGGCCTCAAAAAAGAACTAGGTCAGGCTCACTATTTCCAAAGAGAAGGAAGGACGAGTGGGGCCGAGACCGTGGAAAAGTCTCCTAGTTGTGACTGAGTCCTGAAAACTCCTGTTAAAAACCAAAGCCAAAAATCATCCCCACACACGCGTACACACTCACTCTCATGCACACACTTGTGTACATGCACACAGGCGTGCACACTCATGCACACACGACCCTCCCTCACTCATCGCCTAGAGCTGACCGGGCCAGCCCCGGTCTCAGAAAGGAAACAGAAAACTGTGACTCAACCCAAATTCCCTGGGAACTGCAGAGCCAGGAGCACTGCAGAAGCCACCAAAGGGAGTCGAGGCGGGAAAAGTTTCCCTGGTTCTCAGAAGCTAAAGAAAGACCCACAGCTGCTGCCCAGCTGTGGCACTGTTCTGAGACCCGCAATTTAACAAAACCACTGACCATACACACGAGGGAAGTGATGGGCCGTGGGCAGCCACCGCAGGTGCTGTCCCAGGCTGCTGAGGTCAGACACCTAGGCCCACCCAGGGACCCCGCACTCAGGCAGAAAAACATCAACTCAGGTGGGAGGGGGCCTCGGGGAGAGTGAGGGGGCCGTGCGCTGGCCCAGCCAGGAGTACAACGGGCACTCCTGAGAAGGGGAGCTGCAGACACAAGACACCACGCGGAGACTCAAACGCAACACGGCACGGATGGATTTTTAACTTTTATTTTAAAATAGGAAGAAAATGAATCTACTTAAATGGATCTGGTTTCTCTGTTCGGGAGCAGGCTGGAGGGCGGGAGCTGGGCTGCATGCAGGAGGCCCAGGTTCCCTCGCTGTCCCCGCCCAACAAAGAAGAAAGTGTGTTTACAAATGCTAAAGTAATTTTGGTGGCTTGGAATACACTAATGCAAAAAAAGAAAATCACCCAAAGCCCATTCGCCAGGGCTAAGCAGACAGTATTAAAACTTTGTAGAGTATCTCCTAGCAATTGTCCACAAGTATAAAGCTTTTTTCAAAACCAAAAAGATACTCCCCATACTGCTCCATGTGATTATTTCAGCCTCTCACCTACAACTCCTATCACCACGTTCCTCTACAACATGACTTCTAACAGCTTCTCTCTGAACCTTCATTCCAGCTGATTGTGACTTTGTCAGACCCTGTGCTGAGAACTCGCTGAAGACCCCCAAGCAGAGAATGATGGGGGCTCTGTTCTTCCTGAAACCCACATACAAATGCAGGCAACCCAAGGCAGCATAAATCACCAAGAGGTGCCTAGGGGGAACGTGATTGCTTGTAGCTGGACGCTGCTGCTGGCCGTGTAACTACTCGTGTCCATCTCAGCTCGAAGATGGCCACACCCGGGGCCCACCTACCGCACCTGGACAGGCTGCAATGAGCCTGGCTAGAAGCACAGCTCAGAAGCAGAGAATCAAATCTGTGAGAGTTGAAGAAGAGATCCTCAGAGGAGATCTGGGCATCTCCTGGATGTCTAGTAATGGAGCACCAAAGGTCCGGGAGCACAGAACCAACGAGATCAATAAAATGGGAAACAAAAGTGGGGAAATCAATAGCACCAAAATCAGCTCTTTGAAAAAGGTAGCACCTTTCTCACCACTCGGGGAAGCAGCAGCGGGCAGTGGGCGCAGCCGCCACGTGAGCCAGGGCCACCAGCAGGAGATGGACCGCGTGAATGAAATGGACCAATTCCTTAAGAACCGCAATCTACCAAAACTCATGCAAGATTAATAAACAACGCGCACAGGACAAGTCTATTAAAGAAATTGATTTTATAGACAAAAACTCTCTCCCCCAAACCATTCTCCTGGCTCAAATGGTTTCACTGGCAAAAATCTACTGAATTTTAGAAAAAGAAAAGCCACGGTACGATCCCTTCTAGAAAGCAGTAGGATAAGGAGGTGGCATTGAGCAGGGCTGGGTCATGACCTTCAGAGGACAGGGACTGTCCAGCCCAGGCAAGGGGAGGAAACTCCAGGCCTGCCCAGCAAGCACTGGATTCTGAGTCCGCCAGCAGGGTTTGCGCACACACCGGAGGGCCCATCTGACACAGGAATATTTACACGACTTCCTCGGCTTGGCCTGCAGCGACTACAGCTTTCTCCTGTGTTCCCCACGGACCCCTGCAAACACCTCGGCCACCTCTCACTGGCCCCCTGGAAGCTCGCCCATCTCCCCGCTGTCCCTTCCCACTCTCCTGTCGAGGGAAAAGCACCAGATCTGGCCAGGCAATGTGAGACTCGAAGGCCACTCATCCCGCAGCCCTGCGCAGTGACTCAGGGAGGGGTCCTGGGGCTCAGGCTCGGTGCTCTGCCTGCCCGCCTACAATCTGGCCCGCGACCTCCCCTGGCTCGGCTGTCAGCATCTGCTAATGTCCCCGCTTATCTCTCTGGCTCGGGTTTCGGCTCGCTCGCTCAGGTGCCTCTGCGTGGAGTGAGCACCGCTGGCTCCATCCGTCTCTCGGCTCCTCCTCTCAGCGCCCTTCTCCCAGCAGCTTAGCTCCCCGGCCTGCCCCTGAAGCCTCCCCCTCCCTGCCAAACTCCTGCTCACTCCAGGCTCCAGGCTCAGCTGCAGGCGCAGGCCCAGAGGCGGCCTACGCAGGGCCTTCCGTGCCTCCACACCCCGCAACACTTTCCTCTGTGGAAAACTTCAAGATCCGTGATGGATCTCAACAAAAATGCCTGAAAATTAAACTCTAGCACAGGGCCCAGAAAGGTAGTAACAAGCATCCTCGCGCTGCACAGAATCCCTGAGCACAGAGCCAGGAGTCAGTCCCTGGCACAGCTGGATGCGAACCCCTCAAAATCCGTGAAGGGCAGCTGTGGCCCCTGAGGATGGACTCCACAACTTCTACGTACCCCGGTGCCCCTTTGCCAGCTCCCCCTCACGTGGCCAGGCTGAGCCCAGTCCTGCTCTGCTCCAGCTTCCGGGCCCCTCACTCTGGGTGCCCAGAGGGTGCCGGGCCGCCGAGACTGCCCAACCCAGCCCTGGGCCCGGGGGTCATGCAGTAGAACTCCACCATGGTGGGCTGGGCCAGCCACCAGCCGGCCAAAGCCACATGCAAGCGCCAGCTGGGCTGGTAGCATTCAAGTGACCAGTGATGGATTCTTCTGCGGGTGGACTGAGCAGTGTCCACCACCCTACAGCAGGAGGTCTCTAGGGCCCCAGACGTTTCTAGAATGAGCCCAGGAGTCGGTATCTGTGTGGCTGGACACTGGACACTGCCCTCCCCAGCAGGGCCCAGAGCTGGCTGAAAACCGCCCTCCCAACAGGCCCACACAGGCAGCTGGACACCGTCCTCCCAACAGGCCATACAGGCAGCTGGACACCGCCCTCCCAACAGGCCAAACAGGCAGCTGGACACCACCCTCCCAATAGGCCCATACAGGCAGCTGGACACCGCCCTCCCAATAGGCCCACACAGGCAGCTGGACACCGCCCTCCCAACAGGCCATACAGGCAGCTGGACACCACCCTCCCAATAGGCCCACAGAGGCAGCTGGGCACTGGTGCAGTCTCATAGAGCCCCCCGTGCGCATGGCACTCAGCCCTGCAAAGCATGAGCTCGGGTGTGACCATGACGACAGAATCAAGGATGACGCCAGGAACCAAGCTGGCAGGGGTTCCTTGCCCAGTAACATGGGGCTGGTGCGCCGCCCGAGGGTCCTAACTGAGTCATTCACGGCCTCTCAGACCTCAGCAGTGTCTGTGCCAATGGAGGGGCAGTGGGCAAGGGTGGAAGGTGGCAGCATCTCACCCAGGAACCCCGCCCCCACGCCGCCAGGCCCACCCCAAGCCATTGGGAGCACCCTCTCGGCTCTCCAGGGCTTCTCAGGACCATAAGTGACTTCAATAAATGGAACCGTCATGCTCGGGGAACTCTGCCACCAGGTTGCCAATAAACACTGAACAACCATTTGGGCAAGACACAAGTACCATGTGGGCAAAACACAGAAAGGCAGGTTTTCCTGAAAGCGCTGGCGAGAGCCGTCTCTCCCGACAAACACCCGACAGGGCTGCAGACAGCACAACAGAGGGGAGCTGGCCTGCCAGGGCTGAGCAGACTCCATCCCAGCACCCCAGGATAACGATCTCTGAGTACCGAGCCAGAGGTAAGGCCTGAGCACGATGTGGCCCCATGTCTATAGATGTATTTCGAGGGTGATTCTGTGGCCCCTCAACTCGGACACAGTTCCTGAATGTCGGGATAGGAAGTCACTTAACCCAATCATAAATCTCCACTTTGGGAAGAACCATGCCGAGTTCTAGTTCAATAACCACTCAAACATCAAAAAAGATTTCAAGCCGGGCTTCTATTCCGTGAACTTCCCTTGGTATTGAAGGCGTAATATCTGCAGAGTCTAAGTGGAAAGATACAGCAAAATACACTGAACTTGAAATTTACAAGAAGCTACAGAAATGAAGAGAGTTTGGAGGGACAGAGAGACGGGGCTGAAGGAGCAGGACCAAAACTGTGGGAAGTACCCGCTGGTCACAGAGGGTGACTGCAGGGTCAGCACAGGGTGGGGGGCTGCTGGAACCGTCTGGGCCTGAGACTCAACTGTGAATGACTCTGGAAACCGCGGGGCCGTCCTCCATGCAAACTTGATAAGGAGTGCCAGACCCACCAACACAAGTGTGCACAGCGGGTGACAAGTGGACACCCCTAGCGCTTCTTATCTTACACCATACGGAAAGTGAAGTTAGACGAAAGACCTGGAAAAAAAGCACTGCTCTGAAAACACAGAAGCAGCAAGTCTGCACACCCAGGACTGTGCCGGTTTCTTAGACAGGACACCAAAGCTCAGGCTGCCGATGGGAAAAAATAGTTTATTATGCGACATGTACAGAAGAGTCTTACACGGTGCAACAAGAACCAGGGAGAAGCAGGGAGATCATGAGGCCAGTCCTGGCGCCAACACACAAGGCCCCAGACACTCTATGGGACCCCCTGGTGCTGCCGGAGACTGTGTGGGAGTGGGCAAGCTCCGGCCAACACAGGCGAGCCCCACCACTAACGTGCGTGACCCCATGAGCACCACACCTCAGACTGTGACCCAGAGGACGCCCGGGCGGGCTCTGTGACGGCCCTGCTCCCCTGTGAGCACCCGAGCCAAGTGTGCTCCACAAAGCCACGGCAGCGACAGCAGGGGACACTCTGAGAGCACGTCCCCTGCAGAGGGAGAGTCTCAACACACCATCAGTCACCAGGAGCGCAGACCTGACTCTTCAGGTCCACGAGGAGGGTCAGGCATGAGCAGCAGACAGGAACCGGGAGAGGCACCCCTGGGACGAGCTGGAGGGCCGTGTGCAGTGTGCAGCCCGCTTCCCAGGCTGTGCCACCCCCCCCCCGCCCCGTTCAACACAGAATGACTGGGCGGGGCCCCACAGTGCGACTCTCAGGTTCCCAGAATCAAAGCCAGTCACTCGGAAAAGGGCACGTGCTGCCCAGAATGGAAGACAACCAAGAGCCCATGGAGCTGCGAAGGTGTCGGCAGACGTGCTGTGTCCACGCAGGGTGTACTCCTCAGCCAGAGAACGGAAGCGGCACGCTGAGAGCACACGCCTGCCTGAACACCAGAGCCAAGCATGTGGGACATGGGGGTGTAGAGGTCGAGGTGGAGGTCTCGTTCTGTTCAGCAGGGAGAACCCTTCGTAGGGCAGCCGAATGAACAGACGCAGAGCCCGGAGGAGGGAGGAAGGCATTTATTCTATGGCAGTTACAGTATTTATACCTCCCTGCTGCAGGAGGTGGTGCCGGGACCCCCAATAGAAATGCAGGGTGTGGCACGGGATTTAGCTAGTAATAAACAAATGCTGATAGGATAAAATCAGTAAGATTAGGAGTGGCAACCTTTGCTAGGTGTGGCATGGGATTTGCTAGTGATTAAACAAATAGTGACAGGATAAGATCAGTAAGGTAAAATGGCTCCCTACATGGGGAAAGCAGAGGGAGGGGGCTCGGGATACCTGAGGGGGATATGGAATGTTCCAGATTACTACATCAGGATAGTGACTGTACAAGCATGTGACTCTAATATAAGCCTCCAATCTTAAAAACATTGAAACCACTAACGTCCTGGTCCATGGGTCACATTTCAGTCTGAAACGTGACACACAGGGCCCGGGGTAAGGCCAAGTGTACGGCACTGGCCTGCTGACATAGCCCTGGTTTCTCTGTTGCTCAGTCCACACGTGCCAGTGCTCAGGGTTGACTCCTGCTGTACCCAGTGGCCTGCTGGCAGTGCCTGGGGACCACATGTTGTGCTGGGTCCAAACTGGAGCCAGCAGAATGCAGGGCAAGTACTTACCCCTGTACTATATCTCCAGTCCAAAAATATTCTTTTTTTTCCAGGGGGATGGGAGGCTTGGTTAACACCTGGCAATTTTTTTGCTTTTTTTGCTTTTGGGGTCACACCTGGCGATGCACAGGGGTTACTCCTGGCTCTGCACTCAGGAGTTACCCCTGGCGTTGCTCAGGGGACCACATGGGATGCTGGGAATTGAACACGGGTTGGCCAGGTGCAAGGCAAACGCCCTACCCGCTGTGCTATCATTCCAGCCCACTAAAATTATTTTTTGATGATCCAGAATCACAATGATGGGCTTAAATGTACAAATTTCTTCACTTTGGGGTGTACAATAATGCAAGCTTCTAATCCTTGCAGATCCAGGTAGAATATCAATGTGTGAGAGCACGTGCTTTGCAGGTGTGAGGCCCTGGGTCTAGTCCCCGGCATGTAAACAAAAAAGTCTATGCAAAACATATTTTACACACAGTATTTATAATGTAATCGTGCATTTATAATTCAAAATTATCTTCAAGCTTGATGTGTACAAAAGTTTGGGAAAGTTGTTCACTAGCAAAATTTGATCAAACAAAACCAAACCTTAAAAAATGGTACAGCAAGGGGCTAGAGAGATAACGGAGTGGCTAGGGTGCTTACCTTCCAGGTGACAAGGGAAAGGGAGGGAAGAAGAAGGGAAGGGAAGGAAGGGGAACGGAGGGGAGGGGAAGGAGGGAAGGGGAGGGAAGGGGAGGGGTGGAGGGGAGGGGAGGGGAGGGCAGTTCCTCCAGAGGCGAGGCAGCACGACAGGCTCGAGTGCAGGTTGCACGCATGCTGGAGGCCTGGATTCCATTCTGGGCACTCAGGGCATGGCCCAAAAACAACCTCTGAAAATTTGTATAAGGCCAGAGAGATAATACAGTGGGAAGGGCACTGGCCTTGCATGAGGCCAACCCAGGTGCAATCCCCAGCACCTAACATACCCCCATGAGCTCCAACAACAATCAGTCCTAGGTACCACTGGGTTTGGCCCAAAGACCAAAAATTTTTAAATTGTTTATATATTTTTATATAAGCATATAGTCTTACCATTAAAGTTTTAGTATGCTTTTTACAATATGATTTTTAAAATTCTTTGAAACAAATCATCTTGACTTGCTTTTGTCCTTTCTACTTAAGCATATGAAACAGCAAAGAGAAATAACCCATTTTATTCACCTGAATTGCAAGCAGTCAGATTTCCCAGGGGAAAATCAGGTTGTCCCCTAACTAATGAGCACAAAACACAGGAACCACTTGGCCCAGCAAGTGACCCAGAACACAGCAGTGACAAGGATGGGGAGTCATAGTCGGTTGGAGTGTCTAAGGGAGCACCTGAATGCACCCCACTGTCCGGTTGTCTGAGGGAAGAGGCCCCTACATGTACTCCCTGCCCCATGTCTGAGAGAAGAGGTTTCTCAGTGTACCCCACTGCCCCGTGTCTGAGGGAAGAGGTCTCTCAGTGTACCCCACTGCCCCGTGTCTGAGGGAAGAGGCTTCTCAGTGTACCCCTGCCCCGTGTCTGAGGGAAGAGGCCTCTCAGTGTACCCCACTGCCCCTTGTCTGAGGGAAAAGGCCTCTCAGTGTACCCCACTGCCCCTTGTCTGAGGGAAGAGGTCTCTCAGTGTACCCCACTGCCCCGTGTCTGAGGGAAGAGGCCTCTCAGTGTACCCCACTGCCCCGTGTCTGAGGGAAAAGGCCTCTCAGTGTACCCCACTGCCTCGTGTCTGAGGGAAGAGGCCTCTCAGTGTACCCCACTGCCCATCTGACAGAAGCCCACCAGGATCTGCAATATGCAGTTTTGTAAAGGGACAAACATCTCCCAGCTCCCCCAAACCCAGGCAGGGAGCTCAATGGAGCGAAGGCCTAGAGCCAGGAGCATCTGCTGAGCACCAGGCGGCCCGGGGAGGATGGCAGATTCAGAGATCAAAGAAAACCACCCAGAACTGAGGCAGAGACTGTGAGGTCACAGACGACAGGAGGGACCCTGAACAGTGGAGGGGAAGGAGCACAGAGAAACCCGACGGAGGGAACTCCGCGAGAGGCCAACCGACACAGGGCCAGGCACCAGAGAAAAGCAAGGCCATGTAGTTCCAGAGAGGGGAAGACACACACTCCGGGAAGGCAGCAGATCTGAGGGAAGGGCAGACTCGGACACACGCCTGGGAGCTGCGGCTGAGGCAAGACTGCCAGGACAGGGATGGCTGCAGGGCCAGGAACAAAAGGGATGAACTGTCCCCCTGGGACAGTCGGGTCCGGGGTGAGGCTGGGGCAGTCCACTCATATACACCACACACACACACACACACACACACACACACACACACACACACACACACACACACACTCACTCACGACACACACACTCACTACATACACACAAACACCACACACACACACACATGTACACTCACCACACACACACTCACTACATATACACAAACACCACAAACACACACACACATGTACACTCACCACACACACACACTCACCATAAATACCACATATACTCACTCACCACCCACACCACATATATTCATTCATACACACACTCACTACACACACCATATACTCACCACATACACACATTCACTCACACTTGCCACACACATACTCACCATATACACAAACACCACACACCCTCACTACATATACATACACCCTCACCACACACACACCCTCACTACATACACACACACAACACACACACATACACCACATACTCACCACATTGCACACACCACACATACTCTCACTCACACACACACCACACACAAACACACACATACACTCACCACACATAATACACACAGTCAAACATACACACACTCATGGACATTCATCATACATGTACTACACATACACACCACCACAAATCCCACACTCACACTCAGCATACATATACACACTCACTATAATGGACACTTACACACACATGCCCCCAAAACTCTCACATACCACACACACACCAGTGCCATGCGGCACTGGAGGGCACCAACACGGCTGCCCAGTGCTCGCCAGCTGATGACAGGCAGGGACAGAGGGACAGTGGAAGGATGGCTCTTGTTCAGGAGCTGACAGGTACTCGGACAGAACAGCGGAGAATCTGACGCCCAGCGCCACCGCGGAACCAACGGCACTCCTCAGTGCCACACTGGGCAGACTGAGCCAGGGAGCAAGACTGAAGCCACGGGGCAGCGAGCTGGGGACAGACAGGCCTGGGCTGTCCACGGCCGGACGCTACGGGACACCTGTGGGCCGGGAGAGGCGGCAAGGCCTCACCACATCACCCAGACGTAGCTGAACCCCAGAAACTCTGAAAGCTGGAAGACAGGCAAACCCAAAAGCCAGGGCAAAGGAGGCGGCGCTGCAGGGGCAGGCCAGGCCTGGTGCGCGTGGGGAACCCTGTCGCGATGGACCAGGCAGCGTATCTGCATCCCCGAGCTCCTGAACTGAAGGCCTACTCCCGCCCACCCCCTGGAAACCAGAGCACAGCGAGACCTCCCCTAGAACTGCCGAGGGTCTTTGCCAGCCCCCACCAACCAAGCAATGACCCCCAGTCTGCCTGCCTGTCTGTCTCAGGGCGGAGGGGCAGGAGTCCCCGGCTTCAGAGGCGCCACAAACACTCCCCCCCTTCCCAAACTTGGCTGAGCGGCAGCTGCAGAAACATGTCTCCTGTGGCAGAGGGGGGGCCGCTGGAACAGCCACACAGGGAAGGTGGGACAGCAGGTAGGGCACCTGCCCTGAACGTGGCCCACCCCAGCCTCAGCCCCTACACACCCAGAGTCCCCCAAGCCCCAGGAGTCAGCCCGGAGCACTGTCCTGTGTGCTCCCGAACCAGAAACATTGCCAGAATACAACACAAATGTGGCGTGGGGATAGCGCCCAGATATGCAGCCCAAGCTGCCCTCGCGAGGGGCAGGCAATGGCGCCCGCACCTGTCACAGCCCCTGCCTCGGCTTCCTTTCAGAAGCAGTGCCGGCCGCACCCTTGCAAAGACGGGGCTCTCTCATGCTGGCACCCCGCCCGTCATGCCCTGTGCCCAGCTTCCGTGGAGGTGCTCCTGATTGGGAGCGGAAAGACCAGGGGCCTGTCCTGCCTCGCTCCTGGGTCCCTGTCCACCACCAGGCAGCACTGGGGGGCGACTGCCCCAGCGTCCACCCCTCACCCATGCCTGGAAGCTGGCCATCAGCTGGGAGCTCGCAGTCCCTCGCAGGCTCCGTGGCCAGTGGCAGACGCCCCTCTAGGATATGGGATGCCCCTCCTTCCAGGGCGGCAGCAGGCTGCAAGCAGCTGGCAAGGGTGTGGGCACCAGAGTCACGTGAGAACAACCCTGCCAGGAAGGAGCAGACAGCTGGGCAGGCGCTCAGGCCAGGCTGCAGCCCACACAGGGCAGAAACCCTGTGACAGCCTCAAAGGAAGCAGTGGGTGTCCTGAGACCCCACACCGGCCTGGTCTTCTGCAGCACTGCCCGGACACACGGTCCTGCCTCATTCACCTCGTTCTCTGAACTGGTCTGTGCATCAAGGCAGGCAAAGAAGGTTCTGGAAGCTTTCTCCATCCTCTCAGGGGCAGATGCAGAGCTGATTCTCACACAGGCAACACGGATCCCGGGGAAGAAGCAAAATGCTGCCAAGAATTCCAGCAACAGCCCCTATGGCTGAACATGTAGCTCAGCCAGACACACATCTCCGCAGCTGCCCTGGGAGGCATTATCCCCACACTCTGCAGCCCCCACAGAAGCAAATAACATTTGTGGGGCAGCCCCTTTGGCGTCCCCTAACCCAAACAGTGTGTCTGGGCGGGAACAAGGCGTTTCTCAATCAAGGGAGTGAAATAAACTTACTTATTTGTTTGTTTGGGGGCTTAGTCCTGGCAAGCTAAGGGGCCCATAGTGGATGCTGGGGATCGAACCTGGGTTGGCCACATGTAAAAGTTCTGCCCAGCTGCACTGTGGCTCTGGCCCCAGGATACACTATTGTGGGTTTTTTTTTCTCTTTTTGGGTCACACCCCAGCAATGCACAGGAGCTACTCCTGGCTCATACACTCAGGAATTTCTCCTGGCGGTGCTCGACGGACCATATGGGATGCTGGGAATCGAACCTGCGTCGGCCGCATGCAAGGCAAAGGCCCTACCTGCTGTGCTATCGCTCCAGCACCCGCAGGGTACACTATTTTAGACGCCGAATTGCATTTGCAAAAAATCTCTCACTGGGGTTGGGAGCCCAGGTTTGACTCCCAGGACCTAAGGAACAGCCCCCGAGTGCCCGACCCACCAGGTGTGGATGGGAAACAAGACAAAAAAGGCTCCGAACCTACCCGCTGCCTTGGGGACCTCTGGCTCCCGCCCTGCTCCTCGTGCAGGGTCAGGGTTCCCTCTCAGTGACCCGACCAAGGTGCTCCTCTGTTACCTCTGGGGGTAACCCACACTCCCACGGCAGAGCAGCGGGGAGAATGACAGCCCCTCACTCCTCCTGCTCTGCGGGCTGTACTGTCCACTCAAGGGCACGGCTGCATTTAAGGCCTCATTTCCATGGCCTTCACCTCACACCAACCACCTGACACAACCTGATGACATCCCACACCTGGAACTCTGCCAGGGATGGACTGCTCGCCACCTCTCAGCTCCGGGAGGGCCCGGGCACTGCCACCCATGGGCAGGGCCTCCACCTGCGGTCAGGGTGCTGGGCTCTACCCAGGGCTCGGGGGCGCCAGATCGGCCTGGGTGCAGGTGAGTGCGGCTGCGCAGCCAGCACGGGGGAAGTGTGGCCCCAATGCTCCCCCATGGCTGACCCAAGCGCCACCACCGGAAATGACGAGGCTCTCTATGGAGCTGCTTCCTGTTTCTCCTTCAAAACCAGGTTTCCTGTGTGTTTCTTCTCAGCACCTCAGCTGTGAGCAGGGCAGGCCTGAGGACGCTCTCCGACACTGAGCCTGGGCTGCAGGAGGGGAAGCCGGCAGGCCCGGCCTCTCCAGCATGCACAGCAGGGCTGCCCACATGTGGTCAGTGTGGAAGCACCAGGCTGGGCCCTCCCCAGAGCTCACGCCTATGTCT
Organism: Sorex araneus; assembly: GCF_027595985.1. Lineage (NCBI taxonomy): Eukaryota > Metazoa > Chordata > Mammalia > Eulipotyphla > Soricidae > Sorex > Sorex araneus. Next base: position 14,319,367 of record NC_073308.1, read on the forward strand.
CTGACTGCCACGCTGCCCGTTTTGTTGTTATTTTCATTTGGGGGCCACACCCAGCAATGCTCAGGGATCACTCCTGGCAGTGCTCAAGGATCACTCCTAGATCTATGCCCCTGGCAGCGAATCACTCCTGGCAGTGCTCAGGGGGTGCTGGGGACCAAACCAGGGTGAGCCACATGGAAGGCAAGCACCTTACCCGGTACTAACTCTCTGGCCCCATAACTATTTCATTTTGACCAGGCCTTAACCAGAACCCCTAAAATCACTCCTTCATAGAACACCACTGACAATAAGCACTGAAAGATTTCCACTCAAACAGTTGCTGCTGCTGCTGCGTACCACTGGTGGCTCACACAAACACAGCACCAGCTGACCAGTGTGACCAAATACAGAGCAGCTGTGTCTAAAACTAAACGAGGCATTCCAGCCACTGCCACTGTCAAAGCAGGCACCACGGAAGCCACGCAGTGCCACGTTGGCAAGGAAGGGCCTCAGAGAAAATCCACACTGCGGCCACAGCTCCCCGGTCCTCTGCAAGCTCAAGGTCAACGCCCAACCAATGAGTCTTGGGTTCACAAACCCGGCAGAAGCACCAGCCTTCCGGTCCCCTCACTGGGCGAAAGTGGGATGGATTTCTAGAACTTGCATCTCAAAATGTCATGAGCGTACTTGAAACAAGCACATTTAGGAAGACTGGAATGAAGGCCACAGGCCCTACCCGGCTCCTGGGGGAAGCTCGGACTTCAGGGCCAAGAATTCTCCGAGAGCAGCACCATCCCGCCAAGAATTCAGCATTGTCGGATCCTCGTTCTCCCCTCCTGCTAGCCTCACTCCCACTTGGTCCTACAAAAGGAACTGAGATTCCCGCTCAGCTACGGGTGTGGATGGGAAGCAGGGCATGGCCAGGCCGGCAGCTCTCCGCTCAACAGAGCTCAACCAGACCTAAGATCACTCCTTCACACACTCTGTTGAGCCGAGAGCTGCTGACGGCACTACACACCAGCCCCCTTGCCTCGGTGTTCGCTCACGTGCACGGGAAGAGCTGCAGAAGCAGCCTGGGCAGGAGGGGAGAGAGCAGTTTGCGGGGACTGATCCAGCGTGCCCACTTCGTCCCACCCTGTTCTGAGCTACAGACCCCCAGCCCCATTTCCCAGGCGCCTTGCTTCTCACAAGACCTCGCTAAAGGGAGAGAACCTGCCAAACTCCCCCAAAGCAGGATCCATCCTGGGCCAGCCATGCGGGTAAGCCCCAGTCCTAGAAGCCTGGGGCCCTGGGGGGCGGGAGCACCAGGGGGGCAGGCGGGAGATTACCCTTCCTATCGGGGTTCCAGAGGGGTCTTACCTGTGTAGCCGGCAGACCAGCCCCACGATGCCACCATGCCCAGCAGCCACTTGTACATGATTCCTTCCAGGTACCAGAAGAGCGCTGGGTCCAGCAGGCGCAGGGGCTGCAGCGCCAGCACGTAGCAGACGTAGGACGGGATGGCCACCAGGTTGTTGAGCACCATGAAGACGAAGCGCAGGAGGCCCCGCAGCAGCACGCAGCCCAGCCGCCGCGCCTCCTCCGTGCTGCCAGCCATGCTTGCGTCCCGCGGCGTCTGCGGGGACAGGGTCATGGAGCGGCCGCGGGGGCTGGGTGCAAGCGCCCCACCCGCCTCCTCTCCAAGGAGTCCAGGCCCGCGCCCTCCCCTGCTCCGGAACCCCGGCCCGCGTTCTCCCCTGCTCCGGGACCCCCGGCCCGCGCCCCCTCCCCTGTTTCGGGATCCCGGCCCGCACCCCCTCCCCTGCTCCCAACCCCCGGCCCGCGCCCCCTCCCCTGCTCCCGGACCCCCGGCCCGCGCCCCCTCCCCTGCTCCCGGACCACCGGCCCGCGCCGCCCCCCCCCCCCCGCCTCCGCTTCGCACCGCGCTCGCAGCCCCCGGCCCGCGCCCATCGCTCTACCCTGGCGGTCACGGCCACGCTCCGGAGCGCGGGGGGCGCCGCGGGGGCAGGGCCGGGGCGGCGGGGCGGGGGGCGGGGAGGCCGGGGCCGGGCCCGGGGCGCGGCGGGGACAGAGGTCGCGGCGGCCGGGCGGGCCGGAGGCGGCGGAGCGGTGGGGCCCGGGCGGTTCCCGCGGGCCGGGCCGGGCCGGGCTCACCTCGGCGGGCGGCGGGCGGGCGGCGGGGCCGGGGGCGCGGGGCGCGGGCCGGGGGCTGCGCGGCGGCGGCGGCGGCGGGGGTCCCCGGCCGGCGAGCGGCGGTCATGGACGCGGCGCCCTCGTCCGCGCGCGGCTGCCTGCGGACACAGGGACGCGGGCTCAGAGGCCGGAGCTGTCACCGGGGCGGGCCCGGGGAGGCGGGCGGACGGGCGGCCCCCGCCTCCTCCGCGGGGCCCGGCGCGCCCCGGCCCCGCCGCCGCCGCCGCCCGCGCCCGCGCCCGCGCCGCGCCCGCGCCCCGCGCTCACCTCGGGCGGGCCGGGCCCCGGGCCGGGCGGCGCCCGCGCGGCCGGAAGAATGCATGGCCGGGGGGACGGAAGCGGCGCCGCACCCCGAGCGCCCCCTAACGAGGCCCGGCGCGGGGGGCGCGCGCCGAAAGGCCCAGAAGCGAGCGCCGCGCCCGGGAGCGCCTCCGCGCCGCAGTGTGGGCCGCGCGCCCGCCCGCGCGCTCCGGCCCCGCGCCCGCCCCGGGCCCCGCGCCCGCCCCGGCCCCGCGCCCGTCCGCCGCTCCGGCCCCGCGCCCAAACGCCCGCCCCAAACGGGGAGCCGGGCCCGCGCGTCCCCGGAGGCGCCGCGCCGCGCCGCGCCGCGCCGCGCGCGTGCAGGTCGGCCGGAGGGCAAAGCTGCGGACCGTGGCGGAACTCGGGGCGCAGACACCCCCCCCCAGGCAGTACCGCCGAGGACAGATCCCCTGGTCAGGACTCCAGGATTCACCCCCTTGGTCAGATGCCCTGGTCAGGCCTCAAGACCCACCCCTTCTCCTACCCCTGGTCAGGGCCCAGGACCCACCCACCCCTTGGCCGGACCGCCTGGGGGGGCCCCAGGACCCATGCTCTGTCCCGCCTGCAGGGCCCAGGCTCCTGAACCCCAATGGCCCTGTCTTTGGGGCTCCTCCCAGCCTTTCGTATTTAAGTCAGAGTGCCCCCAAGAAGGTCTCTCCCCGACCTGCTGGGGTGCTTGCTCCCGCTCACCTTTAACAGGTGAGGGAAAGAAAACCCCCTTAAGGCAGGGGGGAGATTATTTTCCCTCCCTCATCCCTAAAGGAATGTAAGCCCAGGCATGTAGGATTCAACCCTTTCCACTTAGTAGCCTTTTTTTTTTTCCACTTCTGTCATTTCTCGTTTCACTGATATTACAACACTCTCAACAGGGCACGAGAGGACACTGGCCCTATTGGAACTTTCCATGAGGTTCTGTTAACACCCACCGCAGAAAAGGGGGCTTCACCATTTCTATGGCCTGAGCACCTGCACCATGGGTCATAGCTCTGCTGTTTTGTTTTGTTCTAGACCACACCCAGCACTGCTCAGGGTCACACCCGTCTCTGTGCTCAGGGTCACACCTGCCTCTGTGCTCAGGGCTCCCTCCTAATTCTGTGGTCAGACTCATTCCTGGCTCTGTACTCAGGGCTCACTTCTGGTGGGGCTTAGGGGACTCCGGTCAGGGACCCCAGGCTGGCTGCATGCAAGGCAAGTGCCTTATCTTCTGTGCTCCCTCTCTGGCCCAGGAGCAGCGGCTTTAGCTCATGAGAGAGATGATGTGTGTGCCACAGGACATCATGTAAAATGTATCCTTAGATTTGAACTGAGTAAGCAAGATGGGGCACACATGTTCCCCAGGAACCAGATCAAGTCACGGGAGAACTGCTCCTCTGGGCCCCTAAACTGTGAGGTCATGTGTGGGCGTACCCTGGCTGACCCCCCCACGCCCCACTGTGGAATGGACCCCGGGACCCTGGAACACAGACACAGGGCACCCTGGCGCTGGCTGTACTCAGATGCGCTCTGGCACCGTGGCATGCCTCACACATGTGTGAGCAAATGCATCCAGTGGGGGTCAGCAGAAACAGGAACTTCTTGGGCCTCGCATCCCCGGACAGTCCTACTCCGGGCACAGAGTGCCCTCCACTCCTGCTCTCCGGCGCTGTGGCCTGGAGGAAGTCCTGACTCGAAGCCCTGACCTTGACAGGTCTCACACAGCCTTGCCCTGTGTAGACAACCCTGACTTCTGACCAGCTCGTGTTGGACTCACGCCTGCTCGTTGGCAACTGTCTGTGCCCTCTGGCTTCTCAGCGGTGGGGTCTCAGATGCAGGAGTTGGGGTTCTCTGGCGCCTCTCTGCGGGGCTGGCAGATGGCCTCGCAGGCTGCCTCTCCGAGCAGGCAGAAGAGGGCCGGCATGTCTCAAACACCCATCTCTTTAGGGACCCTTCTGTGAGCCTAGGGTAACCAAACACCTCCTGAGGGGTCTGTCTCCCGCTGGGCTTGCTGTGTGGGCGCAGGGGGCACCGTCCAGCGAGCCCTTCAGCCTGTGGTGTGCACACCAAAGCTGAGCAGGCGTGTGGGGTGGGGGTGCCAAGCACAGCTCTGCCCCTCCCTGTCCCACAGTGCTCCCCCCTCAGAGGCACCTGGGCACCGTTCACAGTCCCACAGCAAGGATGCTGACACGGCTGTCATCTTAGTGACCAAAGCATTTTGTTCTGTTTCTGGCACAGGGGAGTCTGCCTCTGGGCTTTCTGGGGACCAGTTCAGTGGGGGGCTCTGAGGCCCCGTTCCTTATCTCCCGTTCCTTTCAGAGTCCTTCCTTGGACCCTGGGGACTAAGTAGCTCCAGCCTGGAATCTTTACATCTGTTCCTTCTCATTCTGTGGCCCTGCCCCCTCCCTGAGAGCCCCCTGCACTTGGACAGACAGGTGCCCCCGTGCTCGCCTGCCGGAGCTGATGCTTCAGGAGCATCAGAGTGCAAGTAGAAAGCAAGGACCTTGCTGAAGGGCTAATTAGCTTCCAGTCCCCTGTCCTGCTTCCTTAGCGTCGAGACAAGCAGAGCACAAACAGGAATGACGTCAAGAGTTTCAGCCTCGTAGACACCCCAAGTGTGGTGGGGAGCAGACCCAAGGGTGGGTCTGGGCCTGTGCTGGGGCAGGAGGGCAGGAGGGCAGGGAGGGAGTCATGGCTGCTGCCATGGGGTGGGGGTCTCCAGACAGTGAGAACAGCAGCCGCAGCTCTGCGGTCTAACTGGGTCCATCTGGCCCACAGACACACACAGATCAGGCTATAACCAGGGAGGGGCTCCCTGGGGCTTTTCCTGGTGGCAATTACAGAAACAATTCACCTGCCTCAACCACCTTCTGCGCAAGGCTCCAGTGAGCCATTTCCTCCCCAGGGGGCTCCTGCCTCATTCGGCCTGAGCACAGCCTCCCCATCACTCAGAGCAGGTGTAACCTCAAAGTTACATCCCTGTCCCCCCCCAACCCCGCCTTGACTCTCTATTCTGGGTCTTGTCAGCTCTAACCTCAGAGAGGGCTGGAAGGACATGGACAGCCAGAATGTCCTCTCTAGTGCCCAGCAGCCGTGCTCGCAGGAGAGCATCTACATCTGCACCAAGGCCGGAGCACAGCTGCTCTAACCTGCCCCAGGAGTCAAAGCCGCTTTCTTCTCTGAGCCCCTCCTCCCTGTCCAGCTCCCACCTCCATACCTACTTCCCGAGGCTCGGAGCCAGCCCCCTGCATCAAAACTGAGCGAGAAACTCTCCCCCCATCCAATACTGCTCCTGAGTCTCTGCCCCCAGGGGAAATTCCCTGGTCCATCTGCAGGGTCCACAGCAGGACTGAGGCTTTAGGAAGGGCTGTCGGAGCCCCCTGTGCCTTACTGAGCTGCCTGAGTGGGGGGGGGGGGCGCTGCAGCAAGAACACCATCTATGGAGTCAGACGAGGACACTGCACACAGCCCGGGGATGAGGACACTGTCTACACAGCCCAGGGAACAAGGACACTGTCTACACAGCCCAGGGGACAAGGACACTGTCTACACAGTCACTGGAATAAGCATGCTGTCTGCACAGCCAGGCAGAGATGACAAGTCAGGCATGCATGGACTTTATGCAACATTGCCTAGCACGACATCCTGTGCTGGCCGCTGAGGGCCGCCATGATGTGGACTTTCATTGAGCCATTCCAGCATCCTGTGCCCACACTCGCTCCATGACGGGCACCAGCACTTGCAGGCTCAGCTTTGCAGGGACCACACAGTTCCCACATCTCGCAAACGCGGGGAGCAAGCGCTCTGCCCGAGGCGAGAAGCAAGGGACACCAAAGGCCCAAACCCGGGTCTGACCCTGGGTGGAAAAGCTCTTCTCAGAGAGACAGATAAGGACAGAAGTCAGGAGAATGGCACAGACAGACAGATGCAGAGGGCAGTAGGCCTGTTAGGTCCCTCCCTGCTCTACCCTGGCCTATCCCACACTGGCCCCAGCCAAACTGGCCATCTTGAAGGAAAGAATTTGGTTTTCAGGGACCCCTGGGCGCCCTGTCCCCATAGCAGCCTCAACAGGTCATGTGGTCATAGAATTACTCTCCAAGGACCGTGCCAGCGCCTCATCTCCCAGTGCTGACCAACCTTCACAGCCTCCTCCTGACAGCCCCCTTGTCCTGAGGTCAGTATCCAACCTGCTTCCAGGGCCAGAGCCAGGAGCTGGCAGACAGGTGGGGGTCACCCCTCTCCATCCCTGCAGTGCTGGCAGTGGGAAGGTCAGGCCAGTCTCACACTTGAGGTCGGAACTCACAGTCAGGGCCGGGGCTCATGATGAGGGCTGGCAAGACGGACACGCTTGCTACTACTAGGGCCCACTCCCTCCTTTGCCCTGTTACATCTGCTCCTGGTCATTTGACTCCTCAAAGGTGGTGGGACTCTGAGTGTTAGGGAAAACTCAGGCTTGACCTTTCCCAGGTTCAGTTCTGTCCCCCCAAGCCAGCCTACAACTGGTGGCTCCTTCCAGACTCTCAGCAGCAAAGAGCAGAAGAGGTCAGGAGAGGGGCCCCCTCAGCGGGTGTAGGAGAGGGACCCCCAATCATTCCCCGGCTGGGGGCTCAGGACGGTTTGTCCTCCCAGCAGGAGAGATTTGGCAAGGGGGATGCCAAGAAAATGAGCCCCACACATTTCCAGGCACATGCTTGCACACACTGCACACATGCACACACAAATGCATACCCACAACATGTGCAGAACACATATGCACACCGCATGCACACACGCAAATACATACACACTATACATGCAGTACACACATTGGCCCCACATGCAGCGCACCCATGCCCACACCATGCACACCCCACATACCTGTTCACAACAATTGGCATACATGTAAATATGCACACATGCAGCAATACAAGTATACACTGCATGTACACACAAACTATACACATATATCCACACACACATATACACATGTGCATGCACATACCACTGAGCACACATAAGCACACACACACACCCCACATAGGCATCCGTGCTCACCCATACACATATGAGAACACTTACATGCCACGGCCCCTGCTAGCGACCCCCAAGGATATGGCGACAGTGACCCCCAGTGGGCAGGTGGTGCTGCCTGCAGACTACATCCCCCGGGGGCTGTACTCTTAAAATGTCTTCAAGAAACTTTACGGAACATTCTCAACCCTGGGTCAAAGAGATAGGACAGCAGGTAGGGCACTGGCCTTGCCCGCAGCCAACCCAGGTTCCATCTTCAGCATCCCAAATGGTCCCCTGAGCCCCACCAGGAGTGATCCCTGAGTGCAGGGTCAGGAGTTAAGTCTGAGCTCCAGTAGGTGTGACCCCAAATTTTGTTTTTGGGCCACACCAGGAGATGCCCATGTGTTACTCCTGGCTGTGTTCAGAGGACCATATGGGATGCTGGGGAATCAAACATGGGTCCACCAAGTGCAAGGCCAGCTCCCTCCCTGCTGTGCTTTCATTCTGGCCCCACCTTTTGTTCCACTTAAACTGTCTTCAAAGCATAAATCATTTGCGGTCAACTGCTGGCAAGCAGGCAGCCTTGAGAAGTCCCAGAGTGGGGTGGGAGGGAGAGACCCCTCCAGACAATTTCCTTCCTCTTGGCCCAGGTCCCTGTTCTGAGCAGGAGACAGGACAGAAGGACCCACTGTAGCCTCTGAAGTGTCCCTGAAGGAGGGGACCTGCTTATAGGCCACGTACTGAGTTGGGGTGTGGCCATGGAGATCATAGAGACCTTTGGGGCTAAAGGGCAATGTCACCGCACGAGAGCTGCTGGCCTGCCCCTCTTAGCCAGAGCAAGCTTCAGTAAGTCACTGCAACTAAACTTTGGACTTTAGTGCCACGTACAAACCTGGTCACTAATGCAGCACGTCGCCAAAAGTCCCCAAAGCTAGGGATCCTAGCTTTGGAGGCCCTGATTCTGTCTCACACCTGATACTCCACCAGTGGCTTTCAGGGTTCTGCCAGAGCTGTCCGGGCAAACCAGGTGGGCTTGGAGAACGCCGCTTCCCAGAAGGCACAGACAAGTGAGTGGATGGGGGCAATCGCGGAGGCTCAGTGTCTGAGCCACTCTCCCAAGGCCGGGCCTAGGGCATGCAACGGGTCAGAAGAGCAAGCCTTGCGTCATATTTCCAGGCAACACATGATTTCCAGGTGTAAAGGACTGACTCCAGAATGGAAGCAAAGGCTAATGGAGGGCCCAGACCGCAAAGAGGCCAGCCAGCTCCAGTGCCTCGAGGGACCACGGCAGGAGAAGTCGCATCTGCTTGAACTGTCCAAGCAAACCTTAGCTTCAAGAGTCCACAGCTGGTGTCTAGGCTCGGTCCTTGGCCACCTCCCACTGCCCCACACCACTAGGGTGACCCCTAACCTAGAATAAAGGTCTACAAGGAAAACTGGTGCCTCCTCCCCTCCTTAAATAACCTCAGATTCCCCAAACACCACCAGGGCCTCCACCCACCTCCAGTGGAAAGTTTCAGCGGTTACCAGAGTGGCGTTCCTGGGTCATACTAGAACAGCTCCGAACCATGTCTCCTAGTAACAGCTGCTCTGTCTCACCTCTTCAGCTGTCTCTGGCCTGGAGTTGGCCTGCAAAGCCACCTTGCACTCACACCCTGGGGTCCAGCCCTCATGCCCTCTGGGCAGCTCCCCTCCGCAGCAGGAGCAGCACGCCAGAGAGAACTTGCTGGCTTTGAAATACTGAGGAAGCCACACCGCGGCCTCCATGTGTGTATGTGTGGAAGTATGTACAGCACTGTGTTAAGTGTTCACTTAGGGCAGGGGAAATTCCGCAAAAGACCCAAAGAACAGGTTAGGATGCAGGAAGCCAGTCTGATCCCCAGAACTACTTGGTCCCCCAAGCACCATCAGGAACAACCCCTGAGCACTTAGACATGAGTAGCCCCTTCCCCCAGTACCACCAGTAGTGTGACCCTAAAATCAGAAGCAAAACAAAACCCCTAGAGATAGAGGCTTGCTGGCTGGGTGCCACCGAGTCTGAAGCTGGGCTCAGTGCTGCTCAGCTGTCAACCTTCTCCACCTGCATCTAGCCCATCTCCAGCAAACCTGGCGGGGCTTCTGAGGTTTTTTCTCTGGCTTTGTTTTTTGTTTTGTAACCTGCAATATCCACACATGTATTTTCTTTTCCAAAGAACACTTGTTCTAACATTATTGAATTTTATTCTGCTGTTCCTAGTTCTACGATCCTCTGCAGTGTTTAATCATCTTAACTGAAGTTATTATTATTAAATAATAATTTAATAATAATTAAATAATTTAATAATAATGATTTAATAGTGAAGTTATTATTATTATTAAAAAGCTTTTGGGTGACACACAGCAGTACTCAGGGTTCTTTCCTGGCTCTGTGCTCAGGGATCACTCCTGGCGGGGCCTGGGAGACTGAGCTGAGGCCCATCACGTGCAGACAGGCGGTCTCTCCATTTTTAAGATGTAGCTCTTCTCTACATTTTAAAGCAGCAGAACATGGGGCCTCTATCTTTGTCAATAATCGATTCAGCCACAAAAGCTAGAAGGTATCCCAACATAGAGGAGTTCCGGGAAGCAGGAACCAGTCAGCACCCCCAGGGACACCGGGGACACTTCAGAAGGCTCCCATTAGGGACCTACCCTGGGTCCTCCCCAAGTTCCCTTTCAAACTCCACAGCCCCCCAGGCCCCTCCCACCGCACCCCACAAGCCTCCTCTCTACGGCCTCCCTGAGGTGCCCTTCACCCGCAAACAGTCACTGAGATGTGCTTTGGCTCTGTGGAGAATGTTCATTTCTGCTTCTGAGACCCGCGGGAGTCGCAGGAGGCTTCTCCCAGGGGATGCAGGAAGAAAACAAGGTGAGGGCAAGAGGAACCACGGTGGGTAGAGCAGCTGGCCTGACACGCAGCCGACCCAGGGTCAGTCACCGGCACCCCATATGGTCCCGTGAACCCCACCAGGAGTGATTCCTGAGAGCAGGGCCAGGAGTAAGTCCTGAGCATCACTAGATGTGCCCCTGCCCCACTCCCAAAAGGGAGGGAAAAGAGGTTTGCGGAGGCCTAGGTCAGGGAAAGGCCAAGAGACGCTGGGCTGTCCATCAGGACACAGACGCGGCACGCCAGCACCTGCTCCCGACTGCGTGAGGACTCGCACCACATAACCCCCCACTAGTGTATGGGTCAGTGGCTTCCAGCAGGCCAGCAAGAAGTGTGAGGTCCGTCCACACCTCTCCCCACTTCTGCGAGCCCCTGTCCCTAGGACACAGTCTGCCCTACTGACACGTCACTCCTTTGTGACTGGCCTTTGTGACTAAGCTTTCTCACTTCTGGTGCTGGCCGGACTGACCAACTGTGCGGGGCCTTGGGGCTCCAGTGCCTGCATGCCAGCAGCGGTGAGCTGGGCAGAGGGCGTGGGAAAGAGCACTCACCAGCTGAGAGAAGTCAGGGGTGTTTCTGCCTCGGGGTCATGGGAGACAAAGGCAGGTTTTGTGGGTGCCTCTGACTCTGATTCTCTTGCCCACACACCTGGGAATAGGGTTGCTGGGCCCAGAGGGTGCCTCTGTTTACCTTTTGGAGGAAGTGCCAGGCCATCTTCCAACAGGGTGTCCCGCCCTGCCCCCACTCCAGATCCATTCCAGCCACGCTACAGTTTCTAGATCCTCGAGAGTGCTGAGCTCCCCCGCTTTCGGCCTGAAGGGGTGTGTGCGTGTCACTCTGGTTTGAAGCACATTTCCCTGGTGGTTAATGGCACTAGCATCTCATCTACTATGGACTACCTGTATGTTTCCTCTAGGGGGGAAATGATGGAGTTATGCTCTCTTTAAAATTAAAAAGAAAAATTTTGGAGCCACACCAGTGGTGCTCAGGGTTTGCTTCTGACTCTGTGCTCAGGAATCATGCCTAGGAGGCTTGGGGGATCAAATGGGGTGCCAGGGATTGAACCCAGGTTGGCTGCATGCAAGGCAAGCACCCTACCACTGTACTATCTCTCAGGCCCCATGCACCTCTTTTTAATTTGAAAAAATATAAAAATAATTTTGTATGTATTGTCAGATATTTTACATATCTAACCATAAATTATTTTCCAGAAAGATGATTTGTAAAGAACCTCCACTTTCAGTGGGTTTTCTTTTCCCCTTGTTTGATGGTAAAGCATAAGAACTTTCTCTTGGGCCAGAGAGATGGAAGAGGGGTTAAAGTACTTACCTGGCACCTGACTGACCCTGGTACTCTCGCTCCTGACACAGAGCCAGGAGTAAGCCCTGAGTAACACTGGGTGTGAGCCCCAAACCAAAAGAAACAAAAGAATTTCTCATTTTGATGTTGTCCATTTATGTACTTTTTTTGGTTATTGCTTGTGCCTTGGCAGTCAGAGTTCAAAATCATTGCTTAATCCAAGATCTCAGATTTCCACCCATGTTTTCTTTGACAAGTCTAAAGGTCTGAGCATTTCCATTGAGTTAATTTTTGTCTGTGGTGCGAGGCAAGAGTCCGCCATCATTCCACCTGTCCCAGAGCATTTCCTGGAGGGATTGGCATCTTGTTGGAACCAACAGACCTGAATATCTTACTTCTGGGCTCACAGTCCCTCCAGCTGACAGACAGAGTATGGAGGCTACCATCACACCGTCCTAATTTTTGCAGCTTTGTGGTGGTCCTAAAATTGGGTGCCAGCCTTCCAACTTTGCCTGTCTGTTTCAAGATCGTTTAGCTATTCTGAGTCCCTCGGATTTTCTGCCTGAATTTTAGGATCAGCCCATTGGTTTCTGAAAAGAAGCCAGCTGAGACCTGTTTGTTCAGAGCCACACTAGACAGTGATCAAGGAACCCTCCTGCAGCTCCTATGGACCATGAAGCGCAGGGGATCAAGTCTGGGCCACCCCTTGCAAAACACTTGTTCAGTCCTTTGCACAAACTCCCCCAACCACCCCATCTGGGATTTTGATAAGGATTTGGGTCACATCCAAATGCCCTGGGGAACATTTCCAAGTTGACAAGATTTAGTCTCTTTTGTTTAGGGTTTTCATTTCTCTCAACAATGTTTTATTGTTTTCAGAGTTGGGCTGAAATTTCAGTTCTTTTATTACATTTATTTAGATTATTACAAAATAATAGGAGTTAGGAAAATCTCCTGATTTCCATTTTTAGAGTTTTCAGAGTGAGCATAAAGAAATGGTTTTTGTATTCTAATCTTATCCCCTGAGTCCCTGCGGGGCTCAATTTCATGTCATAAAGTTTTTGGGTTTTTTTTTCTTTTTTGGTTTGGGTCACATCCAGCAGTGCTCAGGGTTTACTCCTGGCTCTGTGCTCAGGGATTACTCCTGACGTTGCCAGGGATCAAAGTAAGGCTGGCTGCATGCGAGTTCAGAACTTTAACCTCTGTATTATTTCTCCGGCTCCTGGTAGATTTTGAAAGTGGTGCCCAGGCCGGAGAGAAAGCCCAGACGGCTGTGTGTTTTGCACCACACGGGGCTGCAAGACATGGCACAGAAAACCAAAACCCAAAATTAATGAAGTGGGTTCCCCAGGATTTCTGCATGATGGGGCACCTGCGCCTGGGGACTGAGGCCCACCGCACAGCCCGCGCTGGGGCTGGAGCCCTGGGCAGGCGCCTCAGGCCCTTCAGAGCAGCAGGAGGGTGTGGGCTGAAGGCCTGCCCTGTCCTGGTGCTTGCAAACCGAGCCCATCGACTTGTCCTTCAGTGAGAGGCAGCCCAAACCAGTTGGTTCTCACCCCAGAGCGGCACATGCCAATCCACAGCCCTGAGAACATGGCAAGGCCAGGCCCAACATGCCCAGCAGCTGCGCTGTGTCATGGTGAGGCTGGCCACGGGACAGGCCACCTGCCTGTCTCTGTCCACATCAGTGGTGAGTCCTGTCTCACTCCAGCCTCTTCTCCATAGCTGGTGACACTTCCTCCTCAGTGAAATTCCCACTGGGTATCTCAGGTCTCTCCCAGCTACAGACTACTGGCACGGTGCCCGACAGGGCTGCAGATGCACCCCTGAACTTTGGTGGGCTCAGACACAGCTGGCCTGGTTCAGTGGGAGGAACCGAGAAGCTGCGGCCAGATCTGAAGTCACGGGCCCCAGGGTTAAGGCTGGGCCCCTGACCAGTGGAACCCCACAGCCCCTCCCCAGCTATGGCTTCAGATACCCAGCACTTCCTGCCTGGTGACCCTGGTGAGCCCCGAGCCTGGCATCCTCAAATGTGGTCCCCACCTAGGGTCCACGCTGAGTGGTGGCAGCCCCAGTCCAGAGCAACTCAGCCCCTGCTGTGTCTCAGTGGCGCAAGCTCTCCCCTAACGTCTCTGTGCCCGCCACTCCCTCAGGTGGGAAAGGAGTACCCAGTGCTGACGGCGCTCCCACGTCCCCGCAGCCCAGGAAGAGGAACAGGAGGCATGTTTGAGGCATTTCCTTGATCAAGAATATCCGTCAGCACCCCCCACAGCAGTTTCCAGGAAAAGTCCCAGTCTCTACCCTCAGAATTTCTGTCGCCCTGATCTGTGAACACGCATCTTTGTCAAATGCTTAGTCCGCTATTTGGGTTCTGGTGTCCACAGGCACCTCTCAGAATCAATGCAGGGGGGCAGCTGTGGTGATGGGTGTTGAACGGGGGTCAGCTGCACGCAAGTCAAGCACCTTATCCCTGTGCTGTTTCAATTTCTATATTGGTGTAATTTCAAATTTACAAAAGAATTGCAAAAATAGCTCATATTTACTTTAAGGGAGCTATTTTTAATAATTTGTAACTTCATTGGCCTCCTCTATTTGTCTCTAATTTTTTTCCTAAATCATCTGAGACTAGCTCACATATTATCTTTTTCCTTAGCACCAGCATGTGGCTGGAGAGAGCGCTCCAGCTCTCCAGCACAGGACAGCCATGACTGGGTCCGTGGCAGACTGTGGTCCCCTGCGCACCACCAGCATGATCCTGAGCACTGAGTGAGGAGTGACCCCTGAGCACCAGCAAGTATGGTCCACAGAACAACAACAAAACTAAACAAATAAAACTTTGCATATGCATTTTCTAAGAACAATTATGCTCTCTCTTTTCTCTAATCCACTATTCTATTACTAGACAGGAAATTTCACATTGATAAATACTGTATCTGATATACAATTTATATTCCAATGCTATCAGTTGCCTCAATTAGGCTGTGGTGTTCCCCAGTCCCGCAAATCCTGTCAGGGACTGCTTGTCTGTCACCGTAATGTCCCTCGACATCCCTCTGTCAGAAGCTGCCCAGACTCTCGTGGCTTTTCCTTTTTACAATATTGACATTTGTCAGGATGTGCCAGGATCTTTGTGGACTCTCCCTTCCTTTGGGTCTGGCCTGTGTTTGCAGGAGATTCAGTGCTGAGAGTTACAAGTCATTGGCCAGGGTCCATACACCTGCTGTGTCCTTTCACACGTCCCTCCAGAGACGTGATGCCATTCAATTCTTGCTGGTGGGATATGTCACATGTTGAGAAACTTCCAACCTGACCAAGAGGCCTCAGCCCTGAAAGGACCCAACAAGGAAACCAGAACTGTCACCATTGGCTTTGCTAGCTAATGGTCGACACGTTAAGAGGTGGATCTCTAGGCTCATCGGTGCCCCAGTAGGACACGAGAGGCTGCTCCTTCCTACAGACTCTCCAAGCCTACCTGGCCTCCTGCCCCCCACCACCCAGGAGCTCCACATCCCGATCTGTTTGTGGTCCCTACAGATGACCTAAGTGTCAAAGTCTCTGATGGGACCAGACCCCTCCTGACACATGACAGCACATGGGGTCAACAGAGACAACGTGATTCACTGTTTGAGTCACACAGGTAACGTGATAGATCAACTTCCACTCCAATGTCACAATGTTGACAGCACTCGCTCACATGTCCCCATGTCTGAACACACTTACAATGAGGTAACGGTACTCGCTCACACGTCCCCGTGTCTGAACACGCTTAGCCCAACAGGTGCTTCACATTGCTATGTGCATGTGCATGGCATAGTCGCACTTCATGGTTAACGCTATTTATTCACATTTATTCATTCATTTGCTCATTTGCTCATCTATCATTTCTTTCACACATCCTTCAATTTGTTCATCTATCCAGTCATCATCTACGCATTTACCCACTATCCATCCACAACCCACCATCCATCCACCATCCATACATTCACTCACCATCCACGCATCAACCCACAATCCATTCATCCATTCACCCACTATCCACCCATCCACCCAACATCCATCCATCTATCCATCCACCATCCATCCATCCATCCATCCATCCCACACAGATCTCAGGCATGAGAGAGTGAGAGAGCCTGGTAGAGCTCTCACAGAAACAAGGGTTTTCTGGACACCAAGTGTTCAGACCACTCCTCTTCCATATGACCAGGGTGGATGTCATCACCATTTTTCAGACAAGGAAACAATTCAATAACTTATTTGACACCCAGTGTCTGATATGTAACAGAACTGGGATTTAATCTCAGGTCTAATGAGCTCTAAATAGATAGTGTACTGTGTGTGTGTGTGTGTGTGTGTGTGTATGTGTGTGTAATAAACTCAGACATTGCACTGTTGTCCCATTGTTCATTGATTTGCTCGAGCGGGCACCAGTAACATCTCCACTGTGAGACTTGTTGTTACTGTTTTTGGCATATACAATACACCGAGGGTAGCTTGCCAGGCTCTTCCGTATGGGTGAGATACTCTCAGTAGCTTGCTGGGCTCTCTGAGAGGGACAGAGGAATCGAACTCGGGTTAGCCGCGTGCAAGGCAAATGCCCTATTCACTGTGCTATCGCTCCAGTCCATCATCACTGTGGAGAGAAATGAATTCACTATCCAACCTCTAGAAATTCTATTATTTAAGTTAGGCAGCATGAAGAACAGACACGATTTTTTCAGTTTCTCATCTTTGGTAAGAAGCTGAGAAGAATGAGTTCACTGTGTATCTGGGGTGATGTCTGTGACTAGTCTCTACTGTCAGATATACCAGATTAAAATTTTTTTCAGAAGTAGGTGCGCCTCTCAAAACAGAAACAACAGCTCAAAGGCCACTGAAAACCTTACAAATCACCAGGAAGCTTGAGGCACATTGACCCCTCCCTTCCTTCTCTGGAGAAACAGCAGTTTCGTAAGATCCTCGAGGAAACTTCAAGGATGAAATGAAAATCATGCGTTCTCCCTTTGGCCTACTCACCCTCCTTCCTTCTTTCATAGTCTTGTTCTTTGCCAAAATAATGGTTTTTCATATTATATATATATTATAAAGGAAAGCAAAATAACACTCTGTTATTGTCTCTGCCCAATGGCCTGTATATATCATTGACCCTGACGTATGTTCACAGCCCAGATGTCCATAACGTTTGCCTTAGGGACCAATGTCCACACTGAGTGAGTGGCCTAGGCGTGACTGGTGTTATATGGACTCTCACAAACACATGTTAACTATTCAGAAAATGAATTTTTCTAGTATATTTAGACTCAGGGAAATCGGGCAGCTGCTCTGCTGCCCCACCCCACCCCGTCTTGTCAGGGCATCTGCTTGCAGAGGTGTGAGCAGTGTGGGTGCCCTCCCCCACTTAGACTGCCCCATACACTGCACGGTGACTGTCCCCAGACTGTGCTAGCCCTTCACTCCTCCACCCTCACGGGCAACTACAAATCGGAGTTTCATCTTGTCCAGAATGCCATAGTAGGACTTGTAATACATGGTCTTTCCTCGTTGGCTCCTTACATTTGCGTTTATGTTTTCTTATTCTCTGTCATGACTGAGTGGCCTTTTTAGAGCTGAAGAAGATTCCACTGTCAAGGGAACCATAGTTTATTTGCTTCTTCACCAGAGGAAGCGCTCTGGTGACCACAGTTTCAGGCTCAAACACCCATGTCGAACACCTCTGCGTGATCCCTCAGGAGCACGCATGTTGGGACATGTGGTGGGAGTAGGCATAGCCAATCATCTCCCGTGGCACTTGCACACACCATTTCCCCCTCTCACGGGTACAGAGTGAGCGAGCACCTTGTACCCCGCCAGCTTGGTGCTGGCACAGCTCCAACCCAAGGCGTGTGCCCTGTTGTCTCCTCGCCGTTTCCCTGTGTGAGCTCCTGCTGGAACGAGCTGTCAGACGTCTCTCCCACACCTACTCTCTGGTGGCGATGTGTCTATTTAAGGGTTGTCCACCTTTAATGGGGCTGTTTATTTTGTTCCTATTGGCTTTTGAGAGAGTCCTTTGTTCGTGCGGGACAACAGTCTTTTCATCAGCTGTGTCCCTTGCAGATACCTTCTCCCAGCTGTGTCTAGGCCTCACTCTCCTGCCTTCATCTTTCCAGAGTGGAATTCTCAACCCTCCCTAATGTAACGAGCACAGCATAGTCAGGCCTCGGTCCCCCCATTGGCGCTTTTTCTGAGGCACCTAAAAAGCTGTTGTGGGGCTGGAGAAATAGCACAGCACATAGGCAGACCCAGGGATGATTCCCAGCATCCCATATGGTCCCCTGAGCACCGCCACGGGGTAAGGAGTCAGGGGTACTCCTGACTGCAGAGCCAGGAGTAGGCCCTGTGCATCGCCGGGTGTGACCCAAAAAAAAAAGAAAAAAAGAAAAAAAAAAAAGATCGTTGTCAAGCCTAGGGTTCCCTATGTTTACTTCTAGGACTTTCATCATTTCGTTACACTGAGGATTATGAACCAGTGGAAACAGCAGACTTAATTTTTTCAGTCAGTGCATTATAAAAAATTAACATTTTCTCTAGCTGCAGGACAACTTTATTTACCTGCAAATATTAATAGTCAGGCTTCAGGCTCCTCCCTTCCCTCTATATCTTCCAAGGGAGGGTTGTTTTGTACACTCCCACTCTTTTGGATTGTTTTGTTTGGAGGCTATACTGGTGACACTCAGGGCTTACTCCTGGATCTGTACTCAGGGATCATTCTGGAGGGCTTGTGGAACCATTTGGGGTACTTGGGAATCAAACCTGGATTGACCACATGCAAGGACCTTACCTGTTGGGCTCTCTCAGGCTGTGTACTCACCCAAGTACTATCTCTGGCCCTCTGATGCCCATTTAAAATCTCTCTCTTTTAAGTCACACTCAGATCACCAGGAGGAAGAGTGTGTATGGGGTGTGTGTGTGTGTGTGTGTGTGTGTGTGTGTGTGTGTGTGTGTGTCCTGGTCAGTTTTCACCACAACCATGATGGAAAGAGACCAGATCCAGGGAGGAGGAGGAAGAAAGAAGCCAGTGCGACTCTTCTGGTTTTCAAAGCATGTTTTTTCCAAGGGGCAGCAAGTGTGCCCTGGCGAGGAGGTAGCCACATTGGCAGACTCAGGGGCACACCCACAGACCCAGGAACTATGGGTTCCTTCACCCTCGCTGCATGGTGAGCTAGAGCACAGGTTCCTAGTCTCCACGGAAACCCCATCCTGTCCTGTTGTGACCTTCAATCTCATGCTCAAGGTCATGCCAGCACAGCCTTCTGCTGGCCTGGCCTGAACACTAAGGCGTGTCTCGGTGACAATAATCACTGTTTAATCCACATCCCCAATGTGCCGGGCACTTTAGGCTCCTCTGCTGACCTTTGAGGTAGATTTAAATAATATCTAGGGATTAATAAGGTGCCTTGGCTCCTAAAATATTAATGGTAGCCTTACAGCAGTCCTTGAGGTAGCTATTACGGCTATTTATAGGAGATCACTTTTTTAATTATTCATAATCTCACGATGAAGAGTTACATTCAAAAGTATGAAAAGTTGATATTGAATTCCCTCAAAAGCAAAGCCCTTTCAGCTATTTCTCCTGCCACCACCTCTCCTCTTCTTCCTCCTCCCCCACCCGCTCCTGTTGCCCCCGAGGGAAGGGGTCAGCTAAGATCTCCCCAGGACCCAGCTTCCTACCACGTGCTGGGGGGAAGTGCAGGCAGGGGCACTTTGAGAGTTCCTGCCTTCTAAGAAAGGTGCGAAGCTTGTTCCCTTCAGAGAAGAAACCCCGCAGGGGCCCGTGGGGACCGTGGGTAGGACAGGGAAGAAGGACGTCGGGAGGAGAAAGTCACCCTGCGCAGGCTGCACACGCCTCTGCCCCGAGGTGGAAATGCTCCAGAAGCTGCTTCCCTCTGCACCGCAGGCCCTGACCTGGCAGAAGTGAGGCCGAGAGAGCCGAGTTAAGAACAGAGTGCCAGGAGGCCATCTCGAGGCCTGGACGTGGGTCGAGCTCTGTGACTCACACCTGGTGGCCAGCAGCTCTCCTGGGACCTCGGGGCCTCGTGGGCTCGGCTTGCCAGACCAGCAAATCCACACAACGCCTCAGCCGCCTCTTCCCTAGGCTGCTTGCCTCAGGAAAGATGAGTCTGGCCACAGTGAAACGAGGGCAATCACCTGACAGCGAGGTCTCTGGTCCACGCACTCGAAACCAGCGCCCACGCCTCCTGCCCCCAGGGGCTTCTGAACCAAATGAATCTACTCCTTGGGGCCAGGCAACGGCTCCAGGCCTGAGCACCCCCGGGCCTGGCCCCCAAACCAATCAGAAACTGAAAATATCTGTGATGGTCTCTGTCCACTGACTGACCTGGTGAACCCAGGCCACCGACGTGCAGCCACCCCAGGGTCACCATCTAACCTCAAGGCGCAGGCTGGCCAAATGTCCTTGGCGCCAGCTGATTTTGATGGGTCCGGACCCCATGGTACTGGCCCAGCCCAGTGGGAGCACCAGGGCGGAGGCAGGTCTATTAACTGAACTCGGGACCCCGTGTGCGCCCGGCAGGTGCTCTGCACATGGCCTCTCACCCCACTTCTCACTAATGAGGACGTGGAGGTGGCATGAAGATCAACTCTTGAGTCCAAGAGTCTGAGAAACCAGATTCCATTTCACCTCCTTGTCCTGGCTGTGTCTGTGGTGAGGACGCTGAGGGTGCTGTGATGAGGGGGGAGGGGGCCCTCAGCACTGCCCAGCTCCGGGATCAAGTATGTCCAGAGCTGAGGAGGGGTCAGCCCGAGGCCGAGGCCATCCCCTCCACCTGGCAGGACCCCAGCCCCATTATCGGGACTCAGCTACGGCTTCACCCCTGCAGGCAGTGCCCCCGCTGCCCAGGGGGCGGGGGGGCTCAGGAGCCCCGCTCCCCCACACTCTGAAGGGCCAGGGCAGAGGTCAGTGTGCAAGTAGAGGGGGAAAATGAGGGGGCAGGCATGGGCTCCCGCCTTCGTAGCCTGAGCCAGCCTCACAGGCCTCACTGGGACAGCCCTGGATCAGCTCCTAGGAGTCCTGCCGCCTTTATTTCTCCTGAGGCGGTGTTTCAGCAGAGAGCACTGACCCGCCTACCTCCGGTCTCCAGAGCGGATCAGCACTGACCAGTCCCGGCTGCTCTTGCCAACACCCACTGGAGACTGCAGCCACCCCCTGGCGGGACCCCGAGGGGCCTCCCTCACCACCTTTTCTGGTTCTTGGAGCCCAGGGCCACGTTCCCGAGGGCTTACCCATCACTGTCCCGCCTCTATCACCCCCAGTTCTGAGTCTCAACCAGCTCCCCAGGAGCTCAGTAGACTGTCGGAAACAGCCTGAGCAGACATGGGGGACCCTGTACTCCCAGCTGCTTCTCCAGGACACTCGCCCCCTCCCCTGCCATGGCCCCTGGCTTTGGCCTTCCAGTCCCTCCTACTTTGTTTCCGCCTGCCCCTAAGCATTAGGCTGTGCCAAGTTCTCTGCAGCTGTGACGAAGGTAACAGAGCCCACAGGCCTACGGCCAACTGGGCATCGTCCAGGGCAGTGTTCCAGCAAGGGTGGGCCCAGAGTCCTCCCCTCAGGCATGCACAAGGTGCTGTGTCCAGTGGGAAGAGAAGCCAGGCCAGAGTCAAGAAAGAACGAGGGCTCCAGGGACCTTGAACCAAAGGGACACTCCCAACCCCTGCAAGGCCGGTCTCTTCCCGTCCCCCTGATTCAGGTGAAAACCCATTGCCACAGCTAATTTGGTCGTGGGCACAGTTCTCCTCAAGGGGAGAATGTTGCTACCCCACAGTTTGTAAGTGTCAGGTCCCATGGAATCTGGCTCTGCCCTAGGGGGGTTCCCATGCGTCATTTTGTGCACTGGGGGGACATCAATGTCCAAGGCACTGAGAGTGGAGGGAAGGTGATTTCGGCCGGGCGGGGGCAGCTCAGCTCCCTCCCCCAGCCCGGCTCTGCCATGTCTGTGCGGCCCGGAGGAGCAGAGCAGGGCTCCAGCGTGGGCCTAGCGCGCCTGAGAATCTGGAGCATGGGAAGGGCTGTGACTCTGGGCAGCACCACTGGGGCCCGGGTCTGCCCAGAATAATTCGGAGACCGGGAGATGCCCTGAGTGAAGCGCGAAGCTATCACCGCCTCCAGGAAGAGAAACTGGTGCTCACTGCATTTGGGGTGCAGTTCAACACTCGTGGCTCTGGGTCTGATTCTGCTGCATGACCCACCCCACCCCCTAACTCCCAGTGCTGGGTCCTGTGGGTCCAAGCAGCACTGCAGTGCCCAGGCCAAACCCTCAGCAATGGGGAACATCGCCTGCTGGGGACGCTGGGTCTCTGAGCAAAGGGGGCCCTCAAGGCATCAGTGAGTGAAAATGCTCTAAAAGATTCTTTGCTGCTAAGGAACTAGTGTGGCACACAGGACCGCACAGGGTCCCTCAAGCCCTGGCAGGAGTGACCCTTGAGCACAAAGCCCAAAGTCAGCCCTGAGCACCACCACGGTGTGGCCCAACGACTGGCGAGTTCCTCATGAAAGGCGCCTTGGCTGTGAGAGGGCCAGTGGGCAGCAGTGGCCGCTGCTGAAGCCCGCTGGCCTAGTAGGTGGCCTCTCCACGTCCCTGACACGTGGAAAGGTGGGGTGGAGAGGAATCGAGGACAGATCTGCAGCTCTGGCCACGAGGCCACATGGACTGGGGAGGCCTTGCTGGGACGATTCCAGCCACAGAATGAATCTGCACCGCTGTGAGGGCGTGGGTCCTTCACAGGCTCGAACCTCACGGCCGTGGAGGCTCCAGGCCAGTCTCTGGGTGAGCGCAGGCATCAGCCCCCAGCAGCCTTTGGGATGCAGCCAGTGGGTTGGGTCCTGAACTTGAGAACCAGCCCTCAGAGCAGTGCTGAGGTGTAAAACCAGAGTAGAGTCTGATCCAGGAGATCCCCAGGGCAGAGCTGGAGACAGGAGCCCCCTCTTCACCCCCACCCCCCACCCCGGGCGGGGCAGGGGTGGAGAGGAGGCAGCCTAGGGCAGGTGAGAAGTATCACCCACTGCACCTGTGCACGTCCACTGCACTGGTCAGTGGGGGCGGGACGGAGCACAGTTCCCTGCTCAGAGGAGTCCAAGAAGAGGGTGGGGTGGGGGTTGGAGGGACTGGGGTGTGGAGGGGGCGCTGGACAGAGCAGGAAAGATTTGCCCTGTCGCTGAGGTCAGAGGGCAGCTTGGGACCAGTGGACATTCATTCGCCGGCTCTGGGACATGCAAGCTTCCAGGCAGAGGCCTTGCTGGGGGTCACCCTGCCTGTGTCACATATCAGTTCTCTCTTCAAGAGAAGGGCACTCAGTTCACGGCAGAGGCCAGACGGAGCACTGCTGGGCTCAGAGAGTCGATTTATTCCCCAGCCCTCAGCCTCATCGCTGTGTAGGGATCTGGATGTCCCTGTAAGATAGAGCAGGGGTGCTGGGCTGGACCAAGTGACTGACAAGGAGAGGAGAGAACAGCAGAGAACTGGAGTCTGAGAAGGGGGCCTAGGGGCACGCGAGAAGACTGGGTATGCACCGACTGCACTTCGCTCAACCACAGCTGTGCTCCCGCTGCAGCTCGTCCTGTAGAGTTGTGTCGCCTTGTAGTTGTGCTGCACATGGTATGTGTTGTATGTGTAAACAGGTATGCATGTGCTGCTGTATGGCGCATGCTGGCGTGCTCTGTATGTTGCAGGCAGGTTGAGCGGGGGGACTCTCCTACTCTTGGCCCCCTGGATGCAGCGGGGTGGGACTTGGCCAAGAGTAGGACACATCGGTGTCATATGGAAACCACTTTCCGAGTCACCTGGGAGTCCTCCCTGCTCACTCTGGGATCCCAGAACTGGGATTCGCCTCTGCGGTTTCATTCCATCAAGGACCCCAGGAGACTGGACTCACCCTGTGCAGTTTAGCTGACAGAGCCTTTAACCCCCCCCCCTTAACAGTTGGGGCGATCCCCACCCTGACAATCCAGCCATGACCCGCCCATGCCCAGTTGTTCAGGTGAGAGCCAAAGAGGCATCGCTGATCCCAGCCCCAAGCCCACAACCCTCTGTGTGGCTGCTTCTTTGCAGCCCAGTGTCTACTCTAGGACCTGAGGCCGTTCTCACAGTGCCGTAGCCCCCCCACAGTGCAGTGGGCAGGTTCCCCTCTGCAGACTTGAAATATCAAGTGCAGGGGGTACGGCCAGGCTACCACCCCTCCCCAGCTGTGCCTTTTGCAATTAACTTTTCTAGTTATATTGAGATAAAATTGTGATGTGAGTTTTAGGAACAGAATGAATGAATTTGTCCCATTTATACAGGTGACCTTGAACAATGGGTCTATGGGCTGACCAAGACTGTAGATTCCCCACAATGCAGAACTGATAAACACATAGTCTGTATTTTATGTGTATTGTTTGTTATATGTATTACATGATTATATGAATCAGGTAATTTGCGGTGTTTGCTATATGTGTTGTGGAATGTATTTTTACAATAAGGAAACGTTATTAAGAAAATTATGAGGACTGGAAAGCTAGCTCAAGGGACAGAGTGCTGAGCACTGGGGCCTCCTGGGCGCCCAGCACTGCTGGGAACAACCCCCATGCACCTAGTTAGGTGTGTCCCTTAGCACTGGGTGTGACCCAAAAGACAAAGGAAAAGAAAATTATCACCAGCAGAAAATGTCAGTTGTCATCACTGGTAAGAAAATTGCACAGAAATGGCCAGAGAGATAGCACAGTGGACAGGGCACTTGCCTTGCATGCAGCCAACCAGGGTTCATCCCTGGTAACCCCAAAGTCTGAGCACCACCAGGAGTGATGCCTGAACAAAGAGCCAGGAACAAGTCTGGAGCACCTCTGGGTGCTGTCCCAAACTCAACAATAAAAGCGCACAGAAGTGTCCCAGGTGTCCCGGGTGAGCTGTATGTAGATCACGAGGACTGCTAGCACGGGTGTGCACGTGTGTGTGCGGGGGCGGGAGTGGTGCACTCACAGGCTCGGCGGGGAGGGCCACGGGAACAGTCAGGCTCAGGGTCGCTCCCTGAGCACGGGAAGAGCATCCCGGGGCCCACAGCATGAGAACCAAACCAGGGAAGCA
The DNA here is from genome assembly GCF_027595985.1 of Sorex araneus. NCBI lineage: Eukaryota > Metazoa > Chordata > Mammalia > Eulipotyphla > Soricidae > Sorex > Sorex araneus. The sequence continues at coordinate 14,344,120 of NC_073308.1, forward strand.
GAAAGTGGCCTCAGAGGTGCCTGAGTGAGTCCAAAAGACTGAGGACCAATAGCCCGCAAGAGGGGCAGTGTGGACAGCCCAGCTCCCTGTTCATGGCCAAGCCCGTGTGCTAGTCTCACTTGGCTCATGGCGCACTTTTCCATCTAATAAAGCTCAGTTTGGTCCGGTTCTCAGGGCCACTCCTGAGGGTGCACCCTGAAAGCTCTGCCCACTAGTCCAGGGGTCACCGGGGCCTCCTTGATACGGGAAGAGCTGAACTCAGGCCCACACTGCAAGGGCTGGCCCTCCAACTCCGTCTAACTCCTCATCCTGTGAGGAGAGAGGGAGAAGGTACCAGGGGGAGGCTGCTCCCGACCCACTCTTTAAAGCCATCTGGGCGGGGACGACACACAGGGACCAGGGGACCTGGGGACACAAGACACAGGGACATGGGACATGGGACACAGGACACAGGACATTAGCTACCGGAGTGGCCTCCCAGGCTGAGGTTGGGGCAGCTCTATACCTGCTCTGCCCCAGGCTGCACGTGGCCGTCCTCTCTCTCTATGACAGCGGCCTTCTCCAAGGTGGGGACACACCCAGGTTTGGCGCTTCATAGGCACCCCGTGAGGGCGTCCCAGAAGACAGGCAGGGCCTTGGGCCCGGGGTCTCAAGCGCCACTCTGGAGCCCCACATTTCCGTTTTTCAGTCCCAGCAGAGGCACCACCTGAACCCAGGGGCCTCTCAAGTTCCTGCGGGCTCCTTTTCCAGGCACACCAGAGGGTCAGGCAGAAAGGGTGTGAAGCCCCAGGAGAGCAAGGGGCGTGTGAAGAAGGAGGCTGCTGAAACCAGAGTGCGGGGAGCGGGTGTTTGGGAGGACGGCTGCCTGTCAGGGAGAAACGCCCAGGCCAGGCCCTTGATAGCCACGGCTCCACACCTCACGCCAACGTCCTTAGCTTCCCTTCACCTTTCCAGCGACAAGGACCAGACCTGAGGGCCAGAGGCATAGGACAGGGGTGAGGTGCCGTGTCACATGCTGACTCGGGTTCATTTCCCAGCCCCACAGGGGTCAGGCTTGAGCACTGCCAGGAGTGGCCTCCCTGCAACATTTCAATGGAAACAAAGCCAAGTTGCCCGACAGCTCAGTCCTGTGTGTGAGTCACCTCCCTCTTGGCTTTGCAGCTCGTGCAAATAAACCAGCAGAGACCTCAGTGTCTCACTCCAGGACCCCTCAGGGTAACTGTTCCCTTCCCATGAGGCCCTCAGGGCTGACCCCAGGCCACCCCACAGGAAAGTCCCAGAGGTTCTTGCTGGGAGAAGAGCTCTAAATCCCACCCACCCCCACACAACCAAGCTGCCTCCCTGAGCGCAAGCACCAGGAGGGACCACCGATCTCAGTCCGCAGCTCCGGAGCTCTGGGGGAGACGGTTCAGATGCCCAGAGGGGCAGTTTGGGCCAGCCCCGCCACCTCGCAGCAGAGTGACAGCAGACACTCCCTGTCATCCAGGACTCGAGGTGAGATCGGGAAGTGGGAAGCAAGCACCGCAGGCACTGACCGGGCTCCCTGCTCCACGCTGTGCGCTTGGCGCCAAGCCCTGTTCCGGCCGTACGCGGCCCCTCGCCCCTCAAAAGCCCACGGTGCATTTCGAGGCCCTTAGGAAGGATGGGGTGTAGCGGGGCCCAGGGCTGTTTGGCAGAGCTGAAGGTAAGATAAGCAGAAAACGGAGAGGGCTGGAACCGGTGTACTCCTCAGAGTAAACAACTGGCCAGCCTCTGGCCCTGCAAAGGCCGCCAGGCAGGTGGCGGGGAGGGACGCACTCACCTGCCCCCAGGCCTCCAGGGCTGCTCCAGCACAGCAGGAAGTAGTGGAGTCGGGAGGCCAAGGCAGACTGCTTTAGAGAGGCGGGGCGGGGCTCCGGGGGGGCAAAGGTTCCAGGCCTCTGTGAGTGAAAGGGTCACAAGCAGCCTGGTTCAGCCGACCAGCTCTGGCATGGCCAGGGTGCATGCCCACCAGTGCACAGTGCCGCCTGGGGAGCCGCAGTCCCTCAGGGCTTCCTTGGGCTGCCCTGGTGCTCAGCGACACCCCAGAGCTGGCCTGGGCTGACCGGGCCCCACGGAGCTCTCCGAGCACCCTGCTGGCATCTCTCAGCCTGGTGCTGCCGTAAAGGCCCGCTTTTGCCCAGTTTTTGCTTCCTGGGGCAGGTCAAGGGTTAGGACCTGGTGGGGAGGGCAGCCTGGCACAGGGCCCAGAGCAGGGCTTCGTGTGGAAATGGAGCAGCTCTGAACGACCTTCAAACCACTGAGCCCGGATTACCTCCTGCCAGTCAGGAGGGTGGAGAAGGCAGCTCAGACAGTCCTCAGGACAGAAGCCCAGCTCAGACCTCCCCATTGAGAGCAGGCACAGGGCGACTTGGAGCTTAGCACGTGACACATCAAGAGCTGCTCTCGCTCCCTCCTCTCCTTCTTCCTCCTCTGTCTCTGTCTCTGTCTCACTCTTCCTCTGTCTCACAAAAATGGGTAGGTGGATGGATAGAAGAAGGAAGGAAGGAAGGAAGGAAGGAAGGAAGGAAGGAAGGAAGGAAGGAAGGAAGGAAGGAAGGAAGGAAGGAAGGAAGGAAGGAAGGAAGGACGAAGGAAGGAAGGAGGGAGGGAGGGAGGGAAGGAAGGAAGGAAGGAAGGAAGGAAGGAAGGAAGGAAGGAAGGAAGGAAGGAAGGAAGGAAGGAAGGAAGGAAGGAAGGAAGGAAGGAGGGAGGGAGGGAGGGAAGGAGGAAGGAGGGAAGAAGGAAGGAAGGAAGGAAGGAAGGAAGGAAGGAAGGAAGGAAGGAAGGAAGGAGGGAAGGAAGGAAGGGAAGGAGGAAGGAGGGAAGGAAGGGAGGGAGGAAGGAAGGGAGGAGGAAGGAGGGAGAGAGGGAGGGAGGGATGGATGGAGGGAGGAGGAAAGAGGGAGGGGGGAGGGAGGAAGGGAGAACACCAGAGCTATCTCAATCTCTCCTACACGCACTCGCTTTGCTTTGCCCGCCTCCTGCTCTCCTGCTGCAAACACACTTTTCCACAGAAGTGATGACAGTGCTGGAAATAGCTCCTGCTTCAGTTCTGCTTAGCAACCCAGGGGGACTCACCCTGTGCAAGCAGGGAGCTCTGTGCACGGGCTCCGGTTTGCGTCTTGCCCCTAGTGGGAAGAAGGGTTCCAGGACCGAAGTACCCACAGACTCCCTCGGAGCAGAGACAGGACACTTCGATGGAAGGGGGTGTGTGTGTGTGAGAGCCGAGGCCAGGACTAGGTGGTCGCAGGCAAAACAGCAGGTGAGGTTTCGAAGACCCAGACACAGCCTCCCGCTCTCTGCTTGTGCCACATCCTGCACCCCCGTGACCTTCCTGAGGGGGCTGGGGGGCTGGAAGGGCCTCTGGGGGGGCTCTTGGTCTGGGACGAAGGGGCTCACGAGAACAGACACAGCCCAGAGTGGCCAGTTGGGGTACTGCAGAGGGCAGCCAGGTCGAGGGCACCCCGGCCACGCAGACACAGTCACTTCCCCGCTGGTCTGCAATGGCCCTTCCTTACTAGGGGTTCAGCATGGCTGTGCCGCCATCTCATCTGCGCTATGGGAGGAGGGGCAGGGAGGGACCCCAAGCTGGCAGGAAGGTGGGGGGGGCGGTGGAAAGACACAGCTCGCTCAGTGGCCACTGCTCCTTGGGGGTCATCGCTGATGTCCCAGCTGCAGAGGGACCTTCCCAGCCGAGGCAGCGGTGTGACTCCCTGCGGGGAGCCACTGGCCCCAGGATGCAGCAGTTGGCTGCAGAAGGCCTGGCACTGAGGCCACACAGGCTGCTGGTTCCTGAGGCAGAGGGAGGAGAGCAGCATTGGGATGGCCGAGCGGGTGGGGTGGTGCCCGCTGTGTGACCCTTGCAGGCCTCGGTGCCTGGTCTCCGTGTCGGAGAGGGGCCACCTGGATGCCCAGGAGTGGGCTTCAGGGGGGTCAGGCTGGGGGACGACTGAAAGTTCAGACCCCAGGCCGGAGAGAGACGACAGTGGGTACTCAGGCCAGCCCCGCTGGGAGCGACCCCTGAGTCAGGGCCAGGAGGAAACCTTGAGCACTGCCATGGTGACCCCCAAACAAAAGAGCGAACGAGGAGAGGTGCAGTCAGCACTGGAGCAGACCCCAAAGTCGACTCGGGCCTGGCCGTGTTCTGCAGGCGCAGAGGCCAGGTGTAGGTATGGTCTGGCAGCCCTGCTGGGTGGGCAGGGCCCGCTGGCCAGCGAGGCTCCGAGACTCGGGGCTGAATGGAGCAGGAACCCCCACCGCCTCTGCCTTCAGCGCGGTGCACTGGGCACAGGGCAGAGGGACTCTTCTGCCCACAGAGTCCCAGGCCCGCGGGGTAGCACTGCAGCAGCGTCCAGGGTTGCCAGGAGACGACTTGTTAAGCCGGAGTGCCAGGAGCCTGCGCCACTGCCCTGGGCCAGCAGGGCCCTCCCAGGCCACTGGGGGCCTCATTAGCTGTGTGAGCACTTGGGGCTGCTGAGGTGACCAGTCCCTCCCCGCCAGCCAGGACTAACCAGTCCCTGCCTGCTCTCTAGTCGGGGTCCCCCGCCACAGCTCATGCCCTGAGACCCCAAAGACTTTGTCCAACTGAGCCTGGCCTGGGGCTCATGGGCCTCGCTCAGCTGGGGAACCGTGTTCCAGCCAGCTTCTGAAAGCCTCTGGAAGGGGGCGGGCGGGGGCTGTTTCTGGTGGCCTGTAAACCCTGGGTACTGGACAGACCTGGGGCATGGCAGGATGGTGGTTCAGCTGAGACCTCAGGGACCTGCCCTTGCATGCCTGAGGGAAGCCGGGGAGCAGGAAAGGCGCCCCCAGACCTCTCCTGAAAGCACTCTCGCTCTGCCATGCTTGTCTCTGGGCCCCGAGAACCACGCGGTACCACGCTGCTTGGCCTCCGCCTGGAGCCGTCAATCTGGCCCTGGTCCCCTCAGCACCAGGAGCCCAGTGGAAGCCCAGGAGATGAATTTGTGCAGCCACATCTCCACACGTTTCACAGGGCTCCTCTCTTCCTGCATGTCGGCTTCGGGCCACCGCTTCTCCCATATCTATTTGGGGATCCCAGGTGGTGTCCAGGGCCTGGGCTCACCCCCACGCACTCAGCCTGACTCCTCAGTGGGGTCCGGCCTGTGGGATTAGGGCTACTAACTGCCTAATGGTGCTTGGGGTGGGGTGGCATGGCGTGTGGTTCTGGGGTCAAACCCAGAGCCTCATCCCTGCCTCAATCCCGAGCCACCCCTGCCCCTACTCCTTCAGTTCTGAGAACCAAGACTTTGAGCCATTCTCAGCCTTGGGGCGAAGCTGGCACATTCTCTGCCCTGCAACTGCAGAGGGCAGAGAGGACGGTGAGGAAGGCTGGGAAGGCTGGCTGGGCACTTCTTAGCCTGACCCCTAGGTAGCCTCTGCCTGTCCCTTCCAGGCACAGAACTTCCTGCCTCAGACCCTCCTCCTGGCTCCTGAGCAAAGTGCCAGCCTGTCCCTCAGGCCATGCAGCAGACATGTTACCATTAGAACCTCTCGTGCCAGCTGGCCCGGGCCTCGCTCAGGGAGCTTCCCTCTCCACTCGAACAAAACAGAATAAAGTGGGTGGAGGAAGCCAGCTTGTCTCTCTGGGTCCAGACAACGCAAATGAGACAGCGAGAACCCGGGGAGGCTTGGAGGCGACCTGTCTCCCTGCAAGCCCGAGGCCCTGGGCCACGTACCCAGCAGGCCCCTGCAGACGAAGCTGCCAGTCCCTCCCCACCAGCTGGGTGTTTTTTGGGGGCAATGCCTGGCGGTGCTCGGGGACCATGTGGTGGTGGGTGCCTCCAGCTCATTCCCCACGAGCCCCCGTGCAGGTTCCCGCTCACTCCTGGGCCCTGGGGTCCTGACGTGGGTCCTGGCTGGGCTGCCCTGGGTGCCCCACTCTCTGCCCACACCGTCCTGCATCTCCCGGGGCAGCTGGGCCAGACCCGGCTCCACACTGCCGCAGGTCGGGTGCAGCCAGCTCCCTGCCGCGCATCTGCCCCTCCGCGGAGCCCTGACTGATTCACTCTCAACGTTCCAGTCACAAGACCGTGTCTGGCAGCCAGCCCGGACGCGAGTCCAGCACCCCCGCGGAGCCCGCCGCCTTGACGGCCATTTAGGAAATGTCACTGGAGGGCAGAGACGGCCCTCCTGGTGGCCTGCAGTGGGGCTCAAGTGTGTCTGGAGATGAATGAGCAGAGTGAAAGCAATCAGCTGAAAAGAGCCGCTGGCTGGGCCTCTGCGGCAGCCTCTTGGGTCAGGCCCCAGGCCCCTCCCAGCGGGGACAGCGGCTCAAAGACCAGAGTAGCAGCTCACTCGTGGCTTGGCTCCTGCCTCTGGCTCTCCTCCCTGCTGGACAGGCCCGGCTCCCTCCTCCTCCTGCAGCAGGCCCGGGAAGGGGCAGGGACCCCCAGGACCTTCTCCGGAGCGGCAAACTCTGGGGCCCCACCCCCGCTCAGCAAGACTGCCCTCCCCGAGGCCAGTCACAGGGGCCTGGACAAGTGTCCATGCTCTCGCCCCGCGCCCGAGTGTGCTAACTCCCCCACCTTCACCTCTTCCTGCCCACGGCTGGCCTGGGGCTCACCCTGTGTAGCCCCCACCCCTATTGTCCCCTGCCATGGTGCTGTGGTCGGCGCAGCCCCTTCCAGAGGGGTGTCACAGGTCCTGACCAGGAGCTGGGGCCACAGCCAGGGGAGCTCAGGGCTGAGTGCTTGGGCCCTGGGGGGGAGGTGCTGGGAGGGTGGGGGCGAGCTTGACTCAGTTGGTAGAAAGGGCAGACCTGCTCGGGAGAGAACAGCACTCGGAAACGGAAAGCTCTGGAGTGAGGAAAGGCGCGTCGCACAGACCATCACTGCGGGGAGCGGCTCCATGGCCTTTACCAGATGGATGAAGTTTTCTCAACATACAAAGGAGTTTTGTTTTGGGCTTTGGGGTTACACCTGGTGGTGCCAGGGATTAAACCTTGGCTATGTGCAAGGCGAGTGACCCCCACACCTACCCCACCTGGTTTGTGTCTGTCCTGCTCTGCCTGGCTGTTCTGTTGTCCCCGCTGGTCCTGCCCCGGGACACTGCAGCAGGAGCCCTGGGTCACGGCAGCAGGACTTTCCAGCAGCGGCCTGGCATGCCAACTGCCAGGCCGAGACAGCTCTCAAGCCCTGCTCCAAGGCACTTTGCGGTTCGATCGATGTGTGTCTGGGAATAAGAGCCTCCCCATCCCTCGCCACACCGCCTGCGCTGGTCCGCAGGGCCGCTTCACGGGCCTTCCAGGAATGGCTGCTCTAACCTGCCTCCCTGCACGGGGTCAGGGGCCCACGCAGCTGTCCCTCCCTGGGCTGCAGACTGCGGGGGTGAGCAGGGCCATGGGGCCAATGAGAACACAAGGCACTGACAGTTCTGGGCAGCAGTTGTGGGCCTGGCAAGGCGGCGGGGTCTCTGGGGAGCTGAAGCTCAGGCCCCGAGACAGTCTGTGCAGACTCTCAGCGAAGCAGTGGACAAGGCTGGGCCCGGAGACATAGTGCCTGCTCTCGGCCAGGAGCGTGGGCTCCATCCTGGTGCCCTCTGAATGCCCAGAGATGACTGGGTGAGTTACAGGAGAGGCCAGTCAGGGTCAGGGGTCAGGCAAGTCAGTCCATGGTCACTCCTGGTCATGGGGGGTTCCTGGAGAGGACCTTTGACCTGGTGCCTGAGGCCCGGGGTGCAGGGAAGGGGAAAGCTGTGTGAGCATAGCCCGTCTGGGGCCAGGAGAGAGGAGTGTTGGATCCGGGTTCGAGCTCCAGCATTATGCCTGGGGCCCAAGTGGCACCTCAGTCTTGGACCTAGCATTGATCTGGCGACCCAGCTACCAGGATGTGCCCCAAGAATGTGGCCTGTGCCCCCATGCTACTGGGGGCTCCGACTACTCCCTTGGTTTCGGTCCCTGCAGACGGGAGGGGCCCTTGCTCTGGCCTCCCCCAAGCCCTCCACTGTGGCGTGCCAGACACGGGGACCCCTGCCCACAGGCAACGAGCACCCAAGGACCAGTCAGGCTCTGTGTGTGTCGGGGGGTGGCGGAGGCAGCAAGGCAGAGTCGTCTCCTAGCCAAGGCACAGGGGTGCACGCTGAGTGGAGACCCCTCTGCCCTGCTCAGGCACGGGGGCACCTGCCTGCACAAGGACTTGAAGCAAAGCTCCTGCCAGCTGTCCCTACAGCTCAGGGCAAGCCTATCCACGGTCACTCCTGGTCACAGACCGCTGTGACCCGCTAGCTCCCATGTCTCTCGGTCCATCCCAGCAGGCCGGTGCAGCAGCTCCATTCACGGAAGGCAGCCAGGCCAGGGCCAAGGCCCCCGGGGGACACAGGGGCGCTTGTTCCCCCAGCAGACGAGTGGCTTAAACGTCCCCATCTGCCAGGGGCCACCCCACCTGGCGCCTAGAGCTGCCCACGTGCAGCGTGACTCAGAGAGGACCTATCCCTGCAGGCACCCACAGGGTCAGAGAAGGGACAGGACGGGCTCAGACTGTGGGGCCCGGGGCGGGCAGAGGAGGACCCCAGGAGCGACCGTGTCCCAGCGGCACACACGTACCCCTCTGGAAAGAACCAGGGCCTGCTAGAGGCCACCAGCCAAGTGGCCAACCCGAGTCCCGCTGGGGACCCTCCCATGCCTGCACCCGGTTCTCGGCAGCGCCCCCATCTCCCTGCCAGTCTCCTGAGCTGTGGGGTAAGACTGCAGGCAGCCCCCACAAACACACGTAGCCTCTGGGGACACGGTGGGGACAGAGGGCAGCCCCTTCCTCCAAATGTGACCTCCAGTGGGGAGGCAAGGATGCGGTCCCTGGCCCTTCTGGCCTCAGAAGGTCACGAAGGTTATTTATAGCCACAGTGGTAGCGGCCTCTGGGGATGGGGTGGGTGGGGCGTGTGCAGAGGCCGACAGCCTGAGCTTCCTCTGTGGGTAGCAGTGCTGGGGCGGGGTCCAAAGGCCGGACGCAGGGGCCTCACCTCTACAGCCCTGTCCATGAGAGGCAGGCCTTGGTGGTGGGCACTGGGGCCCCCATATCCTGCCCAAGCCCAGACTGCAATGAAGGGGAGCTTGGTGGGTGGGAACAGGCCCCCAGCTCTTGGGGTCTGTCCCCGTGTCCAACCACCTGGCTGTTGCTCCCCAAGCCTCCGCTGCAGGCTGGTTGCTGCCTCCAGCCTCTGTCCACTCCCAGAATGAAGCTGAGGCCACAGGGGTGACCTGAGGACACAGCCACCATGGGGGCAGGGCAGGAACTGTGGGAGCCCCAAGTCCACGTGTCACAGACTGTTACCTGCAATGTCATCACCAGGGAGGCAAAGTACAGGGTCAGAGCAGGCCCAAGGAAGGGCTAGGCGGGGCGGGGGGTGCAGAAGCCACTTACTCACGGGCCAGGCACTGGGCCTTTCCAGGAACCCCCTGGGCTGGGACCTAGAGTAGGGGACACCGGGCCGGGGCAATCGGAAGTGGGACACTGGGTTGGGAGACCAGTGGGGGACTCTAAGCCAGGGGTCTGTTGTGGGTGCGTGAAGTGGCAGGGTCGAGGGTCCCTGGGGGCAGCAGTGATGCCGATCCTGGCCAAGTGGTCCAGTGTCACCCAGCGTGCTCAGCACTGGGCACGTCCTGCAGATAGATATTGGGGCTCTGGGGATGCTGGGGCCCCTGAGCCCATGTCCTCCCGACCCCCCACCCAGGGACCCTCTTGCTCTGCCCCACGTACTTGTCAGCAGGACGCTCTGAGCAAGGTGCTGGAGCTGCAGGTGGGGGGGACGAAGATCAGCTCTAGGCCTGGGGCCAACGGCTGTCACCAGCCCCTGAAGGGCCCCGCCCCCAAGGTGAGGAGAATCAGGCACAGCAGGGAGTGACTGTGGCCCAGTCCCACAGAACTGCTCTCTGCCTCAGTGGCCCCGCTGCGGGGCTGTGGACTCAGGTCGGCGTATCCCACCCCCAGTCGTCTGTGACCACCCAGGGTGTGTTCAGCAGAGGACAGCAGCTAGCACCCCTGCTGGCCGTGTCGGGGATTGCCGAGACAGCCTGAAAGGAGCCCTGAGGGGAATAGGGCCTGACTGCGGCCCAGAGCCAGGCCTGGCACGGTTTCGAGGGAAAGTGGCACTCCCTCAAGCCTGACCCCAGGGGCTGACCCGGGTGCTCCCAGGAAGCGGGCTGGCCCCATGGAGCAGGAGGGCAGAGTTCCCAGTGACTTGTGGACCCCAAAGGTCCCTGAGGACAGGCCAGTGCTCGGCCATCTCTGGGCCCCATAGACCCACCACCACCCAAGCCCTCTCGGCCAGCCCTGTGTCCAGGTAAGCACTGTCTGCGGTGCCCACTGAGGCGCTGTCCAGGGGATGTCCAGGGAAACAGCACTATCTCACAGGCGCGGTCCCCAGGGGCTGGGAGCCCGTTCACCAGCCATCCTGCCCACCCTGCTTCACGGTAGAGTGCCCGGAGCTGGGTCGCAAGGGCCCATGCCAGCTATGCGAGCTATGTGATGAGCCGTAAGCAGCTGCTGACCGAGCCGCAGGCGAGTGAAAGGCTCGCCCCGCAGGGACGTGGCTCACTTTCGTTCCTTCTGAGGTGCTAGGGCCAACTCCAGTCTCACCACGGGTGGTGCCTACGTTGTTCTGTGGGCCCGTCTGGCCAGCAGCCAATGGTCACTGCCTCAATGCACTTTGCCTTCACTGGCAGGAAATGGACAGCCCACAGACGGCCTCCACACCTCTGCTCTGTCTCACCTGTCAGGTCAACAGTTAGCCCTGGGGCCTGCAGTCAACAAAACACCAAGAGCAACGAGGGACCAACAGGCCAGAGAGGACCAGGGTGGAGGCCTTGCACACGGCTCGCAACACTCTCTTAAGCAGGATGCAGGGCAGCCTCATCTAGGAGGCCCGGGTCCACTCACCACCAGGAGTGACACCAAGGGTGACACCAGCACGACCTATCCTGAACAGGAAACTGGCACGAGGCTGCGCAGCTTCCAAGATCTGCCCCTTTCTGGAGCATTCTGCCCTGATGAGGACCAGAAACCCGCTGTCACACCTACAAAGTTGATTCTGGAAATGTTGACTGGGTTCCGGGGCCTGGCCCGAGAAGCCATGGCCATTCTGGCTTTCCTGGCCCAGCCTGGCCTGGCCCCACCTGTTCTGAACAAGGGTGCGGGCCCCTGAGAGGCAGGAGGCAGCTGCGGGTCCAGGGTGATGTTCTAGAGCTGGCAGAGGAGAGGGAGGCGAAGGGGTCCCGGGGGCTGGCCGGGAGTTCAGGGCTCATGATGGGGTGCAGCTGAGCCCCATCGGCACACACCCCTCAGGACAGGCCAGACCCTGGCTACCCTGAGCTGGCGCCCAGCACCGCGAGAGCAGGGGCGGAAGCACGGGCAGAGCAAGAGACGTTTTATTTCGGAGGTGTGTGCGGGCAGCTGTGTCCCCACGCCTGCTCTTGGGGCCAGTGCCCGGCACACACAGTAAGAGTCTTCTGGTGAAGCAGAGAGGGAGGGGGTCTCGGCTAAGCCTCCCCTCTCCCAGCCGTGGCCCTGCAGAAGGAAGCGTGGCGTCACTCGGGGTCACCACACCTGGGCGGCGCTGGCCAGGGAGTGTCGGGGAGCCTGGCTCGGAATCCAGCCGTGCAGGGCCGGGCGTGGGGCTGTGGCCGCGTCGTCAGAAGCGCGTGTAGGCGGTGCGCTGGGGCTGCTGTGGGGGCTGGCTCTGCTGCTGCAGGCGCAGCTGCTGCGAGTACGGGTCCTCCAGGGCCTTGACGAAGATGGTGGTCCTCGGGCCTGTCTTCCACACAATGCCGTCGGCGTCCTTCACCGACGATTCCACGGTGATGTGGTGGGTGCCGAGGACAGAGAAGTTGAGCAGAAACTGGGTGCTGAAGTAGTCGTTGTGGGGCTCCACCCGCTGCTCCATCTCGTTGGTCACGTGGTCGAGGGGGACCTGCAGGAGTGGCAGTGAGGCATGCCCCCCCTCCTGGTGACAGGGCAGAGCTCCAGGCCAGGCCAGCTGCCACCTGCTGAAATAGCCTTCACCTCCCGCCCCACCCAGTCACCCCGACCTCACTTCCTCACAGACTCAGCATCCTCTAAAAGGGTCACACCCCTGAGGTGACAGGTACCACCAGTGTTGTGGCCCAAGGCCATGTGACCCACTCATGGAGTCTGCAGCAGCCGGGTGGAGGGCAGGTGCCCAAAGGCTCAGTGACGCCACCAAACACCAGCACCCTTGTCACTCTCTGGGAACAGGATGCTGTGTATAGTGGCCTGACACCCCCACGGTGACTGCAGGAAGCTGTTCCGAGGGAGAGCAGAGAAAGGCGCGAGCGGGACCGGGCCTGTGACGAGTGGAGGTCGGCCCGAGGTGCCCCCCTGAAGGTGGAGGGGTGGCTGCTCCAGGCACAGGATCACAGCCAGGCCCTCCAGAGGTCTTGTGGGGGTGTCAGGGCTCAGCCCCACGCAGGTGCCTTTCTAGGCCCGCAGAGGACGCTCGGTTCAGCTAGCATCGAGCCAGTTCCTGTACTACAAACCCGCGTTGCCCGGCAGCAGGTGACTGAGGCAGGACAGTCCCCAGCACCAAAGAGCCGGGTTGTTCCTTGCAGACCTGCCTGGTGCCACAGGCCACACATCTCACTACACACGCAGGGGCAGCTGTGCCCACCGTGCTGGCCCCACACAAACCCCACAGGCAGGAGAGGCAGCAGGGCAGCTGCGGACATGACCTCGCTGTCAGCTGTGCACGAGTGGACGTGGCTTCAGTGCTGTGGGGCAGAGCAGCCTCCCCGAGTGGACCACAACGCCTGGAAAGGCCACCAGGCCAAAGGCAGGAAGGCCAGCTTCAACCTGCCCCTGGACATCCCCAGTGCCCTTCATCTACCTGAACACCTGCTCATTCCACTCTGAATGTGCCCCTTGGCCCTGGGGTGTGGACTCGACACTCGCCCACGGGGCGAGCATGGATGGTCCAGCCCTTGTGGCCAAGCAGCACCCCCGGCGCCCCGTCAGGGAGGAGTCCAGCTCCTCACGGGTGCAAAGCCAACAGCCTCTGAAAGGCGAACTCAGAAAACAGGCCAGGGGTTCGGTCCTAGGGGCCTGGGCTGCCCTCGCCCCCTGCGCCGCCCCGAGGCCCAGAGCTGGAGCCCCTACTTCAACCTGATGCCAGGAAGGAGCAAGTGTCAGGGCCCAGATGCCACATGGGCTCCCAATCGTGACCTCGAGTCTGTGGGGTGGGGACCCGCAGCCACGGGAGCCGCCACCACTGGGTCGGACCACAACCCCGCAGTCACCTTGTAGTCCTGTCCCGACTTGCTCTGCAGCGTGGAGGAGACATTGAGGCAGACGGACTGAATCTTCCGGAAGAGCCCGGGCTTGGCGCCATGCTGGACCACCCCCTCCACCTTCAGGGCCAGCTGCTGGTTACTCTGCACAGCAATGGGCTCAGCAGGGTTCCGGGGTGATGGCGACAGGGCAAGCTGGAATAGGTGCCAGGGCTGAAAAGGGCGTCCCCCGACCAACTGCACACAGAGCACACGTGCACACACATGCACAGACACCCACACACAAACACCACATACCACACAGAAGTGCCTATGGCACACGTGTGCAGACACAGACATCACACAAACATCAAGCAGACACATCCCTCCCCGCCCTTCTCGGACAGCCCCTCAGGGGGACCAGGGAAATATACTATGGAAATTCTTGGGTCCGCCTGTTAGCTCACTTAAACAGCCTAAATTCAAATGGAAATGAACTTTAAGCTCTAGGCAGATACCCATAACCAGGCCCCAAGGCAATAAAGTCTACACAAATCCACCAACCGAGCTCGGTTTCCTTCTGGTAGCCTCAGGCACACAGGACTGTGCAGCTCACACACGGCCCCTGCACACCAATACCCCTCCCCCTCTCCCCTCTCTCCCTCTCCAGCTCCCAAACGACACTCCAGCAGGAAGTGCTGCCGCGCCTGTGCTCATGTGGCCCTGCGGGGTGCCCCAGAACCTCCTGCATGGTGTGCGCGCTGTGGCTTCAGACACGAACATCATTTCTGCCTTCTCATTAGGGTTCTTGAAAACATACACCAAGGCCGAAATGACAGTGGCTACAGTGGGCAGGGAGCGCCTCTGGCACATGGCTACCCTTGGTTCAATCTCGGGCACCCCACATGGTCCCCCAAGGCCACCAGGAGTGATCCCTGAGCAGAGTCAGGAGTGAGCCCGAGCATCATCGAGTGCACCCCCAAACAAAAGAATAAAAAAACCAAGAATGGGAGAACTTGGCTCCCCAGTCCTGGCCCTGACAAAGGCAGGGCGGCAGCCCACAGCAGGCTGGGCCCCGATCCCAGCTGCCCAGGCCCCAGCCAGGTCGGGCCCCTGATTCGATCCCGGCAGCCAGACCTGCGTCTGCCCTTGCAGTATGCTGGCCCCATTACCTTGATGCTGGTGGACTGAAGTTTCTGGAAAAAGTACCTCTGGAATGAAAGGGGAACTTTCAGCAAAGCAATGATGCCATCACAGAGGCAGGCCGTGTGCTGTGGGAGACAGAGACTCAGTGAGACCAAGGTCCCCAGCCAGATGAACAACGTCCTTGCAGGAAAGTCCAAGCCATGAGCGACTCAGGCACCAGGCCAAACACCCAGTACCAGTCCTTGGCAGATGGTCCTCCCACGGAGCCCAGTGACAGAACTCTACTCTGTAGACTACTCAATAAAGAGGCAGACAGGGGGCAACCCATATTCCTGCAGGGTGTGCTCTTGGGGAAGCCTGCCTCTCCAGAAGCTGCTGGAATGAGGAGAGACCAGCCCCCCTCCCCTCCCCCCCTGCCCCCGGCGACGCCCGGAGCCTAGCACCAGAGGCAGCAAACAGTCTCCTGGTTATCCCCTTGCTGCCCGCTAGGGACGTGGCCTGCGGTGTGAAGGGGGACTGACTACTGGCTGGCTCGGGCACTCAGCCCAGTTCCTTCTGTGGGGGTCTGAGTCCATGAGGGCTCACAGCCCCCTGCTTTTTTTTTTTTGCTTTTTGGGTCACACCCAGTGATGCTCAGGGGTTACTCCTGGCTTTGCACTCAGGAATTGCTCCTGGCAGTGCTTGGGGGACCATATGGGATGCCGGGGATTGAACCCAGGTCGGCCGCGTGCAAGGCAAACGCCCTACCCGCTGTGCTATTGCTCCGGCCCCATGCCCCCTGCTTCCTGAGGGTCTCCCTGGGAAGCCACAGTGCTGAGCACACACCGGGGAGGCTGGGTTTGGGGGAAGCCCCAGGAGACCCCCGGCTCAGGCTCAGCCCACCAGCCTGGGCTAAGGGCTCCTTCCTGTTTCCTTGACCATTTGCAAACATAACAGAAAAAGCTGCAGAACGGTGGCCCTGGGTAGGTGGGAATTTCCCTCCTGGTGGTCAGAGCCAAAGGCCACGGCCCACCCTCGCCCTATGCCACCTGTCCTCTGGGCCTGCTCCTCGTCAGGCACCACCCAGTGCCCGAGCCAGATCCAGCTGTAGACGAGCGAGAATCCACCTCAGGAGAAGCCACCGTGGGGGCGTGGCGTCCTCAGGTGAGGTGAATCCTGCAACCAGCCATGGGGGCACCTGCAGGGCTGGCTGGTGGAGGGCTTGGGAGCCTACATGCAAGCAGAGAAACAGTTCCGGAG